>NW_026988430.1:8145000-8770000 GCF_030222135.1 Aotus nancymaae | reverse complement strand
ACCCAGGCTGGAGTGCAGCAGCATAGTCTCAACTCACTGCAGTCTCCACCTCCCAGATCAAGCGATACTCCTGTCTCAACCTGCTGAGTAGCTGGGACTATAGGTGTGTGCCACCACACCCAGCAAATTTTGTATTTCGGGTTTCACCATGTTGACCAGGCTGGTCTCAAACTCCTGACCTCAAGTAATCCACCTGCCTTGGCCTCCCAAAGTGCTGAGATTACAGGCGTGAGCCACTGTGCCTGGCCTGTGTCTTCATTTTCATTCAGTTCTAAATACGTTCTAATTTCACTTCTAACTTCTTCTTTGACCTGTGGGTTATCTACAAGTATATTAGTTACTAAATATAAATATTCAGGACATTTCCAAAGATACTTCTGTTATTAGAATTATTCTTAATTCCAGTGTGGTCAGAGAACATATTTTATATGGCTTGCATAATTTTAAATTTGAGGCTTATTTTATAGCTCAGAAGAATATGATCTATCTTTGTAAGTGTTTGTATTAAAAAAGAACGTATGTTCTGCTGTCCCTTGATGGTGTTCTACGACTGTCAATCAGATCCAGCAGGCTGATGGTGTTGTTCAAGTCTCCTGCATCCTTAATGATTTTCAGTCTCCTTATTCTATCAATTACTAAGAGAAGGATAATGGAATCACTGACTATCATTATGGGTATATCTATTTCTCCTTGCAGTTATCAGTGTTTGCTTCATATACTTTCAAACTCTGTCATTTAGTTCACAAATGTTTAGAACTGTTTTGTCCTCTTGAAGAACTGACCCCTTTATCATTAGAAAAAGACCTTTTTCAACCCTTGCAAAATTACTTGCTCTGATTTGTCTGATATTAATACAGCCACTCTAGCTTTTTCTTTTTTTAAAAAAGAACTAATGTTATCACAGTATAGCATTTTTCCATCTTTTTCTTTTAATCTATTCCCTCCTCCTTACCACCTTATACTTTACCTCATTAGGTCCCTGGCCACAGACCATGCCCATCCCTCTTTTCATATCAGACCTGTTATCCTGGAGCCATGCTGAGTCATCTAACTGCTCATAAGAATTGCTAAAACAAACAAAAAATTAGGGATTATACTGAATTCCACTAGTACTATCTATACTAGATTCAGCCAAGACATTTACACAACATGTGAAGAGCAGAGCACTAGAAAATACTAAATAGTATTATTATGTAGACTCTTATGAGCTGTTAGAAATCTCACATCAACCAGGTTTCCTATGGGCACTACACAACTAAGGAAAGCTTTGCTACAGTGTTAGCAATTATTTCAAAAAATTTAAATTTGGGTAGGCATGACAGCTCAGGCTTGTAATCCCAGCACTTTGGGAGGCTGTGGGCAGATCACTTGGAGCAAGGAGCTCAAGACCAGCCTGGCCAGTATGGTGAAACCCCATCTCTACTGGGGAAAAAATATCATGCTTAAATCATTCTATTTCAAGATACTTTTTTAAGCTGGGTGATGGCTCACACCTATAATCCCAGCACTTTGAGACGCAGGCAGGAGAATGGCTTGAGCCCAGGAGTTTGAGACCAGCCTAGGCAACACAGGGATAAAAATAAAAAAATTAGCTGGATATGGTGGTGCAAGCCTATGGTCTCAGCTACTTGGGAGGCTGAAGTGGAAGAATCACTTGGGCCCAGGAGGTCAAGGCTGCAGTGAGCTATAATTGCACCACTGTACTCCTGCCTGGGCAATAGAGAAAGACCTTGTCTCAAACAAACAAACAAACAAACAAACAATCTTTGATACATGTAAGTAAACATTTATTGGTCTGGTCCTATCTATAAGGAATTTAATTTATATTTCAAGGAAAAAATAATAAACCTTCACAGAAGCAGGACTGTCCAGGTCAAAAACAGTAAAGTCAGTAAAATATATTTATGTGTGTGTGTAAGACAGAATATTTGTCCTTAGAGAAAAGAGGGAACATCATAAACAGAGAATATTTTAATAACATTTGATAAATATCCCAAGAGTATTCATATAACTTTAAATTCATCCTTATAAAAATATCAAAATAGTTTTTAAAAAACTTTCAAGAGAAAAAAATTTTCAGATAAATACAATGGCAGAGTCTTCAAAAGAGTTGGCATCACATAGATTATTAGTTCCTCCTTGAAATTCAAGATTGGCTTTGCAAACAAAATTGGTGCCAAAGAACTGACCTATTAGTTGTCCTCTAAGGAAGTCTTTTCATCTGGGATCTGTGGAGGTTTGCCAATTCCTAGAATAATGTTTCAATTCTACCAACCTCTACAAAACACAATGCTCTTAAGAGAAATAAAATCATGGCTGGGTGCAGTGGCTCACACCTGTAATCCTAGCACTTTGGGAGGCCGAGGCGGGTAGATCACCTGAGGTCAGGAGTTCAAGACTGGCCTGGCCAACATTGTGAAACCCCGTCTCTACTAAAAATACAAAAAAATTAGCCAGGTGTGGTGGTGGTGCCTGTAATCTCAAAGTGCTGGGGTTACAGGCGTGAGCCACCTCACCTGGACCAATTCCAATCATATGTGGCCAACACTCAAGTCCCATAATCTTAGCTATTTGGGAGGCTGAGGCAGGAGAACTGCTGAAACCCAGGAGGCGGAGGTTGCAGTGAGCCATTGCACTCTAGCCCAGGCGACAACGGCAAGACTCCATCTCAAAAAAAAATAACTAAAATAAAAAATAAAATCATTACCTGCACAGTAATGAGAATTTCTGGTTACTGCATATAACACATAATCAGATACCTTGCATACCCATCTGATTCCAAAATGAATCAGGATGCTTTCTGTATGTCATTTTGTTTCATATACTGACAGTCGAATTCCAAAGCAACTTGATCCTGATTGTTCAATAATGAGAGTTAATTTACATCATGGATTAGAAAGAATAAGACACAGGACCTCAGCTATCCTTTGGTTTCCTATTTGCTCAGTTATTCTGAGAAAACAATTTCAAATAACTCATTCAAGCAAGTTCTGTTCCTTATTAAACCAACACTTTCTCAGATGATCCCTTCTAGTCAAAACAATTCATTGTCAAACAACTCCAAAACAATAGCTCTACACTTAGGCAGACCTTTTCATCAATAACTTCAGGATTCTTTTTTTGTTTTGTTTTGTTTTGTTTTTGTTTTTAATAACTTCAGGATTCTAAAGGCACTAACTGCCAAATGCAGTCATGCCAGTAATCCCAGCACTTTGGGAGGCTGACATGGGGCGCATCACTTGAGGTCAGGAGTTCGAGACTAGCCTGGCCAACATAGTGAAACCCCGTCTCTACCAAAAATACAAAAATTAGCTGGGCGTGGTGGCGCACATCTGTAATCCCAGCTACTTAGGAGGCTGAGGCAGGAGAATTGCTTGAATCTGGGAAAGCAGAGGTTACAGCAAGCCAAGATCATACCACTGCACTCCAGCTTGGGTGACAGAGGGAGACCCTGTCTCAAAAAATAAATAAATAAAGGCACTAACCACCACCATTGTACATAATGGTATTTAATTTATAAAGTCCTTCAATAAGTTCTTTGATGCTTATTAACTCTGTAAGATAAGCCAACCAGGTGTTATCTCCAGGAAGCTGAGGTTTGAAGAGACAGCCTTGACCAAGGTTCTTACAAAGACTGGCTAAGGCACAACTGGAAGCCCCTGTCTTCTGACTGCTAATTTAACAATCTTCCTGACTGATAAGTCAGCCCCAGTCTGACTTCTAAATTGATTACAGCTATTTTCTAAGGTGAGTTGCCAAATGAAAAACTTGGAGAAGGAAACTAGAAATAATCAGATCAAAATTCGTATGTGACTGAGCCAGAAGGTGCCATCTCCTGCTCGAAGTCTGGGTAATGTGCTTATCAGGACATCAGAACATAAGAAAATCACCACCACATAGCTATGGGAGACAAGACAGCCAGAGTTGACTTTACTGTGTCAGATGCCATGTCAACAGAGCTCTTGCTCACAGTATCTTTTTATTCTTATTTTATTTTTTAGAGACAGGGTCTCACTCTGTCACCCAGGCTGAAGTGCAGTGGTGTGATGTGCCCTCTCTGCAACCTCCACCTCCCAGGCTCAAGTGATTCTCCCACCTCAGCCTCCTGAGTAGCTGGGACTACAGACACACACCACTGCACCTGGCTAATTTTTGTATTCTTTAGTAGAGACATGGCAAAAGCCATGTTCCCCAGGCTGTTCTCAAACTCCTGGGCTCAAGTGATCCTCCAACCTCAGCCTCCCAAAGTGCTGAGATTACACGCATGAGCCACTGGGCCTGGTCCACTCGCAATACCTTAAACTCACAGACCAAACTCCTAAGCCTTGACTGTTGTTTTACTACCTGCTCCATACAAAACAGCCTTTTGTAGCACTCATCTCCATACTAAAACATTCATTTAATGTAGTGTGACCTATGTGGATTCAATTACAAAAAGTGGGGGAAAAAAGAGACTGGCTCCTTCGTTCCAGTCTACCCAACTGACCTAACAGTCAAAGACCATATGAGGGCAGCCTGCAAGTGCCACGGGAACACAGCCATGCTTGCACTGGTCACCACCACATCCACAATGGCTGGCACAGCAGCACTCAAATATGGACTCAATGAAGATTGAGTGGAGAGGGGCAAGTCGATTACTTTTTTTTTTTTTTTGAGACGGAGTTTTGCTCTTGTTGCCCAGGCTGGAGTACAATGGTGCCATCTCGACTAACTGCAACCTCCACCTCCTGGGTTCAAGCAATTCTCCTGCCTTAGCCTCCCAAGTAGCTGGGATTACAGGCGTGCACCAACACACCCAGCTAATCTTGTATTGTTAATAGAGACAGGACTTCAATATGTTGGTCAGGCTGGTCTCAAACTACTGACCTCAAGTGATCCACCTCACCTGGCCTAATTTCAATCATATTTAGCCAACACTCAAGTCCCATAATCACTGGCATAGAAAACATTCTTAGAAGTAAATAGTTGCACCACCACCTTCAAGTAAACAACATTTTGTGGATGTACCTTGGAAAAGTTCCTTCATCTCTGGGGGTCTGTTTCCTCATCTGTGAGTAATCATAACTGCTGACCTCCAAGGTTGCAAAGATCAAATAACAAAACATAGATTAAAAAAACATCTGATGCTACACATGCACTCCTACAGGGCATCTTCTTAGGCCTCAACAGACTCAGCACAATAGGTTCTCAATAAACATTTGGACAGATAGATGACAAACGTCACTGACAAAAGCCAAAGAAACTGAACAAAAGGCTACTACATCCATCTCCCTGTGAATACATGGCTGACAGATGTAAACTGAGGCCTCTAGAGGTTACTAAAAGTCCACCCAGATGGGAAAGTCAACAGAAAATTCATCATGTTCTGGTATTTTAGTGGAAAAGAAAAGAATGTTATTAAGGCTAGATACAGTGGCTCATGACTGTAATCCTAGCACTTTAGGAAGCTGAGGCAGGAGGATTACGTGTACCCTAGAGTTAGAGACCAGACCTGGCAACATAGGGAGACCCCATCTCTACAAAAACAAAGAAAAAAAAATAAGTGAAAACCCGTCTCTACTAAAAATACAAACATTAGCTGGGAATGGTGGTGCACGCCTGTAGTCCCAGCTACTCAGGAGGCTGAGGCAGGAGAATCACTTGAACCCAGGAGGCAGAGGTTGCAGTGAGATGAGATTGTGCCACTGCAATCCCAGCACTTTGGGAGGCTGAGGTGGATGGATCACCTGAGGTCAGGAGTTCGAGACCAGCCTGACCCACATGGAGAAACCCCATCTCTACTAAAATTACAAAATTAGCCGGGCATGGTGGTGCATGCCTGTAATCCCAGCTACTCAGGAGGCTGAGGCTGGAGAATCACTTGAACCTGGGAGGCAGAGGTTGAGGTGAGTCAAGATCACACCATTGCACTCCAGCCTGGGCAACAAGAATGAAACTACTACTCAAAAACAAAAAAGAAAATAAAAGGAAAAAATAGCTGGGCATGGTGGCACATGCTTGCTGTCCCAGCTACTCAGGAGGCTGAGGCTGAAGCAGGAGGATCTCTTGAGCCCAGGAGATGGAAGCTGCAATGAGCTGTGGTTGTACCACTGCACTCCAGTCTAGATGACAGAGCAAGACCCTGCCTCAAGGAAAAAAGTATCAAAACACATTGTTGTCACTTCTGCTTCCATTAGGATGGAGTATTATACTCCTTCTACTACCCACAACTAAAACCCCTGGATGTTATATACAAACAAAAATGAGAAGACTCTAAAAGGTAGAGAGAAGGCAGACTAGCAAGGGACCTCAAGATCTGAGGAACGTCACGGTGGTGACTTCCTTGGGCATTCTTTTTGCCTTGTTATCCCAGACTTGTAGCTGGAGAAGCGGCAACCCAAAAATGCCAGTGGGCAAAGACAAAAAAAGTTCCAACAAAGGTCAGCTCTCCCTAGTCAAAGGACTAAGAAAAGAGCAACCTAGTAAGTGAGAAATTGTTTAGACAGCAACTGCCCTACTCCAGCCACACACTGCAGGAAAGCCATAGCACATGTTTGCCCCACATTTCCACCACCTGAGCAAAGGCTGAGTGGTGAGCCTGTACTTCCTGGCTTGCTAGGCTATAATGAAGTACCCTAAACCCGATGGAGTGGTTTCACAGAAGGCCAAATAGGGAGCTGGGACTTTCACCCTCACTCAGCAGTAAGGAGCAACTGCTAGAGTCAGTGGAGAATGAAATCTGGACTTCTATCCCTAACTCAGAAGGAAAGAGGTGCCCTTCCCCTCTCCATTGCAGAGGTGTCAGAGGCAGCCTGGTGGAGTCAGGAATTTCGCCACCACCCAATGGGAATGAGGCTACTTTGGTGTCAGTGGAGGACATGGAGGGAGCACTTCTACCCATGGATAACAAGAACCACCTTGGGTGGTCCACACAGGCCCAATGGGGAACCTAGACTTCTACCCCTACCTAGCAGAAATGAGCCCCCACACCACCACTTTCGCTGCCAGAGTCCTGAGAAGCCAGCAAAATCAGAAGGCCTAAATGAGAACCAGAGTCTCACACACAATATCAAAAAGTCCAGATTTCAATCAGAAGCCCCTCACTGCACTAAAGGCCAGTGAAAATCTCAATATGAATGAAAAAGGACAATTAACAGATGCCCCAGTGAAAATCTCAATATGAATGAAAAAGGACAATTAACAGATGCCAACACCAAGATGACAGACATGCTGAAACTGTATAACAAAGATTTCAGAGCAGCCATCAGAAAAGTGCTACAAGCAGCAATTAGGAGCATACTTGAAACAAATAAAAAACAGGAAGTCTAAACAAAGAAAGTATCGACAAAAAAAGAGAAGGTACAAAAAAAGAGCCAAGGCCGGGCATAGTGTCTCATGACTGTAATCCCAGGACTTTGGGAGTCAAGGGAAGCAGAATACTTGAGGCAAGCAGTTTGAGAGCAGCCTGGCCAACACGGCAAAACCCCATCTCCACTAAAAATAAAAAATCAGCCTGTAATCCCAGGTTTTCAGGAGGCTGATGCACAAGGATCGCTTGAACCCAGGGGGGCGGAGGCTGCGGCAAGCCAAGATCATACCACTGCACTCCAGCCTGGGCAACAGAGCAAGACTCTGTCTAAAAAACCAAAAAGCTCAGTTGTATATACTCAACAGCAGAATGGAAGTTACAGCAAAAATAATAATAGAGGCCAAGGAAAGAATCAGTGAACCGGAAGACAGACAATAGAAATTAGCCAATTTGGACAATAGAGAGAAAAATGGCTGAGGCAGGGCATGGTGGCATGTGCCTATAGTCTCAGCTACTCTGGAGGCTAAGGTGGGAGGATCACTTGAGCCAGGAGTTCAAGGCCAGCTGGAATAACATAGTGAGACCCTCTAAAAAATAAAAATAAAAGACTAGAAAATAAAAATGAACAGAATTTCATGGGCCTGTAACAAAAGATCAGCTGGCGTGATCGTTCATGCCTGTAAGCCCAGCACTTTGGGCGGCTGAGGTGGGCAGATCACCTGAGGTCGGAAATTCGAGACCAGCCTGACCAACATGGAGAAACCTGTCTCTACTAAAAACACAAAAGTAGCTGGGTGTGGTGGCACATGCCTGTGATCCCAGCTACTGGGGAGGCTGAGGCAGGAGAATCGCTTGAACCCGGGAGGCAGAGGTTGTGGTGAGCCGAGATTGCGCCATTGCACTCCAGCCTGGGCAACAAGAGTGAAACTCTGTCTCAAAAACAAACAAAAGATCTGACATTTATGTCATGAGAGTCCCAGAAAAAGAGGAGAAAGACAGTAGGACTAAAAAAGTACTCAAAAAGACAATGGCTAAAAACTTCCCAGATTGGTCAGAGCCATAAACCCACAGCTTCAAGAAGTGCAGCAAACACCAAACAAGATAAACCCAAAGCAATCTCAAAACAAATCATAATTAAACTTTTGAAAACTAAGGACAAAGAAAAAATCTTGAAAAACAATTCAGATGACAATTAACTTCTCATCAGAAACCATAGTGACCATAAGAAAGTGACATACATACTTTTCAGGTGCCGAGAGAAAACAACTGTTACACCAGAATGCTATACCCAACAATAATATCCTTCAAGAATGAAAAGGAACTCTAGACATTCTCAAATGAAGGAAAATCAGCAAAACCAATAGAACTACATTTAAAAGGGGCAAAAGGAAGTACTCTAAACAAAAACAACAAACTAAACTTCGGAATATCAGGAAAGAAGAAGGAACCAAAAATATAAGTAACTAAAATAAGCTTTCCTTCATTTCTTGATTTTCTAAATTATGTGATGTTTAAAAGCAAAAATTCTGACCGGGCGCAGTGGCTCACACCTGTAATCCCAGCACTCTGGGAGGCCAAGGCAGGTGGATCACCTGAGGTCAAGAGTTCAAGATCAGAATGGCCAACATGGTGAAACCCCATCTCTACTAAAAATACAAATATTAGCTGGGTGTGGTGGCATGCGCCTGTAGTCCTAGCTACCTGGGAGGCTGAAGCAGGAGAATCGCTTGAACCTGGGAGGCACAGGCTATAGTGAGCTGAGATCACTCCACTGCCCTCCAGCCTGGTGACACAGAGTGAGACACTGTCTCAAAAAAAAGAAAAAAAAAAAAAAAAGCAAAAATTCCAACAGCCTGACACTGCTATAAATGTATGTATAGGAAATATTTAAGACAAATATATTAAAAACAGGGAGAGTAAAGAGACACATAGAGAAAGAGGTATGGCTTTTATATTTCATTCAAACTGATAAAATGACACCAGTATATTGTAATATGTTTTATATATGTAATGAAATACTTAGAACAACCATTAAAACAGCTAATAATGAGATACTCAAAACACTATAGAGGGCTGGGCGTGGTGGCTCACACCTGTAATCCCAGCTACTTGGGAGGCTGAGACAGGAAAACTGCTTGAACCCTGGAGGCAGAAGTTGCAGTGAGCTGAGATGGTGCCATTGCACTCCAGCCTGGGTGACAAGAGTGAAACTCTGTCTCAAAACAAACAAACAAACAAACAAACAAAAACCACTATAGAGAAGAAGCACTCTAGAATGTCAGAATAATGGATGACCAAAAATCTGCTCCTCCATAAAAAAAAGAAAAACTCTAAAAAATTTTGGAAAAATTAACTTTTACATAACTGTGGAAGTTAACTAACAGCTTGCAACAATCTGAGGAATGTTTAAGAAAAACAGCTGAATCTTGTTAAAGAGCAAACTCTGGGCCAGACATGGTGGGTCACAACTATTATCCCAACACTTTAGGAGGCTGAGATGGGCAGATCACTTTGGGGCCAGGAGTTGGAGACCAGTCTGGGCAATATAGTGAGACTCCCATCTCTACACAAAAATTAGCAAGGCATGGTGGTGCATGCCTGTGGTTTCAACTATTTGGGAGGCTGAGGTGGGAGGATCACCTGAGCCCGGGAAGTTGAGGGTGCAGTGAGCCATAATCATGCCACTGCACTCCAGTCTGGGTATCAGAGTGAGATCCTGTCTCTCTCTCTCTCACACACACACACACACACACATAAAGGAAACTGTGTATTTTAACTTGCCCTATTCCCATGCCTCTCTCTCCAGTTCTGCCATAGACAAAAATTGGAACGCTCATAACCATGATAGCTGTGAGAAACAGAAGCCTACCGACCACTGGTGGGAAAAGAACGAGTTTGGAGCTTCTCGAGAAGCCCATTCTTAGATAACCATCACTATTATGCCTATCTGGCAGCTCACTGAGACTCAGGGCTAGAGAATATGACCTGTCTTAGAGCTCACTCTGTGTGAACAGTCCTATCCCCAGAGTAGATGAACAATCAACATCAACTGTTTAACACTGCAGCTGCCTGAAGTGACACAACCAGTTGAGTAAAACAAGAGGCTAGACAAAAAAAAAAAGAAAAAGAAAAATCTGGGGGATTAGATGGCCATATGGGCCTTGAAAAGCTTATTACTGCATGTGAAGAACATGCGCTTACCCAGGAAGGACCTGAAAAGTTCCTAACCTTGAACCTTGGCTGACCTTAGGGCACTGTGCAACCAGAAGTAAAGGCTAAGGCAGAGCTGTAAGCTGCTGGGAGAATTGAAGACATGTACAAACATGCACACATAGATCCTTGAAGAGGGTGGGAGATTTATTGGTTTAAGGCATTTCAGGAAATCTCTGTCCAATCATTAACTGGCCAGTAAGCTAACCAAGCAGAGACTTCAGTGGCTAAATGCTACAAAGAATACAGACTTACAGAATTGGCACAGGATAGCCACTAAACAAACATATCACAGAAACAACAGCAACAACAAACCCTGGAAATTGATGGAGGTAGAAGCTGATGCTCAGATTTTTCACATTACATAATTTTAAAATGTTGTTTTTAACTAAAATTTACAAGGCATGCAAACAAAAAGGAAAACATGGGCCAGGCATGATGGCTCACACCTGTAATTCTAGAACTTTGGAAGGCCAAGGCAGGAGGATTGCTTGAGGCCAGGAGTTTGTCACTGGCCCAGAAACATAGCAAGATCCTGTTTCTGTATTTTTTTTTTTTAAGTAAGAAGTTTTGGCCAGGAACGGTAGCTGCCATCGGTAACCCCAGCACTTTGGGAGGCGAAGACAGGTGGATCACCTAAGGTCAGGAGTTTGAGACCAGCCTGGCCAACATGGTAAAATCCTATCTCTACTAAAAATACAAATAATTTATTTGTGGTGGCGCATGCCTGTAATCCCAGCTACTCGGGAGGCTGAAGCAGCAGAATCGCTGGAACCCAGGAGGCAGAGTTGCAGTGAGCTGAGATCACACCACTGCACTCCAGCCTGGGCAACACAGTGAGACTACATCATAAAATAAAAATTAAATTAAAATAAGGTAAGAAGTTTTTTTTTTTTAATTTAAAAAAAGAAAAACATGGCCCATACACAGGAGAAAAGCAGTGATCTCTGAAAAAGCCCAATGTCAGAATGATCTCTGAAAAAGCCCAATGTCAGAATAACTAGACAGAATAAATTAGCTATCATAAATATGTTCATAGAACTAAAGAAAATAATGTCTAAAAAAATATAAAAATACCCAAGGAAATATTTATTTAGGTATAAATATAACAAAATATGGGCTGGATGTGATGGCTCATGCCTGCAATCCCAACACCGGGAGACTGAGCCCAGGAGTTCAAGACCAGCCTAGGCAACAGTCAGAACCCCATCTCTACCCCCCCAAAAAAAAAAAAATTTTTTTTTTAATTAGCTAGGCATGGTGGTGCACACCTAGAGTCCTAGCTACTTAGGAGGCTATGAAAGAATTGCATGAGCCCAGGAATTCAGGGCTGTAGTGAGCTGTGATGGCACCAGTGCACTCCAGCCTGGGTAAACAGAGCAAGACTTTGTCTCTTAAAAAAAAAAAAAAAGTACAAATCTATATGAGGAAAACTACAAAACTCTGAAGACAGAAATCAAAGAAGAATTTTTTTTTAAATTGTAACCCAGGTCAGGCACGGTGGCTCACGCCTGTAATCCCTACACTTTGGGAGGCTGAGGCAGGTAGATCACCTGAGGTCAGGAGTTCAAGACCAGCCTGGCCAACATGATGAAACCCCATTTCTATAAAAAATACAAAAAAGTAGTTGGGCATGGTGCTGTGGGCCTGTAATCCCAGCTACTCAGGAGGCTGAGGCAGGAGAATCGCTTGAACCCATGAGGTGCAAGTTGCAGTCTGAGCAGGAAGAGCTGAGATTATGCCACTGTACTCCAGCCTGGACAACAGGAGCAAAAACTCCATCTCAAACAACAACACCAACAACAACAACAAAAAGATATCCCATGTTTATGGATAGGAAGACTCAATATTGTCAAGATGTCAGTTCTCCCAATTTGATCTGTAGATTTAATGCAAACCCCAATCCAAATCCCAACGAGTTATTCTGTGGATTTCAAAAACTGATTCTGAGGTTTATATGAAGAGGCAAAAGGCCCAGAATAGCCAAGACGATCGTGAAGAACAAAGTTAGAAGAGTGACAATACCCAACTTTAAGACTATTAAGGCTCAGTGGAGTGGCTCATGCCTGCAATCCCAGCACTTTGGGAGGCTGAGGTGGGTGAATCACGAAGTTAGAAGTTCAAGACCAGCCTGGCCAAGATGGTGAAACCCTGTCTCTACTAAAAATACAAAAATTGGGCCAGGCGCGGTAGCTCACACCTGTAATCCCTGCACTTTGGGAGGCCGTGGCAGGCAGATCACGAGGTCAAGAGATCGAGACCATCCTGGCCAACATGGTGAAACATCGTCTCTACTAAAAAATACAAAATTTAGCTGGGCGTGGTGGTGCGTGCCTGTAGTCCCAGCTACTTGGGAGGCTGAGGCAGGAGAATTGCTTGAACCTGGGAGGTGGAGGTTTCAGTGAGCCAAGATCATGCCACTGCACTCCAGCCTGGTGCCTGGCGACAGAGCAAGACTCTCTCAAAAAAAAAAAAATTAGCTGGGTGTGGTGGTGGGTGCCTGTAATCCCAGCTACTCGGGAGGCTGAGGCAGAGAATTGCTTGAACCTGGGAGGGGGAGTTTGCAGTGAGCCGAGACTGCACCACTGCACTCCAGCCTGGGTACTGGGCAACAAAGTAAGACTCTGTCTCAAGAAAAAAAAAGCTACAGAGGGCCAGGTGTGGTGGCTCATGCCTGTAATCCCAGCACTTTGGGAGGCTGAGATGGGTGGATCACCTGAGGTCAGGAGTTTGAGACCAGCCTGACCAACATAGTGAAACTCCATCTCTACTAACACAAAATTAGCGAGGCGTAGTGGGCACACCTGTAATCCCAGCTACTTGTGAGGCTGAGGCAGGAGAGTTGCTTGAACCTGGGAGGCAGAGGTTGCAGTGAGCCAAGATCATGCAGCCTGGGCAACAAGAGCAAAACTCCATCTCACAAAAAAAATAAAAACCTGTAGTAATCGGGTGCAGTGGCTGATGCCTGTAATCCTAATACTTTGGGAGGATAACTTGAGGTCAGGATAACTTGAAGTCAGGCGTTCAAGACCAGCCTGGCCAACATGGCAAAACCCCATCTCTACTAAAAACACAAAAATTAGCCAGGCGTGGTGGTGCACACCTGTGAGCCCAGCTACTCAGGAGGCTGAGGCATAAGAATCACTCAAACCTAGGAGGCGGAGGCTGCACTAAGCTGAGATCAAGCCACTGCACTCTGGCCTAGGTGACACAGCGTGAGACTTAAGTCTGAAAAAAAAAGCTGTAGTAATCAAGACAGTGTGGGATTAGTGAAAGAAAAGACAAATATATAAATGGAACAAAACAGACAGCCCAGAAATAGACCTATATAAACATTGTTAACTGATCTTTGATGAAAGAGCAAAGGCAATATAATGGAGGAAAGATAGTCTTTCAACAAATGGTGCTGAAATAACTGCATCTACACATGTTTAGAATGAAGCTGGAGGCCCATCTTACTCCATATACACATATTAACTCAAAATAATTAAAGACCAGTCAGGTGCAGTGGCTCATGCCCATAATCTCAGCACTTTGGGAGGCCAAGGCAGGTGGCTCATTTGAGTTCAGGAGTTTGAGACCAGCCTGACCAACATGGTGAAACCCGTCTCTAATAAAAATAGAAAAATTAGCCAGGCATGGTAGCACATGCCTGTAATCCCAGCTACTCAAGAGGCTGAGGCAGGAGAATTGCTTGAACCTAGGAGGCAGAGGTTGCAGTGAGCCAAGATCATGCCACTGCACTCCAGCCTGGGCAACAGTGCAAGACTCCATCTCAGAAAAAAAAAAAAAAAAAACTAAATATAAGAGCATTAGGAGAAAATATAGAGGTAAACTTCATGACCTCAGATTTGGCAATGGATTCTTTTTTTTTTTTTTTTGAGATAGGATCTGGCTCTGCCAACCAGACCGGAATGCAGTGGTGCAATCATGGCTCACTGCAGCCTTGACCTCTTGGGCTTAAACAATCCTCCCACCTCAGCCTCCCAAGTAGCCAGAACCACAGACACATGCCACTACACCCAATTAATTTTCTTTTTTTTTAGAAACGAGGTCCACTATATTGCCCTGGCTGGTCTCAAACTTCTGGGGTCAAGTGATCCTTTTGTCTCAGCCTCCCAAAGTGCTGAGATTACAGGAATGAGCCACTGCACCTGGCCAATGGATTCTTAGACGTAACATCAGAAGCAGAGGCAATAACAAATAAAAAAGATAAATTGAACCTTATCAATATTAAAATCATTTTGTGTCAAAGAACACTATCAAGTGAAAAGACAATCTGAAGATATAAAGTATCTGTAAATCATTTATCTAACAAAGGTTTAGTATGTAGAATATATAAAGAGTGCTTACAACTCAACAAAAAGACAACCCAATTATTAAATGGGCAAAAAGTGTGAACAGGCATTTTTCCAAAGATACACAAATGGCCAAAAGGCACATAAAAATATGATCAGCAGACTGAGGCAGAAGGATTGATTGAGCCCAGGAGTTTGAGCCCAGCCTGGACAACATAGCAAGACCTTATCTCATTTAAAAAAAAAAAAGATACTCAACATCAATGTCATTAATCATTAGGGAAATACAAATCAAAACCACAATAAGGTATCATTTCACACCCACTAGGATGACTATAATGAAAAAAATCAGAGAATAAGTGTTGGTGAGGATGTGGAGAAACTGGAACCCTCATACACTGCTGGTGGGAATGTAAAATGGGCAGCTGCAGTGGAAAAGAGCTTGGTAGTTCCTCAAAACATAAACAAAACTGCTATATGACCCAGCAATTCCAATCCTAATAGATAACCACAAGAAACGAAAACTTATGTCTACACAGAAACTAATACATAAATAATCACAGGAGTACTATTCATAATAGCCAAAAGGTAAAAACAACATAAGTGTCCATCAACAGATGAATGGATAAACTGCAGTACACACATACAATGCAATATTACTCAGCAATCAAAAGGACTGAGATACTGCATGCTACACCATAGATAAATCTTGAAAACATGCTAAGTGAAAGAAACCAGATACAAAGGACCACAAACTATGTGATTCCATTTACATGAAATGTCCAGAATAGGTAAATGAACAAAAACAGAAATCAGATTAGTGGCTCCCAAGGGACAGAGGGTGAAGGGATAGGGAACGATTGCTGAATGGGTACAAGGTGTTCTTTTGGGATGATGAAAATGTTCTGAAAAGAGACAGGTGGTGGTTACACAACCCTGTGAATGCACTAAATGTCAGTGAATTTCATACTTTAAAATGATTGTACATGTGTGATTTTTCACCTTAATTTTTTTAAAGCATGTATATCAAAGAAAAATTACTAAATAAAATTAATTCAGCCTTTGAACAAATGTTTGGAAAAGCTATTTGAAAAGTTTACATTCTAAAATTCAGTCTGTTTCTTACAATTTAATCAAATGGACGAGAGGAGACCAGATGATACAGCTACTTGAAGGACACAGCTACTTGGGTGAACACAGGCCTGGCTGGGTTGGGAAAGTCAGCCACAAGAACACAGCCATGTAATGGTTTTATTTCAAATGACAATTTATTTTATTTAATATACTAAGTCCACATATTAAAGTGCTATTCTTAATTAATAATGTCCAATGACCTATGTGAAATGCTTTGTAAATCAATGGCTTACTGTGTGCAAGTTCTCCTCCCTCCTTCAATACTGCCAGCCCATGGGCCTAGAGTGGAGGCATCCTACACTTTCTTTCATTACACAGGACTCAACAACAATCCAGTGACCAAAGGCATTTAACTGGAAAACAATTTTAAAAGGGCTTTTTAGGAAAAAGGCTTTACTCCTACAAGTGATTTTGTTCTTTCCCTCTACCATGGGGTAGCTTCTCCACAAAACACTGGTATATGAAATCCTCTCAACCAACATACAATTTTAAGTATGTATTAGTGACACATCGGTTACTCTAGGTTACATGTAAGTCACTCTACTGACTCTCAAGCCTGCCTCTTTTGTATGCCTCAGGTTGTGCCAGTTTTATAAAGTGTCACCTTTAACATATACAAATAACTGGCCTGTCAGCTGAATAAAATTCTGTTAATCAATTTCTGAGTTCCTCAATTAAGAGGCACTAAACACCTACAAAGTTGTTTGCCAGTACTGTAAATATTCACCAATATTGTAAACACTAGACTTGAAGATTGAGAAGTGATTGTCAATCTGGATCTGGGGTAAACACTAGAACATATTCCCCATACCTGGATGGCTTTGGTCAAGAAATATGATTGAGGTTAGGTATGGTGGCTCACGCCTGTAATCCCAGAACTTTGGGAGGTTAAGCTGGGTAGGTGGATCACTTGAGCTTCAGTAGTTCAAGACTAGCCTAACAACATGGCAAAACTCTGTTTCTACTATTAAAAATAAAAATAAGGCCAGGCATTGTGGCTCACACCTGTCATCCCAGCACTTTGGGAGGCCAAGGCGGGTGGATCACCTGAGGTCAGCAGTTTGAAACTAGCCTGACCAACAAGGTGAAACCCCATCTCTACTAAAAATACAATAATTAGCAGCATGTGGTGGTGCACACCTGTAATCCCAGCTACTTGGGGGGCTGAGGCAGGAGAATCGCTTGAACCCAGGACGTGGAGGTTGCAGTGAGCCAACACTGTGCCACTGCACTATAGCCTGGGCAACAGGAGCGAAACTCCGTCTAAAAAAAAAAATAAAATTTTAAAAAATAATAAAATACAAAGAAATAAAAGAAAATGTAAGTAGAAGATAACTTAAAAAATATGTCTGGCCATCATGGATTAGGATTAGAAAAAAGAGAGGAAATTAAAATATTTACTTAATAAATGGAGTCGATAAAACGATCTTAAAATACCCATCCATGGAAGAAAAATAAGACGTATCACTGGGGACCACTGAAGTTCAATTTAGAATGCCTGGAACTCATCAAGGACACAATACTTAGAAGTAGATCCAAAAAGAGGTTGTGAGAGTCCCACCTACCTCTTCGCTGAGGCTGGAGACTTGGCCACGATTACTGCATTTCTGTAATCCGGGATCTGTGACGGACAGGAAGTCAGACTTTACTGCATGTCTCTAAGAGGCTATTCCAACAATCAACGAAACGGTAAATTCCAACAGACCCAAAAATGCTAGGTTAGTTGAATGTTTCCCAAAAAAAGAAAAAGTTCAAAGTAAAATTCTCCTTTGGAAAATGAAGAAAGGAACCTACCTATGAAAAAATATTACTGGCTGTCGCCGCCGCTGAGACCAAGATGGCCACGAGACTCGGCGCCTTCTTCACGAATGCTTGGGCCAAGGAGCTAGTACTGGTCGTGTCCTTCTTCATCGGGACCCTCGCTATAATTCTGCCCCAACTCAGCCCCTACTTCATGTACTGTCATGATCAACAAAGCCACGCCCCACAACTACCCAGTGCCTGTCCGCGATGATGGGAACATGCCTGACATACCCAGCCACCCCCAGGACCCCAAGGGGCCCAGCCTGGAGTGGCTGAAGAACCTGTGAGCACCTCCACTGACCAAGGCGGGCCCTCTCCCGGCTTCCAATAAAAATGTGAAAACCAAAAAAAAAAAAAAGAAAAAATATTACTAAGGTGTGAGCCACGAAGATTTATTTTAAGAAAAAAGTAGGAATAATTGGTGATTAGCTCATATCCCTGCCAGCAAATACCAATAATGCAGTGTAAAGATGTTTATATATCTTTATATATCTTTCTATATCTAGTCAACAAGAATCCTAATTACATGTAATTTCAAAGTACAAGGATATCCAATTCACTCTGAATATAAGCTGACTGTCAAAGTCCAAATTAGTGCAGTCCAAACAAATGGCTATTTAACGTATCGCAGTCATAACATGCTGAAGAAACCAATTTGTTAAAGGATAATCAGCCCATCACTATTTTAAAAAAATATATTAACTATATTCTTATTGCTTTTTTCTCACAATTACACCAATGAATTTTACTATAAGCAGTTAATGACATCTAGCACCATGTGTAATACAATGCCTACCACATAACAAGCACTAAATAATAACTGCTTAGCAAATGAACAAAAAAAATGATTAATGTGAAGAATCTACTACAGTTGCATCCAGCATAATCACATGGTTCAGCTATATCTACAGGAAGGCCTAATTCATCCAACACTCTCAGGAAGTAAGGCATTAAAATATGTTTCCATTTGGGCACTTGCATTATTTTTGCTGGCAGCCTTTCTGAACTGTTTCATGTACTTCCTTGTCTCATCAAACATCATTAAACATTACCAAACCCAGACAAGAAAAGACAGAACTAAGAAAACAGTTAATAAAACAATTAAAGGACCTAAAAGAAAGGACTCTAACAAAAACAGATCTATTGTCTCTAAAGAGGTTAAAATGGGAAGTTATATACATCAAGAAAGAACAAGTTATCATGAAAAAGAACCAAAAAGAAATTAAAGAAGAAGAAGTGATTATGGTCTAAAGAAACTCAGTAGCTGGCTGGCTCAACAGCAGAATGAACACAACTTTAAGAACAAACCAGAGAAGATCAAGCCAAGGAAGTTCCCCACAAAGCTATATATAAGTATGAAAAAGTAAAATAAGTTTTTAAAAGTTATAGAGACTAGACCCAAACTTTTAAAATATAATGGTTCCCAAAGGAAAAGAATAAAAGAAATAGAAGGAATGAAATACTTAACAGATAAAAACAATTCCCAAAGATGGCTGGGCACAGCGTCTCACGCCTATTGTAATCCCAGCACTTCGGGAGGCCAAGGTGAGCAGAACACCTGAGCCAAGACCAGCCTGGCCAGCATGGCGAAACCCCTTCTCTACTAAAAATGCAAAAGAAATTAGCCAGGCATAGTGGCACACACCTGTAATCCAGCTACTCTGTAGGCTGAGGCAGGAGAATTGCTTGAACCCAAGCAGTGGAGGTTGCAATGAGCCAAGATCGTGTCACTGCACTCCAGCCTAGGAGACACAGTGAGACTCCATCTAAAAAAAAAAAATCCCAAAGAATGGATGGGACCCACTGAGTATCTAATGAGATAAATGGAAAAAAGATCCATCCAGACACGTCATGGTGAACTTCAAAATCATGGCAAAAAGATAAAACTCTATTTTAGATGGGGAAATCTTGCCCCTTGCCCCCAAAGAAATATATAAGATACTCAATCTTACTAGAAATCAGAGAAATCACTAGAAATCAGTAGCCTGTGGTCCCAGCTACTTAGGGGGCAGAGGAGGGAGAATCGCTTGTGCCCGGGAGGTCAAGCCTGCAGTAAGTTGATCACGCAACTGTACTCTACTATGGGTGACAGAGCAAGACCCTATCTCAAACACAAAGAAAAAGAAAAAAGAAAAATCCTGGTGCACACCAATGATTACTAGGCTATCACCACAATACTTAGTTATGTTTTAAAACATGCACTATATCCAAGCTGATGAGCCAGTCATTTGATAGCAAAAATGAAAAAAAAAAAAATGTAAAAAGTAAAAAACATGCACTATATTTAATCAATATGAAACCACTTTTTGTCCTATATTAATATCCCCAAAATTGAGATGTCTCACGTCGGGCAGTGTCCCACAGCAGCTGGGATGTGCTTTTTATTTCCTTCACATGCACAGAGGCCACAGCACTCCTATGGGCCTCACTTCAAGTGAGGCACAGGCACCACTTGTTCTATTCAGGCTGAGTTTAACTGCCATTTAAAATGTCTCCAGAAGACAACAGATGCTGGAGAAGATGTGGAGAAAAAGGAACACTTTTACACTGGTGGGAGTGTAAACTAGCTCAGCCATTATGGAAGACAGTGTGGCGATTCCTCAAGGATCTAGGAATAGAAATTCCATTTGACCCAGCAATCCCATTACTGGGTATATACCCAAAGGATTATAAATCGTTCTATTATAAAGACACAGGTACACGTATGTTCGTTGCAGCACTGTTTACGATAGCAAAGACCTGGAATCAACCCAAATGCCCATCAATGATAGACTGGACAAAGAAAATGTAGCACATATACACCATGGAATACTATGCAGCCATAAAAAATGACGAGTTCGTGTCCTTTGTGGAGACATGGATGAATCTAAAAACCATCATTCTCAGCAAACTGACACAAGAACAAAAAACCAAACACCTCATGTTTTCACTCATAGGCAGGTGATAAATAATGAGAACACTTGGGCACAGGGAAGGGAACAACACTCACTGGGTTAGGTGGGGAGGTAGAGGGGAGGGGAGGGGAGGGGAGGGGAGGGGAGGGACAGCAGAGGGTAGGGCGAATGGGGAGGGATAACTCTGGGAGAAATGCCTGATATAGGCAACGGGGTTGGTGGGGAGGGGGGGATGTGGCATGTATGTACTTATGCAACAATTCTGCAGGATGCAGGATGTGCACATGCATATACCCCAGAGCCCAAAGTACAATAATAATAATAATCATAATCATAATGTCTCCAGAAAGAATCACTATGATTCTTTTCATTAAAATGAAAAACTGGCTGGGCACGATGCCTCGTGCCTGTAATCCCAGCACTTTGGGAGGCCCCAAGGCAGATGGATCACCTGAGGTCAGGAGTTGGAGACCAGCCTGACAAACATGGGGAAACTCCATCTCTACTAAAAAAAATAGAAAAAATTAGCCAGGGGTGGTGGCACATGCCTGTAATCCCAGCTACTTGGGAGGCTGAGGCAGAAGAATCACTTGAATCTGAGAGGTACAGGTTGCGGTGAGCTGAGATCGCACCCTTGCACTACAGCCTGCACAACAAGAGCAAAATTCCGTGTCAAAAAAAAAGAAAGAAAGAAAAATTACTGTGTATGCAGAAAGACACAGGAAGAGACCATCAGAGTGTAATTTGATATTCACAAATCAAATATTCATCACTGGAAAAATGATACAATTCTACATTTTCTTGCAAGGCAACAATCAAATGCTACATGAAACTTAGGAAAGGAAGATCCCTACCAGTAGGTGAAACTGTGAAAAGGATTGAACCGGAAGAGGACTGCCTGACACATGCCCAGCAATGCAGTGGAAGGCAACAGACACTGCCAGATGCTTTCAGAATAGATGGCAAAAGTTTCAAGGCAACAAGCATCCTAATACTAGAATTTTCCGAGTCTGGCAGAAGGTGCTTAAATTCCAGTGACAAACACAAGAGATACAGAAAGTAAGAGTTATCAGAGAGGAAAGTGTCAGCATCAAAACCTGCAGAATAAGATCACTAAGTGACAAGAAGGCACAGTGCTACGGTATAATTAGTAGTGTTTTCCTCTTTCTTGGTGACATAAAATAATGTAAGGCTGGACTGACAGCACCTTAGATTGAGTGAAACATGAGTATCTACCCCGCTGCTTTAAGAAGCTCTAACATAAGAAAATAAGAAAGACAAGATACGCATACTATAAAAAGGCAATACAGGCCAGGAGTGGTAGCTCACGCCTGAAATCCCAGCACTTTGTGAGGCTGAGGCAGGCAGATCAGTGGAGTTCAGAAGTTCAAGACCAGCC
Source organism: Aotus nancymaae (assembly GCF_030222135.1). NCBI lineage: Eukaryota > Metazoa > Chordata > Mammalia > Primates > Aotidae > Aotus > Aotus nancymaae. The sequence goes on along the minus strand of NW_026988430.1, from coordinate 8,747,974 downwards.
TGGCCAACAAGGTGAAACTCCACCTCTACTAAAAATACAAAAATTAGCCAGACATGCTTGCTTGAACTTAGGAGGCAGAGGTTGTAGTAAGCCAAAATCACACCACTGCACTCCAGCCTGGGTGACATAGCGAGACTCTGTCTCCAAAAAAAAGGACAATACGACAAAAATTCCTTTTTAACACTAAGTTCCCATAGAGTATTTATTTTATTTTATTTTATTTTTTGAGATGGAGTCTCGCCATATTGCCCAGGCTAGAGTGCAATGGCTCACTCTCAGCTCACTGCAACCTCCACCTTCCAAATATAAGTGATTCTCCTGTCTCAGCCTCCCGAGTAGCTGGCATTACAGGCACAGACCACCACGCCCAGCTAATTTTGTATTTTTAGTAGAGTCAGGGTTTCACCATGTTGGCCATGCTGATCTCAAACTCCTGACGTTGTGATCTGCCTGCCTCGGCCTCCCAAAGTACTGGAATTACAGGCGTGAGCCACTGTGATCAGTCTAGTATTTAATTTTTATAGTTTAAATAAATTTTTTCTGAAAGAATGACAGAAAATTTTAAAACTAAAATGTTATCACTAAAATGTCATCACTGTTAGCTCAACATCAAAAATAAAACCATTTCCCCAGTTTGCTGATTCATAAATGTTGTCAGAGAGGCCAATCCTGACTTTTTTTTTTTTTTTTTTTTGAGACAAGGTCTCACTCTGTCGCTCAGCTCACGGCTCACTGCTGCCTCGACCTCCTGGGAAGCCTCAATCTCCCAGGCTCAAGCAATCCTCCCACTTCTCAGCCTCCCGAGTAGCTGGGACTACAGGCATGCACCACCACATCTGGCTAATTTTTGTATTCTTTGTAGAAACAGTGTTTTACCATCTTGCCGAGGATGGTCTTGAACTCCTGGGCTCAACTAATCCAACCTCCTCGGTCTCTCAAAGTGCTGGGATTATAGGTGTGGGTCACCACATCTAGCCTTGACTTCTTCTCAATAATGAACCTGAAATGCGTATTTTTTTTTTCAGGTAGAAGGCAGTGTCATCCTGAGGTAGAAGCCAGCACTATAGGCAATAACTAGGGTTAGGCTTCCAGCCTGCCCTTGCAACCAGCATAAGGGTGCCCCAGCCTTCGTTCTTCAGGATCACCCACAGGGCATCCCTCAAGAGGTGCTATCGCCATTTGTGCCTTGAGACATTGGCACACGACATGCCTTTATCTTGAGTGGAAACAACCCCTAAAACCACAAGATGTGGACAGCAACCCATACAAGTCTATAGTGACTGCTCTATTTCTTCTAAAATGACAGGTTTCTCCATGTTGCTAGTTGCTAACTGAACAAAATTCAGTGCTCACCTTCTCACCCTCTATCTGCCTAAACCTCTTCATCCTTCCTTATCAAGACAGTTGCCGATTTTATCTCACCTTCTCTCCCAACTGAGAATAATATTCAGGTAAAATTAGGCCAGGCACAGTGGCTCACACCTGTAATTACACTGCTTTGGGAGGCCGAAGCAGGAGGAACGCTTGAGGTCAGGAGTCTGAGACCAGCTTGGGCAACACAGCAAGACTGTAACTCTAGAAATATTTTTTAAAAATTAGCTAGGTGTGGTGGCATACCTCTAGTCTCAGCTACTCAGGAGGCTAGGGTGGGAGAAATCTCTTGAACCCAGGAGTTCAAGGTTTTAGTGAGTTATGATGGCACCACAGCACTCCGGCCTGGGTGACAGAGAAAGAACCTATCTCAAAACAACGAAAAATTTTCCAGGTAAAAATTAAAGTCTGTATTATTTTCTGAATTTATTAGACTATTTGTGTTTTCTTTTTTGTTTTTCTTGAGACAGAGTCTCGCTCTGTCACCCAGGCAGGAGTGCAGTGGCACAATCCTGGCTCACTGCAACCTCCACCTCTCGGGTTCAAGCAACTCTCCTGCCTCAGCCTCTAAAGTAACTGGGATTATAGGTGCATGCCACCACGCCTGGCTAAGTTTGTATTTTTAGTAGAGACAGGGTTTCACCATGTTGGTCGGGCTGGTCTGAACGCCTGACCTCAAGTGATCCACCCGCCTCAGCCTCCCAAAGTGCTAGGATTATAGGTGTCAGCCACTGCTCCCAGCCTAGAATTTTTATGTTTCCTGTATATAACTTTAAAGAAAAAAAAAAACAGAATATTTTACATTTTTCTCTTTCAAAAATACTTAAATTCATTTTCTCTCTAAGGGCTTATTTCAATTGCTGGAGAATGAGGAAGCCCTGTATTCTTACCAGAAAGAAGTTCCTTAGAAATCTATAAACTGCCATCTTTTAAATATAGTACTGCAAAAAGTTCTCTAGAAAAGTTATTAAAGAGAGAAATAGTTTATATAAGAAAAACAGCTAACAGCAAAATAGCTAAGTACAATATAAATTAAAATTTTAAAAGCCTTCTTAAATAGTAAGTCGCAAAAGTGCTAACTCATATCAAAGAAAGACAAATGTAACTATATTAGAATTAAATGTCTGATTTATCCCAGGATGCAAAGGTGGTTCAACATGAGAAAAATCAATGTAATAAACCACATTAATAGAATGAAGGGAAAAAAACATGATCATCTCCACTGATACAGAAAAAGCATTTGACAAATTCAACGTTGCTTGAGGGCAGTGGTTCCCTAGGTGGAAGGAGGCAGGGGATAGGACAGAGAAGGAGCCCATGAGCAGCTCTAAGTCATTATGATGATTCTAGTTTTCTTGCTGGGAGGTGGGATCATAGATGCTGACTATCATAACTGGATGGACAGAGAGACAGGATGGATAGATGGATATGTAAAACAGGACCAGGACCAAGCATAGACTAGTAATGAGGGTAAATTACTCATTACAATCATATAGTCCAATTCTAGGTACTTGAGGTCCAAAAGAAAAAGCAATTTTAAGAGCTTAACTAAAGAAACAAATTGCAGATTCAGAATTCTATAATATATAGGACTATATCTATAAAGTATAATGGTACTTTAAGTAGAATACATCAAGTTTCAATCCTTTAGGGATGCCCTAAGGAAATGGAAATACATCTTTCAACCTTAATCAGAATATTGAAATAAAAAAGTTTGAGCTAGCTCACCTCTTCTTGAATATACTGTAATAAGAAGGGAGATGCTCTTAAATTATCAACAGGAATGTTGAAGAAGCCCTGAATTTCCTTCTGGTGTAAATCCATAGTAATAAGATGAGTTAGACCTTTAAAAATAAAGCAGACACAAGTACATAAATAGTTTTCTTTGTTTTTGTTTTTATTTTTTTTGAGATGGGATCTTACTCCGTCATCCAGGCTGGAGTGCAGTGGCATCATAGCTAACTGCAGCCTTGAACTCCCAGGCTCAAGCGATCCTCTCACCTCAGCCTCGAAAGTAGCTGGGAATACATGTGCACGCCACCATGCCGGGCTAATTCTGCATTTTTACTAGAGACAAGTTTTCATCATGTTGGCCAGGCTGGTCTCGAACTCCTGAACACAAGTAATCCTCCTGCCTCAGCCTCCCAAAGTACTGGGATTACAGGCATGAGCCACTGTACCCAGCCTATAAATAGTTTAAAATAAGTTGCACTATATGAAATAAGTACTACACATAATACTATATTTAATAAGTTACTATTTAAAAATTGCTTTCATGGCCTGGCACGGCAGTTCACATCTGTAATCCCAGCACTTTGGGAAGTTAAGGCTGACAGACTGCTTGAGCTCAGGAGTTTGAGACCAGCCTGGGCAACATGGCAAAACCCCATCTCTACAAAAGCTACAAAAATTAGCCAGGCATGGTGGCACATGCCTGTAGTTCCAGCTACTCTCCCAGGCTGAGGTGGGAGAATCGCTTCAACCCAGAAGGTCAAGGCTGCAAATGAGCTGAGATAGAGCCACTGCATTCCAGTGTGGATGATAGAGTGACACCCTGTCTCAAAAAAATAAAAAATAAGGTCGGGTGCGGTGGCTCACACCTATAATACCAGCACTTTGGTAGGCCAAGATGGGTGGATCACCTGAGGTCAGGAGTTTGAGACAAGCCTGGCCAACATGGTGAAACCCCATCTCTACTAAAAATACAAATAATTAGGTGTGGTGGCAGGCACCTGTAATCCCAACTACTCGGGAGGCTGAAGCAGAATTGCTTGAGCCTGGGAGGTGGAGGTTGTCATGAGCCAAGATCATGCCATTGCACTCCAGCCTGGCCAACAAGAGTGAAACTCCATCTCAATAAATAAATAAATAAATAAACAAATAAAATAAAAATAAAATTGCTGGTTGGGCACGGTGGCTCACGCCTGTAATCCTAGCACTTTGGAGGCTGAGGCAGGTGGATCACCTGAGGTCAGGAGTTCAAGACCAGTCTGGCCAACATGGCGAAACCCCATCTCTACTAAAAATATAAAAATTAGCCAGGCATGGTGGTGCGTGCCTGTAATTCCAGCTACTCAGGAGGCTGAGGCAGGAGAATCACTTGAACCTGGAGGACAGAAGTTGCAATGAGCCAAGATTGCAGCACTTTCCATCAGCCTGGGCAAAAGGGTAAGACTTGGTCTCAAAAAAAAAAATTATTCTACCATCATAAAAACTCAGCACTTATATTTTTCAGACTTTTTTTTTCAGTACTGTGAAATGCATGATTTTCACATCAATTTAAAGTCTTGGTCAGGTGCAATGACTCATGCCTGTAATGCCAGCACTTTGGGAGACCAAGGCAGGCGGATCACCAGGAATTCGAGATCAGCCTGGCCCAACATGGTAAAACCCCATCTCTACTAAAAATACAAAAATTAGCCAGGAGTGGTAGCATGTGCCTGTAATCTCAGCTACTAGGGAGGCTGAGGCAGGAGAATCACTTGAACCCAGGAGGCAGAGGTTGCAGTAAGCTGAGATCATGCCACTGCACTCCAGCCTGGACAAGAGTGAGACTCTGGCTCAAAAAAATAAATAAAAAATAGTCTTGACATAGCAAAGATAATAGTAATACAGAAAAAAGTCTTTAAAAATTCTGTTAGAGCAGATCACATCTTCTTGAAGTTTCTTTAACAGGCATAGCAAAGCCCAATCTTAAGATAACAAGTCAGCTAGGTGTGGTGGCTCATGCCTATAATCCCAGCACTTTGGAAGGCCAAGGCAGGAGTATCACTTGAGCCCATGAGTTTGAAAACAGCCTGAGTAACATGGTGAGACCCCATTTCTACTAAAAATACAAAAAACTGGCCAGGTATGGTGGTGCATGTCTGTATTCCCCAGTTACTTTGGAGGCTGAGATGGGAGGATTGCTTGAACCCAGGAGGTCAAGGCTACAGTGAGCAGTGATCACACCACTGCACTCCAGTCTGGGCAACAGGACTGATACCTGCGGAAAAACAAAACAAAACAAAACAAGATGTCAAGACAAACTGCATCAGCCTGGAAATTGGAAATTGGAGAAAACAGAAAACCTCACTCCCATTGTTAACAATCACCAGAAAAGTGTAAGGAAAATTCAATATAAAAAAATTGTTTAGGCCGGGCGCGGTGGCTCAAGCCTGTAATCCCAGCACTTTGGGAGGCCGAGGCGGGTGGATCACGAGGTCAAGAGATCGAGACCATCCTGGTCAACATGGTGAAACCCCGTCTCTACTAATACAAAAAATTAGCTGGGCACGGTGGCGCGTGCCTGTAATCCCAGCTACTCAGGAGGCTGAGGCAGGAGAATTGCCTGAACCCAGGAGGCGGAGATTGCGGTGAGCCGAGATCGCGCCATTGCGCTCCAGCCTGGGTAACAAGAGCGAAACTCCGTCTCAAAAAAAAAAAAAAAAAAAAAAAATTGTTTAAAGCATTACTTGCCCCAAACAACGTGAAAGTAAGCCTGGTGGCCCACCAAGCAAGGCTGGAAAACAAGACGGGCCCTTTCCTGAAGATTCAACACATAAACCTGCTCCCCTCACCAGCTGCCTGTTATGGTGTTTGCAATGGGGTAGGCTCCTGAGGTTGCTGCAGTTTGAGTTTAAAAAATTTTTTTTTTCTGAGACAGAGTTTCGTTCTTGTTGCCCAGGCTGGCATGCAATGGTGCAATCTTGGCTCACCACAACCTCCACCTCCCGAATTCAAGCAATTCTTCTGCCTCAGCCTCCTGAGTAGCTGGGATTACAGGCACGCGCCACCACGCCCAGTTATTTTGTATTTTTAGTAGAGACGGGGTTTCTTCATGTTGGTCAGGCTGGTCTCGAACTCCTGACCTCAGGTGATCCACCCAACTCAGCATCCCAAAGTACTGGGATTACGGGTATGAACAACTGTGCCTGGCCTAGTTTTTAAATTTTTGTTTTACGTTTGCCTTTCTTTAAAAACTATCTTAGAAAGTTTATTCCGGGCTGGGCACAGTGGCTCACACCTGTAATTCCAGCAATTTGGGAAGCCCAAGTGGGTGGGATCACCTGAGGTCAGGAGTTCGAGACCAGCCTGGCCAACATGGTGAAATTATATCTCTATTAAAAATACAAAAATTAGCCAGATGTGGTGGCGAGTGCCTGCAATCCCAGCTACTCGGGAGGCTGAGGCAGAAGAATTGCTTGAACCCAGGAAGCGGAGGTTGCAGTGAGCCAAGATCATGCCACTGCATTCCAGCTTGGGCATCAGAGTGAGACCCTGTCTCAAAAAAAAAAAAAAAATTATTTGGGTGTGGTGGCATGTGCCTGTAATCCCAGCTACTCAGGAGGCTGAGGCAGGAGAATTGCTTGAACCCAGGTGGTGGAGGTTGTGGTGAGCTGAGATTGTGCCACTGCACTCCAGCCCAGACTACACCACTGTACTCCAGCCTAGGCAACAGAGCAAGGCTCCGTCTCGAAAAAAAAAACAAGGCTCCATCTCAAAAAAAAAAAGTTTATTCTACAATAAGTACCTATGTTAAAATGCAGTGATATGGGGACTTTTATTCTATTCTCTCTGTGTAAACACTCTGTAATACATACCTTCTAAAATCATATACATTCAGGCTGGGCACAGTGGCTCACATCTGTAATCCCAGCACTTTAGGAGGCCAAAGCAGATGGATCACTTGAAGTCAGGAGTTTGAGACCAGCCTGGCCAACATGGCAAAACCCTATCTCTACTAAAAATACAAAAATTAGTTGGATGTGGTGGCAGGTGCCTATAAGTCCCAGCTACTTGAGAAGCTGAGGCACAAGAATCACTTGAACCCAGGAGGCAGAGGTTGCAGTGGGCTGAGATGACACCACTGCAATCTGACTGGACAACAGAGCAAGACTCTGCCTCAAAAAAAATAAATAAATAAAATAAAATTTAAATTTAAAAAATCATATACACTTATACAAGCACACACACTCATATCAACACATATACACAATAACAACTATGAAGGTTATTTAGAAACACAGGAAAAATACTTAGGATGTTATCTGAAAATGCCTAACACAGAATAATATATATATTTTACAAAACATGCCTATCTAGGCAGGCACAGTAGTATATGCCCGTAGTTTCCAACTACTCAGGAGGATCACTTGAGCCCAGGAGTTCAAAGATTATCCCACATGGCTTCTCAAAGCACTGGGATTACAGGTGTGAGCCATAGTGCCCAGCCATTACTTTGACATTTCTAAGGTAAAAATAAAACTCCAGCAGGGTATGGTGGTTCATGACTATAATCTCAGCACTTTGGGAGGCTGTCGCAGAAGGATCCCTTAAGGCCAGCAGTTCAAAACCAGCCTGGACAACATAGTGAGACCTCATCTGTACAAAAAAATTAAAAATTAGCAGGCAGGGTGGTGCGCACCTACAGTCCTAGCTACTTGGGAGACTGAGGTGGACTGCTTAACCCCAGGAGTTCAAGCTGCAGTGAGCTATGATCACACCACTGCACTCCAACCTGGGTGACAGAGCAAGACCCTGTCTTAAAAAAAGAGAGAATAAATAAAACTCCCAGGCCCCCAATTAATTGTGAAACATCTGCCATTCTTACCAGCTTTGCACATCATGGAAGCCAGCAATTTAGAGACAATGGAGCCTCTTTTTCTCATCTTGCACTGCTTGCTGTAAGGAAAGTAGGGTATCACGCCGATGATGCTCTTGGCACAAGAGGTCTTACATGCATACACCATGATCAGGAGCTCCATGATGGTGGTGTTCACATCCCTGTAACCAAGACACAGCAAATCCCATCAAGGGATCTACGACACAGTATTTTTCTGTTCCAGAAAGTGTTAGCAGTGTGTTACTCATGCCTTTACGCAACCTAAGGTGCAAGGCAGAAAAAAACAACCAACAAATTTCTCTTTTCTCAGGCCTCCATAAGGTCCCCCACCATCCGCTCTCAACTGACAACCCTACGTAAGTACTCCATCAGAGGAGCGTGTCCACAAGCTCCCACTACGTGCATCTGTGCCCCAGGAGTCGGCCTGCCATCAGTCATGAGAGAAAATTTCCACAACAGTCACCCTAAAATTAATCCCTCCAAATGGCACACCTATGTCAGCAATTCTCTCTCCTTTCCTGCCTCCAGCACTGATTACCCATTGGCCACAAACATTCTGTTACTTCCATTAACATGACTCATAACCACTCTCCTCTCTGCTCCCCTTTGTTGTCCATCTCAAGAAAGTTGTCTACATTATCTCTAATTTATCTACTCTTATTCCCTCCCAAATAGTCCAGTGAAGCTTTGTTTTCACAAAGGTCATCAGTGGCCTCCATGCAGCCACATCTACATCCACGGTCACTTGGCTTCCAGAATGCCCCTCTCTCATCTCCTCCTTTCACCCTTGGTTTCTTTTGCTGATTCCTCTTCTCCCCAACCTCATATCCCAGGACTTGCTCATGTCTACTCTCCTTCTATTTCCTCTCTTCCTTTGGGCTTCTCATCTAATTTTGTAGCTTTATAGATGGTGGCAACTCTCAAATTTACAACTCCAGTCCAAACTTGAGGATCTGCCCCCCTGTCGTGTCCGGCCACATCGGACCCTGGTCAGTCCTCCCACAGGCAGCTCACACCACTGAGGGCCTTGCTCTAGGTGTTCCCACTGCCTGCAAGGCTTTCCTCCCCACCTAGTCACCTGGCTCTCTCCCTCATCTTCTCTGTGGCCTACCCTGTCTGCCTCTCTCTGCCCTTTTGCCACCGTCATCTCACCATGCTGTCTTACTTTTTTTCCAAAGTAGTCATCACCTTCTAGATTATTTATTTATTTATTATGCTCACTGTATGTTCTCCTTCACTGGAATATAAACTCTACCAGGACAAGGATCTTTCTCTGTTTTAATCATGAAGGTATCTCGCTTATGTGTAACTAACTGTAACTCCCATATTGTAGACATTCAAAATAAATATTTGTTAATGAATGAAGAAGTGAATGGGAACACAGAACATTTGAGTAAGTAGGTTCTCCATCTCTATCCAACAACAAGTCTGACATCTGATGAGTTAAAAGACTTTCATCCTGTGTTAATTCACTCAGAAAAAAAGAATTTCAGAAAAGTATTCTATGGGAAGGATAAGAGTAGAGGAACTGACATAGAAATGAAGTCACCCCAACACTCCGAAACCACACTCCCAGAGCACCATTGTTCTGTGAGCTGGAACAAGGCATTCCATGACCGAACTCAAATAAGGAAAGCCTTGTTTGAATTATAGGAAAACTTCAGTTAATGGATGGAATTTTCTTAATTCTAAATTTCTCTTTTATTTTTGGCACTACCACTAATCTGGAGTAAAATGAAGTATAAGATGTATCTGACAACCCTAAATCTTTTTTTTTTGAGATGGAGTCTTACTCTGTCACCCAGGCTGGAGTGCAGTAGCACGACCTCAGCTCACTGCAACCTTTGCCTCGTGGGTTCAAGCGATTCTCATACCTCAGCCCCCCAAGTAGCTGGGATTACAGGCATGCACCACCATGCCCAGCTAATTTTTGTATCTTCAGTAGGGACAGGGTTTCGCCATGTTGGCCCTCCAACTCCTGACCTCATGATCTGCCCACCTCGGCCTCCCAAAGTGCTGGGATTACAGGCATAAACCACTGCTCCTGGCCTTTTTTTTTTTTTTTTTTTTTTTAAAAAAAGATGGAGTCTTGCTCTGTTACCCAGGCTGGAATGCAGTGGCACAATCTCAGCTCACTACAACCTCTGCCTCCCCAGTTCAAGCAATTCTCATGCATTAGCCACCTGAGTAGCTGAGACTACAGGCACTCGAAACCATGGCCAGCTAATTTTTTTTTTTTTGAGACAGAGTCTCACTCTGTTGCCCAGGCAGGAGTACAGTGGCGCAATCTTGGCTCACTACAACATCTGCCACACAGGTTCAAGCAATTCTCCTGCCTCAGCCTCCTGAGTAGCTGAGATTACAGGCGTGTGCCATCATACCCAGCTAATTTTTTGTGTCTTTATTAAAGACGGGGTTTCACCATGTTGGCCAGGCTGGTCTTGAACTCCTGACCTCGTTATCCACCCACCTTGGCCTCCCAAAGTGCTGGGATTACAGGCATGAGCCACTGCGCCTGGCCATTTTTTTGTATTTTTAGTAGAGACAGGGTTTCACCATGTTGCCCTGGCTAGTGTCAAACTCCTGGCCTCAAGTGATCTGCCCACTTCAACCTCCCAAAGTGCTAGGATTACAGGCATGAGCCACCACCTCTGACCCTCAACACTAAATGATATTTCATGGTATTTCACAAAGAAGACCATGACATCCAGACTCTGCAACATGGACAAGACTGAGAACCCGAGTTAACACAAGCTTACCTCAATGCAAAATGAGACACAGAGAGAAAATGAAAGGGGTACTAAGTGGTTCTGATTAGAGGAATACAAAACTGACAAAGGGCAAGGGCACAGGATAAGTGTTGAAATGCACAAAAATAAAGAACTAAAAGGACTTAAAAATGAGATGGATCAGCAGTCACCCTTCTGAAGTCCTAACTTCTAAGTCCAGGGGAGCTCTCAATGCCTACTCATCCCCTTGGGTAATCCAAACAACCTCTGTGCATTTATCCAGTGGAATCACACTTGTCTCTAAGGAGATAAAAGTACCATAGACAGCCAGGCACGGTGGCTCACACCTGTAATCCTAGCACTTTGGGATGCCAAGGCAGGCAGACCACCTGAGGTTGTGAGTTCGAGACCAGCCTGACCAACATGAAGAAATCCCATCTCTACTACAAATACAAAATTAGCTGGGTGTGCTGGCACAAGCCTGTAATCCCAGCTACTCAGGAGACTGAGGCAGGAGAACCACCTGAACCAGGAGGCAGAGGTTGCAGTGAGCCGAGATCGTACCATTGCACTCCAGCCTGGGCAACGAGAGCAAAACTCCGTCTCAAAGAAAAAAAAAAAGTACCACAGACACCAAGGAGCCAGAAGCAGTGTAAGTTGTTCTGTGCCCGCACCTTCCCTACCTCAATGCTTGAGGTGAAGGGTAAGATGTGGGCACAGGTGAGTCCTCTACTAGCACCCTGGCTTGGTGGCAGGCCTGGGAAAGAGGAGAGCAGCAGCAGCAGGGGCAGTTAGCACTCAGCACCCCCACCTCTAGCTCTGCTGAGAATCCCAGGTGTCACAGCAGAAGGTGAAGCCAGGGCACCATGGCAAAGGCACCCCACATCCTCCCTCCTTCAGAGCATACTTGTTTACCAGGTCAACGGGATGCAAGGACAGGTCTCCTTGCCACTCCTCTTCCAAGGAGAGATGGGGGTTTTATGACTTCATCCCAATGAACCAAAGACCAGGACAGAAAATGATCAAAATTTAGGTGAAAAAATGTGTGTTCCAAGCCGAAATTTCCCTCTTCTTCCCTTTCGTTGGTATTTATGATATATACATATACACAAATTAAGCATGCAGCAACTTTCAGACTCTCTAAGCTAAAAAATAATGCACTAGACAAACTGATTTCGAGACATTAAAAATTGTTCTGAGCAAAGAACTTCATACACAGAAGCTTTTGGGGTCATCTGCGGACAAACGCACAACGGAAAGTGGGACTTTAAGGCCAGGTGCAACAGGCTCACCTCCTATATTGCTATTCCAGCAATACAGGAGGTCCAGGCAGGAGGATCACTTGAGGCCAAAAGTTTGAGACCAGCTGGGCAACATAGTGAGACCTCCACCTCTACAAAAAATGAAAAAATTAGGTGAACATGGTGGTGCATCCCTGTAGCTCCAGCTACTTGGGAGGCTGAAGCAGGAGGATAGTTTAGGTCCAGGAGTTTGAGGCTGCAGTGAGCTATGATCTCACCACTGCACTCCAGCCTGAGCAACACAGCAAGATCCTACTTCTAAGAAAAAAGAAAAAGAAAAAAAGAAAGAAAAAAAAATCACCCTCCCTTCCAGAGTGCCAGAGACAGCTTCACTGCACTGAATCTTACACTCCAGCTTACACATATGTGACTAAACAATTTCCAGAATACAGGCATGTCAAAGGTCACACTAGACAGGAATACACATTCCTTCAGTACAGTCTTTTATCCTTTCAGCTAATTTAATTTATGCAACAAAACAATAAGTAATGCTCACTTTTATATGCAATAAAAGCTTAAAGAACCCTCCTCCCTTAGCCTCTGTTTCTTTTGGGGAGAGGAGGGAACTAGAAATGCTTCCCTTCAAGTTTTACAAAATTCTGGCTATTAATTGTTAGGAAACTTAATAGAAACTATTATCATTAAGAACCTCTACTCCAATACTTGGTTATTTCCACCCTTTAAGAACACTGGGCCTGGTGCGGTGGCTCATGCCTGTAATCCCACCACTTTGGAAGGTCAAGGCAGGTGGATTGCCTGAGCTCAGGAGTTCGAGACCAGCCTGGGCAAGACAGTGAAACCCTGTCTCTGCTAAAATTCAAAAAAATTAACCAGGCATGCCCGTGTGCACCTGTAGTCCCAGTTACTCGGGAGGCTGAGACAGGAGAATCGCTTGAACCTAGGAGATGGAGGCTGCAGTAAACTGAGATCATGCCACTGCACTCCATCCTGGGCGACAGAGCAAGACTCCATCTCAATAACAAACAAAAAAAACCAAAATCATAACACTGAAAGAACATGTAAAAATCAGCAGTTACGTCAGAAAACTTAGTTTTCTAAATTCTAAATTGGTAAGAGATACTAATTTTAAGACTATCATAACTCTTCCTGGCTAGCCATCAATCACTATTTTAAACAGTCATGCCTAAACAGAAACCCAGAAAGCAACATTTTTGCTGGATACTCACTTTGAAACAGTTTGGATGATGAAAACATCTTTTCCTCTCACGGACTCTTGAATTTGTACTCTCGTTTCTGGCAGGAAAAGGAAAAAGAAGGGAGGGAAAGGCATATAGTTCAAATTTTTCAAAATACACAAAAAATCTGCATCATTCCCTAATGTAATAAAATATGGAAGCTGGAGCTGTTCTAAAACTCAGAGGGCTTTAGATGTTACAAGGGATAATAAACATACTGCCATTACCACACTTTTTAAAACACGACAGCTTTAAGAGGGAATTATATTTCTGACTTGAAATAAGTAAACTTACAATTCTCACTCCTTATATATACAAACAGTGAGTGCTGTACCACTCTGAGGATAGTATCTTTATAGAAAATTATATACTCATTCAATCAGCATCAACTGAGAATGTATTAGGCACAAAACATTGTATGTTGTGAGAGCAAAGATAAATAAGACCCAATATCCCCACTCTCAAAATGTGTGTGATCAGCCACAAGGAAACAATTAGACAAATTCATAGTGGGACATTCTACAAGACAACCTCTTCAACAAGTCACTGTCATAGGAAGAAAAAGAGGTGAGGGGACTGTTCTAAAATATAAGAGACTGAAGAGAAAAAAAAATTTTTTTTGAGGCAGAGTTTCACTCTTGTTGCCCAGGCTGGAGCGCAAATGAGCGATCCCGGCTCACTGCAACCTCCGCCTCCCAGGTTCAAGCAATTCTCCTGCCTCAGCCTCTCAAGTAGGTGGGATTATAGGTATACGTGACCATACCTGGCTAATTTTCTATTTTTAGTAGAGATAGGGTTTCTCCATGTTTGTCAGGCTGGTCTTGAACTCCCGACCCCAGGTGATCTGCCCACCTTGGCCTCCCAAAGTGCTGTGATTACAGGTGTGAGCCACTGCACCCGGCCCCCTAAAGCGAAATTTTTTTAAAACATCCCTTGAACTAAGAATCCTGGTTTGGGGTTTGGTGGGGAGGATGGAAACAACTATAAAAGACCCTTTAGGCCGGTTGCAGTGGCTCACACCTGTAATCCCAGCACTTTGGGAGGCCCAGGCGGGTGGATCATCTGAGGTTAGGAGTTCAAGACTATTCTGGCCAACATGGTGAAACCTCGTCTCTACTAAAACAAACATTAGCTGGGCATGGTGGCGCACACCTGTAATCCCAGCTACTCAGGAGGCTGAGGCGGGAGAATTGCTTGAACCTGGGAGGCAGAGGTTGCAGTAAGCCAAGATCGCGCCATTGCACTCCAGCCTGGGCAACAAAGCCAGATTCTATCTCAAAAAATAAAAAATAAAAGACCCTTTAGGACAAATAGGGAAATGTGAATATAGGCCAGATATTAGATGATTAAAGAATTGTTGGCCAGGCACAGTGGCTCACGCCTGTAATCCCAGTACTTTGGGATGCCAAGGTGGGCAGATCACCTGAGGTCAGGAATTTAAGACCAGCCTGACCAACATGGAGAAACTCCATCTCTACTAAAAATACAAAATTAGCCAGGTGTGGTGGCACCTGCCTGTAGTCCCAACTACTCGGGAGGCTGAGGCAGGAGAATCACCTGAACCCAGGAGGTGGAGGCTGTGGTGAACCGAGATCGCACCATTGCACTCCAGCCTGGGCAACAAGAACAAAACTCCATCTCAAAAAAAAAAAAAAGAAATCCACAAATGTTACTTCCTTCTTAATAAACACCAAGTATTCTCCCTCCCTTTATTCAGAAATCTGGAGAGTCAACCTCCTGGAGTCTTATGCCACCGCTTCTCCCTTTCACCTTCCCTCTCAGACTCCAGACAAGAAACATCATTCAATTCCCTCTAGGGAAAGAATCTTCTCCAAACTATCCTTGAGGAGGTTTTTTAATTTTACTTTTTCCCTACTGATGCCACATGGGGGATCTTGGGAGACAGGAAAGAGGCAGTAATGGAGATAAACAAGGGAAAAGCAAAACTTTTCTCTTTTTGTCAAAGCCTCCTGTAAGCTTTATAATACTTAAATATTTGATAAAATCCTGTAGAGGGGCCAGGCCTGGCGGCTCACAACTGTAATCTCAGCACTTTGGGTGGCTGAAATGAAAAAATTGCTTGTCTCCAAGAGTTTGAGACCAGTCTGGGCAACATAATACCCTGGCCCTACCATAAAAAAAAAAAAAAAAAAAAAAAAAAAAATTAATCTTCTAGTGGAAAAGGAGCAGGAATAAGTATTTATTAAGCACCTACTGTGTGCCAAAAACTGTGTAAGGCACACAAATTATCACACTTAATCCTCAAAAGGCCCTAATTGATAGTTTATTTATAGTTAAGAAAGGTTAAATAACTTGTCAAGGATAAGGTGTATAACTCTCAAGCCCATACAAGCTGTAAATCACTCCTGCTAAAATAATTTCAAATATCCACCATTGCCAAAGAAATTATAAAGATTACTATTTATTTATTTAGAGACAGGGTCTCCCTCTGTCACCCAGGCTGGAGTGCAGTGGTGTGATCACAGCTCACTGCAGCCTCCACCTCCTGGGATCAATCAATCCTCCTACCTCAGCCTTCCCAGTAGCTGGGACTACAACTACATATCACCACTCCTGGCTAATTTTTGTATTTTTTATAGAGACAGGGTTTTGCCATGTTGCCCAGGCTGGTCTCAAACTCCTGAGCTAAAGCAATCTGCCTGCCTCAGCCTCACAAAGTGCTGGGATTAGAGGCATGAGCCACTGCACCTGGCCCTAAAAAGATTAAATGACACACTTTTTTTTTTATATATATATAGTTTGAGATGATTATGTAATGACATGTATCAATTA
Source organism: Aotus nancymaae (assembly GCF_030222135.1). Classification (NCBI taxonomy): domain Eukaryota; kingdom Metazoa; phylum Chordata; class Mammalia; order Primates; family Aotidae; genus Aotus; species Aotus nancymaae. Next base: position 8,731,980 of record NW_026988430.1, on the reverse strand, counting down.
GCAAAAAGTATTTCTTAACAATATTTTATGAAGTCTAACACAAGGCAGCTTAGGTGCAGGTAAAGAATAACTAAAACTGTGGTCACACAGGATTTACTCATCCTGTCTAAGGCGACAGGATTTACTCATCCTGCCTAAGGTGACATAAATTCAAGCAATGATTGAGCTCATGTTCATTCAGTTGACTAGCTGGTTCAAATACGTATGCAGTTTTTACTGAATGGAGTCTCAGAACTGGAGTTCAAGCCCCAGAAATGACTTGCACCAGGGTTACACATCTAGCTGGTATTAGTGAGAGCTAAAAAAACCCACTCTATTCTACCTTGCCGTCTGACTTCTTGCTAATAGAACTGTACAACTGAATCAAATCGTTTCAGTAGTAAAGGATGAAGGACTGAGCCAATACCCACATTCCAAGAAAAGGTCAATGTTCCACATGCCCAAGATAGCTCACCTCTGTTAGGTTCCTGGTAAACCTGCACTTTGCCCATCTCCACCCCCAGCCGCCTAGAGAAGAAAAAGGGGGAAAAAGCTGAAAAGGTAATAGGAGAAACCCAGTTTCTTTACTATTTAAGGAGACTTGTAAATGGATAAAAGTAAAATAAAATAAAGTTACTCTTTTCTCTTTTTACATTAAACATGTACACTATTTACCAACTGAAAATAAAGTTATTCTTCTTATAAATTTAAAGTCAATATTAAATTGTTATGTCAATCCATTACCTAGCCCCCTCACCTCAACCCCATGTCTCTCCAGGAAGGACTATGCAGTCCCACCGTGCCTGCCTCACTGGCCATCTTCTTTGGACACTCTGTACTCCAGCCCACATTCCTGAGACACACCAAGGACTCCTCCTGCATGTTGCAGGGCCTTGGAATCTGCTGTCCCCTCTGCTTGGAGGGCTCTGTCTCCAGACCTTCACTTGGTGGCTCATTCAGGTTTCTCAACTCATATACCATCCCCTCAGTTTAAAGGCACTTCAGCACACAGGCTAAAGCAGAACAACCTGCCCCATCATTACTTTCACACTGTTTTCTTCATAGCATTGATCATCATCTGAAATTACCTTGTTTGTTTTGTTGACTTGATTTCTGTTTGGCTCCCACATTTAAATGTAAATTTCATTAAAAGAATGGATCTTGACTCACTGTTAATCCCCAACATCTAGATCAAAGTCTAGTACACAGTAGGGGTATAATATTTGTTTAATAAATATCTAAAATTATACTGAACTATAAGCTATAAGTTATTTCATATAGTATACAAGTCAGTGTTCTTTATACTCAAATAATTTTATACATATATAGCACATAACAAAATTCCTGGCACTTATGAGGCACTCAATAAATGTCTGCTGAAAGAATATATAAAGAGATGGGATAGTTTATAAGAAGAATAGCCCTTAATATATGCAAATGAGACATACTGCGTGATGAAAAAACAAGATACACACAGAACTATAAAATAATCTGCTTTCAAGTTTAGCAATCACTGCTCATCTGATCATCAATTTTAAAGCATCACATAATGAATACAGATTTTAATGGTATAATTATAACTCACTCTGCAATTTTCTTTGAGAGTTCCATACATGATGAATTTGAGTTTGCTGAAAACAACACCAGACCACCTTTGGTTATGTTCATCTTGGTTTCTAATTCAGGTGGCGTCACACAAAACATCAAAACCTTCTTGGTTTTCCAATTCTCAGAGCCTAGAAGGATATAATACATATAAAAAACTGTCATATGATACGAAATATACCTGAATGGATTTTTTTTTAAAGGAAATGACTTCAACTGAAGGAAATTAGTTTCCATCCTTACAGTGTTTTTAAAATATTAGAAATAAATAAATATGGACAAACAGAAAGTTCACTTGGATTTCAGGGTTCCAAATTTATGGAAATACGTTATCACATGATGTTCACAACCACTGAGAAGAAATGACAAACTTACAAGAAAGGTGGAGCTGAAGAGCTCAATGTTTTACTGATTGCTGCTTAAAGTCAATTATGGACAACCTCCTTTTATTCTCTGACAAAATTCCTCCTGGATTAACACACAGAAAAATGGCAGAGCCATTAGCAAGAACAGGGACTGATTAATCCTTAAACAAAGAATAAATAACCTATCTACACCCAGCTTTTCCTGTAATATTTGTTTACCATAAAACCTTTCCCGGCCTTTCAGCTGCCCTGTGTCATGTCTAAAACTGACCTAGTCATCTTCATTTTCCTCAAGTAAAACATGGGCTGATAGATAATCACCTTGAAGGAAATGTAAGTGACCACCCAAATGATAGGCAGTGGGCCACAAATAAAAAGGATCCTGCCGTAGAAGTCATCAGTGCTGAGTGTCCTCATCACATAATGGGGGTGCTAGATGGGAGGAACAGCAACAATCCAGCAGGCTGTGGGCAGGGGGACCCTTTCCCAGCAAGCCCACTGCATTTCCACAGTTGTATATTCACTTGGGACCTCTGGAAAGGCTGGTAGAGATCATCAATGGGCTGAAACTAACCTAATATTTTTCATTACTCTCAAATTTTAATTATACAAGTAAAACACAAACACATCCTCCCTATAAAAACCTAAAACATGACAGTTAAGGCTAAAGTAACCAGCCTCTATCCCAGGTCCTCCCCAGAAGTGAGGGTTCTTATCAGTTTGGTAGGGACAATATCAGACCTTTTCTATGCATTTATATATGCGACCTCCATAAAAAATATATACAGCCAGCCACAGTGGCTCATGCCTGTAATCCTAACACTTTGGGAGGCTGAGGCAGGCAGATCACTTGAGGTCAGGAGTTCAAGACCAGACTGACCAATATGGCAAAATCCCATCTCTACTAAAAACATAAAAAAATTAGCCAGGCATGATGGCACATTCCTGTAATCCCAGCTACTCAGGAGGCTAAGGCAGGAGAATCACTTGAACCTGGGAAGAAGAGGTTGCAGTGAGCCAAGATGGCACCACTGCACTCCAGCCTGGGCAACAAGAGCAAAACTCTATCTTAAAAAAAAAAAAAAAAAGGCCGGGCACGGTGGTTCATATGCCTATAATCCCAGCACTTTGGGAGGCCAAGGCGGGTGGATCACAAGGTCAAGAGATAGAGACCATCCTGGTCAACATGGTGAAATCCCATCTCTACTAAAAATACAAAAAATTAGCTGGGCATGGTGCCGCGTGCCTGTAATCCCAGCTACTCAGGAGGCTGAGGCAGGAGAATTGCCTGAACCCAGGAGGCGGAGGTTGCAGTGAGCTGAGATTGTGCCATTGCACTCCAGCCTGGGTAACATGAGCGAAACTCTGTCTCAAAAAAAAAAAAAAAAAATGGCCAGGTGCAGTGGTTCACACCTGTAATTCCAGCTCTTTGGGAGGTCAAGGTGGTTAGATCACTTGAGATCAGGAGTTCAAGACCAGCCTGGCCAACATGGTGAAACCCTGTCTCTACCAAAAATACAAAAAATTAGCCAGGTGTGGTGGCTAATTATGCGCCTGTAATCCCAGCTACATGGGAGGCTGAGACAGGAGAATCGCTTGAATCCAGGAATCGGAGGTTGCACTGAGCCAAGATCACGCCATTGCACTCCAGCCTGGGTGACAGAGTGAGACTCTGTCTCAGAAAAAAAATAATTAATTTGCCGGCGCAGTGGCGTGTGCCTGTAGTCCTATAATCCCAGCTACTTGGGAGGCTGAGGTGGGAGAATCACTTGAGCCCAGGAGTTCTGGGCTGTACTGCGCTATGCCGATCGGGTGTCCAAACTAAGTTCGGTATCAATATGGTGACCTCCTGGGAGTGGGGGACCACCAACTTGCCTAAGGAGGGGTGAACTGGCCCAGTTCGGAAATGGAGCAGGTCAAAACTCCCGTGCTGATCAGCCATGGGATTGCGCCTGTGAATAGCCACTGCACTCCAGCCTGGGCAACATAGCGAGACCCCGTCTCTTAAAAAATAATAATTTAAGGGCCGGGCGCGGTGGCTCACGCCTGTAATCCCAGCACTTTAGGAGGCCGAGGCGGGTAGATCACGAGGTCAAGAGATCGAGACCATCCTGGTCAACATGGTGAAACCTCGTCTCTACTAAAAATACAAAAAATTAGCTGGGCATGGTGGCGCGTGCCTGTAATCCCAGCTACTCAGGAGGCTGAGGCAGGAGAATTGCCTGAACCCAGGAGGCGGAGGTTGTGGTGAGCCGAGATCGCGCCATTACACTCCAGCCTGGGTAACAAGAGTGAAACTCCGTCTCAAAAAAAAAAATAATAATAATAATAATTTAAAAATTAATTTTAAAAATATATGTGTATATAAAATATATATATATGTATATATAGTATTTCAAACACAAAAAGATATCATTGTGTAAATGTATCTATAATTTGCTTTTCACTAGGCAGTCTCTTTTGGCAATCTGGGTTAGAAGACATAGACTTGGCCAGGCACAGTGGCTCATGCCTGTAATCCCAGCACTTTGGGAGGCCAGAGGACCACCTGAGCCCAGGAGTTTGCGACCAGCCTGGGTAATGTGGTGAGATGTTACCACGTCTATAAAAAATTTTAAAATTAGCCAAGCATGGTAATGCATGCCTATAATCTCACCTACTTGGGAGGCTAAAGTGGGAGTATCACTTGAGCCCAGGAGACCAAAGCTGCAGAGAGCTGTGTTCACACCACTGCACTCCAGCCTAGGGGACAGACTGAGACCCAGTATCCAAAACAAACAAACAAACAAATGACAACAAAAACACAAGAAGATATTATAATAGAGACCTATTTTGATCTAACTGCCGCCTAGTCTTCCATAGCATAGATATGCCACTTTTAGCCAGGTCTGAAGGGGCCTCCCTGTGCACGAGTGCAGTGAGACTGCCAGGCCACAGGTGGTACAATTTCACAGTCCCACTAGCACTTCCTGCAGAGGCATTCCAGCTGGCACAATCTATGAATCTGCAATGGGAAATATGGCAGACTACAATGCAATTTACCTTAAATTTGCCTATGAGTTACAAACAGAAATGTATACACAACTAACCAAAGCCCTAAAGTGACCAAGGTGGACGACTGGCATCTACCATGGAAGTGGCTTTGGGGCAGGGATCAGTCAATTACAGCCTACAGGCCAAATCAGGTCCCTTGAAAGCCTCTTTCTGTAACACAGGCTGGAACACAGCCACACTCATTTGTTTACAAATTGTTTCTAGATAACAACAGTAGCACTGAGTATCAACCATAAAGCCTGAAATATTTATTATCTGGTCCTTTACAGAAAAAGTTTGCTAACACCTTTTACAGGACAATGTAGCATCTGCAAAGGCTATAAGAAGAGTGGCTGGTATAAATGAAAGAAATAATACATTTAATCATCAACATTCTGGAAGGGATCTTAAATGATTTCTAAAGCTATCTCTCAGCCGTCTCTCAACCAAAAACATCTGTGTTTAAGAACAAAAGGTATGGCCAGACACAGCGCCTCACACCACTAATCCCAGCACTTTGCGAGGCCAAGGTGGGCCAATTGCTCAAGTCCAGGAGTTTGAGACCACCCTTGGCTACACAGTAAGACCTAGTCTCTATAAAAAAATCAAAAAATGAAGCGGCAGGATCATTGAGTCCAGTGGTCAGGACTGCAATGAGCCATGATTGCACCACTGCACTGCACTCCTGCCTAGAAGATGGGAGTGAGATCTTGTCTCAAAAATAAATAAATAAACAAATAGGGTGTTACAGGTCCAGGAAAGGAAACAAAAACAAACTAATTTTCTTGTAGTAGTAAATACAGGATTTAGAGTCAAACTCATGTTTGCAACTTGAACTACTTCCCCTAAACTCACAGTGATGACTTACATAAATTATCTAATACTTAAAATCTCGTAGCCTCAGTTCTATCATTCACACAACTGTAAAAACTGACCCCACAGGTGGTCAATTTCTGCAAGGCACTTACTTAACACAGTGCCCTGCATATCAGACGTGCTACCTATGAATCAACTTCTAATATCTTCATTATCTACCATACAGTAACAGGCATGGGGGAGGGGCATGTTTTTTACAGCCCCTAACCTTCAAATAAGAAGCTTCTTAAAGTACAGCAGCGTTCTTGAGAGGAGTTCGAACACTTAGAATGAAAGTATTTTAGAGGTAGGAAGAGATCTTAGAGATAATTCAGCCCATCCCTCCTTAATCTTTTGTTTAAAGCCCATCTGCAGGAATCCCACCAAGGAACCACTCAACAGAAGCTTGAACAGCCCCAGGGTCTGATGCCCACATCTGCTGAGGACCCACCATTCCAAATTCTTTCTTAGAACATGCTATGGCCAGGCGCAGTATTCACACCTGTAATCCCAGCACTTTGGGAAGGCGAGGCTGGCAGATCACCTGAGGTCAGAAGTTCGAGACCAGCCTGGCCAACATGGTGAAACCCCATTTCTACTAAAAATGCAAAAATTAGCCAGGCCTGGTGGCTCACGCCTGTACAGCTACTTGGGAGACTGAGGCAGGAGAATCGCTTGAACCTCGGAGGTGGAGGTTGCAGTGAGTGGAGATAGCACCACTGCATTCCACCCTGGGTGACAGAGCAAGACTCTGTCTCAAAAAAAAAAAAAAAAAAAAAAGAACATGCTGAGATTCCTGTCCCTGCAGCCTCTGCCCACTGGTTCTTGTCCTCTCCTTAGAGATTTGCGGGAAACATCAAATTCCATTTCCATAGGACAGCCTCCAAACTATTTCAAGATAGCTCTCCTGCCTTTGTGTATTTTTTCCAGGATAATTTCTGAAGTCTTTCCTTATCTCTCATGGTTTAAATGTCCTGCATCACCCTGAATATGAACCCTGACATTCCAGGCTTCAGATCAGACTTCTATACAGAATCCTAACCTAAGACCACCCTCAACATAACATTGGTGGGGTGGATTGAGGAGCATCCACTTGGAAATGACTATCAATATAGTCATGTTTTGTGACTATTCATTTCACAAGTTGTTCAAACATAAGGGCGGTTTCTAGTTTTAGTTATCCTTTCTCCTGTTGGTAATCAAGGCTGTGTTCTTTACCAAGCTTCAAAAAAAGAGTTGTAAAGATTATCCTCAAAAACATGATAATCATCAAGATGGGGCTGGCAGGAGGCTTGTTAGCACAAGGTTTTAGTGTGAAATGTGAACACTCCCTTATTTTCCCCATGAGCTATAACTGCTTTATGTTTATTCTAAATTTACTCTAGAATGTGTGATAATTATTTATAACATGTATGAAAACACCATTTTCAGAGAATCTTAGCACCTTGTAAAGAGCAAATCACACTCCTCTTTTGAATTAGATTTGAGAATCTGTTAATTCTCATGAATGAAGAAACCACAATGAGAGATCATTTCCTTTGGACAGACTAGCAGTCATTTCAAAACCACTCACCCACATTTCAGATGAGGAAGGCTCACATTGAAGTGTGTCGTCTTCCCTCTAAACCGTCTACTGTGTAAAACACCCTCTACTTAAAGATGGCTGAAGTAGGAGTGTGAAGAGTCGGGTTTGCCTTCCAGTTACCAGGCTTTGTGCACATCACTTGTCCTTGCTGGGCCTCAGCCATTACCCTTGAGATAGCAGAGATATAAGCTTGGTAAAAAGCTTTCCCTACCAGAATTTAAGGTCCAGGCAGCAGAGTTTTTTTTTTTTTTTTTAACCATGATATTCTCTGCTGTATACCCTGTGTCCACAACAGCAGCTGACACATGATAGGGGCTAAATGAATGATTGCTGAATAATGCCTGACCCCAATGAGTCACAGTGATTAACAAGTGAAATTGAAAAATAAACTAAAAGGCATCAAAAAGTATAAAAACTGGCTGGGTGCGCTGGCTCACGCCTGTAATCCCAGCACTTTGGGAGGCTGAGGCGGGCGGATCACTTGAGGTCAGGAGTTCAAGACCCGCCTGGCCAACATGGTGAAACCCCATCTCTACTAAAAAATACAAAAATTTGCCAGGTGTGGCGGCATGCACCTATAACCCCAGCTACTCAGGAGGCTGAGGCAGGAGAATCGCTTGAACCTGGGAGGCAGAGGTTGCCATGAGCCAAGATCGCGCCAGTGCATTCCAGCCTGGGCAACAGAGCAAGACTCCATCTCAAAAAAAAAAAAAGTACAAAAACTTATTATGTTTATTAGTGATGTGCCTCACTCTAAGAAAATGTGTTTTAAAATCAATATTGATGAGAATTTGAAGGGCAAATTCTAAATCGAATTACTCTTCCACTCCTCTGTGATCCCAGGCTCTGCTTATTTCTCCAAAACAGAATGCTAACTCATGCCTAACATTATCTGAAGTATTCACAATGCTTATGACAACCCAGTGAAGCCGGTACTAGAATGAGACCCATTTTAGAAAGGGCAAGCTAGGTTTCCAGATGAAGAAACTTACTCAAGGCTGCAAAACCTCTAAACAGCAGAAATAGCTCTGTCTCAGCATGATTTGTAGTAGTTAGTCGTATACAACAGTAGGCTGCACAGCCTGTCTCTCACCCACACAGAAAATGACTTGGCATTCTGCTGAGAGTTCTGCATACAGAAAGCAGAATCGGACAAATACCCAGATTTTGAAAAATGTCTACTGTAAACATGCCTTGTTTGGAAAATTACATAAAGTGCCAAAGAAAGAACACAGAAGTTTGATTCGGTATTTCCACGTCTGGTTATTATCCCAAGGAAATAAGGAAAAAGCTACATGCTCAATGATAATGGTCAACACAAGACTTTTTAAAAAGCAAGTACACCAGACCCGTGTAAAGGTTCCATAATAAAGTAATTAAGTAAAACACAGGATAGAAATTCAATAAATATTCAACACTATGCAAGTATCTACGAATGACCTTAAGTGTAACGAGCTCAACTCACAACTAATAATGGTACACACCAGGGCAGCAGGAAAGGAATACGGACAAGAAGGGTTTGCTTTTGTGGGGTTCAATAATGTTGGTGAATTATTCCTATTTGTGCAATTAATTTTTTTTTTTTAAAGACGGGGTTACACCTTGTTGGTCAGGCTGGTCTTGAACTCCCGACCTCAGGTGATCCGCCCGGCCGCCTGGGCCTCCAAAGTGCTTGGATTACAGGCGTGAGCCACCAAGCCCAGCCTGTGCAATTAAATTAAACACTAGAGATCACACTTCGTCATGCCCCAAAGCCCCAGTCCGCATTTTCATGACCCTTTCAAAAGCTAAACACCCAAATGGGGCCAATATTAACATAGGAAAAAAATTATTATCATCAAGCAGAATACTTAAAAATATCATCACGGTTCCCCCTCAGCCTCGGCTGGGGTTAGTTCTGAGTTGGATAAAATCATCCTTTAGGGGGTGACAGAAATATCCGTGACTAACAAAGCCAAGTAAATCAAATCAGGGGCTCCGCGTCAGGTTAGGGATGGAGAATGGCTGGGTGGGCTTGCTTTCACAGCTTGCCACCACAGGTCCCATCATCAGGGCTCGACTCCCTAGCGGCGCCTCAGGGAGCCCAGGCGCCGGACACCCGACCCCGGCCCCCGCCGACCCCTGACGGGAGAGAAGGAAGGGAGGGAGGGATGGAAGGGCCGCGAGTGCGAGGTCGACCCAGTGAGCCCTCAGAGAGCCACCACCCCAGGACCCCGACCCGTCCGCCGGCCGGCGCCGCGGGCTCCAAGCCCCGTGCACCTGCGCCCCGCAATGCTAGAGCCAGCCAGCCCTCGCCCCAACTCGCCACTGGCTCCCGCCCGCCTACCTGGCCCCGACCCCAGCCCCGGCCCAGCCGCAGCCTCGGCTGCAGAAGGAAGAAAGCGAAGGGTCTCCTGGCAGCGTCTCTAGGAGCAAAATGGCGACTCCATGCACAAGATCGGGAGCCGCGGCGACTGCGAGGCCGGTGGGCGGGGCGGGGCGGGGGCGAGGCGGGGCCAGAGCCCGGAAGACGGAGACACCTGGCTCCGGGCTGTGGGCGTGGCCCACCCGAGGGGAAGGCGCGGGACAGTGGGCGTAGCCACAAGGGTAGAGTCGGGCTGGCGCGATTGGCTGGGTGGTGGGCAGGGATACGCCTGTTCCGGCCCACGGGGAGCTGCTAGCCCCGAGACCACCTGTGACAGCCGAGGCACGTTACAAGGAATGAGTATGGACAGAGTATGATATTTGGAATTACAAATACCTGGGTTCAAACCTCCACTGGCCTGTGACCGTGGACAAGTCATTTCACCATTCTGAGCTTTTCTCATCTGAAAAACAAAGATGACAGCAGCACCCACTCCATAAGATTGTTGTGAGGATTAAATAAGATAACACGAACGGGCGCAGTGGTTGACGACCTGTAATCCCAGGACTGTGGGAGGCCGTAAGCGGACGGATCACGAGGTCAGGAGTTCGAGACCACCCTGACCAATATGATGAAACCCGGTCTCTACTAAAAATACAAAAAAAAAAAAAAATAGCCAGTTGTGGTGGGGGGCGCCTGTAATCCCAGTTACTCAGGTGGCTGAGGCAGGAGAATCGCTTGCACCCAGGAGGTGGAGGTTGCGGTGAGCCGAGATCGCGCCACTGCACTCCAGCCTGGGAGACAGAGCGAGATTCCGTTTCAAAAAAAAAAAGAAGAAATAAAGAGACAACACATCGCTCTTAGCACAGTTCCTGGTGTATAATAAATGACTAATTTTTGTATTATTTGTAGAGACGGGGTTTCACCATATCGGTCAGGCTGGTCTCGGACTCTTCGGTGATCCGCCCGCCTCGGACTCCCAAAGTGCTGGGATTACAGGCATGAGCCACCACGCCCGGCTTCCATTGCCTAAGTTCTTTATAACTTAGGTAATGATTACTCTTTATTGTATGGATAACATAATAGCAAATACATGGGTCCTCTTTTAAATCCTTTACATATGTTAACGGTAACTTATTTAATCCTTTTAAGAGCATAAAGTAGGTATTATCCTCTCCGTTTTAATAGTTGTGGGAACTGAGACGCCGACGTTAAATAACTTTTCCAATGACAAAGAAATGGCCAGAATTTCGACCCAGTAGGCTTTGCACCAGTCGTCGCTTATCTAATCCCTATACCACATCGTCTCTCCAATTCCGCTTTGGATTTTTCACAATAGTGAGGCATGAAATCATTCATCAGAGGTTGCACAGCTAGCTAGAGCCTTTATAGTTCAACCTCTTATTTAGAAACGAAGAATACTTCAAGTCTTTGATGGTGTAAAAAAAAAAAAAAAGTAAAAAGTAGAAACGAAGAATACAAGCATCTCAACCAACGAATTATAAATTAGGTGATATTTGGTGAAATTCAGTCGTTTGAGACATTTCCTTTGCCTGACAACTTTACAGGGACACATCGCTTTGCAAGGAGCAAGGCCCATGACCCCAGTGATTATCTGCATAACAAAATTTGAATCCTCTTCTGCGGAACGTTGGCTGGGCTCACGTCTCTTCTGCGCTGGGATCTAACTCCGGACACACCCCCCGCCCCTCCACTGTGGCTGGCATAGACTTCACGCGTCACATATCGGCATGTGACTGGATCTGGCCAATCAGGGTAGTTAATCCCTCTCCGCTCGCTGATTCGCTCCGAAGATAGGCCACTGAGCCAATCGGAGCCCACGAAACACCGTCTGCTGCCCTGCGCTGGGAACGTAGCTGGAGGCTCGCTCTAACTGACGCTGCAGCTGTTGGGATGCCAGGAGGGGAACTGACTGAGGAAGGTCCTGAGAGAAGAGAGAGAGACTGGAATACAGACCGGGCCCAGATGAGTTTATGCTGAATCTGAAGTCAGTAAGTCCCTGGACTTTTCTATTATGGAAGCCAACAAGAACCTCCCCTGCACCCTCTGAAGCCAGTGTGGATCGAGTTTCTAGCACTTGCAGGGTCTACACAGTCTCCTCTGCTTCCTTCTCCATAGCTGTTTCTTACCAGCCTGGGGCCTCTTTAGCTGGGAGTGGTGGCGGGCACCTGCTTCCCCTTCTCCTTCCACCGTAGTTAAGCTAGGAAAGGATATGCCTCCACAGCATGGCAGACTATCGATGGGGGACCTGAGAAACTGAAGTTCTATACAAGTCAAGGGCTGAGAGGATGCTCCAGGTGATGGTGAAGCTAAGCTCCAGTAGGACAAGTGGAGCATGGAGTATACCTTCAATTAGAAGACCAAAACAATGTGAACTGATGAAAACTGCTGTCACTGATTCTCTCCAAGCTGAGGGACTACACATGGTCCCTGCCTCCCACGAAAAGCCACTCTTGATATTCATCCAGCAGCATTGTATGGAGATCAAGAAATCCAAAAGGGCTGTGAAATATTTATGTTCTGTTCAGTTTCAAGAGCTCTGAAATGCAAAGTGGTATGTATACTAAACACATGAGAAAACGCAAATACCTTTATAACACTTTTCTCATAGCTCTATTTTCATCCCTATTTGAAGCAAGTCATTAACATTCATTTTATCATAAATATAATGGCAACAAGTTTTAATGTGCACAAATCAAAACATTTTATAAATTTAAAAAATAGCTTTTTGGGCCGGGCGCAGTGGCTCACGCCTGTAATCCCAGCACTTTGGGAGGCCGAGGCGGGTGGATCACGAGGTCAAGAGATCGAGACCATCCTGGTCAACATGGTGAAACCCCGTCTCTACTAATACAAAAAAAAAATTAGCTGGGCATGGTGGCGCGTGCCTGTAATTCCAGCTACTCAGGAGGCTGAGGCAGGAGAATTGCCTGAACCCAGGAGGCGGAGGTTGCGGTGAGCCGAGATCGCGCCATTGCACTCCAGCCTGGGTAACAAGAGCGAAACTCCGTCTCAAAAAAAAAAAAAAAAAATAGCTTTTTGTACTATTCAACTTACGGAACTATTTGACTCTAAATTATATGACTGTATAACCTGAGAAAACTAAATACAAAATATTTTATATCATTCTATTTAGGGTATTAGATAAAAAATTAAGTAACTCATAATGACTAAACTGGCTCATTATTGTCCTTAAATGGATATTAAAAGCGAATTTTTCTCCTTTGGTAAAGGAACTAGCAAATGATGAAATGTGAAAGTGTTTCCTGGTATATGGATTCACTGAATTCCTTTGACCCACTTAAACAGAACGTGTGACATTCATGAAATAGTAACTTAATAGCTTTAAAACAGCTGTTCTGTAGCTCCAAATTAATTTAGCTTTTAGAAAAAAACGTGAGAAATGAGTTGTTCTTTTGCTTTCAGGCCCTGTCCTACCATGAGCTGAAGATGCAGCAACATACATGTTTGGAGTTTAGCAGGGACTGAGAAGGGTGGAAAAGAACTGCCTAACCAAAGGTATCTTTTCCACCTGACTTCCAAGACGTCAGAATATTCTCCCTAGTAGATACTCTTTTTATATGTGGATATTAGCAATTGCTGTTAAAATGAAAACAGGTTAAACTTATTAGGTTATCATCACCTACGAATAATTTAGACTATCAGCTTATCAGATCTATCAACCAGTCTTGTAGCGAAATCCTGGTGTTAAACAGCACAGAGAAGAAAGAATTGTCTAAGTCTGCACTGTCCAACAGAAATATAAGCCATATGAGTTGAAATTTTCTAGTAATTAGCAAGTAAAAAGAAACAGGTGAAAGTATTATTTTTCTTTTTCTTTCTCCTCTTTCAAGGTGAAATTATTTTTAATAACGTATTTTCTTTAACCCAAATAACATATTTTCTTTAACCTAAAAATTTTTCAAACATAAAATCAGTATAAAATTATTAAAGAGATATTCTGTATTCTTATTTGTACTAAGTCTTTGAAATCCACTGTATGTTTTATACTTATAGCACATCTTAATTTGAACTAGACACATTTGAAGTTCTTAATAGCTACATGTGGCTACCATATTGGACAAGCAGGTCTAAGTCAGTGGTTCCCAAAGTGTGGTTCCTAGAGCAGCATTATCAGCATCACCCTAAAACTTGTTACAAATACCAATTCTCAGGCTTCACCCCAGACCTACTAAATCAGAAACTCTGATAGCTGGGCTCAGCAATCTGTGGTTTAACAAGCCTTTCAGGTGATTGTCATAACATGTTAAATTTCAGAATCAGCAGTCTAAATTATAGGGCACTGGTGCGAGAAGCTTTTTCTTTGCTAAGTGTTACAATAAACAGGGTTCAAAGTTCAAAAAGTACAAGAACATATACAGTGAAAATCTTCCTTTCCTAGCAGGCACAAGCCCTCTATCTCCCCTCCCTAGAGGCAATCAAAATGTTATATTGGTAGGCAGCTGTCATACCGGACCCCTATTGACTTCAGTAGGGATGGCACCATGTTTGAGAGGCTGAAGACAAGATGCAGAGCCAGTGAATGAGACATAGGGTTTATTTAATTAATTTATTTATTTTTTGAGACAGAGTCTTGCTCTGTCACTGAGGCTGGAATGCAGTGGCGTAATCATGGCTCACTGCAGTCTCAACCACCTGGACACAAGCGAGCCTCCTGTCTCAGCCTTCTGAATAACTGGGATTAGTCCTGGCTAATTAAAATAAGAAGGCATTAGTCCTAGCTAATTAAAAATATAGAGAGAGAGATGGGGCCTCACTATGTTACCCAGGCTGAGAAATAGGGTTTATTGAGGAGACTTACATACAGGACAATCAAGTGGTGCCAGGCTGGACAGGAGCTGCATTTGCTTATAAAAAGCATACTGATTATATAGCATTTTTACTTAGCATTCTCACCCTAGCAACCTCCACCTGACAACCTTCATTTAACCCAAAACAAAGGACCACAGTCCCCTGTATGGCCTGCATTCCATGGGATGAGATGGGGCTTCATGTTTCTTATAGGTAAGGAATGAATCTCCTGACTGGCAACTCCCAGGTTCCTCTTTTTTTTTTTTTTTAAGAAACATGTTTATTTTCTGTCAACCTTATTTCCATGTGGCTTATCAGCCTGTGGAAGAACAGCTTAAGACCACTTGGTGGTCATTCCTACCCATTCAGTGGCCTGAGCACTGGGAGCTGCAGACCAGGCTTCGGTGGCAGGCTGAGCTCTCCAGCCTTCAGTAGGGAACTGCTGGATAGGCACAGAGGGCAGCTGCCACCTTCAGACCGGTCTATACTCTCAGGCAGAGGAGCAGTGAACTCAGGAGCTACAGCAGTCCACTCATTCTGAAATTTCTCCTTGGTCACAGCTTTTCTACAGTAGTAGCCTGCTCTCTCTTTCCTTTTTTTTTCTCCTTCTTTTCTTTTCTTTCTTCCTTCCTCTCTCTCTTTCTTTCTTTAAAGACAGAGTCTCACCCTCTTTGCCAGAACTTTGGGAGGCCGAGGCAAGTGGATCATTTGAGTTCAAGAGTTTGAGACCAGCCTGGCCAACATGGTGAAACCCCGTCCCTACTAAAGAATACAAATATTAGCCAGGTGTGGTGACAGGCACCTATAATCCCAGCTACTCCAGAGGCTGAGGCATGAGAATTGCTTGAACCTGGGAAAAGGAGGTTGCAGTGACTCAAGATTGCACCATTGCACTCCACTCTGGGGAACAAGAGCGAAACTCCATCTCGGAAAAAAAAAAAAAACCACTTGGCAAAATGAGTATTGTGTCCTCCAGAGAAGTCACGCTGCAAGGCAGTTATTCTCATTTCAAAGATGCTGGGACTCAAGCCCACGTTGCTCTCTCCAGCGCCCATGCTTTCCCACTGCAGTATTCTGCCTTTGCGTCCAAGCAGACTCACCTCTGGGGAAAAGAACTAACATGTGTCCAGCACTTAACAGTTTGCCCCATGTTGCTACCTACCCAGCTCCTTCCGGCCTCACACCAGCCTAGCAAGGTAGGTGCTATTATCC
The DNA here is from genome assembly GCF_030222135.1 of Aotus nancymaae. Classification (NCBI taxonomy): domain Eukaryota; kingdom Metazoa; phylum Chordata; class Mammalia; order Primates; family Aotidae; genus Aotus; species Aotus nancymaae. Next base: position 8,716,169 of record NW_026988430.1, on the reverse strand, counting down.
CCATATTCCAGCTGAGGTATCAGGAAGTTGGAAGTTGCCCAAGGTTGCACAGCTCAGAAGGGGCAGAGCTGGGATGCAGACCCAGGTCTGTTGGACTCTGCCCTGTGTTCTTCTCACTGCCTCTGGAGGAGGAACTGGGAGGGCTCCATCTGCCCTTACCCCACCCCCTCCACATCCCCCTGTCCTCCACACACATCATTTAGGGCAGCTGGGCCACCTTGGGGCCTCCCCAGGCCCTCAGTTTCTCTTGCTCCCACAGCCCCTCACCACTTCCCCAGCCTCCACACCAAGGCCCAGCTGCCTTCTCCCCAAGTACTCCGACACCAGGGCCAGGTCCTCAGACGTCAGCACAGCAAGGTGGTGGGCACTAAGGCCCTGTCGATCACAGGCAAGGCCTTGAGGACTCTACCAACGGCCAAGGTCTTCATTTCCCTCCCACCTAACCTTGATTTCAAGGTGGCACCCAGCATCCTGAAGCTAAGAAAGGTGGGCCTCGAACTGTGACTCACACTCAGTGGGCAGTGCTGAGCATGGGGTCAGGGCTGGAGGGCACAGGCAGAGTACAGCTACCAGGCTGACTGGCACCCCAAGGGAAAAGCTTGTCTCCCTCAGAAGCCTCTTCCTCAACAGACTCTTGATCATCTCCCTCTTCTCCCTTCCTTTCACATCGAGGTTCCTGCTCCCCTATGCCTCCGAGGCCACCACCTGGAAGTGCGTTGTTGCCTCTGCCCTTTGAAGTTGGAACAATTCCTACCACCCGTAAGAAAGTCAAGGCCAAAGGCAAGTTCAAGGTCAGACTGTGATAAACCCAGGGCTGAGGCCTGCCCTGTGAGAGGCTGAGCCCCCTGAAACCCCTGCCCCTTGTTGGTACATTCCAGAGGTGAGGAGGCCTGGGGTATATGAAGCTAGGGAAGCCCCTGCTTCGATTCCCCACTGCCCTTGTCCTGGATCAAACACGAAATAAAAAGAAACAAGTGAAGTATTTGGGGCTTGGCTCCATTGCTGTTGGAGGGTCAAGAGTGGGTGGGGCAAGGCCCTGTACCCCAGGGTCCACAACAAGAGCCGGAGGCCATCAGCAGCTCCTCCGAGCTGCAAGGCCCAGAATTCCCTACCTAGGGACAGATATGGGGCTTCCTATTGAGGGACTCCTCCAGTATCTTGGATCCAAGGGTGGGGAGCATGAGGCTTCACTTCACAGATGAAGAAACTGAGTCTGAAAGAGGAGGCATGGCTTGCCCAAGATCACATGGCAGTGAGTAGAGGGCGGGGACACACTGCCAGAACTGCCGACCACTGGTAGCCCCCAACCCTGGAGAATAAGCCAGGCTGGCAAAATGACACCTAGCGGGCATAGGAACATTAATGCCATGAGATGGGAAAGAGTGGACCTTGCCTAAACCTCAGCCCTTCTGCAGAGGGAGTGGGTCTATCCCTTCCTCAGCAAGGGGCCAAGGTCACCTAAAAAGGAAATATCCAGCAAGCCACACCCACCTGAAGAAAAGTGTGGCACTGCCTAGTTATGGGTTGAACTGTGGTCCCCCCAAAAGAGATGTCTACCTGGACCCTGTGAATGTGACCTTACGTAGGAAAAGAGTCTTTTTCTACGTAACGGTGGCTCATGCCTGTTACCCCAACACTTTGAGAGGCCAAGGCAGGAGGATCGCTTAAGCCCACGTTTGAGACCACTCTGGGCAACATGGTGAAACCGTTTCTACAGAAAACTAGCTGGGCGTGGTGGCATGCACCTGTAGTCCTGGCTACTCAGGAGGCCGGGATGGGAGGATTACCTGAGCCCATGAAGATCAAAACTGGTGAGCCATGATCACGCCACTGCACTCTGAACCTGGGAGACAGAGTGAAACGCTGTATAAAAAAAAAAAGTTTTTGCAGATGTAAATAAGTTTAAGATCTTAGATGAGATAATCCCAACTACCAGTGTGGTGCTTACATTCAATGACAAGTGTCTTGATAAGAAAAGATAAGGGCCAGTGGCTCACTCCTGCAATCCAAACATTTTGGGAGGCTGAAGTGGGTGGAACACCTGAGGTCAGGTGTTGGAGACCAGCCTGGTCAACATGGCGAAACCATCTCTAGTAAAAATACAAAAATTAACTGGGCGTGGTGACATGTGCCTGCAATTCCAGCTACTCGGGAGGCTGAGGCAGGAGAGCTGCTTGAACCCGGATGGTGGAGGTTTCAATGAGCTGAGATCTCGCCACTTCACACCAGCCTGGGTGACACAGTGAGACTCCATCTCAAAAAAAAAAAAAATTAGCTGGGTGTGGTGGCACATGCCTGTAATTCCAGCAGAACTGCTTGAACCCAGGAGGCAGAGGTTGCAGTGACTGAAGCGGCATTCCAGCCTGGGCAACAGAGACTCTGACACACACTCACACACTCAAACACACACACACACGGATAAGGAGGCTGAGGTGGGAGAGTTGTTTGAGGCCAGGACAACAGAGAGTCTGACACACACACACACACACACACACACACACACACACACACACACACGGATAAGGAGGCTGAGGTGGGAGAGTTGCTTGAGGCCAGGAGTTTGAGACTAGTCTGCCTGGGCAACATGCCGAGACTCTGCTTTAAAAAATAAAAGAGTAAGAAGGCTGGGCACAGTGGCTCATGCCTGTAATCCCAGCATGTTGGCGGGGGTGGGGGTGTGTGGAAAGGCAGGTGGATTGCTTGAGGCCAGGAGTTCAAGACTAGCCTAGTCAACATAGCAAGACCCCATCTCAAACTTTTTTTTTTTTTTTTTTTTTTTTTTGAGACAGGGTTTCAGTCTGTCACCCGGGCTGGAGTGCAGTGGCAAGATCTTGGCTCATTCAACATCTGCCTCCTAATCTCAGATGATCCTCCCACCTCAGCCTCCCAAGCAGCAGGGACTACAGGCATGTGTCACCATACCTGGCTAATTTGTTTGCATATTTTGTAGAGACAGGGTTTTGCCATTTTACCCAGGCTAATCTTGGAATCCTGGGTTCAAGTGACCTGCCCACCTCAGCCTCCCAAAGTGCTGGTATTACATGGGGGCATGAGCCACTGAGCCCGGCCCCCATCTCTACACATTTCTTTTTTGAGATGGAGTTTGACTCTTATTGCCCAGCCTGGAGTGCAATGGTGCAATCTTGGCTCACCACAACCTCCACTTTCCAGGTTCAAACGATTCTCCTACCTCAGCCTCTTGAGTAGCTGGGATTACAGGCATGGGCTACCATGCATGGCTAAGTTTTGTATTTTTAGTAGAGACGGGGTTTCTCCAGGTTAGTCAGGCTGGTCTCGAACTCCCAACCTCAGGTTATCTGCCTGCCTCGGCCTCCCAAATTGCTGGGATTACAGGCGTGAGCCACCACGCCCAGCCTTTTTTTTGACGGAGTCTTGCTCTGTTGCCCAGGCTGGATTGTAATGGCATGATCTTACTGCAACCTCCACCTCCCAGGTTCAAGCAATTCTCCTGCCTCAACCTCCTGAGCAGATAGGAATACAGGTGTGTGCCACCATGCCTGGCTAATTTTTGTACTTTTAGTAGAGAAGGGGTTTCATCATGTTAGCCAGGCTGCTCTCAAGCTCCTGACCTTGAGATCCACCTCCTCGGCCTCCCAAAATGCTGGGATTACAGGTGTGAGCCACCATGCCCGACCTACAATTTTTAAAAGGATTAGCCGGGTGTGGTGTGTGTGCTTGTAGTCCCAGCTACTCAGGTAAGTCAGGAAGACTGCTTGAGCCCAGGAGTTCAAGGCTGTGGTTAGCTATGCTTGCACCACTACACTCCAGCCTGGGTGACAGAGTGAGACCCTGTCTCAAAAAAAAAAAAAAAAAAAAAAAAAAGGTCAGAAGAGCAGACAGACGTGAGGAGAAAGCCATGTGAAGATGGAAGCAGGCAGGGCACAGTGGTTTAGGTCTCTAATCCCAGTACTTTGGGAGGCAAAGGTGGGCAGATCTCTTTGGGTCAGGAGTTCCAGACCAGCCTGGCCAACATGGTGAAACCCCGTCTCTACTAAAAATACAAAAATTAGCTGGGGCTGGTGATGTACACTTGTAATCCCAGCTACTCGGGAGGCTGAGGCAGGAGAATCGCTTGAACCTGGGAGGTGGAGGTTGCAGTGAGCCGAGATTGTGCCACTGCACTTCAGCCTGGGTAATGAGAGCACGACTCTTGTCTCAAAAAATAAAATTTAAAAAAGAAAGAAAAATGGAAGCAGAGATTTGTGTTATGCAGCCACAAGCCAAGGGACACCTGGAGCCATCCAAGAATCTGGAAAGGATTCTAACCTTCAAGCCTTCAGAGTGACATTGTGCTGGGACTTCTGGCCTTTGGAACCAAGAGACTATTAATACATTTGTTGTTTTAAGCCACTCAGGCTGTGTTCATGTGTTAATGGCAGCTCTAGCAAACAAACATACCAGGCCAGACACTCTAATCTGGAAATCCTTGTGTAACTGCACCAGGAGCAGCATTGTGGTAACAGCAAAATGACCTAACTGGTCTATTCCAACTCTGGAATTCAAACGACATGCCACATACAACATAGATGCACTTTACAATTAGGAGCAAGAGCAAATCATGAAAGAATATGTGAAGTGTGGTTCCTTCCAGAAACTTCAAAACCAGGCAAAATGAAATACATTAGTTAGGGATGCATGTATATGCGGTAAACTTGAAAAGCAAGTAATTCTCCCAAACCAGGGCAGTCATTTCCAACCTCGACTGAACAGGAGAACCACTTCAGGTAGGATTTTTTTTTTTTTTTTTTTTGAGACAGAATGAGACTCTGTCTCAATCTGTTGCCCAGGCTGGAGTGCAGCGGCGCAATCTCAGTTCACTGCAACCTCCGCCTCCCAAGTTTAAGCGATTCTCCTGCCTCAGCCTCCCTAGTAGCTGGGACTACAGGTGCGTGCCACCACACCCAGCTAATTTTTTGTATTTTTAGCTGAGATGGGGTTTCACCGTATTAGCCAGGATGGTCTTCATCTTCTGACCTTGTGATCCACCCGCTTGGCTTCTCAAAGTGCTGGGATTACAGGCGTGAACCACCGTGCCTGGCCACAGGTAGTTTTTAAAAGATCAGTGGCCGGATAGCCACCCCAGGCCAATTAAGCTAGAATCTTTGCGGTGCAGAATTGGGGACTGAAGCTTCCTGAGGGGTTGGGGGAGGGGGATTCTAATACAGGGCCAGGGCTGATAATTGCTGCTCTACACAAAAAGGAGAGGGTGCCTGTATTTCATGCCCCAAGGCGGGTACTATGGGTACTTCTTTATAATTTTATCTCCCTATTCACAAGTGCCACATCTGTGGACCCAACCAACCACAGATGAAAAAATAAATAAAAAATGATACAACAAAAAATACAAATGAAAACAATACAGTATAACAACTGTTTATACATTTACATTGCATTAGATGTTATAAGTAATACAGAAATGATTTAAAGGAGGATGTATGTAGACTATATGTAAACACTGGGCCATTTTATACAAGTGATTTGAGCATCCACAGATTTTGGTATCAGATTTTCTTATCCAAAGGGGATCCTGGAACCAATGCTCTATGGTCACTGAGGGAATGATGGTTTGTTTTTTTTTTTTTTCTTTTAGATGGAGTTTCATTCTTGTCACCCAGGCTGGAGTACAGTGGCACAATTTTGGCTCACTGCAACCTCCGTCTCCTGGATTCAAGGGATTCTCCTGCCTCAGCCTCCTGAGTAGCTGGGATTACAGATGTCCACCACCACGCTGGGCTAATTTTTGTATTTTTAGTAGAAACGGGGTTTCACCATGTTGGCCAGGCTGGTCTCAAATTCCTGACCTCAGGTGATCTGTCCACCTCAGCCTCCCAAATTGTTGGGATTACAGGCATGAGCCACTACGCCCAGCCTGTGTTTTCTTTTGAGACAGGGTCTCACTCTGTTGCCCAGGATGGAGGGCAGATCACGGCTCACTGCAGGCCCAATCTTCTGGGCTCAGGTGATCCTCCCACCTCAGCCTCCCAGGTAGCTGGGACTACAGGTGTACACCACTATGTCTGACTAATTTTTTGTAGAGACAAGTTTTCACCATGTTGTCCAAGCTGGTCTTGAATTGCTGGGCTCAACTGGTCCTCCCATCTTGGCCTCCCAAAGTGCTGTGATTACAGGCATGAACCACCACACCCCATGATGGTATTCTTTAAATCACAGAAATGTTTTAGGCATGCTTTGATGTTTGCTATATTTCACAATTTTTTATTTTTATTTTTGAGATGGAGTCTCACTGTGTCACCCAGGCTGGAGCGCAGTGGTGCAATCTTGTCTCACTGCAGCCTCCGTCTCCTGGGTTCAAGCAATTCTCCTACCTCAGCCTCTCAAGTAGCTGGGATTACAGGTGCCTGTCACCACGCCCAGCTAATTTTTGCATTTTTGGTAGAGACGAGGTTTCACCATGTTGGCCAGGCTGGTCTCAAACTCCTGACCTCGTGATCCACCCACCTCGGCCTCCCAAAGTGTTGGGATTACAAGAGTGAGCCATCATGCCTGGCCCTATTTCATAATTTTTTAAAGAAAAAGATCTGACATCCCCACTTATGAGGTTCCTAGAATAGTCAGCTTCATAGAGACAGAAGCAGAATGGTGGCTAACAGGGGCTGGGGAGAGGGGGAATTAGCTACACAGCTAAGGTCTGGAGATGCTGCCCATGCTTACCTCTCCCTCTACCTCCCAGAAAGCAGGAGGCAGGTGGGCTGGAGTACCTGTGTTTGGGGCTTGGTGCTCTCAGCTGGCAGCAGAAATCGCTGGCCCAGGACAGTGCCCATACGGGCAGAGTACATGTGGTCCCCAAGCACAGGCAGAGCTATAGTACCATGTGCACCTGCAGTTGACTGGAGAACGTTAAACAAGAGAAGAGCCAGGAGAGACAGTGGGCAGCTGCTCTTTCTGTCTGACCAGTACCGTGCCTCCCCTTGTCCTTTGGAAACACCACCCCCTTTCTCAGACCATATGGTTTCAGTGAGGTTGGTACTATGGCTCCTGCATCCAGAAAGGGACACACAACAGGTCAGGACGATCACAGCTGTCAATCTGCCTGGCTGTGGGATCCACTCATGATGAGATTCAACCCTAATTGTTGAAGCCACCGGGCATAAGTCCTGCTCTTTGCTGCTGGGGTGCTGGCCTGGAGCTGCCTCCTCCCAGCTGGGCCTGTCACATACACCTCTGGGGGCCATTACATGCTCCCCAGGCTGCTGTTGATATCACCACTGTCTCCCCAGCCCCTCGCCTCCCTGAGCCAAATGCATCTTTTTTTTTTTTTTGAGATGGAGTTTCACTCTGTCTCCCAGGCTAGAGTGTAATGGAGCAAGCTTGGCTCACTGCAACCTCCATCTCCTGGGTTCAAGTGATTCTCCTACCTCAGCCTCCCAAGTACCTAGGACTATAGGCACATACTACCACCCCCAGCTAATTTTTGTATTTTTAATAGAGACAGGGTTTCACTATGTTAGCCAGGCTGGTCTCGAACTCCTGACCTCAAGTTATCTGTCTGCCTCGGCCTACCAAAGTGCTGGCATTACAGCTGCTGCGCCTGGCTCCAGTGCAGTGGTGTGATCTCGGCTCACTGCAACCTCTGCTGCCTGGGTTCAATCAATTCTCCTGCCTCAGCCTCCTGAGGAGCTGGGATTAGAGGGGCCTGCCACCACGCCTGGCTAGTTTTTGTAGTTTTTAGTAGAGATGGGGTTTCACCATCTTGACAAGGCTGGTCTTGAACTCCTGACCCAGTGATCCACCGGCTTCAGTCTCCCAAATCAAGTGCAGTTTTAAAGGCTGGCTGGTGTGCCAGACCTACCTGTCAGCGGCTGCAGCTGGACCAGGGCAAAGCCAGAGCCTGTGGCCAACACAGGAAAGTGGCTGAGAGTCTTCTTGACACCTTCCACGATGTCCTTTCAGGATGGGGTCTTCACCAGAACTGACTGCCAGCCAAGAGGGAACAAGCATTACACAGGCCTGGCAGCTATACCCAGACCCTCCCTGCTCCCAACAGAACTCTGGGCAGGGCCACAGTATAGGCAGTGGTCACTTGCCTGTTTTAGGGGACAGGAGAGCCAGCCATCCCAAATCCATACCCCTGACTCCTCTCCGTAGGGGTACTATATCTAGAAGCATCCCTCCTCTTCCCTGCCCAGACCTGGACTCACAAGATTGACCCCATCAATGTGTTCCAGTTTCAGGGCGGTCTGGATCTTGCCCTCAGAAGTAGCTGAGATCCCATTAGTGACAGCACTGAGAAAGGGGCAGGAGGAGATCACATCATGGCTTGCTGGGACCTCCCCACCACCCTAGGAACCGCCCAGCACCTCTCACCAGTAGGTGGCTGTGGGCCTCTGGGCTCTCCGTGCATGAATGAAGAACTTCTGGAGGCGACTAGTCATCTGGGGACAGCTGGAGAGGAGTACAAGCCCAGAGGTCTCCCTGGAGTAAGGAGACAAATCACACAAGTTAAAGTCCCTTAGACTCACCCACTAAAAAGGAGGCTCTTAGGAAGCAACACTGACCTGCTTCAGGCCAAACACTAACACTAGGACTATCACCTAGACCACCTCCTGAGAAACAAGTAAGGTTTCCCTTGTTTGATATGATAACAAGACTAGGTAGCTTAATGTGGTTCTCATTTTGCCCCAGGCCCCAGGGAGCTCAGAGCCAATATCATAACGATTGTCCACCATGTGCCAGAACTCTTCTAGAAATTCTGCATATATTAGCTGTATGGACCTCACCTAACAGTAGAGGAAAGCAAAATCTAAGACACAGCTTTTAGGAAGGTCTAGAAAGTGCCTGATCTGGCCAGGCACAGTAGTTGCTCAGACCTGTAATCCCAGCACTTTGGGAGGTTGAGGCTGGTGGATTGCTTGAGCTCAGGAGGTTGAGACTATCCTGGCAACATGGCAAACCCCCGTCATGTTGCCACCATAGCCAGCTAAAATATAGAAATTAGCTGGCTGTGGTGGCACCCACCTGTAATCCCAGCTACTCAGGAGGCCGAGGTGGGAGGATGGCTTCAGCCTGGGAGGCAGAGGTTGCAGTGAGCTGAGATGGCAGTACTGCACTCCAGCCTGGGTTACAGAGTGACACCCTGGAAAGAAAAGAAAAGGGAAGGGAAGGGAGGGGAGGGGAGGGGGGGAGGATGTGTTTGGTGATCGTTCCCAACTCTGTGAATGTTCTAAAATGTACTAAAAAACCCTGAACTGTATGCTTTAAGTGTGTGAATTGCATGGTATGCGAATGACCTCGACACAGATGTGATTAAAAACGACAGAAATCAGCTAGAGGTGCATGGTGGCTGCCCTTAGACTTGGCCAGTGTGCTCGTTTGCCACAGTCTCCACCTCCCCCTGTTACTCCCCGACACTGCACCTTGGAGCCAGGTCCGTTTAGCACAGCATTTCCAGCTGTGTTCCTCACACCCTGCTGCTTCCCCTCACCGACTTTACACCTATCCTGCCCTAGAGGAAGTTAATTTAGTGACAGTCTATGTGAAGACAGTCAGTAGGTGCAAAAAGCCAAAGAAAGGTGCCCTGGCTGTGTTTCTGAAAGGAGACTCTGGGACATGGTCACTGCAAAGGTGAACTCCGACTTTGGCCTTTCCTGAAGCCAGGAAGTTTCCCGCTGCTGTGAGCCTGCGAGGGCTACCTCCATGAACCAGGCAAAGCCAAGAGCAAACCCAAGTATCAGGATGGCAGGAGACCCACGGTCAGGGCACCTCTAGCCCACCCACAGCGCTGCACCATCTAAGTCCCCACCACACACCAAGCACCAAATCAACCTAGGCCTCGCTGGGTCCGGGGAAAGTCTCTGAAGCTGGCCTGACTGCAACACTCCTCAATCACGTGGAACCACCCCTTTTAACAGAGGAAAGCAGGTCTTGGGCTCACAGCAGCTCAAAGGCTACAGCACAGCAGTGGTTTAATGACATGCTGGGGTGGGTGTCACTGCCATTGTTGTATCAGACCAATGAGCTTTGGGCTGCCTTGGGTTGATGACTTAGAGAGGGTTTATTACACTTTCATTAGTAAGAGCTCCCTTCTAAAGTCAGTTCTGTATTTGTGATTGCATCATAACCCATTGTGCAGACATGCAGACGTGTCTGATAGTGTTTGTTTTTTACTCTTTTCATTCTATTCTTCCCTATATTTTTGAAAGAACAAAAACATTTTGACCATCCAAACACTCTGATTAGAAAAGAATGGCAAAAGTACAAATGATGACATAAAAATAATCAGCCAGCCTCCCTATCAACATGGGGAAATAGAAAAAGTGAGAATAGATAGTGGAAAACAGAACACTAAATTCTTCCATGCCAAGAGCACAGATAAGTCAACACTTGCAAGAATAGGGAGAGGGTCAAGAAATCAACCTGGGGAAACAGAGAAAGGTGCAACCTCTTTAGAAGCAATTTTCTTTATTGTTGTTAGAGTGCTGCTTACATAATAACATTTTAATTTTAATGAAAAGATTGACAGAAAGGAAACCATTAGGGAACAGTGTGGGTAGTTTGTGGACATGGAATGAAAATCATAAAGGCAGCCTGGGTGTGGAGGGTCACACCGGTAATGCCAGCAATTTGAGAGGCCAGGGCCAGTGGATCCCTTGAGCCCAGGAGTTCGAGACCAGCCTGGGCAACATGGCGAGACCTCGTCTCTACAAAAAATACAAAAATTAGCTGAGTGTGGTGGTGTGCGCAGCTGGGTGGTGGTAGTCACAGCAACTCCAGAGGCTGAGTTGGGAGGATCACTTAAGTCCAGGAGGTCAAGGCTGCAGTAAGCTAAGATCCTGCCACTGCACTCCAGCCCAGGCAACAGAGTGAGACCCTGTCTCAAAAATAAAAAAAATCACAAAGGTAGCATGAAAATGACTAAAGTTGCAGAATAAATCAGAGACTCTAACAGCTTTGCTAGTTATAACTGATGAGATTAAGTGACAGCTTTTAAAATACTAATCTATGAACATCCCGATAGCCCAGATGAAGAATGAAAATCACCCTGGGGACCAATGACCCAAACTTACCATGGTGATGGCCCTGGTTTCCTGGTAGGCCATCTTGATGTCGTCCGCAGCACTGGTATTGAGGAAGAAGTCACCCGAGTCTTTCCTGAGGTGGAGCTCCACCTGCAGGAGGCAGATTCAGAGAGAGCTGGGCTGTGTGTTGGAGGGGGAGGGGGTCCCCCAGTGGTCTTACCCAGGCAGCCGGCAGGGCAAGGGCTGTATCCGGAAGCCAAGAGGGTAGTAGATGGTCACCTCTTCCAGGCTCACCCTCACATCCTCTACCAGCACGAGCTCTGTGGCAGCTGATGAAGGCACTGGAGGGTCACGCTGAAGGGCAAGAACATCAGATGCATGAGGCCATGGGACACCCGTGGGCCAATACCAGGTCATTCTGCAGGCCACCTTCAAGAAGAGCAGGCCCAGAAGCCCCAGGGCCTGGCCTTGCTCCCAGCCACAAGCTCTGATAAACCCCTGGTGCTCCTGAGCCCAGTGGGATGGCCAAGGCCTCTTTGAGGCCTCCCATCAGCCCCCCAAGGTGGAGTGAGTTGCCGGCTCCTCCACTCCAGACCCAGAAGTGGGTTGGCAGCAGTCCCACTTAGATGCCTCCCCACCCTACCAGGCCCCAGTGGTGGGTGACTCACACACACCCTGCCCTTCAAGACCTCACAGCAAAGGGCCAGCTTCAGAGCATGTGGCAGACACGACTCCGGGCAGGGACAGGAAGGCTGCTGCTGGCCAGGCTAGGCAGTGGGGATGGGTCCCCTGGAAGAGTGGCCAAGCCTGGCTCGCAAGAGAACAAGGACAGCCTTCATCCCCTAGGGCGGCACATGACCCACAGAGCTCTGCTTCCTGCCTCATGTCACACAAGGGAGCCACCCAGATCTGAGGCCCCTGGGGAGTCCCGTGTTTCAGCACCTCCTTGGGGCCTCAGTTGTGCCAGGCACTCAGGGTGCAGCAGCTGCCCACGGGGAGAGGCGACTCCAATGCATGGATGGAAGAGCAGGAGCAGGCCAAGAGCGGTGGCTCCCACCTGGAATCCCAGCACTTTGGGAAGCCAAGGTGGGATGATCACTTGAGCCCAGGGGTTCAAGACCAGCCTGGCCAACGTGGCAAAACCCCGTCTCCACTAAAAATACAAAAAATGAGCTAGGCGTGGTGGTGCACACCTGTAATCCCACATACTTAGGAACCTGAGTCAGGAGAATCGCCTGAACCAAGGCAGTGGAGGTTGCAGTGAGCTGAGATCATGCCATTGTACTCCAGCCTGGGTGATGGAGTGAGACTCTGTCTCGAAAAAAGAAAAGGAGAAAAAAGTGCAGAATCCTGGGGGGAACATGTCAGGGTGCTCAGGCAGAAGGCCATGACGCCCCCCGTTCCCGACCAAGGGATTCCTGGTGCCAGTGAGGGCTGAGCCAAGAGGGACAGGCACAGGTGTGCCCCTTCAGGGGCCATCTCCCTCCAGACCAGCCTCCCCAGTGCTGCCTTCGTGGGCCTCAGTCTCTCCCAAAGCTTGCTCCCCAGGAGGAAATAGAAGCACCTCATACTGGCATTTAGCAACCGTGGGAATCCAGCCCCACTTTCTCCTTCCTGCCTGTGCCTGCTGCCTCCACCTAAATGTAGAAAGACCTACATTTCCTAGTGGCCGTGCCCTCTGTGGGGTGGCTGTCATCCATGCAGGGCTATTCCTGGGGAGCCCTTCCCTTCCCCACCTCCAGTGCACCTACACGGCCCATATTATTAATAGCAGCACCTCTGCCTGGGGTTCCCGAGAGGCTGGGGTGGGAGAGAGGCAGTCAAGCAGGCAGAAATCCATGTCCCCAGATGGTGGCAAGTGTGTGTGAGGTGTGAGTATGTGCGTGCGCGTGTGTGTGGGGGGGGTAGAGGTTTCTGCACCATGGCAGAAGAAAAGCAGAAGCAGTCCTGGGATCCAGGGCAGAAGAGGCTCCTCTGTGTCTGGGGCTCAGGGACGCTCCCCAGAGTGCCAGATATCTCAGCTGAGACTGAAGGGACAGGAGGGCACCCAGTGCAGGAGAGTAAGCAGGGGACTCCAGGCATTGGGGACTGTGTGTAGGAAACATGATGGCCTGACCCACACGGGCACAGGCACACAGGGTGGTCTGTAAGGCAGGGTCATGGGGAGAACAGGCTGCCCAGGCGAGCCCTGGTGGACAAGGAGGAGGGCTTCTCCTTGAAGGTCTCAGGGCCAGCCGGTGGGTGGTGTAGGCCAGAGGTGGCTTTTCCTTGGAGCCCTCTGGGAGCCTGAAAGGAGGGGCGTGGGTGGGGGAGGCTGGAGGCAGTGAGGCTGGCGAGGAGGCGAAGTTCAGTTGAGCCCACTCCCAGGTCAGGAGCAGAGTCAGGGTCTCAGGGCTGTGGCCCAGCGAGGGGCTCAGAACTATTCCACAGCCCCGGCCCTGGAATACAGGCTTAGCCTCTGTCCTGGGACTCGAGCGCTCCCAACCTGGCCCCAGTCACTTGTTCAGACTAGCGCATCCCTCCAGAGAGCCACCCTGGGTCATCCTGGGCCTTTGCAGAGGCTACCCTCCTGCTCTTGTCTCTACTCACTTAGGCGACCCCTCCTCACACTGCAGGGCTCAGCACACTGGCCTCCAGAAAGCCCCACTTCCTCCCTCACCAGTGCTGACCTGCGGCCCAGGCCACTCTTCTCTGGCCCCCGCTTCACCTGGTGCTCCTCATGCTGAAGGAGCTTTATGGCTGGAGGGGCTTCCTGATGAGGCTATGGGCTCGTGGAGGGTAGGCTATGTCTGTTTCCTCTGTGTCCATTACATAATCTCAACCACATGAGGAAGGAAAAACCCTACAAGGAAAGGAAAATATTCTCTCCCTTCTCAATGGTTGAGACCAACCGTTCAGAGATGAAAGAAAAGGAATTGAATATTTTGCATGTAGACATTAGGAGATCTTCAAAATCCAAAAGCTATTTCAGATTTTTAAATTACAAATGATTGAAAACCACCATGGCACCTGTAAACCTATGTAACAAACCTGCACAATCTATTCATGTACCCCAGAACTTAAGAGTATAATTAAAAAATTATAGAAAAAGAAACTACAAATGAAAATGCTATTGAAGTGTTGTACCAGTTTAAATAGCTAGGAAACTATGAATCTCTATAACTCATCTAGACAAAAGCACTTTTCTTTTTAAAAGAGGAAGATGTTTTGGGGACCAAAAGTGAGAAAACCTCTGTGAATGATCCCCAGCCATGACTGGCTCATGCTCAGAACTCTGAATGATCCCCAGCCATGACTGGCCCCTGCTTTGCTCTGATGTCATGAAAAGCCTTTGTGATGGAATCAATCACAGGGCCTATATAAGGCCCTGGCTGGGTCATGGTTTTTGGTCTGAGATATCCCTGGAAGCTTGTTTGGTGACCTGTGGACTCAGACCAGCTTAGCGATTTGCGAGTTGTGTGGTGTGTGTGCGTGTGTGTGTGGGTGCGTGCGTGCATGCGTGTGTGTAGTATCTGTGTGTTTCTGTGTGGGGGGTGTTTGGGGTGGGGGAGGGTTTCTGTGTGAGGGGTGTTGGTGTGTTTTTCTAGTTAGCATTGTTAGCATAGTTAGTATAGTCAGTATAGTTGCTTAGTATTTTAGCATACTTTGGTATAATCAGTATTGTTGCTTAATATTTTAGCATAGTTAGTATAGTCAGTATTGTTGCTTAGTATTTAGTCGTGTAGTTAGTTTAGAGAGGCATCAGGCACCATGGGGCAGATATTGGCCCACACCCCACCTGACCAGGGGCTACAATATTATGAAATATTGGATCTGATTGGCCGTGGTGCCTTCGGCGAGGTGAAGCTGGCCCACCACTTGCTGACCGGGACCCAGGTGGCCGTGAAAACCACCCGCAAAACTTGCGCCTGCGTCGCCATTAGCCAGACAGAGCTAAATATTTTAAAGTCTGTGCACCACCCCAACATCGTGGAACTTTTTCAAATAATTGAGACGACAGACGTATGCCATATAATAATGGAATATACATCAGGAGGAGACCTGCACCAGTGGCTGTACCGCAACCACGTGACAGAGGAGGAGGCCCGGGCCATGTTCCAGCAGATGCTGTCGGCCATGGAGTACTGCCACGCAAGAAGAATAGCTCACAGAGACCTGAAGCCAGAAAATATCCTGTTGGACGGTGAAGGAAACATAAAAGTTGCCGATTTCGGTTTGGCAACAACTTACGATGAGGGGCAGTGGCTGGCAACATGTTGTGGCACCTTCTTCTACATGGCCCCAGAAGTCATCCTGGGCCAGGGCTACCAATGCCCCGCCATGGATTTTTGGAGCCTAGGTGTCACTTTGTACGAGATGGTGTCGAGGGATCTGCCCTTCTTCTCAAACAGTAGTACGGTCCTCAAAGAAAAAATTCAATCTGGAAGGTACGTCTGCCCGGCCTCCTTTTCCAAAGGCCTTGAATGTCTAATGAAAAAACTACTAATGTCAGATCCCAGGGAGCGGCCCACAGTACAGGAACTTCTGAGGGACCCGTGGGTCAACAACGGCCAGCAGTTGCCTCTGACAACTCATGAAGAGCAAATCCTGGAACACCCAAACCCTGAAACAATCCAGCTCTTGGTGGCCATGGGATTCAGGGCTAAGAAAGTCTCCAAGGCAATTAAAAACAACTTATATAATTATCCCATGGCCACCTACCTTATTGTTGATAGAATAAGAAAGCGAGCCACTAACAGACTACAGTCCCTTGCTCCTGGGGATCCCACCTGTTCTCCATCCACTCAAGTTTCCAGTTCACCTGCCGGCCCGCAAGTTTCCAGTTCACCTGCCGGTCTGAAGAGGAAGGCAGAGACTTTTAATCTAGACCCCCAGCATGCCCCCATGGCCTCCCCGACCATCAAGAGCTCCATCAGCAATTGTGGAGATTTAGAAACCTTAGCTCAACAAGCCCTCCAGCATGACTCCGTGGCCTCCTCTATTGAGAGCTCCATCGGCAGTGGTGGGGATTTAGAAACCTTGGCTGAGCAAGCCCTCCAGCGTGACCGCGTGGCCTCCTCCATCTGGTACTCCATCAGCAGCGGTGGGGATTTACAAACCTTGGCTGTGCAAGCCCTCCAGCGTGACCGCGTGGCCTCCTCCATCGGGAGCTCCATCGGCAGTGGTGGGGATTTAGAAACCTTGGCTGAGCAAGCCCTCCAGCATGACCGCGTGGCCTCCTCCATCGGGAGCTCCAACGGCAGTGGTGGGGATTTAGAAACCTTGGCTGAGCAAGCCCTCCAGCGTGACCGTGTGGCCTCCTCCATCTAGTACTCCATCGGCAGTGATGGGGATTTAGAAACCCTGTCTCACCAAGGCCTCCAGCGTGACCGCGTGGCTTCCTCCATCGGGAGCTCCATTGGCAGTGGTGGAGATTTACAAACCTTGGCTGAGCAAGCCCTCCAGCGTGACCTTGTGGCCGCAGCCTCCATCAAGTGCTCCAAGGGCAGTGAAGATTTAGAAACTTTGGCTCAACAAGCCCTCCAGCATGACCTCATGGCCGCCTCTTCCACCCAGAGCACCACCCAGAGAACCCTGGCTCAACAGTCATCACAGGAAGCTAGCATCCTCCAAGCTAGGCAGCCCGAGGCTGTGTTGGCCCAGCCAACAAGAAGCCGGGGCTGCCGCAGAGCTGCCAGAAGATGCATTTCAATACTAATGAGATGCTTCTGCCTGTGCCCACCCAAGAGAAGAAGCCGCTCAACATAGTTGGGCGGCTGATAAAATCAGGTAGGTGGGGCGGTGAAAATCAGGTAGGTGGGGCCACCTGTCGATCTGAACAAGTTGACCCCACTGAAGTAGCCAGTAGATGGATGGTGACCCGGGGCCAGAGGGTGGCAGAGGGAGGGAATGGGGGGTGTCGGTCAAAGGACCAAAGTCTAGACAGGAGGAAGAGGTTTTGGCTCTTGTGCACAGCAGGGTAACCAGAGTCAATAAGAACGTATTGCATTTTGCAAAACGGGTGCACGTCAAATGTCACTGCGTTTAGATTGGAGAGGACGAAGGCCCTGAGGTCCAGGAACATTGAAACCTGACAGTGGATGCCAAGGGCTGCAGGGAGGAGTCAGGTGAGACGCCCTAGAGGAAGTTAATTTTACACCTATCCTGCCCTAGGGGAAGTTAATTTTGGCTCTTGTGCACAGCAGGGTAACCAGAGTCAATAAGAACGTATTGCATTTTGCAAAACGGGTGCATGTCAAATGTCGCTGCGTTTAGATTGGAGAGGACGAAGGCCCTGAGGTCCAGGAACATTGAAACATGACAGTGGATGCCAATGGCTGCAGGGAAGAGTCGGGTGAGACGCCCATGTTGGAGCAATGTCGGAGCCTGCAGCACTTCTCTGCTGCCCTATTTTATCTTTGTTAATAAAGATGGTTCCTCATAAATGACCATTTCTTCCTTCTTGCAAATCTTGTAGTAGCGTTGGAAAGGTGGCAGGTGGGCTGCAGACACTCTGCTGCTTTGTGCCCTCCCTGCACAAGACCGGGGCTAAGAGAAGGGCAAGGTGTGAGGCAAAGGAAAAGGCAGATTGACTAGCAGCTGCCTTAGTTGAAAGAAAAGCTGGGATAATGAAAGGATGTGGAGGAGGACGTGGAAGAGGGCAAGAAAAAAATAGAGCTAAACCAGAGTCTAAAACCTGGCCCAGACTGGAGAGAGATCAATGTGCAGTGTGGAAAAAGAAAGGACATTGAAAGTATGCATGCCCCAAAAGAACGGTCTATAAAGATCATGGGGTTTATCCCCATGCAATACCTAGTGGTGGGATATTATCCAAACTGGTGGGTCACTGTCTTACACTACTACTATTGGGGCTATAGGAATATCAGGTAAAAACAAACAAAAACAAACCCTTTTGCCAGTCAAAATATGTCACTGGAAGGCAAGAGGTGCAGCACAAGTTCTTATATCTTCCGAGCTGCCCTGTTCCTTTGTTGGGGAGGAATCTGCTCCAAAAACTACAAGTACAAATTTCTTTTAAGCCTAAAGATAACATGACTTTAGATTTTAAGTAACCAAAGGCTATGGTATTAGCCTTCACGGTACCACAAGCTGAGTGGCAATTATTTGCTAGGGATACGAAGGGACCTATAAAGCAAACTTGGGGACAATGAAGGAAGTTATAGTGTCAGAATTAATTAGTAAATTCCCAGAGGTATGGGATGAAAACAATCCACCTGAGCTAGCCATGAATCATGCTCCAGTGGTAGTAGAACTAACAGTGGGAGTCAGCCCAGTCCGGCTACACCAGTATCCCATACCACAGGAGGCTGTTTTAGGCATAGCAAAGCATCCAGAGTGGCTAATAAACATGGCATTTTGGAGCTATGCCAGTCATCCTGGAACGTCCCACCCTTATCAAAGAAACGGCTGCCTAGTAATAAATTGTACCATACCTGTGATAATTATAGGCCAGGGCGGAACCTACGAGCTGTAAACCAAGCAACAGTAACTATTCACCCAGTAGTTCCAAACCCATACACTCTGCTCTCCCTAATTCCCTCCAATGCAGTATTGTTGACTGTTTTAAACTAAAAGAATGTTTTCTTCCGCTTTCGCCCCCATGCCAGTCAGTCGATCCATCTTCGCCCTTCAATGGGAAAATCTCCAGTATACTAGGACCAAGCTTCCCCAAAGGTTCAAAAACTCCCCCACAATTTTCAGTGAGGCCCCAGCATCAGCCCTTAATGCTTACACCCCACCAGATAAAAACTGTGTCCTTTGGCAGTATGAAAATGACCTTCTCCTAGCAGCGTGCACTATCGAAAATTGCCATGAAGGAACCCAAAACATCCACCTTCTGTGGAAGGCAAGGTATAAAGTATATAAAAAGGAGAAAAAAAAAAGCCCAGATTTCCTGCAAAGGAGTCACATACTTGGGGTTTGTCATAAGCCACAGACAGACAGCGTGTGTTAGGCAGTGCATGCAAGGAAGCTGTCTGTAGAATTCTCACCCCAACCTCCCAGCAACAAGTCACAGGGTTCTTAGGGGCAACAGGGTTCTGCCATATTTAAATCCCAAATTTCTCACTAATGGCAAAATAATTATATAAATCCACAAAGGGGGGGAAAAGAAAACCCTTTATCTGGGGGCCTGAGCAACAAAAAGCATTTAATACAATCATGAAGGCTCTAGTTGAGGCACCTGCTTTAGGACTGCCAGACATAACTAAACCCGTTCTCCTGTATGTTCATGAGCAGAAGGGAATGGTCATCAGAGTTTTAACCCAATCTTGGAATCATGGCATCACCCAATAGCCTGCCTATCAAAGCAACTGGACTTGGCGGCTCAGGACGGCCATCCTGTTTCAAGGCTCTTGCTGCTACAAGTGCTGATAAATTAACTCTGGGAAAGCAGTTAACTGTATGGGTACCACACTCTGTTTTAACACTAATGGAGCAAAGAATGCACCATTGGTTGTCAAATTCTAGAATGACCCAATATCAGGGCTTTTATGTAAAAACTCCACATAACCTTAGAAACTATAAACACTCTAAACCCTGCCTCCCTCCTCCCACTGGAAACAGAAGCTCCCTTATATAACTGTATAGAGACAGTAGATAAAGTATTCTCAAGTAGAAGGGACCTTACAGATCGGCCCCTCCAAAATCCAGATGTCAAGTACTTTACAGCTGGTAGCAGCTTTGTAACAGAAGAAGTCAGACGGGCAGGATATGCAGTTTTAACTCTAAATTCAGTGGTAGACGCCCAAAGCCTGCCAACAGGAACCCCAGCCCCCGGAACAGAGCTAATAGCTTTAACGCAGGCATTGCTGTTAGCAAATGTAAAAGAGTCAACATATATACTAATTTAAAGTATGCCTGTGCTATGCTACATGTACATGGGAGCATATACAAGAAAAAAGGACTCCTAACTGCCCAAGAAACAAGTGTAGGGTATCCAGAAAAAATCCCACAACTTTTAGATGCAGTATGGGATCCTAAGAAAATAGCTGTTATATATTGCCAAGGCCATCAAAAAGGTGGGACCCTAGAGGCAAGAGGAAACAGGAAAGCAAATGCAGAAGCTAGGCATGCAGCAATGAATACTCTACTTTCCAGCACGGTAGGTAGGAAGGCAGCTACTGCCATGCCTCTCCTCCCAGAACCTTTGCCTAAAGAGAAGCCAAATTACTCCCCAAATGAGAGGATCTGGTTTGCTCAGGAAAACGGAGCTTATACAAAAAAAAGGCTGGTGGAGGTTCTCAAACAGAAAATTAGTTTTTCCTGAAGTAATAGCCCTCAGGTTTGTAAAACAGTTCCACCAAGAAACTCACATGGGAAAACAGCACTAGAAACACTAGTGGGGTGCCACTTCTATGTGCCACTGCTCACTGTCATCTCCCGAGCTGTCTGTAAACAATGCTTAACCTACAGTATTTGTCAATACTGTAGAAAATACCACCTAGTTAAATTAAACATCCTAGTAATTTAAATATATATTCTATATACCTAACACCATAAAATTTTGAAGGCAAAGAAGTCCTGCTGTATTTAAATCTCAGAACATGAAAGTCACCTAGAAGGCCTGAATTTCTGAAGACAGAGTTTGACTTAAAATGCAATGGTTTAATAATAATAATCATTCCTATGTCTTGATTCTCAAGACATAGGGAATGTTTTTCTCTATGTCCTTCTTCAAAAGTGAACCTTAAAATCAAGTATGCCTTGTCTAGAGCAATGGCATAATACATTATTTACTGAGAATGAGTAAGAAAGGCCTAAAATAATTATCATCAGCCATCCTTGTTATTACGAAGGCAGTTTTAGTGACATTTGCTAAATCAACAACAAAGACAATCCATTACATGGGTAAATACAAAATGGAAAACTACTTCCAAATATGAGCTTGCAACCCAACAATTCCTTTCCTGAATGATTCTCTTTAATTCCCAAAGCATTAACGTCTATGTCTTCTAGGTAATACTTAATAAAATAATGATGCAGCCTATATTGGTGGGTGGGGTTGGTGTCAAAGAGTCATTTTTAGAGGGTGATTTATACACCACAAACAAATACAAGTCAGCAAGTCAATATAGGTTGAAAGAAGAAAGGGTAACCATTAACATACCTGATAAATTGCAACAGACTGACAGATATTATCTACATTGAATAAGTAGAACCCATAATCCAGCAGTGTATCAGAATATTTTGGATGTTTGGCTCCAAAATGATCCCTATAGAAAGAAATAAAATTATTAGGATATAAAGTATACAGACAATTTAAAAGGATATTTTTAACAATAATCACCCACTGTGCCAAATACACTGCATGTTTAATTAACTGTTCTGCCTTCTTAAATTCACGTTTTACTACACAAGCCTAAAGATAAAGGGAAAAACTCTCAAACCGTTCATTAGTGTGCTAAAATAAGTAGAGTTTATATATTCTGGCTATAATAGTTAAAGAAAAAAACCCTCCAAACACAAATACGAAGGTTCTATTTATAATTTCTTTCCTTCCAAGTACTTAAAAATTCTATTACAAACAGATTTGTATATAAGCTGGGAAAATTATAAAGTTTAAAATTTTAACAGTCATTCTCGGTACAAATCTGTCATAACAAAGTTACCTAACAAAGCTGGTATACTCCCATCATTCCCTATTATTAAAATAAAACGATGGGGGCAGAATTTACCACAGTATTTTCTAAGGTCCTTATATCCTAGTCCTGGAGTGGCTTTCAACAACCTTTTGTCATTTTCTTTTTCTTTTTTTTTTTTTTTTTTTTTTTTTTTTTTTTTTTTTTTTGAGACGGAGTTTCGCTCTTGTTACCCAGCTGAAGTGCAATGGCGCGATCTCGGCTCACTGCAACCTCTGCCTCCTGTGTTCAGGCAATTCTCCTGCCTCAGCCTCCTGAGGAGCTGGGATTACAGGCACGCGCCACCACGCCCAGCTAATTTTTTGTATTTTTAGTAGAGACGGGGTTTCACCATGTTGACCAGGATGGTCTCGATCTCTTGACCTCGTGATCCACCCGCCTCCGCCTCCCAAAGTGCTGGGATTACAGGCGTGAGCCACCGCGCCCGGCCCTTGTCATTTTCATTTAATAATTTTTAAATGCATAGAATTTCAAGTTTTCCTATTATTTCTTTTCTTAAGAGATAATTTTATGCTGCCAGGCTGGACCTGAACTCCTGGTTACAGTCATGTGCCATTGTGCACAGCTCCCAATTATTTCTTAAAATATTTTGAACCATGAGTATAGCTAGTCATTCTTTAAAACTCTAAATACAATTTGCATATAGAAATATATCTTGCATAAATATTATGCTGTCCTGATATTAAATGAATATTCAATTACTTCAATTAATTAAAAAGAGTATTCCTGTTCTAGCTCTGATAACTTGAATATTTATGCTGTTTACTTACTTTAAAAATGACTGACTTAATAAATTTCACAGAAATCTTGGACTATCCCAGATCCATAATTTTGGAATCTTCTAGTTAAATTTCCATAAGTAAAATCAATCAAAATGAAATATTAAAATCTGAGAAACTTCTGGGTAGAAGAGTGTATCTGAAAAGTGCATTAACGCTTTAGGGCCTCACTGCACCAAAGTAGTAGTTTTAAAATACTACTAAATGTCCTCAAAGAGTTAATGCAGTCCAAGTGTGGTGGCTCACAACTGTAATCCTAGCACTTTTGGAGGCTTGGGTGGGAGAATCACTTGAGACCAGCCTGGCAACACAGTGAGATCCTGTCTCTATTTAAAATAAAATAAAAATTTAAAAGATTTAATGCATTTATTTACAGAATAAGAAAAACAGAGAAAAATCAAGTAAGGATTGCCTAGCAGGTCAATCTCTTTGTCATAGGATTGCAGTCTTACAGCAAGCTGCCTTGTGTGAGACTGCAATCCTATGACAAAGAGATTTAACACCAGGCTCTCCTTTAGCAGAAAAGTGACCAAAGTTCACAGTATTTTGGCATAAGGAATTCAGGCTGCTATAAATATTTAAGAAAAACAAAAACAAACTCAAGCCAGAATAGCACCCAAATACTACTTTGATCGGTACTTTAGTATGCTAAAACAATTATCAAAATGTATTCTTTCACTGGTTTTCTTAAAGAAAAATTAGCTAAAAATCTATGTGTGATAGTTTTAGTTAGAAACCAGATTTCTAAAAATGAGCACAGAAGCTTATAAAACAGACCTATGTGTATGGAGTGTACAAATAACTAAAATGTTAAATAATAGGTTAATTAAAAGAAACTTGAAGCCTGATAAATCCTATAATTCATTGAATAATTTTAACATTATGTTTACCTTAGAAGCTTGTCTTAAAACATCCACCACAACTTTCACTGGTAAGCCTGCTGTAATTTCTTTCATTGCCTCAATGCACCATTTGTATGCCTAAAAAAATCATTATTTATAGAAGAGACACAACTGTGGTAAATCAAATCGACAATATTTAACAAAATGACTGCAGAATTTTTCTACAAGCTTTTAAGTACTTAAACAAGAATACACACAAAATTTACAGTTAAATTTTTCTGAGGCTAAACTTTCTTCAAAGTATAAACCTGTTATATTATTTTTACTCTTAATATCTATAGCTTGTCTGAATCAGACCTTGTAGATACTTGACATATTTTCAGGAAATCAGAGGCATGTTCTCTCTTGACCAGAAGCCTTTGCACATACTGTTCCCTCTGCCTTAAAATACCTTCCCCCTTCCTCCAACCCCTTAAAACTCATCTGTCTTGCAGGTTTCAGCCCTAGATAAGTTTTTCTATACTTTCCATCCTCCTACTATATATAACATTTATTATTTTATATCTGAATTGTCTGTTTAGTTGAGTGCTTACTTTGTCCCAGCTAATGTCCAAAGTATTTTATGTGCATTAACACATTTACCTGACACAACAGTCCTGTAAGATACGTACTATTATGGGAAACTGAGGTATAGAGAGGTTAAGTGGCAGGCAATGTGCTAGTATCTAAGTATGAAGTGGGAAACAAAACAACAAATGTCCTTCCTCTCCTGGTGCTTAGTGGAAGAAATCAAAAAGGCAAAATAAATTATCTTAGGCTGGGTGTGGTGGCGCATACCTGTAATCCCAGCACTTTGAGAGACTGAAGTGGGAGGACTGCTTCAGCTCAGGAGTTAGAAACCAGGCTGGGTTACCACACAGTGAGACTTTGTCTCTATCAAAAATTTAAAAAAATTAGCTGGGTGTAGTGATGTGCACCTGTAGTTCCAGCTACTTGGTGGGGCCAAGGTGGAGGCTGTGGTGAGCCATGATCATGCCACTGCACTCCAGCCTTGATGGAGTAAGATGCTGTCTCAAACAAACAAACAAACAAACAAACAAAAAAAGACAAGTGTGGCCATATGATTTCTTTCGACAATTAAAATATGAGAAGTGAAATGTGGCTTTTCTGGAAGAAAAGTCCAAGAGCCAGCAGTACTTCTCCATGAAGTTTCTGTCCCTGTGCCCAGGCTGGTAATGTTCTAGATAGGTACGTTCCACATAGACCCAAAAACAATACTGGGTATTGATCGAAGTACAGATATAATGTCAAGAACAGTCATAGCCATCTGAAGACAGGGATATATTATGAGCTAGAAAGAAACTTTCATTGTTCCAAGCTATTCTGGGGTTGATATGACCTCTGCATAGCCTAGCCTATCCTGACTAACACAAGAACATGGTGCTAATTCATCAAACTATGTCCTAAAGATTTGTGTACTTTTCTGTAAATAACAGTGAAAAGCTTATTTATCATCACTAAAAAATTAAACTGTCAAAAATTATCCAAGACTTCTACATTCCTCATGAATGTGCTGAGAGTTGCAAATACATGAATAAGGCATAAACCCCTAAATCCAAATGCAGAAAGAAAATAACTGTCAGGTTGGGCATGGTGGTTCAAGCCTGTAATCCCAGAACTTTAGGAAACTGAGGAAGGTGGATCACTTGAGCCCAGGAGTTTGAGTTCAGCACAGGCAACATGGTGAAAACCTGTCTCTACCAAAGAAAAGTAGACAGAAAAAGTAGGCAGGTGTGGTGATGTGTGCCTGTAGTCTCAGCTACTTGGGAGGCTGAGGTGGGAGAATCACCTGAGTCCTGGAGCAGAGATTGTGGTGAGCTGAGATTGTGCCACTACACTCCAGCCTGGGAGTCAAAGCAAGACCCTGTCTCAAAAACTACAAGAAGACGCCCATCCAAACAATTTAGGCAGATACTTTTGGTTAAATTAAAAGAAAAACAACAAAAGAAAGGGCTCTAAATTATACATTTATATATTTCAAATTCATCTCACAAATACTCCTTTTGTCTGATTTTACTTTTCTTTAATTTGAGACAGAGCCTCACTTGGTCACCCAAGCTTAAGTACAGTGGTATAAACAGGGTTCACTACAGCCTCAACCTACTGGGCTCAAGGGATCCTCCTGCCTCAGCCTCCCATGTAGGATGACCATCACAGGCATGTGCTACATACCTGGCTAATTTTTTGTAGAGGCAGGGTCTCACTTGCCCAGGCTGGTCCCAAACTCCTGGGATTACAGGTATGAGCCACGGTGCCCGGCTTGTCTGATTTAAATTTTCCATTACAAATGTGTACTGCCTTAAACCTAATATGTAAAAATGAGATCTGTAAGAAAAATAAGAGAAGACTATTTGATTTACCCTCTGTTTTTATAAGTACTTATTGGTCACAATGAAATGTACCCTAAAACACTTACCTCATCATAGTGACTTTTTGCAAACAGGAGTGCACACAGTTCTCCATAGAGTGCAGCTTAATTTGCTTGCTGGTCATGTGTTGATAGTTTATCCATATATGTCTGAGCTAATTTAAATGTTTCTTCACCCAGATGATATTTGCAGTTTCCATTTCACACATGAAGCAATCTATAAAACACAAATACCATTGCTCTGTTTTTGATATTTCCAGCTTGGTGGACCTCTTACCAATCACCTAAATGACTTAAGGTAATTAAATGTAATTACAAGGCAGCATCTGAAAATAAGTGTGTGACCCAAATTGGAGTTGACCTCATGCCCAAAAAAGAAGTACATGCTCTTTCCTGAAAGCTTCTTATAATTAATCTCATCACTGCTGACTCCTTATCTTCTCTAAATATATGATATATTTTGTGTACTCAGCATGTGCTGCATCTAAAAAAATGACATTTACTCTTTTTGTTCCAAGTCCACAAGTAATAAAGCCTCAGTATAAGAAACCTGGAAAATAATGAAGAAAATAAAATAAACATAAAATACCTTCTATTCTTATTCTTAATTTTAGTATAGTCTGTGCAACACTTGATCGGGTTACTACTTATTTCATGATGCTTCATAAATGTTCATTTTTGTTTCCTTCCAATAAAACAAATTTACTCAAAATAGCAATAGTGTCAACTATTTATTTTAAAATCTTTATCCTCTATAGTGGAAATACAGAGTTCTTTACACAAAGTAACTGGAAACCATACTGACTATTTAATGATATGACAAAATAATACAATACTTTAGAGATCACACTGGTATTGACAGCAATAGACTGTATATCTATACAGACTGTACAAAGATAGGCAAATAGTGTTAGGACTGGACAAATTATTTATTTATTATTAATTATTTATATATTATATAAATATTATATATTATATTTATTAATATATATTTATATATTATATATTATATTATACTATATAACATATTACATTATATATAATATATATTTTATATAATTATATTATTTATATATTATATAATTATATAAAATATAATATATATTATATATAATATAATGTTATAACATAATGTAATATATATACATAAATATATTAATAAATATATATTATATAATATATATGCAAAAAATATATAATATATATTATATATTATATAAATTTAAATATTTTATAAATATTTTATAAATGTATAAATTTAAATATATTAAATAAATATATATTATATAAATATATATTATGTTTATATAATATATAATAAATAATTATATAATTATTAAATTTAATGAATAAATTATTAATTAAATTAAATGGTTATCATAAATTTATTTATTAAATATAAATTTATTAAATTATTTATTTATTTATTAAATGCTAGCTAGAACATTATGTTCATGTATCAAGCCAATACAATTTTCTGAAAATGCTCAGTCTGAGAAGGAACAAAGGTATAAAAGCTATTTAAAAGAAAACCAAGTATCGAGAGGTTAGGAAGTATTCTTCAGGAGCATCAAATCAACAGATATATGAAATTTATTTTTTCCATCTATACCATAAATATTAACAGATTAATAACCCATAATGAGAAAAATTCAGACAATCTTTTAATCTTGTATAGTCAGAGAAACAGATTAACTTTAAAAGAACCAGGACTAATCAATAAAGTGATGAATACTATACAACGGCAGTGTGTATCCTCCTAATACATACCATACAGTTATCTGCAAAATCTATTACTGTAAGAGGCTTACGTTCTAGTGGTGAGAAGGGTATTAGCATAAGCAGACAAATATACAAATAAGTGAGATTTTCATTTAAGGATAAATGCTACAAAGATGATAAAAAGTAAGGTAATATGATCAAAAGATTCTTAAAGGAGGTGTTTAGGGGAGATAGGGAAGAATTCTCCTGAGGTGATAACATTTAAGTTGATACCTAAATGATGACACTGGAGCCAGTCACGTAAAAATCTAGTGGGGAAGCATGTTCCAAAACAGAAGAAATAGCCCCTGAGAAAGGATGGGGGGGAAATCCTGGGCACAGTCAAAGGAACAGAAAGAAGGCCAATTCATCTAGACTATAGTGAATAAAGGGTTATGTAAAGAGAAATGAGAAGGGGGAGATAAGCAAGATTTTATAGCACCTCGCCGGACGAGGAAAGGAGTTTCAGTTGCAACAGTAAGGGAGGTGATTTGACTTAATGCTCTAGAACACTATCAAATTTCCTGAGATGTCAGAAAAGTTCTATGCTGTCTTGCTCAATTTGGTAACCACTAGCCACAGTGGCTGAGTATTAGAAATGTGCCTAGTGTGACCCAGGCACATTTTACTTTTAATTAATTTAAGTTTAATTAATTTAAACTTAATCACATATGGTTAATGGCTGCCATATGGGACAATGCAACGCTATCAAGAACGCTCTGGCCACAGTGTGGAGAACGGATTATAGCAAAGCCAAGAATGGAAGCAAAGCAACTAAGGCAGAAGATATTGTAATAGTCTAGAAAAAAAAGTCCTTGAGAAAAAAAGGATTAGTATTTGAAACACAGATTTGACGGCCAAATGGTTGAAAAAGAAAAAAATGAGAAAACCATAGGTTGAAAATTTAGAGAATGAAAAGAACAGTGCTTAACTTCTCATTTCCACAATACTAAGAATTTCCTTCCTGTAAGACCTTCACTGTAGTAAGTATTCTCATGAAATAACAATCTGTGGATATTATTTAGTAATTGGCACATGATGAGGTAACAAAATAAACACTATGCCAGAAAGGCACAGTTTGATATTTTCTCCAGGCCCTGCTGGATGTCTATTTAAACAAAAGGGCAAATTAAACATATGGAGACTCCTCAGGTCTGGATGTTCATCTGGGCTGACACTAAGCAGTATACTGAATCCAAGGAATTTTTGGTCCAACTTATTATGGTCTAATTTTATACCAACATTCTGCCTAAGGAAAAGGCAGCCTCTCAAAATGTGGCACTACCATGTAAGCACAGTATTTTACTTTCTTAGTAACATAAAATCATGTCTACCTGATCAACACCTATTGTCAAGGGCAACTACTATTTGATTGAACTATTCATTGTTTGAAATGAAAAATATACAAATGTAGATGTCATTAGTTTACTACTATATTTACCATTAAGACTGAATATGACTAGTTAAGAGCCTCATCAGCCAGACATGCTAAAAGTAAAATACACTGAAAATGAACCTAAAGGAAAAGAATTTCTCTTCTTTTTTTAAGTGTCTTTTTCTAGAACCAGTTTAAATTTTTGGAAATAAATGAGAGAGCTTGAAAGGAGTGAGCTGCATAATGAAAATAAAGACTAGTATGGGTTTTTAAATATTTTTTATTATGGTGAAATATATATAAAACTTTGCCATATGAGCCATTTTTAAGTATACAATTCAGTGGCATTAATTATATTAACTATGTCAAGCACCCATCAATACTATCCACTTCCAAAACTACTTCATCACCCCAAAGGGAAATTCTATAAGCAATAAGCAATAGCTTCCCCTTTTGCCTTACCCCTAAGTCCCTGGTAACCTTTAATCTGCTTTCTGTCTCTATAAATGTGCCTATTTTAGATATTTCATGTAAGTGGAACTATACAGTATTTGTCCTTTTATGTCTAACTTATTTCACTTAGGATAAAATTTTCAAGGTTCATCCATGTTGTAGCATGTATCAAAAGTGAGGGAATCACTGTATGTATATGTATGTAAATACCAAATTTTGTGTATCTATTATCTGTTGATGGATACTTGGATTGTTTCCATCTTTTGACTTGTGAAAAATTCTGCTATAAACACTAGCACACAAATAACTTTTGATTCCATGCTTCCAATGCTTTTAGGCATATACCACGGAGTGAAATTGCTGGGTCATACGGTAATTCTATGTTTAGCTTTTTGACAAACTGCCAAACTGTACTCCACAGCAGCTGCACCATTTTACACCCCCAGCAACAGTGCACAAAGTTTCCAATTTCTTTTTTTTTCAAATGCTCTCTCAGCACAATCACTCGATTTCAATCCTTGCCAACACTTACTTTCTGTTGTTTTTAGTTTTTTAATTGCACCCACCTTGGTAGGAATAAAGTGGTACCTCATTATGTTTGATTTGTATTTCCCTAATGCCAAATGACACTCAGCATCTTTTCACGTGCTTACTGGCCATTTATATATTCCTTGGGAAAATGTCTATTCAAGTCCTTTGCCAATTTTTTATTTTATTTTATTATTTTTTGAGACAGAGACTCACTCTGTCACTCAGGCTGGAATGCAGTGGTGTGGATCAAATTCACTACAGCCATGATCTCCTAGGCTTAAGGGATCCCCTCACCTTGGCCTCCTAAGTAGCTGAGACTACAGGCCTGCATTACCACACCTGGCTGATCTTTTAAAAAATGTTTAATAGAGAAAAGGTCTTGCCATGTAGCTCAGGCTGGTCTCAAACTCCTGGGCTCAAGAAATCCTTCTGCCTCAGCTTCCCAAAGTGCTGGGATTACAGGTGTGACCCACCATGTCCAGCCTGCTCTTTATTTTATTAATTATTTTTTTACTTATAGTTTTGCTTTTGTTGCCCAGGCTGGAATGCAGTGGCACGATTGGCTCACTGCAACCTCTGCCTCCTAGGTTCAAGTGATTCTCCTGCCTCAACCTTTGGAGTAGCTGGGATTACAGGCACCCGCCACCATGCCTAGCTAATTTTCGTATTTTTAGTACAGACGGGGTTTCACCATGTTGGCCAGGCTGGATTTTATTTTTTTTGAGATGAAGTCTTGCTCTGTCGCCCAGGCTGGAATGCAGTGGCACAATTTCAGTTCACTGGAACTCCTGCCTCCTGGGTTCAAGTGATTCCCCTCCTCAGCCTCCCGAGTAGCTGGGATTACAGGTGTGCACCACCATACTTGGGTGTGTGTGTGTGTGTGTGTGTGTGTGTGTTTTAGTAGAGACAGAGTTTTACCATGTTGGCCAGACTGGTCTTGAACTCCTGACCTCATCTGATTTGTCTGCCTCAAACTCCCAAAGTGCTGGAATTACAGGTGTGAACCACCACACACAGCTTCATTTTTTAAATTGTTTGTAGTTCTTGATATATTCTGAATACTAGAACCTTATCTGACATATGATTTGCAACTATTTTCTCCCATTCCATAGGTTGTCTTTTTACTTTCTTGACGTTTTGTGATGTACAGAAGTTTTTTATTTTGATTAAGTCCAACAAATCAATAGTTTTACTTCTTCCTTTCCAATACTGATGCTTTTTGTTTTTCTTGTCTAATTTCTTCTGCTAAAGCTTCTAGTACAATGTTGAATACCACTAGTGAAAGCAGGCATCTATATCTTGTTCCTGATCCTATGGGGGAAGCTTCTAGTCTTTCACTATAGACTTATGATGTTAAATGTAGGTTTTTCATAAATACTTTTTATCATATTGAGGAAGTTCCTTTCTATTCCTAGCTTTCTAGGAATTCTTTTTTTTTCTTTTTTATCATGAAAAGGTGTTAGATTTTGCCAAGTGTCTTTTCTGTGTCAACCAAGATGACTGGGTTTTTCTTTTTTTCCCTTTATCCTATTAACATGGTATATCACATTGATGTTCTTATACTGAACCACCCTTGCATTCCTGGGATAAATCTCACTTGGTCATAGCGTAAAATCCTTTTAATATTCTATTAGATTTGATTTGCTAGCATTTTGTTGAGGATTTTTACATCCATATTTGTAAGAGACACTGGTCTGACATTGTCTTTTCTTTGATGTCGTTTTTTGGTCTTTGGTATTAGGGTAATGTTGGTCTTTTAACATGAGTTGGGGCTCGGTGCAGTGGTTCACACCTGTAATCCTAGCACTTTGGGAGGCCAAGGTGGGCAGATCACCTGAGGTCAGGAGTTTGAGACTAGCCTGGCCAACATGGGGAAACCCCGTCTCTACTAAAAATGCAAAAATTAGCCAGGCCTGGTGGGGGCGCCTATAATCCCAGCTACTTAAACCTGGGAGGTGGAGGTTGCAGTGAGGTGAAATTGTGCCACTGCACTCCAACCTGGGCGAAAGGGTGAGACTCTTGTCTCAAAAATAAAATAAACAAAGGCCTATAGGGTGAGTCTCAAAAATAAAATAAACAATGGTGCGGTGGCTCATGCCTATAATCCCAGCACTGTGGGAGGCCGAGGTGGGTGGATCACAAGCTCAAGAGATCGAGACCATCCTGGTCAACAAGGTGAAACCCCGTCTCTACTAAAAAAAATACAAAAATTATCTGGGCATGGTGGCGCGTGCCTGTAGTCCCAGCTACTCGGGAGGCTGAGGCAGGAGAACTGCTTGAACCCGGGAGGCGGAGGTTGCGGTGAGCCGAGATCACGCCATTGCACTCCAGCCTGGGTAACAAGAGCGAAACTCTGCCTCAAAATAAATAAATAAATAAAATATAAATAAATAAATAAAATAAAATGAAAATGAAAATAAAAATAAAAATAAAAATAAAATAAAATGAGTTAAGAAGTGTTTCTTTCTCTGCAATTTCCTGGAAGAGTTTAAGAACTAGTGCTAATTCTTTAAATGTTTGATAGAATTCACTAGTAAAGTCTTCTGGTCCTGGACTTTGTTGGAAGATTCTTGATTATGGATTTAATTTCTTTACTTGTTATAGGTCTTGTAAGAGTTTCTATTTCTTCTTGGGGCATTTAGGTAATTTGTACATTTCTAGGAGATTTGTCAATTTTATCTATATTACCTAATTAGTTGGTGTTCAACTGTTCATAGGAGTATCCTTAAATCCTCTTATTTGTGGAAGATTGGTAGTAATGTTCCAAGTCCCATTTCTGATTTTAGTTATTTAAGTCTTCTTTTTTTTCTTTATTAGTCTAGTATGGTTTTAATTTCAAGTCAGGGAGGACATCACTATGTGAGTGTTTCTTCTGCTAGAGAATGTAGAATCTGTACCTGATACCTCAAACCATGGCAGTAATCTTACAAGCAGTGGAGAGCTAGCCAAAGAAAAGATGGGTACACACAGAATTAGCAGACAGATGGCACGAACCTAGTTCATTAATAACCTCTATATATTCAGAATTAACCTACCCTGGAGGCACCTAACATTGTACTGATTATCTTTTTATCAAAGTTTTTGTATTTTTAAGGTGCACTGCTTATCAACGTTGGTGGCTCCAATCTTATTTGGTACACATAAGTTTATGATCTTTTTGTGAATTATACATTCTATTATCAATATCCCTTTCCTATCAACTTAACAATTTTAATCCTGAATTCTTCCTTATTGTCAGTATTATTGTTTTGGGGTGTTAGTGTTTACTGTTGGTATTATTGTTTTTCTTTTACGATATAGCACTAGCTTTTATTTTTTAACCCTCTTGGCAACTGCCATCTTTAGGTAGGAGAATTCAGCCCATTTACATGTATTATGATGATAATTATATTTGGTCTAACCTTTTCATCTTATTTAACATTTGTCATAATCAGTTATTTCCTCTATTGTCTTTGCTTATGATCTAGCTTGGTCAAGTTTCCAATTATTCTCACTCATATGCGTACCACCTAGTATGGAAGTTTTATCACATTTTTCCATTACACGAGGCATTTAAATACCCAGCTCTAGCAATGATAATGTTTGAACATTAAATAATGATGCCCTTTCCTACTCTACCCACAAAGATGAGAACTTTATAACACTTTTACTTTTCCATGCTCCCAAATGTTTATTTTACTTTATTTTTTTTTAGAGATGGGGTTTCTCCATGTTGGTCAGGCTGGTCTCAAACTCCTGACCTTGTGATCCACTCACCTTGGCCTCCAAAAGTGCTGGGACTACAGGTGTGAGCTACTGTGCCCAGCTCCAAATGTACATTTTTAAAATAGGCTATATGTCTATTAAAAAATAACCTGAATGTAAGGTGAACCTCCATTTTCCATCTAACAATATTTTTACCAACTCATATATATCAAGTTTCAGGGATATATGTGATAACATTAAAACACCTATAATTTATATTTAAGGCCAGGTGTGGTGATTATGCCTATAATCCCAGTACTTTGGGAGGCCAAGGCAGGAGGATCACTTGAGCCCAGGAGTTTGAGACCGGCCTGGGCAACATCCTGAGGTCTTGTTTCTATTAAAAACAGAAAGAACAAAAATTTATAACATTCAAATCTTTCCTTATACATACATATTTAAAATCTAAATTAAATTTTCAAAAATCACTTTTCCTCTTCACAATTTGCTTTATCCAAATTATTCACATGTACCTTAAACATTTAGCTTCACCATCACCATAGTTATTTCTTCAGTCATCTGACATTTTTTATCTTTTAAATAAATAAATCCTTCTTTGGAATGACAGTTTTTTAGAGTAAAACATTTTCACTTGTTTGAAAACCAGTACTTCTGAACCTCTGATGTCACTGGAAATTTAATCCAAAGCTACCAGTAACCATTTGCAAAGCATTAGGACTGAAGGGCTTTTCAATTTCTCCTATGGCAAGTAGTCATCCACAATCTCCACAATTGAACTACTCACTCCATCACTTTTCAAAGTAATCTTTAAAAAGCCAGTTAATAAAATTATCCAACTCTTAAAACTATAAGGTCATGACCTCCAGAATAATTCTAAATCTGTTAAATACCATTACTTTTTTTTCTTTTTTTGAGACCATTTCGTTCTTGTCACCCAGGCTGGAGTGCAATGGTGTGATCTTGGCTCACTGCAACCTCTGCCTGCCAGATTCAAGCAATTCTCCTGCCTCAGCCTCGTGAAGTAGCTGGGATTACAGGCACCCACCACCATGCCCAGCTAATTTGTTTGTATTTTTAGTAAAGATGGGGTTTCACCATGTTGGCCAGGCTGGTCTTGAACTCCTTACCTCAGGTGATCCATCCACCTTGGCCTCCCAAAGTGCTGGGATTAACAGGCATGAGCCACTGTGCCCAGCTAGTCTCCCTATTCTTAAGAAAGATTTGAAAAAGGAATTCCAAGGGGAGGTGACAAGAGCTTAGATGTTAGTGCTAATGCTATTTTTTTGTATTTTTAGTAGAGATGGGGTTTTGCCACGTTGGCCAGGCTGGTCTTGAACTCCTGAACTCAAACGATCTGCCCACCTTGGCCTCCCAAAGTGCTGGGATTACTGGTGAGAGCCACCGCGCTTGGCCTCATTAGTTCTTTAGAAAGAAAATTTTGCTAGGTGGTCTCTATAAGCTTCCTGGTATTAACACTAACTGAAGCTTCAGGTTAACATTTCTTTCCTAAATACTACTTTGTTGTTTAAAATACAGGTTGACTATCCTTATTTGAAATGTTTGGGACCAATCATGTTTCAAATTTCAAATTTTTGGATTAGGAACACTAAACCCGTAATAGATTTGACATGGTAACTAAAAATTTTTGTTTTTTGTAATTTCTAAAATTTCTTTTTCATCTCTGGTTTGAAAAAAAATCC
This sequence comes from Aotus nancymaae, assembly GCF_030222135.1. NCBI lineage: Eukaryota > Metazoa > Chordata > Mammalia > Primates > Aotidae > Aotus > Aotus nancymaae. The sequence goes on along the minus strand of NW_026988430.1, from coordinate 8,680,958 downwards.
TTATTTAAGGCCTATTACAAATTCTCAATTTGTTCTTCATTCTCTTCCTACTCCATTTGCATGTGAGACATATATTACAATATTCATTATTTACCACTGTTTCTATATCATCTTCCCCTACCTTAGAATTTGTTATTATTAATATAAGAATTTTTTTAAAAAAATTTTCTAAATTTTACTTTAAAATAAAATAAAGACAGTCTCATTATATTACCCAAGCTGGGCTCAAGCAGTCCTCCTGTCATGACCCCCTCCAAGTTCTGGGATTACAGGCATGAGGTACCATGCCTGGCCGGAACTTCTATTTGGTTAGAGAGGTTCTTTGATTATTTCCCTCAGATAAGGTAAATGGAGGTATACTGGGTCTTTATATATTTGAAAATTATTTATTTTGCTCTTAAAACTGGTGAGGTACAGTATTTTCTCTCAGTAACTGAGATACTGCTACTTACTTCTAGCTTCTAATTTCTATTTATATTTGGATTTCAGGAAATTCAACTGCCCAGGGTTCTCTTTCAATCCACATTCAAGTCTTTACACACACACACACACACACACACACACACACACACACACCCCTACTCCACCATCCAGTAGTTCAAGAAGTTCTTATCATTTTCAAAAAAACTACTAACATAATATATGTAAATGGTTTAAAAACATAATAAATAGTAGAAAAGCATTTAAAATAAAATGTAAAGTTTGTTCTGCCCAACTCTGACAAGCCCAAAGGCAATCTCTGTTCTCTTATCTGGAGGTTCTAGAGAATTCTTGACCTCAGACAAACCATGCTCACATGGATTGATTAACTCCATAGAAAAAAACTGAAAAGGGGGTTGGGGGTGTGATTTTAAGTTTGTCATCTCCCAATAACAGACCAATTCAGTAACTGTGGTTATTTCTGAGCAGCAGCGTTATAGGCAACAATTTTCTTCCTTATTACTTTTTGTAATTTCCGGATGTGTTTGGCCACAGACATGTATAAGCAAGAAAAACAAAGCTATTAAATAGAAAATGAATAAATGGAAATAGGCAGGGTCCTCAAAGAATACAAAGGACTGAAAAATGGTATCAGGTTTAACTACTTTCTATTAAGAAAGGCTAGGAAGGTTCTCTGACCTTTGTTCTATAATGTTCTGATGCTAGCCCCAGATTAGAAATTGGTTTTGTGAAATTAAACTGAAAAACATACTTTTATTCTTGCATCAGGCTCAAAGCCCCTGGCATTGCCCAAAGGATTTGATTAGTATCTGTTCTGCAAAACACTTCTTTTCCAATTCAATTAAACACATGGTCAATTAATACCGCAAGTTTCTCTATGCCTTAAAAAAAAGCTAGTCATAAAATTTTAATCTTTTCAAACAATACTTAGATGAAAAAAATTACTTATTATATAAATTATATTAAATATCCCAAATTTCTCTCTGCCTTAAAAAAATAAGCGAAGTCATAAAATTTTAATCTTTTCAAACAATACTAAGTAGATAAAAAAATTAATTATATATAAATTATATTAAATACACCTGTAATGACCAATAATTTGGCAAGGTTAGTTGAGATGGAGTTTTGCTCTTGTTGCCCAGGCTGGAGTACAATGGTGCAACCTCCGCCTCCTGGGTTCACGCAATTCTTCTGCCTCAGCCTCCTGAGTAGCTACAGGCAGGCGCCACCACGCCCAGCTAATTTTGTATATTTAGTTGAGATGGGGTTTCTCCATGTTGGTCAGGCTGGTCTCAAACTCCCAACCTCAGGTGATCTGCCTGCCTCGGTCTCCCAAAGTGCTGGGATTATAGGCATAAGCCACCATGCCCAGCAGCAAGGTTAGTTAAATAGAGGCAAATTTTATTTTGAAATTTCAAATTCATAAAGACAAAATATCCTGGTATACAGGCAGTGAGCTGGCATTATAAATGGCTTTGTTCCTTGGTCCAGACAATATTCTAGTTTCACATGTGCTTGCTGAAAGGACAGCCAGTTCTGAATTGTTAATTACTTTTTATTTATTTAAAAATTTTTTGTGGTCTCCAATTCCTAAGCTCAAGCAATCCTCAAATCTTGGCCTCCCAAAGTGCTGGGATTATAGGTGTCAGCCACTGCACCCAGCCAGTTATCAGAAATCATCCAATATTCCTCATGTTTTCTTCCTTAATATAGATCCATAAATTCATTCATGCACAATTAAAAATGTTTTGCTTCTCAGACTATATTACACAGATTAGAAGTTATGTTGAATGTGTTCCAGTTTCCAGTTTAAAAGACAGGTAATCAAAGAGATAGGGTTAAACTTCTGGGAAAGCATATTTTTTTCTGATTTAAAAAAGAAGACTCAGCTGGCATGCACTTTTTGCCCTCCCCTCTTCTCACTGCCTATTAACACTTGCTACAACCATAATGATGTGAGCTACTTGCTAAAGATGACAAACTAGGAAGGAGAGAAGGAGACTGATTTGTCTTGTGAGAAAACTAAATCTTTTGGTAAGGCTAAAGCCAAATTTATACAGGAGCCTTAAAATCAGAAGAAACACAGGTAATTGGATGAACTAAATCTGAATATGTGAATAAAAAAACTAAAGCATATACAAAAAAGAAAGTGCTTTATCTTTTGGTCAAGACTGCTACAGTGAATAATCTATGATAAAATCATACAAAATGCCTTTTCTGTTCTCAATTAACCAGTTTATATAGATAGAAATATATAACTAACCTCCCAAATCCCATATGGGATAATCTAGTTAAATATAGAATAGGCAGAAGAGGGGGGAAAAATGAGAGATTATTTTTATGAGTACTATAAATTATAGGGCTAAATACCAGTCCTTTGATAGTTTCTGCACACAAATATTCCTATAATTTATCATACACTTCTAAATTAGATGTGGGAAATTATCATAACCTTCTAAAATATTATTTATAATTAAGATTGCATATTTCAAAATTAACTTCATGATTTGAATGTCTATGTGACATAGATAAACGTTGTATAAAAAAGGAAAATGACAGCCTCAAAAGACTGAAATTCAACTGGAAAAAAAAAAAGAGACAGTTTTACTCAATTTTAGCTTAAATCAACAGTAATCTGGCTGGGTGTGATGGCTCATGCCTGTAATCCCAGCACTTTGGGAGGCCCAGGCAGGAGGACTGTTTGAGCCCAGGAGTTGGAGACCAGCCTGGACAACATAGCAAAACCCCATCTCTAATAAAAATAAAGTAAAAAATATATTTTAAAAACCCCAAAACAAAAATACAATAGTTTTATAAAAGACTATTCCAGCTTTGAAGAGATTCAGATTTAATTAACTCATCTAAAAATACCTAGAAATATGTACCTTAATTCCATAAAAATAGAAGATTGTATATTCAATAAATTGACTGGACTTTAATTAACTTAGGATAAAGAATTTCTGCTGTTTAATTTTTTGACTTTATTTTTATTTTCTTTTAGTTTTATATAAAAAATTCTTTTTAAGAAATGCCAAATCAAATTGGGAGACAAAGAGAAAATCTGTATGAAAATAGCTAAAGGTAAATGTAACATGTGCAGACAAAAATAAGGACAATAAAGCAGAGTTACTTTTAGATTTGCTTGACTTTAAGAATATCTGTAAAAAAGTAATAAATATAAATGTATCTTCAAAGAAAAGTTTTTCATAAGCAAAGCACTAATCTTGTTATGCACAATTATGGAAATATAAACAAAGCAGGGGTACAAAAGTAACACCCAAGAAAAAGTACATTTCTGTACATTTCTGGAGTTTCCTAGCATTCAGTGTCTACCATAGTTCCTAGTACTAATAACTATTCAATAAATACTTCTTGAATGAATAAACAAGCGCTATGACAAAGCAAAAAGATATATAGAAACACATTCTGGGCCAGGTGCGTGGCTCAAGCCTGTAATCCCTGCACTTTGGGAGGCCAAGGCAGGTGGATCACCTGAGATCAGGAGTTTGAGCCAGTCTGACCAACATGGTGAAACCCCATCTCTACTAAAAATACAAAAAATTAGCCGGGCATGGTGATGCATGCCGGTAATCCCAGCTACTCAGGAGGTGGATACAAGAGAGTAACTTGAACCCAGGAGGTGGAGGTTGCAGTGAGCCAAGATCGCGCCACTGCACTCCAGCCTGGGTGACAGAGCCAGATGCCATTTCAAAAAAAAAGAAACACATTCTGGTTCATAATACACAAATCTAACCTAAGTTGCCTATAGCAGATTAACTATTTTAGAGATGAGAGAGAGGAGGCCAGACTAGTAAAGCTATGACATATAAGTATCATCTCAGAGAGTTACCCAAATGTTGGCATATACTTAGAAGAGTTAAAACTGTAAAAGCTACTAAATACCATGATAGCACATAATTACAGGATATGTTCCAACTTACCTCACACAACATTCTACCGCACAAAACCAATGAAGCATCTCATCATGTAGAGTACACAACTGAAGGCAGGACAGAAAAACTTTCTCAGCATCACTGTACCAGCCTGCATCTGAAAGAAAGCCACCTAAAAAACAAGAAACATCATTCGATAAATAGCCTGAAAGCTGAAATGACATGCTGACAGTGAATATTGCCTAAATTAAAAAAAACCCATGATATTAAAGTCTTGTGTTTAACACAGATATGAATTGTAAGATTTTTATAAAAAGACTTTGAACTAGGGGAATGAGGATTAAGACTAAGACTTTGAATAAGAAGTCAAAGTTTCAACTCTCTAAGAATACTCACTCCATGGCCTAAGAGTTGTAATTTTCCAGCTAATGAGTTAACTGAATTATTTTACTCTTTTCATCTTGCAGTGTACATATAACTTTAGCATCTCCCAATACGAAATCCCAAAGAAGATAAATCTGAATATACTTAATCTTATTAGTAAGCAGCACATAATGGAGGATATACAGATTTAAAAAAAATACTGTGATGCTTAATTATCTTATTTTTTTTTTTTAGCAAGAAATTACTGTTCTGGATGTTATTTACTCAGAATATTATCTTTTTGAGGAATTTCACCCCTAAAAATGACTAACATTTAATACACTGTTACTACACCATGTAAAACATCTTGTATTGTGGTAACTACTCTACGTGAACTCACTCATTTAACTTTCATAACACACCTTCAACTTAAATGAAATAACTGCCTCAATTTAATAAATGAAAAAACTTGAGTCACAGAAAAACCAACACTTATAATTCAGCAAGTGAAAAGATTCAAATCCACACAATCTGACTTCAGAGGCTAAGTCTGTAGTCCCTATACTACATTAGTTATTAAGGAATAATTTCTTAGTGCTATTCAGGATTAGTTACAATAAACAGAAAACACAAAGTAACATACCATCATGGTATGTTCTAAAACACGTTTTTTTGCACATTAAAAAAAATCTCTGAAATCATCTGAGACCAGCCTGGGTGATATGGCAAAATCCTGTCTCTACAAAAGATACAAAAGCCAGCCAGGTGTGGTGGCAAGTGCCTGTAGTCCCAGCTACTCAGGAGGCTGGGGTGGGAGAATGGCTTTAGCCTGGGAGGCAGCGGCTGCAGTGAGCGGAGATCATACCACTGTACTCCAGCCTGTGAAACAGAGCGAGACTCGGTCTCAAAAAAAAAAAAAAAAAAAAACAACAAAAAAACCCTCTGAAAGTAGAGTACATGATAAAACTGACAGTAATATTACAATAATTGGCCGCATTTTTTTTTCTTGGTACACACAAAAAATACGGTGTGTCTCAATAGTATTAATGTCTGAGTCAACAAAATACTGTATTTTGCTTCAATTCACATTTTATATTTAATTAAATCTATAGGTAATTAAGCAATTTTAAAAATTAACTGGATTAACTGGAGAGAACTGTGCTTTAGAACTTTCTAGATTCCTCATCAAGTTGAGCAGAATAATGAGGTTATTATTCATATTCATACTAAGCAATATTCTATTTATCGTCCCAGCATATTGTGTATTGGGTTGGTTATTAGAATATTTTCTTTCAGCTTCAAATTCACACTACTAGAGTATGTTTGAGGACGCTGAGCAAGGACTCTGCAAACCACATTTCTCCTTTGCTAGCTGGCTTCTTGTTAGGCTCAGCCAATAGGAGGCACTGGAGAAAGGGCTGCAAGACTGCAAGAGCAAAGGACACTTTCCTTCCTCTTTGTGTTAGTGAGGTTCCTGCTGACAAAAACACCCCGGGGTTTGCTTCTTGACTCTGGTAGTAGTAGTTCATTCCATTAAGTAATAGTCAATACAGTTGCAGTTTTCCAATGCTTGAAAAACCAGTTTCACAGCACTCCATCAAACACCAGCAACAGTCACCCAGATTGTCCCTCCTAGAGGTCTAGCTAGACCCACAACCCTCTTTTCAGACCTCTGAGGCACCAGTAACAGCCTAACAGCATCCCAGCTTTATAGGGCAAACCCCTACAATTTCTAATTTTTAATTCCAACCTCTTCCCTTGGTTCCCCAAGCCATAGGTATGGTAGCCAGTTTTCACAATACTCTACTGTTCCTAATACTCTACTGTTGTGTCCCTAATACTCTACTGTTCCCTTTTACCTTTTTAGTTCTCTAATATCTGGTTACAAATGATTTGTATTAGGCCAGATATAGTGGCTCATGCCTGTAATTCCAGCACTTTTAGAGGCTGAGGTGGAAGGATCAATTGAGGCCAAAAGTTCAAGACCAGCCTGGGTAACACAGCGAGACCCTGTCTCTTAAATAAACAAACATTCTTTATATTAAATTATATCTCTAGAACATGGATGGATTTTGAAAATATTATGCTAAATAAAATAAGCCAGTCACAGAGACCATATATTTCTTTTTCTTTTTTTTTTTTTTCCCACCAAGATGGAGTCTTGCTCTGCCACCCAGGGTAGAGTGCAGTGGCCTAATCTCGGCTTACTGCAACCTCTGCCTTCCGTGTTCAGTAATTCTCCTGCCTCAGCCTCCCGAGTAGCTGGAATTACAGGCTCATGCCACTATGTCCAGCTAATTTTTTTGTATTTTTGGTAGAGATGGGGTTTCACCATGTTGACCAGGCTGGTCTCACACTCCTGACCTTGTGATACACCCGCCTCAGTCTCCCAAAGTGCTGGGATTACAAGGTGTGAGCCACTGCGCCCAGCCAAAGACCGTATACTTCAAGAGTCCATTTACATAAAATGTCCAGAACAGGCAAATCTAGAGATAGAAAATGAATGATATTTGCCTGGTGTTGGAGGGAAATGGAAGTGAGTGCTAATGGGTACTGTTTTCTTTTTGGGGTGGTAATAATGTTCTAAACTTATTGTGGTGATGTATGCAGAACACTTCTGGTATGACTTTTTTCACTCTCTGGGTAATTTCAGGATTAAGACTGCTAACTATAAGTTTGCCAGGACTTGGTTCTCCCTCCAAGGTATCTGTCTATCTGGGTCATTACAATGGCCAGATTGGCACAAGTAAATGTGGAGATGACTGAGAACCTCAATGAACACTAGTCTTCCTTTCATCTTCTTTGATACTAAATTTCTCTCATGCACAGATTTTTTTTTTGAGACGGAGTTTCGCTCTTGTTACCCAGGCTGGAGTGCAATGGCGCAGTCTCGGCTCACCGCAACCTCCGCCTCCTGGGTTCAAGCAATTCTCCTGCCTCAGCCTCCTGAGTAGCTGGGACTACAGGCGTGCACCACCATGCCCAGCTAATTTTTGTATTTTTTAGTAGAGACAAGGTTTCACCTTGTTGACCAGGATGGTCTCTGATCTCTTGACCTCGTGATCCACCCGCCTCGGCCTCCCAAAGGGCTGGGATTATAGGCGTGAGTCACCGCACCCAGCCCTCATGCACACATTTTTATATGATTATCTCGAACTAAAGGGGTATCATCCTTAACATCAGTCAAGATCACAAGTTTTTAGACTTTCTTTGGACAATTCTTTGTCGCTACTGACATTCCTAAGACTAAAAAATAAATGCTGAGGATCCCTTTCAAAAAAATATGCTCTGAAGTTCCTTCAGCAAGCTGTCTTTGACTACTACAAAGAATGTAGTGGCTCACGCCTGTAATCCCAACACTTTGGGAGGCTGAGGCAGACGGATCACCTGAGGTCAGGAAATTGAGACCAGCCTGGCCAACATGGTGAGACCCTATTTCTACTAAAAATACAAAAATTTGCTGGACGTGGTGACGCACGCCTGTAGTACCAGCTACCCAGGAGGCTGAGGCAAGAGAATTACTTGAACCCGGGAGGCAGAGATTGCAGTTAGCTGAGATCGTGCCACTACACTCCAGGCTGGGCGACAGAATGAGCCTGTCTCAAAGAAAAAAAAAATATTATAAGAAAATGACTATTAAAATTTGCTGGGAAAGATGTGTATGTATATGTGTGTACACTTGTAAGGCAGAAAACACACAGCATATGCACACAGTAATGGGAGAAGTTAAAATCAAAAATAGGGTTGGGTGCAGTGGCTCACAGTTGTAATCCCAACACTTTTGGTCGCCAAGATGGGTAGACCACTTGAGGTCAGGAGTTCAAGACCAGCCTGGCCAATATGGTGAACCCCCGTCTCTACTTAAAATACAAAAATTAGTTGGGCGTGGTGGTGCATACCTGTAATCCCAGCTACTTGGGAGGCTGAGGCAAAAGAATTGCTTGAACCCAGGAGGCGGGGGTTGCAGTGAGCCAAAATCACACCATTGCACTCCAGCCTGGGTGACAGAGTCAGACTCCATCTCAAAAAAACAAACAAAAAACACCCCCAAAAACAAAAGTAGTTTGTGGTGATCAAATTGTACTGCATCCTGATAGTGATGGTGGTTATATGACTCTTTACATGAATCAGCCGCACAGACACATACACACACAAATGAGTGCATGTAAAAACTGGTGAAAACTAAATAGGGCCAGGAGTCTAGTTAATGGTATAATACCAGTGTCAATTTCTTGGTTTTGATATTGACCTACAGTTATATAATATGTGACCACTGGGGGAAGCTGGAGGAGTGGTTCAAAGAATTCTGGGTACTCTTTTGCAGCTTCCTATGAATCTAGTCACTTCAAAAAAATTTGTCTAATAAAGAAAAAAAGAGCGAAGTGTAGTGGCTCATGCCTATAATTCCAGTAGTATGGGAGGAACGCTTGAGCCCAGGAGTTCAAGACCAGCCTGGAAAACATAGCAAGACCTTGTCTCAACAAAAATAAAATAGCTGGATGTGGTGGCACATGCCTGTTGTCCTAGCTACTTGGGAAGTTGAGGCACAAAGACTGCTTGAGCCCCAGTGTGCAGTTACAGTGAGCTATGATTGTTGATATGGCTGGACTGTCCCCACCAAATCTCATCGTGAATTATAGTTCCCATAATTCCCATGTTTTGTAGGAGGGACCTGGTGGGAGAGAATTAAATCATAGGGATGGTCTCGTCAATACTGTTCTCATGGTAGTGAGTAAGTCTCACAAGATCTGATGGTTTTATAAGGGGTTTCCCCTCTCAGTTGGCTCATTCTCTCTTGCCTGCTGCCACATAAGATGTGCCTTTCACCTTCCACCATGATTATGAGGCCTCCTCAGCCACATGAAACTGTGAGTCCATTAAGCCTCCTTTTTCTTTATAAATTATCCAGTCTCAGGTATGTCTTTATCAGCAGCATGAAAATGAACTAATAGAGTAAACTGGTGCCAGTAGAGTGGGGAGCTGCTATTAAGATACCTGAAAACGTGGAACCAACTTTGGAACTGGTTAACAGGTAAAGTTTGGAAGTTTGGAGGGCCCAGAAGAAGACAGAAAAATGTGGGAAAGTTTGGAACTTCCTAGAGACTTCTTCATTGTCTTTGACCAAAATGCTGATAATGATATGGACAGTGAAATCCAGCTGAGGTGGTCTCAGATGGAGATGAGTAACTTGTTGGAAACTGAAGTAAAGGTGACTCTTGCTATGTCTTAGCCAAGAGACTGGTGACATTTTGTCCCTGCCTCAGAGATTTGTGGAACTCTGAACTTGAGAGAGATGATTTGGGGTATCTGGCAGAAGAAATTTCTAATCAGCAAAGCATTTAAGAGGTGACCTGGGTGCTGTTAAAAGCTTTACTTATTTATTTATTGAAACAGAGTTTCGCTCTTTTGCCCACGCTGGAGTGCAATGGTGCGATCTTGGCTCACTGTAACCTCCGTTTCCCAGGTTCAAGTGATTCTCCTGCCTCAGCCTCCCAAGTAGCTGGGACTACAGGCACTCACCATCATGCCTAATTTTTGTATTTTTTAGTAGAGACTGGGTTTCACCATGTTGGCCAGGCTGGTCTCAAACTCCTGACCTCATGATCTGCCTGCCTCAGCCTTCCAAAGTTCTGGGATTACAGGTGTGAACCACCGTGCCAGGCCCTTGTTTCATTTATTTTTATTTTTTGAGATGAAGTCTCACTTTGTCACCCAGGCTGGAGTGCGGCGAGGCGATCTCAGCCTGCAGTGGGGCGTTATCAACTCACTGCAACTTCTACTTTTCAGGTTCAAGTGATTCTCCTGCCTCAGCCAGCCTCCTGAGTAGCTGGGATTACAGGCTCCCACCACCATGCCTGGCTAGTTTTTGTATTTTTAGTAGAGACAGGATTTCACCATGTTGGCCAGGCTGGTCTTGAACTCCTGATATCAAGTAATCCACCCGTCTCAGCCTCTCAAACTGCTGGGATTAGAGGCATGAACCACTGCGCTTGGCCAGCATTCAGTTTTGTTTTGTTTTTTTAATGGAGTCTCACTCTGTTGCCAGGCTGGAGTGCAGTAGCGCAATCTCAGCTCACTGCCACCTCCACCTCCTGGGTTCAAGCGATTCTCCTGCCTCAGCCTCCTCAGCAGCTGGGACTACAGGCACGTGCCACCATACCCAGCTAATTTTTGTATTTTTAGTAGAGACAGGGTTTCACCATATTGGCCAGGATAGTCTCAATCTCTTGACCTGGTGATCAGCCTGCCTCAGCCTCTCAAAGTGCTGGGATTCCACGCCTAGCCAGCATTCAGTTTTAAAAGGAAAAAAGAGCATAAAAATTTGGAAAATCTATAGCCTGAGGATGTGACAGAAAAGAAAAACCCATTTTTGGAGGAGAAATGCAAGCTGGCTACAGAAATTCACATAATGTTAATCTCCAAGACAAGGGAGAAAATGTCTCCAGGGCATTTCAGAGACCTCTGTGGCAGCCCCTCCTATCATAGGCCCAGAGACCTAGGAGGAAAAAAATGCTTTTGTGGTTTTGTGGGCTGAGCCCAGGGCCCCCCTGCTGTGTGCAGCCTAGGGACTTGGTCCCCTGTATTCCAGCTGCTCTAGCCATAGTTAAAAGGGACCAAAGTACAGCTCAGACCATAGTTTCAGAGGGTGCAAGTCCCAAGCCTTGGCAGCTCCCAGGTGGTGTTGAACCTGTGGGTACACAGAAGTCAAGAACTGACATTTGGGAACCTCTGCCTAGATTTCAGAATGTATGGAAGCGCCTGGATGTCCAGGAAGAAATCTGCTACAGGGTGGAGCCCTCATGAAAAACCTCTGCTAGGACAGTGTGGAAGGGAAATGTTGGGTTGAAGCCCTTACACAGAGTCCCCACTGGGGCACTGCCTACTGGAGCTCCGAAAAGGGGGTCACTGTCCTCCAGATCCCAATGGTAGATCCACTGAAAGCTTGCACCGTGTGCCTGAAAAGCCACAGATACTCAATGCTGGCCTGTGAAAACAGCTGAGAGGGAGGCTGTACCCTGTAAAGCCACGGGGGTGGAGCTGCCCAAGACCATAGGAACCTACCTCTTCCATCAGCATGACCTGGATGAGAGACATGGAGTCAAAAGAGATCATTTTGGAGCTTTAAGATGTGACTGCTCTGCTGGATTTCAGACTTGCATGGGGCCGTTAGCCCCTTCATTTTAGCCAATTTCTCCCATTTGGAATCATTGTATTTATCCAATGCCTGTACCCCCACTGTATCTAGGAAATAAACTAACTTGCTTTTGATTTTACAGGCTCATAGGCAGAAGGGACTTATCTTGTCTCAGATGAGACTTTGGACTGTGGACCTTTGAGTTAATGCTGAAATGAGTTAAGACTCTGAGGGACCGTTGGGAAGACATGATTGGTGTTAGAATGTGAGTACATGAGATTTTGGAGGGGCCAGGAGAAGAATGATATGATTTAGCTGTGTCCCCACCCAATCTCATCTTGTAGTTCCCATAATTCCCACGTTGTGGGAGGGACCAGTGAAAGATAACTGAAACATGGAGGCGGTTCTCCCATACTGTTTCATGCCATTCATACATATTTCATGCTAGCAAATAAGTCTCACGAGAGCTGATGGTTTTATAAGGGGTTTCCTCTTTCACTTGGCTCTCATTCTCTCATCTGCCACCATGTAAGACGTGCCTTTCACCTTCTGCCATCATTGTGAGGCCTCCCCATTCATGTGGAACTATGAGTCCATTAAACCTCCTTTTGCTTTATAAATCACCCAGTCTTGGGAATGTCTTCATTAGGAGCATGAAAACGAACTAATGCAATTGTGCCACTGCACTCTAGCCTGGGTGACAGAGTGAGACCCTGTTTCAAAATAAAATAATAAAACAAAATAACAAAAAAGGTAGCAAGAACTTTAATATGCAATTGCCTGAAACACGCTTATCTATACAGATATGTGAAAACCATATAAAATTTTTTACAAACATTAAACAGATTTTTCTACATGTATGGCACACAAAACTTTTTTCTACTTTTATATTTATCATTTATTTATTTATTTTTAAAATTTATTTTAGAGATGGGGTCTCGCTATGTTGCCCAGGCTGGTCTTGAACTCCTGGGCTCAAGTGATCCTCCCACCTCAGTCTTCAAAAGTGCTAGGATTACAGGTGAGAGCCACCATACCCAGCCTTTTATTTTTCTTTTCTGAAACAGAGTCTCCCTGTCACCCAGGCTGGAGTGCAGTGGCACAATCTAGGCTCACTGCAACCTCTGCCTCCCAGGTTCAAATGATTCTCATGTCTCAGCCTCCTGAGTAGCTGGGATTACTGACACGTGTCACCACACTCAACTAAGTTTTGTATTTTTAGTAGAGATGGGATTTCGCCATGTTGGCCAGGCTGGTCTCAAACTCCTGACCTCAAGTGATCCACCAGCCTCAGTCCCCCAAAGTACTAGGAATTACAGGCATGAGCCACCACACCCGGCCCTATCATGTATTTTTAAGGTCTCAATGTTGCTTTTACATTTGTTTTCACTATCCTCATAACATCCCCATGAGGAAATAAAGAATAATCCTCATTTTAGAGATGAGAAAACTGAGGCTCTAAAAGGATGAAGTTCCCTGCCACAGTCTACAGTATGTAGGTGAAAGAGGCTGGTGGCAGCATGACATGGTAGAAAAATAAGTACTTTGGAATCACACAGACAAAGGATTCTAAACTTAGCTCTACTAGCTATGTGACATGAGCCGGTTACTCAACTTTTCTGAGTCTGTTTCCTCATTTGTAAAATGCTATTAATACCAACACTTAGTTAGAACGTCATGAGGATTTAGAAAGATACTATCCAAATATATAGTACAGTGCTTTGGCACAGAGTTAAATGGTTCTGATGTTCTTCTTACAATCTTCTTATGTAGACTTTGGAAAAATCCTGGAAGAATTCTTTGTTAGCAGGTTTAATTCTGAGTCCATCACAGGACAAAACACTTCTGTTTTACCATTACTTACCTAAAACAAAGCCAACCTGAATGGCTTTTTCCTTTACTGCAGCATCTGATTCTGCTATATAAGAGCACCGCCTACTGAATGAGTAGGCCAAGACTGAAGCAACTTTAACACCATGATCCATCAAAGCCTGAAAACAATGATGAAGCAAATGTCTGTAAGAAAAGAAAAAGTTTATTTTATAGAGGTAATTTATTTTTCTCCTTTTAGAAAGTGCTGCTTCTCTTCTCTTTTAAATAATAGCATCATTATTTTCCAGGATGGAATAAGATAAAAAGCATTTTGCCTTATCAATTATGAGGCCAAAATTCAAAATTTAGCCTAATATCTTTACTCAGTGGATAACTGAGTGATCCCATAACATTCAGGAAAAGTACACAATGTGTAACTCGATGACAAGGAATGATGAAGCTAACTTTTAAAATTGGCTCTAAAAACCAAATTATAATCCACAATAAAAAGGTACATAACCCAATTCTTAAAAGGTAATGAAGATACGAACAGCTATTTCTCCACAAAAGATACACAAACGCCAATAAACACAAAATAAGAAGTTCAACATCATTAATGATTAGGGAAATGCAAATCAAAATCATGATGAGATAACACTTTAAACCCAATAGAATTTAAAAATATATTTATTTATTTATTTAGGTTCTAGAGACAAGGTCCTGCTCTGTCACCCAGACTGCAGAGAAGTGGCATGACCACAGCTCACTATAGCCTTGAACTCCTGGTCTCAATTAAGATCTTCCAGCTTCAGCCTCCAGAGTAGCTGGGACTATGGACACCCATCACTACACCTTGCTATTATTTTTTGAAGTGGTCACGTGGTTAAAAAAAAAAAACAGGAACTCTCATACATTGGTGGTGGGAATATAAAATGGTACGGCTGCTGCAAAAAACAATTTAGTGGTTCCTCAAAAAGTTGGGTTACCATATTATACAACCTAGGTATATACTCAAGAGAATTGAGACTATATACACACAAAATATTGTTCAACCACATTCACAGAAGCATTATTCATAATAGTCAAAAGGTGGAAACAACTCAAGCATTCATCAACAGAGGACTGGATAAGCAAAATGCAGTATTATCCTTACAATGGGAAAGTATTCAGCCATAAAAAAAAAAAAAGTAGTACTGATGCAAGCAAGAACATGAATGAACCCTGAAAATGTTATGCTAAGTGAAAGTGTCAGTCACAAAAGATCATATAAGACTCCATTTATATATAATATCTAGAATAGACAAATCCATAGAAACAGAAAGTAGATTAATGGTCACCTAGTAACTGAGAAAATAGAGTGACTGTTAACTAAGGAAATGGTAAGCCAGAGTAAGAGGAGATGGAGTGACTGTTAATGATTTCTTTCTGTGGTGATCAAATTTTCTAGAATTAGATAGTGGTGATGGTTGCAAAATCTTGTGAATAGTTGAATGGTAGCATTTAAACTGGTGAATTTTACAGTGTGTGAATTATGTTTCAATAGAAAAAAAAATTTTAAACAAAATTGTAAACAACAAAGTCACTGATTTGGATAAAGGAAGAAAAGGTCAATTTACATGCTTTTAGTTTCACAAATACATAAAACACTTACCAAAGGATTTGGACTTGGTGAAAGATAACCTAAGAGATGAAAGAGAGGTATTCCACTAAATCTTTACAACAGCCATGTTTCAAACTACCTAGAGAGATTCAAATCCCTGAAAGCTAACTTTTTCCTTAGAGTCAGGAATATTTTTTAAAGTTTTTCTAGTCTTCTTTCACCTAAATAAGTTCTCATTTATTAGTTTTTCTTACAGACTAACTTTAATCAACTAATCAAGAAAGTCTCTCTATAGTTTTAGTACATAGGCCACATTTCAAAGTTATCCTTAAACCCTGAAATCATGCTATTTGCTTACTTGTTTACTTACTCATTTATTTATTTATTTATAAGATGGTGTCTCACTGTCACCCAGGCTGGAGTACAGTGGCACGATCTCAGCTCAGCACAACCTCTCCCTCCCAGGTTCAAGAGATTCTCCTCCCTCAGCCTGCCGAGTAGCTGGGATTACAGGTGCCCACCACCAAGCCTGGCTAAGTTTTGTATTTTTAGTACAGACAAGGTTGCACCATGTTGGCCAGGCTGAACTCCTGATCTCCAGTGATCCACCCGCCTTGGCCTCCCAAAGTGCTGGGATTACAGGCGTGAGCCACTGTGCCCAGCCAACTTACTTGTTTATTATCTTATCATCCCTCTCTAAAATACACACTGCATGAGGAAGGGACCTTGTGGATCACATTCACTGCTATGGCCCCAGGATCTAAAACAGTATCTGGAAAATGTATTAAATATACACAATGGTCTACTATTCGGACATTAAAAAAAGAATGAGATCCTTGCCGAGCGTAGTGGCTTACGTCTGTAATCCCAGCCCTTTGGGAGGCCGAGGTGGGCAGATAACCTGAGGTCAGGAGTTCTAGACCAGCCTGACCAACATGGAGAAACCCTGTCTCTACTAAAAATACAAAATTAGCCAGGCGTGGTGGTACATGCCTGTAATCCCAGCTACTCGGGAGGCTGAGGCAGGAGAATTACTTGAACCTAGGAGGTGGCAGTTGCGGTGAGCTGAGATCACGCTATCGCACTCCAGCCTGGGCAACAAGAGTGAAACTCTGTCTCAAAACAAACAAACAAACAAACAAACAAAAACAAAACAAAGAATGAGATCCCATCATTTTCAATAACATGGATGGAACTATATGGTAGGTAAAATAAAGCTAGCCAAGGAAAGAACAACTTTGCATGTAGTCACTTATTTGTGGGAGCTAAAAATTAAAATAATTGCATTCATGGAGATAGGAGAAGGATGGTTACCAGAGGCTGGGAAGGGTAACTGGGGAGAAGAGGGCAAATGAAGATGGTTAATGGGTACAAAAAAATAGACAGAATAAATAAAATCTAGTATTTGCTAACACAACAGGATTATAGTAAAAAAAATTTAATTCTACATCTTAATAACAAAAATAATAGAACTGAATTGTCTGTAACACAAAGGATAAATGCTTGAGGTGACGAATACCTAATTTACCTTGATGTGATTATTACACATTGCATGCTTTTATCAAAGTATCTTATGTAGCCCATAAAAACACAAAAAATATAAAAATAAAACAAAACAGTACCTGAAGCATATTAACACTCAACAAGTATTTATTTAATCTGTTGAATAAATGCCAACAACTTTGTAAGATTCTGATTAGAGATCAGCAGTATTTTGTGAAGCTATACTCATATTTTCCTAGAAATTCGGGTTAGGAAAGGAAATGGCAGTTAAACTTAGCAAAGAACACTAAAGAGAACAGCAAGTAGGTCAGGCATGGTGGCTCACACCTGTAATCCCAGCAATCTGGGAGGCCAAAGCAGGTGGATGGCTTGAGCTCAGGAATTTGACACCAGTGTGGGCAACATGGCAAAACCCCATCTCTACTAAAACTACAAAAAATTAGCCAGGTGTGGTGGTGCATGCCTATATTCCCAGCCACTTGGGAGGTTAAGGTAGGGGAATCACCTGGGCCCTGGAAGTCAAGGCTACAGTGAGCATGATCTTGCCACCGTACTCCAGGATGGGTAATGAAAGTGAGACCCTGTCTCCAAAAAAAAAAAAAAAAAAAAAAAGACAACAGCAAGTGCAATGAAAAGCCAGATCTGTAGCTACTTCTACATGATGATATTTACAACAGGAAGATGAATTCAATCTCCCTCTTTTTGAACTCAAAAAGCTAAACTGCCAAAATGTTAACTTTCCAAAGGGGATAGAAGCAGGCAGAACAAATTATCTTCTCTTTGTCACCAAGCTTCTGTTTGGTGCTGTATAATTACTGCCACAGTATTTTTACTATATTCTCTACGATGCTGGCAAAAACTCCTTGAGTTGTCTTAAATTGTTTCAAATTCTACTTCTAGGTATGTATCTATAGATACGCATACATATGTTCACCAAAAAACATTTACAAGAATGTTCAGGGCAGCATTAGATATAATAGCTAAAAACTGGAAAGAGCCCAAATGTCCATCAACAATAGAATGAATAAATAAAAATATATTCATATAATAAAACACCATATATATACAGCAGTGAGAATGAACATACTGTAACTGCACATAAGTGATTCTCTTATCAATACTGGGGAGAAAAAAAGCCAGACACGAAAGGGCACAAACCGTATAATTTTATTTAATATGTTCTAAAATACAGAAAATGAAATCTAGTGTTACCCTAGGGGAGGGGAAGTAGTGACTGGAAAAAAGTGTAAGACAGGGGTTCTGGTAACAAGTGTGAATAAACATAATTCATAGTGAAATAATACCAGACATATGGAAAAACCAATTGAAACAATTTCTCAATGAAACAATTTTATAGATTTACATTGGTTCTACACTTACAAGGCAAAATTATTTTATCCATTCTAAATTTTCTGATATAATCAGATTTATGAAATAATTTCTAAACCACATAAGACGTTAGCCAAAGATAAATGTAAATTCAGGGGGGAGGGGAGGGTGGGGAGGGATAACATGGGGAGAAATGCCAGATACAGTATGCACCTAAAGTTAAATAAATAAATTTAAAAAAAAAAAGCTGTAGTGGAATTAAAAAAAAATAATAACTTAAAAATGAATTTGGCTGGGCACGGTGGCTCATGCCTGTAATTCCAGCACTCTGGGAGGCCAAGGTAGGCAGATCATGAGGTCAAGAGATCAAGACTGTCCTGGTCAACATGGTGAAACCCTGTCTCTACTAAAAATACAAAAATTAGCCGGGTGTGGTGGCGCATGCCTGTAATCCCAGCTACTCGGGAGGCTTAGGCAGGAGAATTGCTTGAACCCAGGAGGTGGAGGTTGCAGTGAGCCGACATTGTGTCACTGCACTCTAGCCTGGTGACACAGTGAGACTCTGTATCAAAAAAAAAAAAAAAAAGAAAAAAGAATTTATATTTATGTCCCAGCACTTTGGAAGACTGAGGCAAGAGGATCACTTGAGCCCCAGGAGTTCGAGACCAGCCTGGGCAACCTAGAGAGACCTTATCTTCACTAAAAATAAAAAAAATTAGTTGGGTGTGGTAGCATGTGCCTATAGTCCCAGCTACTCAGGAGGCTGAGGTGGGAGGACGGCTTTAAGCTAAGGAGAGTTTGAGTTTGCAGTGGGCTATGAACATGCCATTGAATTCCAACCTAGGCAAAAGAGCAAGACTATGTCTCAAAAAAAAAAAAAAATGGAAAACAGTATGACAGTTACTCAAAAAAACTGGAAACAGGAGTTGGGTGCAATGGTATAGCACCTGTAGTCCCGGCTAGCAGGAGGTTGAGAACGGAGAATCCCTTGAGCCCAGGAGTTCGAGGCCAGCCTGTACAATATAGTGAAACTAAGTCTCTTAAAAAATAAACAAATAAAAATAGAATTACATATAATCCAGCAATTCAACTTCTGGGTATATAACCAAAATAACCGAAGGCAGGGACTTCAAAAGTCATTTCTACACTCATGTTCACAGCAGTATTATTCACACTAGCCAAAAGGTAGAAAGAACCCAAATATCCATTGACATGACAAATGAATAAACAAAATGAGGTATATGCACACAATGGAATATAATCTAGCCACAAAAAGAAATGAAATTGTGACTTGTACTACAACATAGATGACCCTTAAAAACATTATGCTAAATGAGGGCAGGTGCGGTGGCTCATGCCTGTAATCCCAGCACTTTGGGAGGCCGAGGCAGGCAGATCACCTGAGGTCGGGAGTTTGAGATCAGCCTGACCAACATGGAGAAACCCTGTCTCTACGAAAAATACAAAATTAGCTGGGCATGGTGGCACATGTCTGTAATCCTAGTTACTGGGGAGGCTGAGGCAGAAAAATCACTTGAACCCGGGAGGCGGAGGTTGCGAAACTCCGTCTCAAAAAAAAAAATTATGCTAAATGAAATACAACACACACAAAAGGATAAACATTATAGGATTCCACTTATATGGGATATCAGAGCAGTCAAACTCATCTCAAGTACAATGGCAGCTGCACAGGAAAAGGGGAGGAGGGAATGGGAAGTTACTATTTAATAGGTAAGGAGTTTTTGTTTAGGGTAATGAAAAAGTTCTGGAAATGAATGGTGCTGATGGTTGCACAATGTGACTATACTTAATGCCACTGAATTTGGTTAAAATGGTAAGCTTTATGTTATGTATATTTTACCACAATTTTTTTAAAAAGAATTTACCTTTTATCCAAAGCTCTCAGTACTTTAGCAAAAACTTCCAATTCACAAAATTCACTGCCCAGTTGACATAAGCGTCCCTGTTGGTAAAGCTGCAATAAAAAACAAATAATTATGATTTTAAAATTCTACAATTTTATTTTTACTTTAATCATATTTGATAAATGTAATTTGATTTATTTCAGGAAAGATGCTTAAAAGAAATGTAACACTAACAAATTTCACAATTCATATAAAAATACTTTAGTAGTTGTATATAATCATTATAAATTGGTATTTGTAAACCACCTAGAACAGTACCTGGAACATGGTAAGTACTACAGAGTACTGTATAATTATGTATTTTGTGTGTGGTGTGAGGTAAAGTCAAGATACTTTCTTCCCTGATACAGAAATTAATTGACCAATACCATTAATTTGACTTTCCTTTCCCTATCACAGTGCTGTATCACCTTTATCATAATGTTGATGATAGCATATGTATCAGTCAGTTTCTGGACTGTCCATTTTGATCCACTGGTCTATTTGTCAATCCATGTGCCAATACCATATTATCTTAATGGTTACAGCTAGGTAACAATTAAGTTTAATTCCTCCAGATTTTCTTTCTTCATCATCATGATTCTCTTGCATTTGGCTTCATCTTGCATTTGTATTTGTATTTCAGTTGAGTATCCATTAATGTTCATTGGCCATTCATATTTCCTCTTCTGTAAGCTGGCTGTTCAGGTTTTCAGGACATGAATTAGTTGCCTTAGCTGCCTTTCTCAAACTGATTAGAATTAGATCTTTCTGTATTAGAAAACATGCCCTTCATCTGTCAAATGCTGTCATTTGCAAAGTGTTTTTTTTTAAAGTGTGCTAACAATTTCTTTCTTTCTTTCTTTCTTTTTTTTTGAGACAGTCTTGTTTTATCTGCAGTGCAATAGCATGATCTTGGCTCACAACAACCTCCGCATCCTGGGCTCAAGCAATCCTCCCACCTCAGCCTCCCAAGTAACTGGAACTACAGGTATATGCCACCGTGTCTGGCTAATTTTTTATTATTTTTTGGTAGAGACAGCATTTTGCCATGTTACCTAGGCTAGTCTTGAACTCCTAGGATTGGGCAATCTACCTGCCTCGGCCTCTCCAAGTGCTGGGATTATAGGCATGAGCTACCATCCCCACCCTGTACGTGGTTTGTGAGAGACAGAGTCTCACTCTGCCAGGCTGACAGTGGAGTGAAAAGATCACCACTCACTGCAGCCTTGAACCTCCCAGGCCCAAGTGATCCTCCCGAGTACTGGGACCATGAGCGCATGCCACAGTGCCTGGCTAAGTTTTAATTTTTTTGTAGAGACAGGGTCTCCCTATGTTTCCCAGTCAGGTCTAGAACTCTTAGCTTCAAGCCATCCTCCCAGCTTGACCTTCCAAAGTTCTCAGATTACAGGAGTGAGCCACTGCTCCTGGCTCTCTACTTTTTAATGCATTCCAACACATCAATTTCTTTTTTTCCTTCTGGGTTTAGGTTTCATTCTTAGAAAAGTCTTTTTCATGCCAAGATGGCATTCCAGTGTTGGCAAGATGATAAGACAAGAGGTAAAGATAGATTTTAACATTACTTTTACATTACTTTTTTTTCCTTTGAGACAAGTTCTCACTGTGTTGCCCAGGCTAGCGTGTGATGGCATCATCACAGGTCATTGAGTAGCCTTGACTTTCCAAGCTTCAAATGATCCTTCCACCTCAACCTCTCAAGCAACTGGGACCACAGACATGCACCACCAAGCCTGAATAATTTTTTTTTTTTTTTTTTTGTAAGGACAGTGTCTCACTATGTTGCCCAGGCTGGTGTTGAACTCTTGGGCTCAAGCAATTCTCCTGCCTTGGTCTCCCAAAGTGCTGGGATTACAGGTATGAGCCACTGCTCCTGGCCACTTATTTTTATAGTGTTTGACATTTTCATAATTTGCACATTACCTTAAAAATAATTTTTTAGGCCAGGCGCAGTGACTCACACCTGTAATCCTAACACTCTGAGGAGCTGAGGCGGGAAGACTGCTTGAGGCTAGGGTTCAAGACCAGTTTGGGGAACAAAGTGAGATATGATTGGTCTCTATGAAAAAAATTTTTTTTAGGTATTTTTGTTGCTATCTCCTACAAGAAGGAGAAAAAAACTTTTTAATTAACTAGGTGTGGTGGCATACACCTGTAGTTCTAGCTACTCAGGAGGATGAGGCAGAAGGATCATTTGGGGCCAGGAGTTCAACACTGCAGTAAGTTATGATTATGCCACTGCACTACAGCCTGGGAGACAGAGGGAGGCCTTGTCTCTTAAAAAAGAAAGAAAAACAATTTCTCTAAAGAAGAAATTTTGGTCATTTCCCATTCCAAAATATTGACCCAATAATTTCTTTTGATACTTTTATAATTTCAGTAGCCAAATTTAATCTTTTTTTTTGTTTTGAGACAAGGTCTCACCCTGTCACCCAGGCTAGGGTATGGTGGTGCAATGACAGCTCACTGCAACCTCAGCCTCCTGGGCTCAAGCAATCCTACTGCCTCAGGCTCCTGAGTAGCTGAGACTATAGGCATGCAAC
Organism: Aotus nancymaae; assembly: GCF_030222135.1. Lineage (NCBI taxonomy): Eukaryota > Metazoa > Chordata > Mammalia > Primates > Aotidae > Aotus > Aotus nancymaae. The sequence goes on along the minus strand of NW_026988430.1, from coordinate 8,658,417 downwards.
ACCACACACAGCTAATGTTTTCTTTTTTGTAGAGATGGGATCTCACTATGTTACCCAGGCTGGTCTCAAACTCCTGGACTCAAGCAAAATCCTCCCACTATGGCCTCCAAAGTGCTGAGATTACAGACAGGAGCCACCATGCTTGGCCATCAGTGAATTTTTTAAAATTCTCAGAAAACAGAATGTTGGTTCAAGCTGTATATAGCTATACAAATACAGAGAAAAAGAAAAAAATTAACTCTTATCCTAAATCAGAACCTAATTAGTACGGTTTTCAGCATGATATTTATTTTTATTTTGTTTTTTCTTTTCAGCATGATACTTTAAATAATTTTTTAAAAAATCATTAAGGAGGCTGGGTGCAGTGGCTCACTCCTGTAATCCTAGCACTTTGGGAAGCAAAGGCTGGCAGATCACTTAAGGTCAAGAGTTCAAGACCAGCCTAGCTAACATGGTGAAACCCCCATCTCTACTAAAAATGCAAAAATTAGCTGGGCATGGTGGCAGGTGCCTGTAATACCAGCTACTCGGGAGGTTGAGGCAGAAGAATCACTTGAACCCGGGAGGCGGAGGTTGCAGTGAGCCGAGACTGTGCCACTGCACTACAGCCTAGGCAACAGAGCGAGACTGTTTTTTTAAAAAAATCAAGATTGTGAACATAATAAATAGGACACATTACTGAAACACTTCACCTAGGTAAAGCTTAACTGCATGGCATACTTTGTATTTGGAACAAAACACAAAATAGACCTTCAGCAGTTAAAATAAAAAGATCATAAACTTCATTTTATTAAAGAGATGGAGTCTTACCACATTGCCCCGGCCAGTCTTGAACTCTTGGACTCAAGAGACCCTCCCAGCTCAGCCTCTCAAACTGCTGGGATTATAGGTGTGAGCTATCATGCCTGACCATAAACTTCATTCTTTAGAATAAGAATGCAGCCCCCTGTCTATTTTCTTTCACTCTGTATAGAGTTCTACAATTCTTTTTTAAAGAGACGAGGTCTCACTGTGTTGCCCAGGCTGAAGTGCAGTATTCACAGGCACAACGACAGCTAGCACACTACAACCTCCAACTTCTGGGCTCAAACCATCCTCCTGCCTCAGATTCCTCGGTAGCTAGGATGGGACTACAGGCATGTATCACTGCATCTGGCTTACAATTCTTTCACTTCATCTTATCTGCTTTTATACCAAAATGGTTGGAGAGAAAACTTTCAGAATCCAAGCCACTACAATCGTATGCCACCTAACATTTTGGTCAACAACCAACTGCATATACAAAGGTGGTCCCATAAGATTTTAACAGAACTGAAAAGTTCCTATTGCCTAGTGACATTGCAGTTCAATTACTTTATCTTTTAACAGTAATTTAGAGTAGTCCAAGTATACACTGTTCATAACATCTACAGTAGTGTACAGTGATGTCCTAGGCCTTCACATTCACTCACCACCTACTCACTGACTTACCAAAGCAACTTTCAGTCCCAAAAGCTCCATTTATGTTAAGTGCCCCATACAGGTGTACCATTTCTTATCTTTTATACTGCATTTTTACTGTAACTTTTCTATGTTTAGATCAAGCTTGCCCAACACACAGCCAGCGGGCTACATGTGGCCCAGGACAGCTTTCAGTTACACTTTTTGTTTTTCCTTTTTGTGAAGAATGGGGTCTCGCTATCTCACCCAGGCAGGTCTCAAACTCCTGGGCTCAAGCTATCTTCCTGCCTCTGTCTCCAGAAGAGCTGTGATTACAGGCATGAGCCATCACACCTGGCCCCGAGGACAGCTTTGAATACGACCCAACAGAAATCCATAAACTTTCTTAAAACATTATGAGTTGTTTTTCCTTTTTTCTTTCCCCTCAGCTTATCAGCTATCGTTAGTGTATTTTATGTGTGGCCCAAGACAATTTATCTTCTTCCAACATGGCCCAGGGAAGCCAAAAGATTGGACACTCCTGGTTTAGATACAGACATACTTACTACTATGTTACAACTGCCTACAGTACTCAGTAAAGTAAGAACACTGTACAAGTTTGTAGCCTAACAGCAATAGGCTATCCCATATAACCTAGGTGTGCAGTAGACTTTACCATCTAGGCTTACATATCTAGGCTTGTGTAAGTATACTCTCTGACATTCCCGATGTTCCCACAAGCATGAAATTGCCTAACAATGCATTTCTCAGAACGTATCCCTGTCATTAAGCAACACATGACTGTATTTTGTAGGGTACTGATTTTTATTGAACTGTCAATTCTTTTACATATTTTTAGTCACCTTTCCTTCTCATACATCTCAGTAGCCATTCCCAACTTCTGTTTAGACTTCCTACATAAAAGCTACCACTCCTACCACTCACCCTCAGCAAATGAACTCACCTCCTAATTCGTTACAATCATTCTTACAAACTTATCTATATTCATGACTTGTTTTGAGGTAGGGTCTCCCTTTGTTGCCCAGGCTGGAGTGCAGTAGCACAATCAAACTTTACTGCCTGCTCTGACCTCCTGGACTCAAACAATCCTCTCACCTCAGCCTCCAAGTAGCTGGGATGACAGGCATGCACCATCATACCTGGATAATTTTTTCTACTTTTTTTTTTAGAGACGGGGTCTCACTATGTTGCCTAGGCTGGTCTTGAACTCCTGGGCTCAAGTGATCCTCCTGCTTCAGCCTTCCAAGTGTTGGGATTACAGGTGTGAGCCCCGTGCCTTTATATCTTTAATTATTTCCTTCTGATCTTAGAAGAAAAATTCTTTCCCCAACTCCAATATAAGGATAATACCTTAATTTAGGTATCATGAAGGAGGAAAGACCAAAAATGGGCAAGACACATCAACTCATGGTCCTGCTCAGGGACCTTGCTCCATAACTTATTTCCCATCTCACTTGGATATTCAAGCTCACTCTCTTGGTTTCTGCCATTCAGCCAACAAATATATTGTAATGTCTTCCATTCTTTAAAAAAAAAAAAAAAAGATAAAATACTTCATATTTTACCCTATTTATCAACTCCTCTCTCCCTTCCCTGCTTATGGAGCAGTCAACATTCCTACTTCTTTACCTTCCATTCATTTCATAACCCCATCTCCTAATGCTTTATGACTGTGCCTTTATCTGAAGCTATTACAAAAATTAACACAGTCATACTGTACTACACCAAACAAGCAGAATGGGGAAATTTTTGACTCCACAAATACTACAATTTTGTCTATGACTATGCCTACTGATGGAAATTTGGACTGCAAGAGAGATGTAGTGATGAGTTTCTCCTTGGCTTTAAAGTGGAGAAAAATGGCAACTGTAAATAGTAAACCTTCCTAAAATTTTCACGAGTTGGGCAGAGGATTAGTGTATTATATTTATGTGTGCGATTATACTGCTTTAAAAACTTTCTCCAGCCTGGGCAATGTAGCAAGACCTCATCTATACTAAAAATAAATAAATAAATAAAAATTAGCTAGGTGTGGGTGGCATGAACCTGTAGTCCCAGCTACTCAGGAGGCTGAGATGGGAAAATTGCTTAAACCCAGGGGTTCAAGGTTGCAGTGAGCTATGATCACCACCACACTCCAGCCTGGGCAACAGAGCAAGATCTTGTCTCCATACAAAAAAAGTTTCTTATACTTATGTGTTAATACAGTGTTTAAAAGGAAGAAAAGCCAGGTGTGGTGGCACATGCCTGTAGGCTGAGGCAGGAGGATAGCTTGAGTCCAGGAGCTCAAGATCCCAAGCCTGGGCAAAATAGTGAGGCCCCCATCTCTCTCTCTCTTTTTTTTTTTAATTTTAATAAGAAGAATAACTTCTTCTTATATCTCCACTAAAGATTAGAATAGATTCCTGGGATTGACTTTCACTCTATTTCTATGGAAGCTAATAAAAAATTAGTGTTATAATATCTTTCACAAAAATAATCTACTATGTTAAGATAGGTACCTAAGTAAAAAAGCAAGGAACTCAGGAACTAAATATCAGGCTTAAGACCTTAATTAAATTACTGAACTTTCTCACCAATAAAGCAGGGTAATACTGTACTCTACTTCAGAAGTACAGTTTAATTCTGAAGATTAAACAAGATAACATATATAAAAGCACTTAACACAGTTACAGGCACATGTAATACTTCCTTCATCTTAGCACAGTGCCATACTCCCAATAAGCATACAACTATTAAGAAGTAAAAGTGTACCAAAAAGGAGCGATATTAAAACTGTGTGAACTACGTCAAACAGAAATTCTGACAAAAGCACCGTCTGTTTGTACTAACAATCTTCAAATGAAAAGCTTCAATTAGAGGTGAAAGTTACTAGAAGACATTCAAGTATTTTGAACGAATTCAACTATACTTTGATCACATTCCCAATAATTTCTTCTGAAGAGATTACATATGAGGTACAAGATAACATATGATTTAATAAAATGGACAGAGAGCACACACAAAGTTGCAGTCTCCCAGACTGAGAAAGACAAATCTAATTTGTCCTTCCTGCAGGGGACTGTACCTTGAATGAACAAAATTTCCTTAGATATACACAGAAGAAAATCAATGTATCAAAGGGATTAAGAATAAAGGAAGCTTTTTTCCTAAATCCAAAATAATAATATGCATGACCTAAACGAATCTTCTCCAAGTATTTAGGGGGGAAACTCCACTTTAATTGTTAGAATTGGTGCAAAGCAGCTGGATTTAGCAGAATGCAGCCCATCAACTGCTAATTCTGAAAATATATATATATATATATTTTCTAGGGGTGGAGAAAGCAGGCAATCTTCCCAATAAAACAACTGCCATAAACTGTACCTACATAAGAACATACACATCTGTTAAAATATCAGTTTACACTGCTAAAGCCAAACTACAGATCAAGAAGAAGTATTTAAGATCTAAAAAATAAATTACGTGCTACTTCTGGTCACATTTTGCATGGGTGGCTACTCGAGACTAAGAGTTATGGACGCGGATTCAAGACAAGGAGGACTGAATAATAAATCCAGTGTTCACATTCAAATGTGGGGGAGAGAAGAGGCAGGCTCTGAGTTCATGAAGTTCTCCACACTCTCAAAACAGTGCAAAAATAGTCCACATCTAAGGACATTTACCCTTGAAACTCCTTGGAGAGTGGCTTGGAGACTTTCTGTTCAGATTTTTGAGAGGGAGCAATTTAAGAATGCTGCAAAATTGCAACTTTCAAACACAGGAACATTATCGAAAGTATTTTTTTGATCTCTCCCTGTCCTCTTCAAACAGTTGATCTGCACTCCCATCTTCAAAAACTCCCAATTTAACTGCAAGTATAAACCTTTTCCTCTCCCACAAAAAAAATCAAAGCTTTAAAGAATATGCAAATAAAACACACAGATTATTTCCAATAATCCCCAACTCCTTCCCAATTGGGAAAAGAAAGGAGAAACGAAGGAACACGAGGCAAAAAACCAAAACACTAGGGGAAGGAAGGCGGTGAGATAAGAAAGTAGGAAGGGGTCGGGGGAGGAGCAGGGAAAAAAGTCTAGCTGATGCTGACACTTAATAGGAAGGAGAGGGTGGAAAATATCCTGAAGATACAGGCTAGAAGGAAAGGGCTAGGTGGGGCAGGGGCGCGATAGAGGAAGTCCACGCAAACGGCCTACCCAAGAGGGTCACTGTGTAGAAGGCAACACCAAAAGGGGGCAAGACTCCTCAGGAAGATCATTTCAAGGCCCCAAAGCTTAACAGACAGGGCATGGGGAGACAAGGTGCTTCTCAACTGGCAACGCGGACACCGCATCAGACGTTTTGGGAAGCAAGCCTACTGCGAGGGGTGAGGGGTTAACTGCGGGGGTTCGCAGACGTGGAAGGGGGTGCGGACCCCGGGGTTGTGGGCGGAGAGCAGAGAGCAGGCCCACGGCGCATACCTTGTAGTAAACATCGAACTGGATGTTCTCGGGCAAGGAGCGGATGTCTCGGCGGGAGCGGATGTAGTTGTCCACGACAGCGGAGACGGCGGTGTTATAGAGTCTCTGGGATCCACTCTAGTTCCACGGCCGCCATCTTCCTTCCCTCCTCCTCCGCCTCCTCCGCCTCCTCCCGAAGGTCCCCACCTCTCCGTAGCGAACCCCTCTGCGGCCCCGGAGGATTCGGAGGGGCGGTGGCAGCCACGCGGGCGCACGGCAGAAGGCACGGCTGCCCTGCCTCCGGGGGCGAACTGAGGGACGGCGGCAGCAGACGCAGCCCCGGGTAAAAAGTGGTACCGAGAACAGCGGCCGGCCAGGCCAAAGCCTCACAGTCCCGGTTAGAGAGAAACCCAGGTTCCGTCCCACCGCCGATCTCTGCAGGGGCGGGGCTGCGTGTGAGGCGTCATGACGTAAGCGCACGCCGACGCCCCGAAGGGGAGGAATGCGGCAGGCGGAAAACTTAGGAAGAGCTGGATGCCTCCCACGGAGAGCGTCGTTTCCTAGTGGCCGGGGAGTGGCGTGGAGTGGAGTGGATAGGGGTAGACTTTTCACACAGGGGACAAATTATTACATGATATTTGCACCCCCCGTTCCGAGTCATTCTGGCGCATCGGTTAGTTCAGCAGGTTCTCTGCGTCACGGACTCTTGGGGCTCAGGTAAAAGTTTGGATCGTCTCCCCACAAACGAGCAAAATTATCTGTACATTGAAAATTGTGCATTGAGAATCTTGGGCCAGGGACCATTTTGGAAGCATCTGGCCAAGCTCCGCTTCCCGTCCGAATATGGAGAAGGTAAAAGGCAAGGAGGGGACCTCCACAGAGAAGGCGAGGGAAGAGGATCAGCAGGTTTCTAATCAACCAAACACGATGGCTTTGCCGGGAACATCAGCAAAGGGGGTAACCAAAGGAAAAGCGTCTGTCAAAAGTGACAAAGTGCTCTGCCCTAAGAAGAAGGCAGACTATGATAACCCCAGACCTCAGAAGATACCAATCCCTCCCTTACCCTCTAAACTGCCACCTGTTAATCTGATTCACCGGGACATCGTGCGGGCCTGGTGTCAGCAATTAAAGCTGAGCACCAGAGGCCAGAAACTGGATGCATATAAGCACTCGTGTGCCTTTGCCTACCCAAACCAAAAGGATTTCCCTAGCACAGCAAAAGAGGCCAAAATCCGGAAGTCATTGCAAAATAAATTAAAGGTGGAAAAAGGCAAAACGTGCCTGCAGAGTTCTGGGACACAGCCTCCTCAAGTGGCCCTTCCCCCTGCGGAGGGGCTGCCTGCTCTGGAAGGGCCCACTGCTCTTGAGGGACTTAATACAGTTGTGGTGACAACTTCTGCCCCAGAGGCTGTGCTGGCCTCCTGGGCAAGAATTTCAGCCAGGGCAAGGACGCCAGAGGCAGTGGAATCTCCACAAGAAACCAGTGGTGTCAGGTGGTGTGTGGTCCATGGGAAAAGTCTCCCTGCAGACACAGATGGTTGGGTGCACCTGCAGTTTCATGCTGGTCAAGCCTGAGTTCCAGAAAAGCAAGAAGGGAGAGTGAGTGCGCTCTTCCTGCTTCCTGCCTCCAGTTTTCCACCCCCGCACCTTGAAGACAATATGTTGTGCCCCAAATGTGTTCACAGGAACAAGGTCTTAATAAAAAGCCTCCAATGGGAATAGAATATCAGGAAAAAGTCCGTATCTATGGTAATTAATGGCAGAAAGACTGGAGAGTCGGATTCCGTGGTGCTGCTGGCAGGTGAACTTGATCCTCTCCGTACCTGCTTACGGGCCATGCAGATTGCTGGGGTGGCAGATCTTAGCCTAAGACCCCTAGCAGTGCCTGTTGCTTTGTGAGTAGAGATAAGATAGACTCTTGCATTTAAAAACGGAAAAACATTTCACAAATTACCATAAATTGTGGTTAATATGTAGAAAAACTTACTCATACTACCTTTCTAAAATAGAGAAGACTTCAACAGCTGTTTTGTTTTGTTGTGTTTTTTTTTTTTCTTTTTTTTTGAGACAGTATCTCACTCTGTTGTCCAGGCTGGTGTGCAGTGGTGCGATCTCAGTTCGGTGCAAACTCCGCCTCCTGGGCTCAAGTGATTCTCCTGCCTCAGCCTCCCGGGTAGCTGGGGTTACAGGCGCCTGCCGCCATACCCAGCTATCTATTTTTAGTAGAGATGGGGTTTCACCTTGTTTGCTAGGCTGGTTTCAAACTCCTGACCTTGAGTGATCCACCTACCTCAGCCTCCCAAAGTGCTGGGATTACGCGCATGAGCCACTGTGCCTGCTTTCAGCAGCTCTTTTAAGTGAGAACTTCTTCAGCTGAGCATTGGAAGGAGTTGAGTAAAACAGTAGTTTGCTCCTGTGCTCAATTTTTCCTCCTCTGGACACTGACGACTTTAGAAGCTGCTTCATTCCAATTGCAATTTCATAAAACATTTCATAAAAAGTATTTTACGGCAAAGAAAGGCCGCTAATTCTCTCCCTCCCCCAAAACATGATTCTTAGTGTTCAAAACAATGTTTTTCAGAGTTCTCTTAATCTGAGATTTTTATGGTGTGACTACAGAATCAAAACACAAGGCACTTGTATTATTTCACTTAAAATTTTGTATATTTCTGGTGTTTAAAGTGTTTAAGATTGCTTCCCCACTCAGAAATACATAATATATTGAATTTAAAATGTGTTTATTAACCAATTCTCCATAAATAAATATGTATAGAACATAATTCATCTGTTGTATTTAGGGAACCTTATTCACTGCATGCAAATTATTGTTAGTGTTCTTAAAGTAGGAGTAAACCGAAACGCGATTTTTCTTTTGCATTACTCATTTGTTTTTTCTTTATTAGTTGGTGGTGTGGGTTGGATCATACTTTTTTTAAAACTACTTACTTAGGTGTAACTGACATACAAAAAGCTGTACATATTTAATGTATCTTATTGAGTATAATTTTTATTTTTTTGTGTGTGTACTTCCTAAATTTATAATCCTGTGAGTCTGGGAACAGATCTGTTTTTCACTTGTCCTGATTTAATGACAGTTTCTTACATTGTTTTGTTACTACAAGTAGGGATCTATTTTTTTTTCCACCTTTAATGAAGATAATAAAAATAATGCACTGGAATGAGTGGCAGAGTTGGAAAATTTGTAACCATTATAATATAGATGTAATAGGTTGGGAAAGAATCCTCAAAAATGTTAAAACAAGGAAGGAGAGTTTATTGAGAAGCAAAATGTTCTTCTCTTCCGCCCCCCCATTTGTCTCTGGTGGTCAGAGTTGTTCAGTGTAATAAATAACAGATGTTTTTTCTTAAAAAAAAAAAAAAAAAAAAAAATTGTGCATTGAGAAAATTCACATTACTCTAGAATTAGACTGCAATTCCTAACCCAAGTTAAGAACCCACGGTCCAGGAACTAGGGGTAACGACAGAAGAGAGACTTACTTTTCTTTGTATAATTATTTGCACCGTTTTAACTTTTTGACCATGTTTCTTTATCCAAATAAAGTTTCCGAAAAAAGAAAACTCCTGCCCCAGAACTTAGTAGGAAGGCTAGCTTGACTATGGAATTACAAATAATAGTAAGAGAAAAAAGGCTAAGTGATGGCCGTGATAGGACTTAATGGTATTCCAATTCCCAGAGTTACAGTGGCGGCTTCAGGGGATTGTTGAATAATTGGAAGTACTTGTTTCAGCTTCTTTCCTTCCCAGCATGAACATCTGCTGTTTCTGTAACTTAATTTTCTAAGTCTGCAATTTCAAGAATTTGATGTAACATCTTTCCGTTCTAGGAATTTAACATGGAAATTATTGGCCATAGTGTTGGTGAGACTATCAAACTCATAGTCACTCTTACAATGTAAGTCCTGAAAACAGCGATAATAATGTCCTCATTGACATTTAGAGATAAAAGAAGCGGAAAGAGTTTTTTTCGGTTTACCCTTCACCTAGTACTTAAGTGTTAAATGGTTAAATAATTCCACAAAAAAGAAACACATTTAATCTTCAGTCTATATAAATTCTTCCTCTATAATCTATGAACATAGGAAAGCTGTGAATGGCCTCAGGATCAGATTGCTAGATTTAGCAAGTAAAAAAAATACAAATGCCCAGTCACACCTTAATGTGAGATAAACAAATAGTTTTGAAATGTAAGTATGGTCCATGTAGTAGTTTGGCTCATGCCTTCAGTTCAGTCAGCAAATCCTTCATCACTTCTTAGACGCTGGTGCTTTTGAAGCTCAGGATTCCTGCCCCACAAAAAAAGAATAATTATCTATTATCTCTACAAATATTACAGGGGATAAGCTTATACTAAAAACTTATTTGTGACCAGCCTGAGCAACATAGCAAGACTGCCATCTCTACAAAAAAATTTAAAAATAGCCAGGTGTGGTGGCATGCACCTGTAGTTCTAGCTACTCAGGAGACTGAGCCAGGAGGATTACTTGAGCCCAGGATGTTGAGGCTGCAGTGAGCCATGATCATGCCACTGCACTCCAGCCTGGGTGACAGAATGAGACCCTGTGTCAAAAAACAACAAAAAACTTTGTTGTTCATCTGAAATTCACATTTAACTGGACATCTGTATTTTATCCAGCAACCCTACCTCAAGGGATCCATGAATCCCCTGAAATTGAATGCATATGTTATTGGACATTTTGGCTAAATCAGGACCTGTAGTAAGGTCCTGTAAACAGGTAAAGGTATGTCAGACACACATATTGATTGCTGTGTAAACCTTAAATGCTGAGTATATTAGTCCATTTACACACTGCTGATAAAGACATACCCGAGACTCGGCGATTTACTAAAGAAAGAGGTTTATTGGGCTTACAGTTCCTCATGGCTGAGGAGGCCTCACAATCATGGCAGAGGGCAAGGAGGAGCAAGTCACATCTTATGTGAATGGCAGCAGGCAAAGAGAGGCAAGCGAAAGGGGTTTCTCCTTATAAAATCATGAGATCTCGTGAGACTTATTCACCACTATGAGAACAGTATGGGAGAAACCACACCCATGATTCAGTGGTCTCCCACTGGGTCCCTCCCACAACATGTGGCAAGGGTCCCTCCCACAACACGTGGCAATTATCAGAGTACAATTCAAGATGAGATGTGGCTGGGGACACAGAGCCAAACCGTATCACTGAGTTAGACATTAAAAAATGTGTGTAGTCATGAAGGGGACTCTGGATGAAAGGGCCTCTTGATCCATTCTTCACTGCTTTCAGATTGAAAGTTATTCAGATGTGTGTGATGGACTAGGAGGTCCTGAGAAGGACTTAGTCCTGGCAGTATTCATCACCTTCTAATTGAAAAGCCCTTGGGCCCTAAATAACCGGCAGATATACCCAGGTACTACGTTGTGGACCTTGGGTGATCCTCTGAGACTTGCTGGCTTCAGGTACCAGCATGGCCACGGAGGGGTAGAGCACCAAGTGGGCCCTTGGGGTTCCTGATTCCAAGTCTTGACTCTTAAATGGCATTTCTGACCTGCCCTGGTCCAGAGTAGAGCCCACTGCCGTGACGGGTGAGTCTCTGGCCAGACATCATTCACCACACACTGGCTTGAGAGCCCCTGGGCCTTAAGGAAACATTGGTAGTAGTCTGGCAAGTACTTCCCATGGCTTGTGGTGGTGGTGGTGGCTACAGAGTGAGGCTAGTCTCCCTTTGGAAAGGAAAAGGAAGAGTAGAAAGGACTGTGTCTTATGGTTTGAGAGCCAGCTCAGCTGCAGTACCATAGAACACCAGGTAGACTTCTAACATTTTTTACTCTAGTCCCTGACTCCTGCACAGTACGTCTGGATCTACCTAGGGCCTGGGGGAACTTGCCACCTTGAAGGGAAAGACAAACACCTGGCTAGCTCTGCCACCTGCTAATTGTAGAGCCCCAGGGTCTTGAGTGAACATAGGCAGTAGCCAGGGAGTGGTTACAGCAGGTCTTGGGTGAGACCCAATGCTATGTTGGCTTCAGCTCTAACCCAGTGCAGTCATAGTGGTGGTGGCCACAGGGGTACTTCTGTCACTCCACTACCAGCTTTATGTGGCTCAGGACAGAGAGAAATTCCATTCGTTGGGGAGAAAGTAAGGTAAGAGTACAAGAGTCTCTGGTAATCCAGAGAATTTCTCCCAGATGCTGTCCTTGACCATCAAGGTTGTAAGAGTCTGCAAGAACTTCAAAGAACTACAGTGTTACTGGGTTTGGAGTAAACCCCGCCTACCCCCTCCACCAGCTCCAGACAGCTTAGCACAGAGAGAGAGACTTCGCGTATTTAAGGAATGTAAGGGAAGAGAACAAGAGTTTCTGCCTGGTAATCCATGGAATTCCCTTGGATCTTACCCAAGAACACCAAGGTGGTGCCTCTACAAGTCTGCAAGAACACAGCACTACTGGGCTTGGGATACCCCCTAAAGCAGATACAGCTTAGATCACAGCACTGAAGTCCTTTGAAATATCTGGAAAGCCTTCCCGAGAAGGACAAATACAAACAAGCCCAGACAGTGAAGACTCTGATAATACTCAACTCTTCAATGCCCAGACACTAAAGAACATCTACTAGCATCAGTACCATCCAGGAAAACATAACTTAACCAAATGAACTAAAGAAGCCACTAGAGACCAATTCTGGAGAAACAGAAATATATAAACTTTCAGACAGAGAATGCAAAATAGCCATGTTGAAGAAACTCAAAGAAATTCAAGATAACAGAAGGAAGGAATTCAGAATTCTATCAGATAAACTTAACAAATAAATTGAAATAATTAAAAAGAAGCAGAAATTCTGGAACTGAAAAATGTAATTAGCATACTGAAGAATGCATCAGAATCTTTTTTTTTTTGAGACAAGGTCACACTCTGTTACCCAGGCTGGAGTGCAGTGACATGATGTCAGCTCACTGCAGCCTCAACCTCACAGGTGTAGGCAGTCCTCCCACCTCAGTCCCTTGAGTAGCTAAGACTAAAGGTGTACATACACCACCATGCATGGCTTGTATTTTTTTGGAGAGATAGGGTTTTGCTGTGTTGTCCAGGCTGGTCTTGAACTCCTGGGTTCAAATGATCTATCTGCCTCAGCCTCTCAAAGTTCTGGGATTACAGGTGTGAGGCACCACACCCAGCCCAGAGTCTTGTAATAGCAGAATTGTTCAAGCAGAAGAAAGAATTAGTGAGCCTGAGACCAGCTATTTGAAAATACACAGTCAGGCTGGGCGCAGTGGCTCATGCCTGTAATCCCAGCACTTTGGGAGGCTGAGGTGGGCAGATCACCTGAGGTCGGGAGTTCAAGACCAGCCTGAGCAACATGGAGAAAACCTGTCTCAACTAAAAATACAAAATTAGCTGGGCGTGATGGCACATGCCTGTAATCCCAGCTACTTGGAAGGCTGAGGCAGGAGAATTGCTTGAACCTGGGAGGCTGAGGTTGTGGTGAGCCGAGATCACACCATCGCACTCCAGCCTGGACAACAAGAGCAAAACTCCAACTCAAAAAAAAAAAAAAAAAAGAAAGAAAAAGAAAATACACAGAGGAGACAAGAACGAATAAAAAACAATGAAGCATGCCTACAGGATCTAGAAAATAGCCTCAAAAGGGCAAATCTAAGAGTTATTGACCTTACAGAGGAGGTGGAGAAAGAGATAAGGGTAGAAAGTTTATTCAAAGGGATAAAAACTGAGAATCCCCCAAACGTAGAGAAAGATATCAATATCCAAGTACAAGAAAGTTATAGAACACCAAGCAGATTTAACTGAAAGAAGACTATTTAAGGCATTTAATAGTCAAACTCCCAAAGGTAGAGGATAAGTAAAGGTTTCCCTGACAAAAACTGAGGAATTTCAACACCAGACCTGTCCTTCAAGAAATGCTAAAGGGAGTCTTCAGTGAGAAAGAAAAAGACATTAATGAGCAATGAGAAATCATCTGAAGGTACAAAATCACTGGTAATAGTGATTTTGATAAAGATAATAGAAAAACACAGAACATTATAACACTGTAACTGTGGTGTAGAAACTACTTGTGCTAAGCAGAAAGACTAAATGATGAACCAATCAAAAATAATAACTATGACAACTTTTCAAGGCATAGACTATAAAATAAGATAGAAATAACAAAAGTTTAAAAATGGGGATGAAGTTAAGATGTAGAGTTTATTGGTTTCTTTTCACTTGTTTGTTTATGAAAATAGTGTTAAGTTGTTATCAGAGTATAATAATGGTTTATAAGATAGTATTTGCAAGCCTCATGGTAGCCTCAAACCAAAAAACATACAATGGGTACACAAAAAATAAAAATAAATAATATAATCAGAGAAAATCACTTTCACTAGAGGAAGACATAGAAGGAAACAAGGAAGACCACAAAACAATTAGAAAAGAAATAAATTGACAGGAATAAGTTCTTTTTTTTTTCTTTTTTAGCAGATAAAGGCTCGTTTTATTTTAATGGCTGATCTGTGTAATCACGGAGGCCAGTAGGTACAGACAAAGGGGAAGCTTTTATTCCTTGGTTTCTTCCTCCTTGGACAAAGTCTTGATGATCTCCTTTTTGGCCTGGAGGCGCTCTTCACGGCGCTTGCGTGCTTCCTTGGTCTTAGACCTGCGGGTCTCAGCCTGGTCAGCCAGGAGCTTCTTGCGGGCCTCGTCTGCCTTCAGCTTGTGGATGTGTTCCAGGAGAATCCGCTTGTTTTTGAACACATTCCCCTTCACCTTCAGGTACAGGCTGTGATACATGTGGCGATCAGTTTTCTTAGATTCCCGGTATCTTCTGAGCAGCCGGCGCAGAATCCTCATTCTCCTCATCCATGTGACCCTCTCTGGCATTCGGGCATTGGCTGTAGCCTTACGCTTACCTATGCCCATGTGCCTGCCCTTCCGGTGGGCCAAGGTGTTTTTCCAGCAGCGAGCCCGGGAATGGACCTTCTATAAAGCATAGTATTTTATTTCTGTCCTATTTGCATAGTATGCCTTCTATAAAGCATAGTATTTTATTTCTGTCCTATTTGCATATGAAGATTTCACAAGCCTTATGCCTGTGACAGTAAAGTTTAATGTATTAACTTGGGTGGGCCCAGTGCCCAGATACTTGGTCAAACATTATTGCAGATTTTTCTGTGAATGTGTTTTTTGGATGAAATTAACATTTAACTTGGTAGACTCTGTGTAAAGCAGATGACCTTCCATTCTGTGTGTGTGCCTCATCCAATCGGCTGAAAGTTTTGACAGAATGAAGACTGACTTCTCCCAAGCCCAGAAGGGATTGTGCCGACAGACTGCTTTGGTCACAAACAGCAACTCTTCCCTGGGTCTCCAGCCTGCTGGCCTACCCTATAGTCTTTTGGACTTTTAAGGGACTAGCTCCGATGATTGTATGTATCTATACCTGTATCTAAGCTGTATCATCTGCATCACTTATTTCTCCAGAGAACCCTAACATATTCCTTTAAAGGTAATTTTCTATCAAGCATTTATTTTTATCAGACACGATTGGGTTGCACTAATATTTGCCTTGCTTTTCTTAAAATTATGCCTTTATTCTTTTAGTTGAATATTACATCCATGACTTATCTTTCTAGTAGGAGTGTGTTATTTGTTGTCAAGATGAAAAATACACATACACAACTTAACAAACATTGAGGGAGCCGTGGTGACCAAAATGCAGATGTGTGTGAGAGAGAAGGGTGTGTCTGCCACCTCATTAATCCACAATGGCACCATTTTGCTTTTTCCTTAACTTTTAGAAACTTTTTTCCACCCACCCTGCAATTACTTATGCAATAAACTTCACTCTCACTTAGACTCCATAACTTATCCCAGAAAACTTAACGCCTCTGAGTAACAATGGACAGATTGACAAAGAGATGTTACCCTGTTCAAACAAAAAGATGATTCAGTGAAAGCACATAATGATCATTTTCATGTTACACAGTTAACCTGAATTGCCAATTAAATCTAATTGTTCTCATGTGATGTAGTTATTGGCCTAGCTTTTTCCCTGTATTCTTGTACTGGAGACATTTAATCTGGTCATAAATGAAGGTAAGTTATTTCCAACAAATATACTAATTGCATCAGACTCTAAGTTCTATTTTACTTTTGGTATTTCAATTGTGCATGTTAATTTGGTTTTAATTATAATTTTGATTATTAATTTTAATCTAAACGTATCCCCTGTCCCTGATACTTACCTGGCTGGAACTAGCACAGTCTTTGACTGGATTACAGCAATTGCCTCCAACTGACCCTATTGTGTCTGCTTTTGCCTCCCATTAATGCTTGCAGTCACTCAGTCTGGCAGCCAGAATGTTCCTTTAAAGATACATGTCAAATCGTATTACTCCTCTGCTCACAACCTTCCAGCAGCTCTTAATCGTACTTCAACTGAAAATTGGAATCCTTAAAATGGCCTGCAAAGTCCATTATGATACAGTGCTCAGTACCTTTCCAGCTATTTCTCCTGCTGCTTTTTTCCACTTTGCTTTCTCCACTGAAGTTATGCTGGCCTTCTTGAAGTTTCCTTCTCAGCACTTTTCAGCTATAGGAATTTTGTACCCTGTCCTCCTTCAGCTGTAGCAGTCTCTTGCAGATATTTTTACAACTCACTCCTCGTATCATTTATATCTTCTCTCAAATATTAACTTCACAATGAAGTCTTCCTTCAATATCCTATTTAAAATTGCACCAAGTTCCGCAAACCAGCAGGAGCTTCTGTCTCCAAAGCACTTATTGCCTTCTAATAAATTACACAACTTATTTTATGTTTTCTCTCTCTTTTTATTGCTCCTTTTGGTATATTTCTTATTGTGTCTCTTCCACCAAATAAATTTTGAATCAAACATTTTTAGTAACTTGTCTCATCTCCATAATTTCAGCAAAAACAACAGACATGCATTCAGATTAGGAACACGATAAAGGGAATGAAGTTGAATAAATGAAATGGAGGGGAATGAAGTCTTCTAGATGGAAGAGGCAGCATGAGGCCAAGAGGGAACAGACCACGTGCACTGGAGGAAAAAGATGGCCAGGCTTGCAGAAATCTGGAACTGGTGGTGGGCTTTAGAAACGGAGAGACAGAAAAGAAGGCATAGAAAGTATCAACATTTGGCTATACAGTAAAGGAAGACCTAAAATAATAAAAACATTGTCATCACCTGTGGACTCGAATCCTGTGAGTGAAGGACCTGAGTAATGAAGGATGGATTCAGCCCATGACTAGCCTTCTTCAGCATATATAAAATGATGTCTGCTTTTCCCTTCTATTTGCCATTTTACCTACTTTTATATACAGTGGTTTCCCCATATCCATGGAAGATACATCCCAAGACCCCCAGAGGATGCCTGAAACCACAGATAATAACAAACGCTATATATTCTATGAATGTTCCTATACATCCATATGTATCAGAAAGTAAATTTATAAATTAGGCACAGTAAGAGATTTTTTAAAAAGTCATAATAAACAATTATAACGATATAACCTAATGAATGTGATCTCTCTCAAAATATCTTGTAGTGTTCCATGGATAACTGAAACAATAGAAAACAAAATTGCAGATAAAGGGGGATGAGTAGAGCGTAGGAAGCATTCACAATTAGAACAATTGGCAGGAGGGAAGGAAACATACTTTAAATTGGAATGTGGATCACATGGCTGCCTCCTGGAAGTCATGAACGCGAGGTACAGAGGCCTCTGGTAGTTCAGGTCTTCTCTCCCACCACTAATACTGCCCTAAAGACTCCATTAGCACCGGGCGCGGTGGCGCGTGCTGTAGTCCCAGCTACTTGGGAGGCTGACGTGGGAGGCTCCCTTGAGCGCAGGGGTTCTGGGCTGTAGCGCGCTATGCTGATCGCGTGTCCACACTAAGTTCGGCATCAATATGGTGATCTCCCGGGAGGGGGGGACCACCAGGTTGTCTAAGGAGGAGTGAACCGACCCAGGTAGGAAACGGAACAGGTCAAAACTCCCATGCTGATCAGTAGTGGGATCACGCCTGTGAATAGCCACTGCACTCCAGCCTAGGCAACATAATGAGACACCGTCTCTTAAAAAAAAAAAAAAAAAAAAAAAAAGGACTCCATCAGCAATCAGAGCTGAATCACACACGAACCAGATTGCCATTTCTGATGACCTTGGCTTAAACAAGCAAACATATTTTTAATCTTTTAAGTATGTGTGAAACTAGCAAGGCCTAGTGAATTCAGTACATGGATGAGGGTTGTGGCCTCTTTTAACACTTTCTCCAACAAGAACCTGCTGAAATAGTACAGATGGTGATGAGTATGGTTCAAACACAAAAATTCTTGGAAAGGTAATTTCTTTCTTGGGATAAGTGATAAGAATCTCAGTCTCCTGCCATTAAAATATCTGCATTTACTTACTGTGTGAACTTGGACAAGTCATGTAATCTTCTGGCTTCAGTGTGTTTAGCTCTTTCATTAATACGTTCAGTTGCAGTTCTTCCATCGGACATAAAAATAACTTTTTCCAAAGGCATATATTAGAACTATATACATATATAATATACAGATACATACCATTTATATAACATATATAATAGACATATTACACACATAAGTTTAATGATCTACCCTAGACTCAGCCTCTACTTTCCTCTGATAATGACATTATTCAAATACTCTAAAAAGCTAGTATTGTAGAATCTACTTTATATTTAAAAGAGTTTTGTAATGCTCTAAAGTGTATATTGCCAAGTGCAAGAAGCCAGTCTGAAAAAGCTACATACTATATGATTCCAACTACATGACGTTCTGGAAAAGTCAAAACTGTAGAGACAATAAAAATATCAAAGGCTTTTAGGGGGTTCAGGGAGATGGTTGAGGAATTAAATAAATGGAGTACAGTACACTTCAGGGTAGTGAAACTATTGTGTATGGTATTATAATAGTGGATACATAACATTATGCTTTTATCAAAACCCATAAACCCCAAATGTTATAAATGTAAACTCTGAACTTTATCTGTGGAGACAGGACTTTAGTTAAAAGTCCATATTGGTTCATTAATGGTAGCAAATATATCACAGTAAGATGCTAATAAAAGCAGAAACTGTTGGGAGGTGGGAAGGTGTATGGGAACTCTGTACTTTGTGTGCAATTTCTCTCTGTGAACCTAAAACTGCTCTAAAATTTTTCTGTTGAATTCTCCAAGTATTTCGGTTACTCTCTATAAATTAGCATGCCTATCAGCCCCCAATTACCTTGCTAATTTTAGGTTACTTATTTATATATGGTTCTGAATTTAGTCTCCTTGGGCAAATAGTAAAAAGCATGGCTTTTACTCTCTCCAACTTTTTTGTGTGTCCTTCACAGAAACTGAAGTTCAAGTATAAGGAGAATTTTTACATCACCCAGGTTCTAATTTCGAAGCTTTATGGTTTTTAATGGCCCTCTGTCCTCTTCTGGTATTCACTGTGAAGGAATTTGCATCCTGCAACACTTAGTGTTTGTGCTGGAATCCACTTCTGATGTTGGCTGCTTTGCCACAGCTTCCAATCACTATTTATGTTGAATTCTTTCATTTTATGTTGCTCTAACAGAATACTTGAGACTGCGTAATTTACAAAGAGCAAAGTTTTATTTCTTACAGTTCTGGAGGCAGGGAGTCCACCATCAAGGTGCTGGCATCTTGTGAGAACCCTTCTGCTGTGTCATTCCATGGCAGAAGGCAAAAGGGCAAGAGGGCGTCAGAAAGCAAGAAGGGGGAAGAACTCAGTTTATAACAAACTCACTCTCAAGATAACTAACCCATTTCTGCTATAGCGACATTCATCCATTCATGAAGGCAGAGCCCACATAACCTAATCACATTTTATCTGGCTCCATCTCTCAACACTATTCCATTAGGAATTGAGTATTTAACACATGATCTTTGGGAGATGCATTCAAACCATAGCATATGTCCTCTATGCAGTCTCCTTGTCTTGATGTAAAACACTGAAAATTTACCACCCTTCCCAGCATTGACGTGTTCTCTGGGTGGCTCAGGAATTCTTGGCTGTGTCTCCACCAGGCTCCAAGACCCACCATTAGCCTGGCTTTGAGACTTCTATGGTTCTGGCCCTTGCTGGATACGAGTTTCTTTAAGAGATCTGCATTCTCCACAGTCTGTATCCAGAAAAGACGGTCTCAGATCTCCTCTGATTTAGGGGCCTGATAAAAATTAGTTGGTCTTCTACTGTACAACTTCACCATAATCCTTCAAGTTTTAAACCTGGGAGAGAGCGAATATAGAACTTTTTCTTAAAAATAAACACCAGTGTCTTCTAACTCTTCTTGCCTATATCTGAAACTTATTTTCCATCCCCAAAAATACTTATCAGTCACTTTATGTATTTTTACATATAGGAAAACAGTCATTTTATATATTTTTAATCCAATGTTTTTTGATGATGAATTCTTTCAAGCTTTTGCTCTTCGTATTATAAGTCAAGGCTTCTAGAATTCAGAAATCTATTTTTTCCTGAAGTCTTTTGCTCTTGAACTTAAAAAATAAGGCTTTCAAATCTATCAATATCTTAATAATATAAAATAATAAAACAAAAAACTACTGGCATGTATCTGTATGTGTGTGTGTGTGTGTGTGTGAGAGAGAGAGAGAAAAAGAGTGTGTATGTTTGTGTGTGTGTGAGAGAGAGAGAGAGTGTGTGTGTGTGTGTGTGTGTGTTGGGGTGCAGGCAGGTTGAAGAGAAAGGTGAGTGTTCATTTTTCCCTTATGTTTCATAGTGTATACAGCTAAACTACAATAGGAGAAAGATAAGGCAAACTAAAATTTCAAAATATATTTTGCATTGCTTCTCTTTCTTTTGGCTAAGATCAAGCGCAAAATACATTTTGCGCATACGAGTGAAAGGTGTTAATACAGACTGCTCTTTTTCTATAAATTTGTAATTGAAATTTAACCTAACATGCACCAAAAGCTGACTGAAATGACTTTCTATTTTATATTTCCATCAAATTATATCTAAATCATTAAAACTTTATATTTTCTTTTTTTTTTTTTTTTTTTTTTGAGACGGAGTTTCACTCTTGTTACCCAGGCTGGAGTGCAATGGCGCGATCTCGGCTCACCGCAACCTCCGCCTCCTGGGTTCAGGCAATTCTCCTGCCTCAGCCTCCTGAGTAGCTGGGATTACAGGCACGCGCCACCATGCCCAGCTAATTTTTTGTATTAGTAGAGACGGGGTTTCACCATGTTGACCAGGATGGTCTCGATCTCTTGACCTCGTGATCCACCCGCCTCGGCCTCCCAAAGTGCTGGGATTACAGGCTTGAGCCACCGCGCCCGGCAAAACTTTATATTTTCATGTTTAAATTGAAGATCTGCATTTTGGTGCTATACAGAAGAAATCTATACAGTGCATTCTACAGGCTCAGGACACAAACAGACTGGAGTTTAATCTGTCCTTGTTCCACCAACAGAAGATAATTAGATATCAACAGAGAATCAGTGAAGTGGAGCCATGTGTTTCAACGAGTTTCATTAATTCCCTTTTCTTTTTCTTTTTTTTTTTTTTGAGACAGAGTCTCGCTCTGTTGCTAGGCGCCAGGCTAGAGTGTAGAGTGCAGTGGCATGATCTCGGCTCACTGCAACCTCTGCCTCCTGGGTTCAAGCAATTCTCCTGCCTCAGCCTCCCAAGTAGCTGGGACTACAGGCACGCACCACCACACCCAGCTAATTTTTGTATTTTAGTAGAGATGGAGTTTCACCATGTTGGCCAGGATGGTCTCCATCTCTTGACCTTGTGATCCACCCGCCTCAGACTCCCAAAGTGCTGGGATTACAGGTGTGAGCCACTGCACCTGGCCAATTCCCTTTTCTTATATTTCAAATTCAAAGTAGTTATATTTGGACAAGGTTCTTTGGTTAAAAGTCAAGCTAGTTATAGAAAACTTAAGACTGTTAGGTGCTTGAAAGCAGTCAGCAATTATAGCCCCTCACTTTAGGTGATCCTTCTCCTCAGAAAGTCACAATGACCTACATCTAATTATGCATACTTAACATTAATAAGGGATTTATAATCTATTCATTATGAAATTCTCAGGAACTTATAGCTTTTTCCAAGAAGTGAAAATAATTATTTTCATTTAATTCATATGTCAAGTAACAATATTTTTTACACAATTAAAAATCTCACTTTTGCTATGAAATTTTTTGAGGCAGAGTCTCACTCTGTCACCCAGGCTGGAGTGCAGTAGTGTGATCTTGGCTCACTGCAGCCTCCATCTCCTGGGTTCAAGCAATTTTCCTGCCTCAGTCTCCCGAGTAGCTGGGTTTACAGGCGTGTGCCACTATGACCAGCTAATTTATATATATATATATATATATTTCTTTTAAGAGACTCAGGCTTTCACCATGTTGGCCAGGCTGGTCTTGAACACCTGACCTCAAATGATCCAACTGCCTCAGCCTCCCAACTTGCTGGGATTACAAGGGTGAGTCACCGACCACATTTCCCTTTTGTTTGATTTATTTTACGAGGAAATATGTGAAATATAAACAAATGAATAAACAAATCACATATTTTTATGTTAATGGATTTGTGACCAGGCCAAGAAATAGATAGAAGTGGTAAGTGAGAGATGTTGGCTTCGACTCAAGTGAGTTCCTGTGTGTTTGCTGATTGGTAACAAAATGGGCCAACGCCAACTTGGAATACATTGATGCTGATTTCTAATACTTCATCAGAGGCAAGCATTTAGGGAAGTGGAACAGACAAAATCAAGGACTCGGTCAGGGCTCAGCAAGAACTGGATGTGCTAGATGTCTGCTAGGCAGCTTTCATCCCACTAACCTCTGGGATACTGTGTCCTTGTTGTCCTTCTGGATAAACTGAGGTATAGACTCTGTAGAGCTAATAACAGTCTTAGGCCACCTTCAACATTTTTCCTTGATTCCAGTGGGTAACTTGAGAGCCAAAATTTCATCCCACCCATGCTAATCACCATTGTTTATGAGGTTCTTAGATACCCCGAGGCCCTCCAACATGTCCACTCACAAGATGGGAGCTAAGTAACACTGAAATATAAATTTAAATAAAAAAATATTAATAGAACATTTGATATGATTTTGACCACCATGGTAAGTAAAAGAAAAGCTCACATATAATCCATTTGGAAAGGTCTCTGGATACAGTATACAAAATCATTTGTATAAAAATACAAATACATGCAAAACTGAATTATATTTCCATGTGTCAACAATTAACAGTCAGGTGCGGTGGCTCACCCTTGTAATCCCAGCACTTTGGGAGGCCAAGGTGGGCAGATCACGAGGTCAAGAGATGGAGACCATCTTGGCCAACATGGTGAAATCCTGTCACAATTAAAAATACAAAAATTAGCTGGGTGTGGTGGTGCGTGCCTATAGTCCCAGCTACTCAGGTGGCTGAGGCAGGAGATTCGCTTGAACCTGGGAGGTGGAGGTTGCAGTGAGCTGAGATTGCACCACTGCACGCCAGCCTGGTGACAGAGC
Source organism: Aotus nancymaae (assembly GCF_030222135.1). Taxonomy (NCBI): domain Eukaryota; kingdom Metazoa; phylum Chordata; class Mammalia; order Primates; family Aotidae; genus Aotus; species Aotus nancymaae. Next base: position 8,635,001 of record NW_026988430.1, on the reverse strand, counting down.
GAGACTCCATCTCAAAACAAACAAACAAACAATTAACAAAAAGAAATGCAAAGAATAGACCTGTAGGACTTAAACTATCAGATATGGAATGTTTTATTAATTTGTGGTAATTCAGGCAATAAGCACAAGATAGAAAAACTGAATAAAATGGAGAGTGGAGAAAAAGATTCAAAAATAGAGATAACTGATTTATGACATATGTGGCATTAGAGTTTACAGAAAAAGCTTAACCTTTAAAAAATGTTACCGAGTCATTGACTATCAATTTGGAAAGACATTGTCGTAGCCCTTACCTTACACCACAATTAAAAATTTATCCCCGTTGCATAGTAGATCTAAATGTGAACAGCAAAACAATAAATGCTACAGAGAAAAACATAGGAGATCACGTCACACGCTTTAGAGGTGTCGCACATTTTTAAAACAGAACAAAAAAAGCATGATCCACAAGGGGAAAAAAGAAAACTGGATTATGTTAAAATTGAGCATTTTATTCAGGAGAGCAGTGAGACACGACACAAGTAGAAGATGTTTACTATGTATGTGTACCCTTTAAGACTCATATCCAGACTATATAAAAAGAAGGTATATGGCCGGGCACTGTGGCTCACACCTGTAATCCCAGCACTTTGGAAGGCCAAGGCAGGCGGATCACGAGGTCAGGAGTTCGAGACCAGCCTGGCCAACATGATGAAACCCCGTCTCTACTAAAAATGTAAAAATTAGCCGGATGTGATGGTGCACACCTGTAACCCCAGGTACTTGGGAGGCTGAGGCAGGAGAATGACTTGAACCCGGGAGGCGGAGATTGCAGAGCCGAGATCACACCATTGTACTCTAGCCTGAGTGACAGAGCAGGACTCTGTCTCAAAACAAAAAAAAAAAAAGAACATATATAAAGAATAGAATAGGTATAAAGAACTGCTATAAATTGAAAAAGTCAAGCAATCCAACAAAAAAATAGCCAGACTTGAAAATATATTTTATAAAATTATACATATATTTGGACAATAACACAAAAAGTGGCTCAACTTATAAGGAAAATTAACTTAAACTTGGTGTCGGTAAATACAAATCTAGTGATTATAATGAAAATAGACCAAAAAAACTAATGTATTTTTTTTAATAAACTACTGATGAGAGTTTAAGCTGGCAAAAGTTTTTAGGTATACTGTTTGGCAGTATTTTTTAAAACTGAAAACGTATTCAGAACCAGTGAGTCCACTCCAAACTATGTGCCCAACAGAAAATAGTACCAATTTTCACCAAAGGGCGTGCTAGAATGTTAGTAGAAGCAGTCATGGTGATGGTCTTAACTGAAAACTGCACAAATGCTCATCCACACTAAAATTTATAAATTAATTGTAGCATAGTCACATGACACTTCGAGAAAAACATGGAAGAATCTCACAAACATACTGCTAAATTAAAGCATCCAGACACCAAATAGTACATTTACTATTTTTTTATTTATTTAAATAAATGTTTTAAAACTATATTTTAAAAACTTGGCAAAACAAGTCAATGCCGTTAGGATTTAGGACACAGCTGTCTTCTGGAAAGGAATAGCAGGTAGCAACTGGAGAGGAGTACTAGGGAGACTTTTGTGGTGCAGATAATGTTCTGTTTCTGAGCCTGGGATCCTGCTAACCAGGCAAATTTAATTTGGAGAAATTTATGAACATGTTTGCATTTATGATATGGACACTCATAGTCTTGCATTTATGATATGGACACTTATAGTCTTGATTATTTGAATAAAATTTTAAGTTAATCATTAATCTATTAATAGTAAGAGGGAACTGAATGATGACTAAGAAGAAAGGGACATAAAATTTGATACAAATAAGTAGTTGAGGAATAATTTATCAATGTATAGAGTAATGCAGAAATAATAAAATAATTCCTCAAGTAAACAGACTTTTACAAATTTTATCAAGCAGTGTGGTATTTAAAGACCAAAAGAAAAAGAAGGTAATTCCTCTGAAAGCTAGGTAGAGGCTCCCCACCCCCCAAAAAAAAGAAAAAGAAGGAAATGATTAATGATTCATTACATATAATTTGAATAGCCATTTATTAGTATAATTTCATATCTCTTTGTTATTTTTGGCAAAACCCTATGGAAAGCAAATTTTCTTTCTTTTTCTTTTTCTTTTTTTTTTTTTAGACGGAGTCTTGCTCTGTAGCCCAGGCTGGAGTGCAGTGACACAATCTAGGCTCACTGTAATCTCCGTTTCCTGGGTCCTGGTTCAAGCAGTTCTCCTGCCTCAGCCCCCTGAGTAGCTGGGGTTACAGGTGAGCACCACATGCCCAGCTAACTTTTGTTTTTTTTTTTTTTTAAGTAGAGAAGGGAGTTTTCACCATGTTGGCCAGACTGGTCTCGAACTCCTGACCTTGTGACCTGCCCGCCTCAGCCTCCCAAAATGCTGGGATTACAGACCTGAGCCTCTGTACCTGGCCAGCAAATTGACTTTCAAGAATTGTGTTGTTTTGAATCTTCACTACCAAAAACTCCCAGAGAGGATAGTGGTTGCATAAACACGTTCACTGTAAAATGTGAACTTTTCATAGCAAACATTTGAAAGTAACTCAAAGGTCTCACTGCAGTGATATGGTAAAGCCAGCTGGTTGGGGGAGCTGATAGTGCCCATTTCTTCACAAGTTCACAGTACAATGACATTGAGTTGGTTGCCCTAATCTTTGAAATGCTGGTGGTTTAACATTTGCAAACTGGGTGAAAGTTAAGTAGTTACATTTCTACCACATATTAGCAATATTAAAGAGCAATTAAATTTAAGAGACTTTATACTATTCTGCTGAAAATGTTTCATTAGTTTTTTTATATTGCCATTCAATTACACACATAGATGCTAATAAAATGATGCATGAGGGGAAAAAAACTAAAGGAAATGCAGTAATCTCACAAGCTATGATTTCATTAACTCTGAGGCTTTCCTATAGTTTAAAATTATTTAAGAAAACTTATACAATTTTTAAAGATAATAAAATGCATTAAACTTTTTAATTCATTCAGAATGGCTACAAATAATCAGTCTTTTAAAGTATGTATTTATTATGAAAAGAATAAGACCTAGTAACTCCAACATTTATATCAGCTAAAGTTTGCTGCTTAGTTGAAAATACTTAAGTCAAAATGTGTCTTCATGTTTAAAATCCTAATTTGCTGTATGATTTGAAATAGCTTTAAGATATATTTCATTTGGAACACTTTTTTTTAAAGAAAGACAATTAGTACAAAAGGGTTTAACATCTGCATAGTTACAAAATAATATAGGTAAAATGGTACACTCTATTAAGGAGGATTAAACCCATTAATTACAAGAGTCTGTGAACATTGTTGTAGGAATCCAGTATGTATAGCATTACCCTTTAAAACTTATATTTCAAATGTAACTTAAAACTACCATGCCAAAATTAAAAGCACAGAATCCCACGAGAGCCATAACACAACAGTCAAGCAAGCAACCAAGTATTACATATTGTTTGTGGACAAATACGTATTAGCTGCAATATCATATAAGCTTCATGCTTTCAGTATAAGACATTATATGTTGTAAAATCTAGGTAACCACAGGGTTAGTTGGATAAAATATGGGATTTGTTTATCTGCTACTTAAGACATAATTTTTTGGCTTACTTTGTGAGTCACACTTTAGACATTTTGGTTTCAATATGTGATATAATGAATTTTAATAAGGCTCCCTTTCAAAAGTGGAAGAACTGTATGCACAGGAAAATTTGTCTGTTGATCCAGTGAAAATGAAGTTATTTTAATGTATTCCTTTTTACAGCCATAGAGACAATTGTTATATTTTTACCAGCAAAATAGAACTATGTATCTGTGTGTGTGAGCACACAGGAATACTGGTGTGAGACAGACAGGGATTGAACAGAACACTGAATACGTTTAATGCCTTACAACTGAGTTAAATTTTCAAAGTAAGTCAGACTTCCCACAAGAGTATCATTAACGATATTGCAGAGTGTGTGTGTGTTGGGGCGGGTAATGACCTCTGAAAACAGGCAGCAGGAAGCATCAGGTGGCTGGGCACGAACCCCCCAGGTGCGAGGGGACCCTGAGCTCCCAGCGCTGAGGGTCAGAGGCAGGCCTCGGAGCTCCAAGGCAGCTTCCACAGCCACAGTTAACAGTCCCTGTCCACCACACAGGGGACGCAGTGCTCGGTGAGCAGGGTCAGGATAAGGTGCTGGTGGTCTTTGTCCAGTGCGGGTGGCACCCGGGGAGTGGAGGGCTTGATGAGTGGCCCCTCCATCGAGGATGGGACGCAGGAGCCTGAAACAGTACCCAGGCCTTGGTCTAGGAAGCAGCCTCCAGCCTTTCGCTCCTGGAGCCCGGGGCCCAGAGAGGAACCAAAGCTGTCCAGACCACTCTGCGGCAGGAACGGTCTGCAGTGTCCCGTCTGCAGGCTGCTGGTGAGTGCGGCAGAGAAGGAGCCAGGCCAGGGCAGCGTCCTACGCTGTCTAATGCACCGAGAGAAAGAAGACAAAGGCGCGGCCGGAGGTCCTGCCTGTATCTGGGGCCCGAAGCTTCCCGGGGGACCCCAGGCAGACCAGTCCACGTGCAGGAAAGAACGGCCCTGCAAGGGCCCATTGAACTGACCCCAGACAGGCTCTGCAGCATGGAAGGTCTGGAGCGGGCGGCACCGCCCGATTTTCTGCAGACTGCGCTGCAGGTCCTCCCAGCAGCGGCCGGTCCCGCAGCGGCCGGTCCAGGCACTCCTGCACCCCAATACCTGCGCGGCGTGCACGACAGCCTCGGGCTTCTGTGCCACCGGGGTGTCGCCTGGAGAGGGGGCGGGCGAGGGCAGGCCGGGCGGCTCTGCAGGGCATCCTGGGAGGTGGGCGGCGAGCAAAGCCGGGGCTCCAAGGCTTTCGCAGCGTGGGGCGCTCTCGGAGCTTGTGCGTCCAGGCCAGCGTCCCGCGTGGCGGTGCGAAGAGCTCATCGACCTCCGCGAACTTGCATGTGTCTCGCTTCCTGACGCAGGTGGCAAGGGCTCACGCGGCAGCTGGGGAGGTTGCGAGGCTGCGGCGGTGCCCGCAGGTCGACCGGGCCCCGCCTGTGGCTTCCCTTTGCTGTCGGCGGCCTACTAGAGCGACTGTCCAGTATTCTGCCTACCACGGAATACTAAGAACAAAATCATAAAAAAGAACAAAATCAGGTCCTTTGCAGCAATATAGATGCAGGCGAAGGTCATTATCCTAAGTGAATTAATGCAGAAACAGCCAAATGTTGCATGTTCTCATGCATTAAGTGAAAACAATGGGTAAGCGTGGACATGAAGTTACAGAGAATACACTCTGGGGACTCAAAAAGTTGGGGAGAAGGTTTGAAAACGTACCTATTGGCTACAACCTTCAATATTTGGGTGATGGGTACACTAGAAGCCTAACCTCCACCATTCTGCATGTACTACAAATGTAACAAGCATGTGTACCTTCTAAATCTAAAATAAGATAGAAAAAGAAAAAAGCCAAAGAAATACATCCCGGGCATCCAGGGAGCAGCAGCTACGGCCTCCACTGCTCACTGCAGCTGGAAGCTCCTGCCTGAGGGACAGTGGAGCTGCAGAGAGTGGCGGGATGGGACTAGATGCCAGGGCCAGAACCTAGGAGCGCCGCTGGGTGAGGGCCTGGCCAGCCTCTGCCTTGCACCAGGGCGGGGGCGCCTAGTGAAACAGGCAAACTGATTCTCTCTGGGCCCTGCCCACGTTACCCCTCCATCATATCTCTCTGTGCGGGTTTCCCCCTCCCTCAACCCTCCTTCATATCTCTCTGTGCCAGTTTCCCCTCCATCCACCCTCCTTTGCATCCTTCTGTGCCGTGAGCCCCCACAGGCCCGCCAGGCCTGAGATGTTGGAGGCTGGGAAAGCTCTTGCCACAAGAAGAATTCTCCAGGAACACATGAACAAACTTCGCCTGCACCCAAGACATCCTTCTCTATGGCTAGTCTATAAGGCAGGTGCTCCGCATAAACAAGGGGTCAAGCCTTGGCGTGAGCCGCACCCCAAGGCAAGAGTGGACCTTTGCCTCCCTTTTAAAATGGGTTTATTCAAATGAGGGATCCTGGAAGCCTCGTTCTGATAGGATGAGAGCAGACTCTGTACCACAACTCTGATTGGTTAAGATTATCCAACCAGAGATGGAAATTGTTATCCAATAAAAGTTGTCAAAAAGGTTCCCGCTCATGCAATCAGAACCAGGCTTCCAGGATACAGCGGTTGAGTACAGCCTTTATAAAAGGGAAGGGACGGCCCACTCTACCATTTTCTCATCATGGTGGCCGGGCTGTGGTGGTGCTCTGTACTGTGGTCATCATGGACCAGAAGCTTGTGCAGCTTGCCTGCCTCCAGGCCAGCATCAGAGAAGTGTGTCCCAGGTGCAGGCGAAGCTTCTTTCACGTGTTCGTAGAGGACTTTCCACTGGCAAGCGCTTTCTCATCCTCCCCCAATGTCTCAGGCCTGATGAGTCTGGATGTGAGCACATCCCACCAGGCCCATTTATGTTTCCTTGGTTATTAGATTGCTTATATTATTTTTAATTTATGTACATATTATAATTATTTTTATATTTTTTATTTTAAATTTTCATCCTTCGTTTTATCTATTTATTTATTTATTTTTAGACACAGCCTGGCTCTGTCACCCAGGTTGGAGTGCAGCAATGCGACCTCAGCTCACTGCAACCTCCGCCTACCGGATTCAAGCAATTCTCCTGCCTCAGCCTCACAAATATCTGGGACTACAGGTGTGCACCACCACACTTGGCTAATTTTTTGTATTTTTAGTAGAGATGGAATTTCAGCATGTTGGACAGGCTGGTCTCAAACTCCTGACCTCAGGTGATCCACCTGCCTCAGCCTCCCAAAGTGCTGGGATTACAGCATGAGCCATTGCACCCAGCCTTTTTACTTTAATTTTAAGGTAGATGCTATCAGTGTCAAACTCTGTTTCCGGTCATGAATTTACAAATGTCTGTTCTCTCTTGAGTGCAGTTTCCCCTTCACTTTGTATTATGAAATATTTACATTGAGCAGGGCATGATTTTGCCTGTCATCTTCTCTTGCTGAAGCAGATGGAGGTGTGGCAGCGCCTCACATTGGCCCCAGGTCAGTGTCCGGATTCTGCTCAGGTCCTCTGCCTTTGCCTGACAATGCTTCGGATCATCTTCTCATGACTTAAACGTGTTGGAAGGTTCTCGAAGGTACATTTACATTACATGTTGGGAGGTACAGAGGCACAGGTAGAGTAGAGAAGGATAAGTGCCTGGTGGAGAAATTCACCTCTGCCCAGTTTCTTCTCTGCTTGGAGTGCCTGGAATGCAGAGCCAGCTCTCTGGGTCTATATTTGTATGCCCCTCATCCATTTTAGGTGCACACTGTGGCTTTTCCTGCCCTGCACCTTGTCACTACTGACCTTTGTGCTTGGGGTAACCCAGCCTTGGCCTCCTCGGATGTCAAATCTTCTTGTTCCTGATGCTTTGCCAGAATGCTCTGCATATCTCTGGGCTTCTTATGCTCCTTTCCAGCCCTAGCCCTCTAGGGTGGGGGACATTAGTGGACGGTTTCCCATATCTCCATTTTCTTTGGAAGATAATTGGGGAAAAGCCGTGTATTTTCTTTCCATTTTCTCTTACTTTCTCTCAGTAGAAATTATTCAAAGTCTAAGCCTGTAAATGATATTGGACTACAAGATTTTTATTGTTTTTTAGATTCTTTTTGTTGAGATTTGTAGATTAAGATGCTCATGGTCAAATTGCCATCTTATCCTGTTTGATTTTATTGTTGTATATATTTATATTGAAATTTGAAAGTGAAATTCAGAAGATACTATTTGACACTAGCAAGACAGAGTACTTCATAATTTCTGTCTCATGATGAGAGTGTCAAATTTCTCTTAGATTTGTTTTGTGCAAAACAATAAGTATTTAGAGAAAATTACACTCCAGGCAAGGGCATAGAATGAGCAAAGGCACAGAGGCAAGACATAGAAGTAAAAAAAAAAAAAAAAAAGCAACTTCAGGTGGGTGAAGGTATAGTCCAAAAACTAGACGGGCAGAGGGGAGTCTTGGGAGATCAACCGAAAGGCCTGGGCTGGGCTTCGTCCTGGTGTTCAGGAAAGAGACCAGCAGGCATGAGCATGTGGTTGACACAACCTGTCCTCTTCACAAATACTAATCTGCTTGTTGTGAAGGTAGCAGTGGTGCCACGCAATGCTTTCCAAACAGAATTAACCTTTGAATACTTTAAAAATCATCATGTACGGCCAGGCGTGGTGGCTCATGCCTGTAATCCCAGCACTTTGGGAGGCCGAGGTGGGTGGCTCACAAGGTCAGGAGTTCAAGACCAGCCTGGCCAAGATGGTGAAACCCCATCTCTACCAAAAATACACAATGAGCCCGGTGTGGTGTCGGGTGGCTGTAATCCCAGCTACTCAGGAGGCTGAGGCAGAGAACTGTTTGAACCCAGGAGGTGGCAGTTGCAGTAAGCTGAGATTGTGCCACTGCACTCCAGCCTGGGCAACAGAGCAAGACTCTGTCTCAAAAAAAAAAAAAAATCATCATATACATGAGCTCACCTGTGCCTGGGTCAGAATAAATGGCAGCATAAAGTGGTGTCTTGAGGAAGGATAGGTTGATGCCGAAGTAATTTTTGCCATTACTTTTGCACCAGCCTATACTTAACAATGCAGTAAACAATCACTGACATTTGAAGACTCTATTCTCTGACAAAACAAAGAAAGCAACAAATTGGAGAAGTTAAATAAAAGTTTCAAAGGAAAGTAATTACAGATATGTATGTGTATGTGCTTAAATGACATGGTAAGACATAGAAGGCAGACTGGCTTTCAGTGAGGAGGACCACGCACCTTGCTGTGCTCCGTGGAGACACTGCTTGCTTATGAGGTGCACGTCATCTGCTCTGTGTGACACAGCATTGGGTGGTCTGGCCTCCAACTGTCATTCGCAGGTGTGGGTTGCCACCTCGTAAGAGCAGATTACTGTATAAAAATTCACACTGAAATAAAATTGGGAGTATTTTTTCTTAAATATGCTTAAAACAAATTTTAAGAAGAAATACTATTAGTATTATTTTTAGAACCTTGTAGAACTCTCACAGAACTCTCATGCACTATAGATAATTTGAGAAAGCATGGCCTAATAGAGCTGTGTTTGTATCCTAGAGTCATCATTTATGAACCACATGGCTATTGTCAAATTTTTCTCTAAAATAAAGGATAATATGTGGAAGTTTTGTGGAAAATTAAGTTAGATAACTTTAGACACATGGAACCATGCCTGGCATATACTGTGGAGTCATATCATACACAGACTTATTTCAGTGAAATTATCTACTATAATTTTGTGTGGTGGGGGCAGTTAAAACACATGCTTCATTTTTGTTGTTTTAAATGTGTCCCCTAAACATGAAGCAGCTATTTCACCTGCAGTGTAACTAAAGAAGGAGCTAACTATGAAATGCTGGAGGGAAAGTGAATGTATGAGACATACTGAGAGATAGTGTGTTTTTAAACAGTCGTGTTACTTCTGAGTGACTGGAGGGATTTTCAAGGCTTATTTGACCACATGTGTGATATTTTACCAGTTGAGAGGAGAACCTAACCTCAGCCTTACGGGCAGTAGCTAACCTTGAACAAATGTCTAGCCAGTAGTGGTATCTCACAGTTTTTCCTTTATTTAATGAATTGGTAAGTCATACCTGGCTATATGCTTAAAGATTTTGCAAAATTTTTTTTAATATTTTTTAAAATTTGGCTGGGCTCAGTGGCTTATGCCTGTAATACCAGCACTTTGGGAGGCCCAGGCGGGTGGATCACAAGATCAGGAGTGTGAGACCAGTCTGGCCAAGATGGTGAAACCCCATATATACTAAAAATACAAAAAATTAGCTGGGTGCGGTGGCGGGTACCTGTAATAGCTACTTGGGAGGCTAAGGCAGGAGGATCACTTGAACCTGGGAGACAGAGGTTGCAGTGAGCCAAGATCGCGCCATTGCACTCTAGCCTGGGCGACAGAGCAAGACTCTGTCCCCTCAAAAAAAAAGCATTTAAAAAAAAAGGATTTGCTTTTAAACTTTTTAATATTCTTTTAGAATACAGAGTTTTTATTCTTTGTTGGAACAGAGGAAATGAAATCATTTATTGCTAGGGCTGTTATTAGTTGATTGCAAACAATTCTAAGACAGGCTTCTGTAAGGAATTTCAAGCTAATTTGTGATTAAAGTACATACTAATGAAACCAATAGCATTATTAATAACCTTTGGTTTTGGTTATTCAAGTCAGTCTTTGTTTTGTAAATCCCCCCTACACACACACACACACACACACACACACACACACACAATATCACTGTTATATAAGATGGTAGGTATTTCATGGGCATTTCTCTAATCTGCTTAAATAACACAGGGTTTTCTCATACTGACTCTTTCTGTTCTAGCCAAGGAGACTGTTTGAAATATTGTCTTTGGATGTGAGAAGGCAGGGGTACTGGAAATTGATTTCATGTGGCCTTGCTTTTTTCGTATGAAGTCTAAATGAGTCTGTTTATCATTTGATACTTTGAATTCCAGAGAAACTTAGATAACAGAAGGGAATACCTCAGCAAAATGTAGGCTTCTCTGTTTTGTTCTTATTAAATTATCAAAGAAGGAAATGAAAATGAATTATTTAAAATGATTGTCCTTGGAGGTCATGGGTACCAAGTCATTTAAATGGACTGGCAAGAAGGTGGCCCATTTTGTTTGCTGATTACCTTCCTGAGAATGGCTGGCACAGACAGAGGAGATGTTTTTCTGCTCAGATCTAACCTGATTTCCTTCCCTTTCTGGATATTCACCACCTGATTTTATTCTGTAGAGTATGAATGTGGGTCTAACTTCTATGCCTTACGTTACCATTTAAGCATATGAATTTTATTATGTAACATAAAGGGGAAAATACGAAAACCAGTTCCTTTCAGTAAACCTTTAAAAAATTACTTAAAAACCCAGCCCTACAATTTCCAAAGTTCCTGGTAATTTTTTTCAATGAGAAGTATTCAGTCTACTGATTTTTTTTCTCACTCAGAAGAAGGGGCTGTGAAGTCAAGAGTGTAAGGGAGTGTAAGTGTTTTAAGTTCTGTTTCTGTCAAACATATTCATGTTTACAGAGCAACAGAAGAAAGCTCAGGAAACGAAGTACACGTAAATTCAACCACAGAAGCTTATGAGTAGCTAGATTAACTTCAAAACTATCAGTAAATAATATCTTAACTTCCACTGACCTTATTAAAATGTACTTCCAGAAACATTCTGTTTGAACTACTCTCATAAATTAGTCATCTTGCAGAACAGCTGTGGAAAGATGATATAATGAAGAGAGCAGTGATTTAGCAGTCAGAAGGTTGGGAGTCCCTGTCTTGGCTCGTTCACAGGGAGATACTACGACATGCTGAAGTCCCCGAGATGAGGAAGCCAGGCATGAGAGGATTGGGGATTGGGTCAGAGATCTATTATATTATAAAAGACTTTCTTTTTTGTGAGACAAAGTCTCACTCTGTCACCCAGGCTGGAGTACAGTGGCGTGATCTCAGCTCACTGCAACCTCCCCCTCCCGATTCAAGTGATTCCCCTGCCTCAGCCTCTCAAGTAGTTGGGATCACAGGCACACACCACCACACCTGGGTAATTTCTGTGTTTTTAGTAGAGAGGGTTTTGTCATGTTGGCCAGGCTGGTCTTGAACTCCTGACCTCAGGTGATTCACCAGCCTAAGCCTCCTAAAGTGCTGGGATTACAGGCTTGAGCCACTGCGTCTGGCTATAAAAGACTTTCTTTTTTTCTTTTTTTCTTTCTTTTTTTTTTTGAGATGGAGTTTCGCTCTTGTTGCCCAGGCTGAAGTGCAATGGTGCGATCTCGGCTCGTCGCAACTTCCGTCTCCCCGGTTCAAGTGATTCTCCTACCTCAGCCTCCCAAGTAGCTGGGATTACAGGTGTGACCACCACGCCCGGTCAACTTTTGGTATTTTTAGTAGAGACAGGGTTTCACCGTGTTGGCCAGGATGGTTTCAATCTCCTGACCTCGTAACCCGCCCGCCTCGGCCTCCCAAAGTGCTGGGATTATAGACGTGAGCCACCGCACCCAGCCCAAGACTTTCTAAGAGTCTGTGCTTAAATTTAGAAACCTCCCAAAGAACACACCAAGAAATTTGGGTGAGAACAGACACTTCACCTCATGCAGAATTGCAGTGTTATTTTAGAGTACTGTTTACCATTCTTATGCTTAGAAGGCGTAAGATTTATGCTTAGAGTAACTGAGTCAGGATTCTGTCATGTATAATGGATCCCACATCACGCTGGCTTAGGCAGATAGGTGTTAAATGGTTTGCAGAATTGTTGAGAAGGCTGAGCTTCCAAGAGAAGCAGCTCTCAAAGTCTACACATAACTGGACCACCAGGGAACCTGTTCCCTCCACCAGGACAGGACTTGGAAGCCTGCCACTGCAGTTACCAGCACCAGAAACATGTCATCTCTGCTACAGTCTCTGTCCACTTAGTGAATGCCCTGTGCCCTGTCTCTCTTCCCCTGACCTAGGTCCCACTCCAGGTCTTAGCCAAGTCTTTCTGATTAATGGAACTTAATTCACACCCAAAATGCCAGCGCTGGGAGAGCTCTGAGATTTTATCTTTCCAACCTTTGTGTGCTACATGGGGTTTGGAGCACTTACTGACAAGCCCTGCCACCACCATTGACAGTGTGTGAGATATTTATGATCAATAACATTTGCAGTTTTCACAATTTGCAGCATAGCTGCACATACTTTTTGTTTACAGGTAACGTAAAGTCACTCCACAGATTAAAATGCTATTTCTGCCCATTTCTGAAGAAAACAGCTTTTAAAATTTTTTTTTAAATTGAGAGCAATATCGACCTTATTTCCTAAAGATTGAAAGCTGGTAGAGAAAACAGGATGTTAAATTTAGAATTTTCCTTCCAGCTTTGCTTATTTTCTCCATGTCAGTTCTATTTTCTTCTGCCTTTTTTTCCCCATAGGAACGTCCTCCACCTTTTCAATCTGATTTGCTCTTTGCCATGCAGACCTGTGGATGAAGAGCCAGAGTCCTCTAAGGTTAATGCTCCTGGCCAGTGGCCTGGTGTCTGTTTTTAACAGACACCACCTCAAGTGCCCTCAGAGTCCACAACCACCATTAAGTCACTTGTCAGTTGACTTGGGGTGCCCAGGTATCTGATCTTTTTTTTTTTTTCTATAAGCAAACTTCCAAATTCAAACTTCCTGACATTTGGTATGTCAACTATCTCTACTCCACCCTGGCCCCATGTTGGTTGTTAACAACCACAAGGGGGCGCTTTCCAGGTCCTACCACGTGCAGCTACTGCATGCAGGAGCCTGGCTCTGTCTGAGGCTCTGGGGAGGCACTGATGGAGCTGCCCGACATCCCGGTACCGGCTGTAGCCACTGTCCTCAGCTCTGATCTGAAAGTGTGGTTGGATATAGAGGTGTTTTGGGGAGTTGGAATTCCTTTAAATTCAGTGAGGTTCTTTTAGTGTTTGGAAATTCCAGTGGACAGTGACTGACATTGAGGACCCTTTCTCCTTTTTCAGCTCCTGCTCCCTTAGCAGAAAGAGAGGGCCTTCCAGCCCCAGCTGTTGGGCTAGAGCCCACACCATGGGAGGAGACCCCTCCCGAGACAGGGCTGGAGCTAGAGGCAGATCCAGAGCCTTCCTGCCAGTATACTGCTGGTGAGGACCAGCCCAGTGAGGAGTTGCCCAACATCCCGGCATTTGGTGGAGCCACTGGCCTAAGCCCTGGAGCTGGAAGGGTAGCTGGAGATAAAGGTGGCAGAGAGGGGGTTGCCACCATGGTCCCAAATCAGCAGCTTCTATGTTGTTCTTAATCCTGGTCACAGTGGGAGTTACGGAGGAAGAGACCAGGGTGTGCGGCCTGGGTTCCTCTGCCTCACTGGAGAGAGGCTTCTCTCATTCACAGAGCCACAGCCCTCCTGCAGTAGGACCTCTTTATTCTGCTGGTGCTGGGGGTGTCTATCTGCCTGTGTGCAGGAGGTGCTTGAAATCAGGAAAAGATGCCTGTGAGGAAGGGTTCCAGCAGCTCCTCCTGCTCCCACAGGCAGCGGCCTCTTCCAGGCATGGAGGTCTGTTTGCAACAGGGCATCGGGGCTCTTTGCTCCTGATGTGCTGCCCGGGACGGGCTCTTCTTTATAGGTGGTAGGGGGTGAGGGGACCAGGGGGCAGCTTTAAAGGGTACCGCAAGCAAAGCTTCTAAACCCAGCACTTGTGCCCCAGACTCTCCATGCTGCCACCTGACTAGGATGTATTCCTAGTGTTAAATTACCGGTTCATGCAGTGATGAAACAAAGCTCAACTTTATGAAACTTCATGCCTTTTTAAAATCCCTAATGTTAGACACTTTTTGAGGCTATCCTGAAAATCTCTGTTGTAGCTTTTTGTTGTGGTTGTGTGATTTGAGTTACCATGAAATTAACTGTTACTGGAAATCTTTCAGGTATAGCTTTAAGAAGACCTTGACCTACTTTTGCCTGTTTTGACTCTCCAGTTTATTTTGGAAAGAAGAATCATGTAATTTTATTTCTTTGGCAATTAACAACCTTTTGCCTTCAAGGATTTGGAATCAGAGTTTCCAAGAATTATGTGTATAAGTTGATACGCTGGTATTTAGCTAATCTGGATGTCAAAACAACGCCATAGACTAGGTGGCATATAAAATTTGTTTCTCACAGTTCTGGAGATGGTAAAATCCAATGCCAAATGGTCAGCAGATTCCATGTCTGAAGTGGGAGGGGGCTCCCTGGTTCATAGCCACTGTGTCCTTACATGACAGAAGGGATGAGGGCTCTCCGTGCTCCCTTTGATAGGGATACCAATCCCATTCATGACGTCCCTGACTTCATGAACTTAGTCACCTCCCAAGGCCCCACCTCCAAATACCATCACAAGGGAATTAGATTTCAACACATGAATTTGAGGAGAACAATAATAACATTTGGTTTATAGCATCAGGTCACCGCAAGCCATATGTACTCACAGAAAATCTATAATCTTCTATTAAATACTGGTTGGTCCTCTATCTCTGGGTTTAGAAATTATTCTTTTTTTGCTTTAAGAAAAATGATCTTATATGTGATCCATGATTTATTCACAAAAAAGCACTGTGAGTTCACACACTTGCTAAAAAGATACAGAAATGAGAGTGGCTTCTCTTTTTTTTTTTTTTTTGAGACAAAGTTTTACTCTTGTTGCCCAGGCTGGAGTGCAGTGACAATCTTGGCTCACTGCAATCTTCACCTCCCAGGTTCAAGTGATTCTCCTGTGACAGTCTCCTAAGTAGCTGAGATTACAGGCGCCTACCACTATGCTTGGCTAATTTTTGATATTTTTAGTAGAGACAGGGTTTCACCGTATGGGCCAGCCTGGTGTCAAACTTCTGACCTCAGGTGATGGGCCAGCCTCAGCCTCCTAAAGTGCCGGGATTACAGGCATGACCCACCGCACCTTGGCCTCTCTTTTTTTCTAACCAACCCATTGGGCTGAGACGTTGTAGGGGCTCTTGGCTGGACAGTAAGACTTGAGTAGCCACAGCCGGCAAATACAACCTCTTGGTCAGTTTGGGGGAGCAAAAACATGTCAAAAATGAAAAAGTAAAGCAGTTGGAGAAGTTAGTGGGCATTCTAGTTATACCACCTCTTCCCTATCAAACCCCACCCCAACTCAGGAATTAAAACGTGAAACAGTAAACACCGAGACGCTGGTATCCAAATGACACTTCTGAATACTCTTGCTACCTTGTACAGCAACTGCAGGCTGAGCATAGGAGTCAGGAAGGTAGCAGGACCATGATGATATACTGTGGATGTCAGCCAGGGCTAAGGGCTGCCCACTAGGGCTGGAAATTAGGAAGAAAGAGACTAAGTGCAGACCAGCCCCAGCCTCCAAGTCAACAAACAAGATGTTTGTCTTCTGCCATGGGACATCTTCAGGAGCCGCATTAGTGGAGGGGTGGGTGGTAATGGTGGAGTGGGTGGCTCTTTGCTTTTGACAGGGTGTCTGCTTATGTATTAAAATAGTACAGCATATATTTCATTAAGACGTCTGTTAAAAAATGAAGTAAAACTCAGGTTCATATTCTTTTTTTCTTTTTTTATACAGAGTCTCACTGTCACCCAGGCTGGGGTGCAGCAGCTCGATCTTGGCTCACTGCAACCTCTGCCTCCCGGGTTAAAGGGATTCTCTTGCCTCAGCTTCCTGAGTAGCTGGGATTACAGGCATTTGCCACCATGCCTAGCTAATTTTTTGTATTTTTAGTAGAGATGGGGGTTTCACCATGTTGGTCAGGTCAGGCTGGTCTCGAACTCCTGACCTCATGATCCGCTTGTCTCGGCCTCCCAAAGTGCTGGGGGATTACAGGTGTGAGACACCACGCCCAGCAAGGTTCATGTTCTCAAGCAGCACACTATTTGCTATGGCAGGAAAACCAAAAGGCTTAAGTACCAAAAATATACATTGACTACAGTTTCCTGTAAACAAAACAATGTGACTATATGTGACAGTAACTCATATGCCCAGAATATTTTTAACTGAAATTGAAATCATTTTCAATGTTATGTGATACATAACAAATGGTATCACTATATTCTGAGATGATACATTATTTGTATATAGATACTACAAATAAGTTATTTATTCAACAAATAATTCTTTGGAATCTACAAAATGCTGGTTTCTGTTCTAGACACTGAATGTAGAATTGATAGAAAATATAATATTTGTCCTTAGCTAAAAAGCAAAATATATATCGAGTGGAGGTTGTACTGCTGAAAACAGGCAGAGACTGAGTTGCTAATACCAAAATCAGGAAACCCATTGTGATTTTCAATAATTGATATTTCAATACAGGTCTCTTATTTTTTCTCATGGAAATATATTACAGTGTGGAAACACTGGTATCTGAATGCTTAAGTATAGCAGCTATGATCAGTTTTCCAAAGACATTTTAGCAGCTTACTTGCCCATCAGTGACTCATAAAATATTGCGTGAAACCACGTCTTCTCCAACAACCTCAACTATCAGTCTTTGTAAAGTTTGTCAATTAAACTGGTGTCGGTTTTGCAGGTGGTTATTATATTATTAAAAGATAATAGAATACCTGGTTGAAAAACAGCAGGGCACGAAGAGGCACATGTTTAGAGTGTGTCCTAATCCTAGAATTGCAACTAATTCAATTTGCGCCTCCACTCAATAAAAAATTTCCTTAAGAATCTAGAGGTCGCCGGGCACAGTGGCTCACGCCTGTAATCCCAGCACTCTGGGAGGCCGAGGCGGGTGGATCACGAGGTCAAGAGATTAAGACCATCCTGGTCAACATGGTGAAACCCCGTCTCTACTAAAAATACAAAAAATTAGCTGGGCATGGTGGCGCGTGCCTGTAATCCCAGCTACTCGGGAGGCTGAGGCAGGAGAATTGCCTGAACCCAGGAGGCGGAGGTTGCAGTGAGCCGAGATCGTGCCATTGCACTCCAGCCTGGGTAACAAGAGCGAAACTCCATCTCCAAAAAAAAAAAAAAGAATCTAGAGGTCAAGCCGGGCACGGTGGCTCACACTTTGGGAGGTCGAGGCAGGTGGAACACAAGGTCAGGAGTTCGAGACCAGCCTGGCCAATGTGGTGAAACCCTATCTCTACTAAAAATACAAAACTTAGGCCAAGCATGGTGGCTCATGCCTGTAATCCCAGCATTTTGGGAAGCCAAGGTGGGTGGATCATTTGAGGTCAAGAGTTTGAGACTAGCCTGGCCAACAGTGAAAACCCATCTCTGCTAAAAATACAAAAATAATTAGCCAGGTGTGGCAGTGCATGCCTGTAATTCCAGCTATTTGGAAGACTGAGGCAGGAGAATTTGCTTGAGCCTGGGAGGCGGATGTTGCGGTGAGCCAAGATCGCACCACTGCATTCCAGTCTGGGTGACAGAATGAGACCCTTTCTCAAAAAAAAAAAAAAAAAAATTAGCTGGGCACAGTGGTGCACACCTGTACGCCCAGTTACTTGTGAAGCTGAGGCAGAAAAATCACCTGAACCTGGAAGGTGGAAGTTGCAGTGAGCTGAGATCACGCCACTGCACTCCAGCCTGCGCAACAGAGTGAAACC
This sequence comes from Aotus nancymaae, assembly GCF_030222135.1. Classification (NCBI taxonomy): domain Eukaryota; kingdom Metazoa; phylum Chordata; class Mammalia; order Primates; family Aotidae; genus Aotus; species Aotus nancymaae. The sequence goes on along the minus strand of NW_026988430.1, from coordinate 8,616,771 downwards.
CCGTCTCAAAAAAAAAGGAATCCAGAAGTCAGACCTTCCTTTCCTTTGAGGAAAGACTCCAATATGGTTTCTTACCTACTCCAACAAAATTGCTCTTATCAAAGCACAAATGATATTGTTATGAATTGAAGCATAATTTCTCAGCCTTTGTCTTAATTTATGTATCAAGAGCATTTGACACAGTTGATCTCTCCCTCCTTTTCGCAAAGTTTTCTTTGATAGAATTCCAGAACACTTAACCTGTATTTTCCTGACATTTTTTATAATTACCCCTAGTCCTTTTTTGCTGGTTTCTTCTCATCTTTACTACTTTTTAAATGTTAGAGAACCACTAAGCTCACTCAGGACCTGGACTTATCTTTCTTATCTTTGCTTTCTCACTAATTTTTGTGTCATTAACTTCCTGATATTTCATATTACACCTCAACAGTAGACTACACCCAACACTGTCTGACTTCTTCACTTGGATGCCAGTTAGGACTCTCAAAATTATTGTGTCCACATGGAGCCAGTGATACTCCCTAAACTCACTCTCCGCGTTCTGTTTAAGGGCAACTCCCACTCTTTAGTTTCTCAGCTCAGTATTCTTGGTGTCCCCTTTTAGTTTTCTCTGTATCTGTCTGGTTCTCATTCTCTATCTCTCCATCACACACACATTTTCAGATCCTAAGTGTATGGCAAACCCGCCAGCTTTACCTTTAAAGTGCAGTAATTCCAAATGGTGTCTTCAAATTCACCCTCGCACCCTCACCACTTGGTAACTACAGTACTTCCCTCACAAGGTCAGGACTCCACTGCAGAGATTTCTTGGGGAAATAATGAGAACTATTATACATTCTTACTTCAGCGACCCTCAAAATTATAGACTAGTCATATCCTATACAAATTTAAGCTTTTATCATTGCCCTTGTTTTCAATCCAGTCTCTGCAGAGCAACCACAGTATGCAGTTTTTAGAATTCCAAGCTGTATCATAACACTCTTGCTTTAAAGTACTGCTCGATTACTTCTTTTCTCCTCATTAGAATTTAAGCTTAACAAAGCTGGGTAACTTTATATATTTTTCCACTGATCTATCTCCATGAGCTGGAGATCACTTAGTGTAAGGTAAATGATCAGTAACTATTTTCAAATAACAGAATCAATTTTTTTTTCTTTTCTTTCTTTTTTTTTTGAGATGAGATCTCACTCTGTCACCCAGGATGGAGTGCAGTGGCATGATCTCGACTCACTGCAACCTCCACCTCCAGGGTTCAAGTGATTCTCCTGCCTCAGCCTCCTGAGTTGCTGGGACTTCAGGCGTGTGCCACGACACCCAGCTAATTTTTGTCTTTTTTAGTAGAAACGGGGTTTCACCATATTGGACAGGCTGGTCTCGAACTCCTGGCCTCATGTTGGTTAGATTGGTTGGTAGAATCCTTTTTCGTTTTGGTTCTGTTGTTTATTCATTACAGAATGGCTTTGCTACTGTAAAGCCTGAAACATTTTCTTTTTTGTTTTCTTGCTTTTTCTTTCCTTCCTTCTTTCTTCCTTTCTTTCCTTCTTCTTTCCCTCCCTCCTTCTCTCCCTCCCTTTTTTCCTTCCTTCCTTCCCTCCCTCCTTCCCCTTTCTTTCCTTCAACAGGTTTTGCTCTGTTGCACTGGCTGGAGTGCAGTAGGGTTTACAAGACTCACATTTTTTTTTTGAGATGGAGTCTTGCTCTGTCGCCAGACTAGTGTGCGGTGGCGCCATCTCAGCTCACTGCAATCTCCACCTCCCGGATTCAAGCGATTTCCCTGCCTCAGCCTCCCAAGTAGCTGGGATTACAGGCGTGCACCACCACGCCCAGTTAATTTTTTTGTATTTCAGTAGAGATGAGGTTTCACCATGTTGGCCAGGATGGTCTCCATCTCTTGACCTTGTGATCCACTCACTTGGGCCTCCCAAAGTGCTGGGATTGCAGGCATGAACCACCGCACTCAGCCACTTACATTTTTTTTTAACATAAATTTATCTACCTTACATTAGCCAAATTTATTTTCAATGTAACCAATATTTCTTTTAAGTGAAAATTTAAATATTTACCATCTGTTAGCCTCGACACTTTACCTTCTCCAGCCTCAATTTTTCCGGCTCTAGCAATCCTCCCATCTCAGCTTCTCAAGTAGCTGGGACTACAGGTGGTGCCACCATGCCTGGCCAATTTTTGTAATTTTTTGTAGAGATGGGGTTCACCATGTTGCCCAAGCTGGACTCGAGTGCCTGGATTTAGGTGATCCTCCCACCTCAGCCTCCCAAAGTGCTGATATTATAGGCATGAGCCACCATGCCCAAACAAAAGGCTGAAACATTTTCTAAATTTGAAAACAAAGTGCATGGCATTTAAATATCTATTCCTTAAAATTTGGAAAACATGTTAACACCATATAAACCCAGAGCCTGCATTTTTAGATTAGTAACATGTAGATATTTTCAATTTCTTCTAAAGTTTAAAAAAAATAAATTTTGTATTCAGAGAATTTTTGATAACAGACGGAAACTATTTTTCACTTAAAAGAAATGTGGTTACTTTGAAAAGAAATTTGGTTAGTGGAAGTTAGATAAATTTCTCTTTAAAAAAATAATTTAAGAAAAATAATGCTTAGAGAGCAGTGGTCATAGCATGTATTCCAGAAAGAGGAAATTTATCCTGATCTGCCTGTAATAACAAAAGAATGTGGACCAAGATTATCCTATAGGGACATAGATTAAAAGATAGCATACAATTTTATTTAAAAAATGAGGCCGGGCGCGGTGGCTCAAGCCTGTAATCCCAGCACTTTGGGAGGCCGAGGCGGGTGGATCACTAGGTCAAGAGATCGAGACCATCCTGGTCAACATGGTGAAACCCCGTCTCTACTAATACAAAAAATTAGCTGGGCATGGTGGCGTGTGCCTGTAATCCCAGCTACTCAGGAGGCTGAGGCAGGAGAATTGCCTGAACCCAGGAGGCGGAGGTTGCGGTGAGCCGAGATCGCGCCATTGCACTCCAGCCTGGGTAACGAGCGAAACTCCATCTCAAAAAAAAAAAAAAAAAAAAAAGATAACCTTTTGATACATGTATTAAATGTAAGAGAGCAAACAGCATACGCCGGGCGCGGTGGCTCACGCCTATAATCCCAGCACTTCGGGAGGCCGAGGCGGGTGGATCACGAGGTCAAGAGATCGAGACCATCCTGGTCAACAAGGTGAAACCCCGTCTCTACTAAAAATACAAAAATTAGCTGGGAATGGTGGCGCGCGCCTATAGTCCCAACTACTCTGGAGGCTGAGGTAGGAGAATTGCTTGAACCCAGGAGGCGGAGGTTGTGGTGAGCCGAGATTGTGCCATTGCACTCCAGCCTGGGTAACAAGAGTGAAACTCCGTCTCAAAAAAAAAAAAAAAAAAAAAAAAAAAAAAAAAAAAAGAGAACAAACAGCATAAAAATGAACTTTTGGGCGGATATTATGGGATACAAACAAGTACCCAGAACAGTGTGAAAATTCTCATCCTGGCTTGGTGTAGGCAGAACCTCACAGTCTCAGAACAACCCCAGCATGTGGTGGTGGTAGGGCATGGCCCCTCTGTATGAAAACAGTTCTCATTTACTGAGAATTGAAGTCTCAGTTAAAAAAAAAAAAAATACTACCAACCTCAACACAAAATGATTGTTTCATCATTTGATATACCCTGTGAGTTTATAACATGTACAGTCGTGTTATCATTCTATAAGGTTCATCATTTGTTACATTTAAAACCAGAATAATTTAAATTTGAAGTGAAATAAGTCCCTTAGAGAAATAAATTTTAAAATACAACCCCTATCTATCCATATCTATATCATCTGTATCTGAGTTAGGCCATTTTTTATATGGCAAAAAGCAAAAACATCCTTCTAGACTTTCTAAGTTTCATGGCATCACACAAACATTGAGGCAATGTGATAGACAAAGATAGATGTTAATATTATTTGGAGGCCAGGCACAGAGGCTCACACCTGTAACCCCAGCACTTTGGGAGGCTGAGGTGGGTGAATCACCTGAGGTCAAGAGTTTGAGACTAGCCTGACCAATCCCTTGAACCCAGGAGGTGGAGGTTGCAGTGAGCCAAGACTGCACCAGCGCCAGTGCACTCCAGCTTGGGCAACAGAGCAAGACTCTGTCTCAAAAAAAAAAAAAAAAAAAATATATATATATATATATATAGTTTGTAAAATAGTTTCATTTATAGTATCAGGAGCAAACAAAGGTGTTGGTGGTCTCATGCACTATTTCCCACTAGGGTCCATATCTTTGCACGTGAAAAGTAGGTACTAGAGAAGAGCAAAGAGAGAGCACTTTCATTGTTCCCAGAGAATTGGACTAGAGAAATATAAAGTCACCTAGAGAATGATTGTGCACACAGCACTTTTCACTGGGGAAGCCATCTCATAATTTCTGTTGTATATTTTTACTACAATGATAAGTTATTGGTTTGAGTTAAGATGTGTTCATTAAATATAGGTTAATGTTATTGTCCTGTAACGTTAGGACGGTACCCAGAACCTGTGGGAAATTATCACTCACTCACATAACCAAGGAGAAAGAGAAGAGAACAATGGTTATCTTGTATTGTAATGTGATATTGAATTGACACATTAAGATAGCCAATGTGAGCTACCAACCTCAAGCTTTTTAGGTTAACTCCTGTCTGCCAGATTCTCAGGAAAAGATAACATCTTTGGCCAGGCACGGTGGCTCACGCCTGTAATCCCAGCACTTTGGGAGGTCAAGGCGGGCAGATCACCTGAGGTCAGGAGTTCGAGACCAGCCTGACCAACATGGAGAAACCCCATCTCTACTAAAAATACAAAATTAACTGGGTGTGGTGGCGCGTGGCTGTACTCTCAGCTACTCTGGAGGCTGAGGCAGGAGAATCACTTGAACCCGGGAGGTGGAGGTTGTGGTGAGCCAAGATTGCGTCACTGCACTCCACTCTGGGCAACAAAAGGGAAACTGTCAAAAAAAAAAAAAAAATCGTGCTCGCTTCGGCAGCACATATACTAAAATTGGAACGATACAGAGAAGATTAGCATGACCCCTGCGCAAGGATGACATGCAAATTCGTGAAGTGTTCCATATAAAAAAAAATTTTTTTTTAAATCATCTTTCTAAATCCAGATTCACAGGCAGATGACAGTCCATGACCTGAATAACCTTTTAGTGAAGATTTTCAGATTCTGCTCCACATGCTGGGAAGCTCACCAGGGCTTCAAATTTAGGAGAAGGAAGATTTTTTTTTTTTTTTTTTAACAAAAATTAGCTGGGCATGGTGGTAAGTGCCTGTAGTCCCAGCTGCTTGGAAGGCTAAGGCAGGAGAGTCCCTTGAACCCAGGGGCGGAGGCTGCTGGCAACAGAGCCTGGGCAACAGAGCAAAGCACCATCTCAAAAAAAAAAAAAAAAAAAAAGCTAGGCCCAGAATTCGGATCTTAAAAACTCATGGGTTGGGTGCAGTGGCTCATGCCTGTAATCCCACCATTTTAAGAGGCAAGGCGAGCGGATCATCTGAGGTCAAGAGTTCAAGACCGGCCTGACCAATATAGTGAAACCTCATCTCTACTAAAACTACAAAATTAGCAGGGCATTGTGGCGTATGCCTGTAGTCCCAGTTATTTGGGAGGCTGAGGTGGGAAACTCGCTTGAACCAAGGAGGTGGAGGTCACGGCACTGCACTTCAGCCTGGGCGACAAAGCAAGACTCCATCTCAAAAAAAAAAAAAAAAGGTTATTATGTTGGTCAGGCAGAAGTGCCTCACGCCTGTAATCCCAGCACTTTGGGAGGCTAAGGAGGGCAGATCACTTGAGATCAGGAGTTCAAGACCAGCCCGGCCAACATGGTAAAACCCTATCTCTATCAAACATACAAAAATTAGCCGGGTGTGGTAGTGCATGCCTGTAATCTCAGCTACTAAGGAGGCTTAGGCAGGAGAATCACTTGAACTCATGAGGTGGAGGCTGCAGTGAGCCAAGATCTTGCCATTGCAGTCCAGCCTGGGTGACAGGAGACTCCATCTGAAAAAAAAAAAAAAAAAAAAAAGCAAAACTCATTGTGTAAAGACGTATTACAAGTTTTTTTTTTTTAATTTTGGTTTTGGTTTTTTGAGAAGGAGGTTTGCTCTTGCCCAGGCTGGAGTGTAGAGTATTAATGGCATGATCTCGGCTCACTGCAACCTCCGCCTCCCAGGTTCAAGCAATTCTCCAGCCTCAGCCTCCGGAGTAGCTGGGATTACAGGCATGTGCCACCATGCCAAGATAATTTTGTATTTTTAGTAGAGACAGGGTTTCTCCATGTTGATCAGGCTGGTCTCAAACTCCCCACCGCAGGTGGTGATCCATCTGCCTCATCCTCCCAAAGTGTTGGGATTACAGGTGTGAGTCACCGCGCCCAGCCACAAGGTATTTTATCAAAGCATTATTTCTAGTGGTAAAAACTGTAAAGTAATAATAAATATCCATCTGTACAGGTACAGATGAATAAATTTTAAGGTTACACACAAATTACAAAGTGTTAAGCACCTATTCAAATGAATAACTTGGCTATCAGTTGGTCTAGGGATAGACATGCACCTTTTTTTTCCTTTTGAGATGGAGTTTTGCTCTTGTTGCCCAGGCTGGAGTGCATTGGTGCAATCTGAGCTCACTGCAACCTCTGCCTCCCAGGTTCTAGCTGGGATTACAGGCATGGGCCACCACACCAGCTAATTTTGTATTTTTAGTAGAGGTTGGATTTCACCATATTGGCCAGGTTGGTCTTGAATTCCCGACCTAGTGATCTGCCTGCCTGGGCCTCCCAAAGTGCTGGGATACCCTTTTGTAAAGGCAGATTAGCAACGTTTAAAAAAATATGTATTTTGGGGTTGGGAGCGATGTATTTTCAGCACTTTGGGCGGCCAAGAGGGGCGGATCAGCTAAGGTCAGGAGTTCAAGACAAGCCTGGCCAACATGGTTGAACCCTCATCTCTACTAAAAATACAAAAATTAGCTGGACATGGTGGTGGGCACCTATAATCCCATCTACTCAGGAGGCTGAGGCAGAATTGCTGGAACCCCAGAGGCGGAGGTTGTAGTGAGCCGAAATCACACCACCGCACTCTAATCTGAAAAACAAGAGCAAAACTCCGCCTCAAAAAAAAAAAATAAAAACAAAAACTAAAGAAGTAAGCATGGTATCCAACAGTGATTAGAAAAATTCTAAAATGTTTTCTCTTGCCTTTAAAGAGAATCACGTACACTTTTAACTACTTTTCATATAGTAGAGGCAGGATATATCACAAAACCCCACTTGTTAAACACAAAGACCTATGACATAAAGGTCAAGAGAAAAGAAAACTTTCATGTAAAACTAAAACTAGCTAAGAAAGCTAAAGGAAACTGACGAAAACTCTCATCATTAACTTACATTCAACCATAAAACAAGGAATCCACTCAGACAGTGTTCTCTCTTCTCTCACTTTCCGAAGAGGAAAGAAGAACGATCATCAACGACAAATGGCGATTGCACCCAAGCAACACCAAAAGTCAACTTCACGCTCAAGAGAGAACACTACGTCTCCTCCTCGTGGTATTCGGTGCTCTACACATTCAGAGAAACTTCTCTAGTAACAAACTATAGAAATGATCCCTGAAAGTATAGTCTTACTTTTCTGCTCATCGCCTCCATCAGGACTATATCCGCCGCACACTTTGCACTGATGGCGAGATACTTTCGCTATTTCTGATTCCATTAGGAAATAAATAGAAAAACAGATTGGCAATATCATCTTTTCAAATGCTGTCAATCACTTGGCAACACATTTTAACGTTTAAGTGGAAATGTAATTTTTTAAATCATTTCAATTTTAAAAGTTGAAAAAAAATAGGCGTGCTTAATTAGCATAATGCTGATTGACAGCCAATCACAACCTGAATTTTTAAAGCGGGCCGTGTTTGATCCTGGTGTGGTGAGCCCGCCTGTAATCCGGTAATCCTTGGGTTTTGAGAGCCCACAATGAGGCCCAGGAGGCAGGATCCTTTGTTCTATGAGTTTGAGACCAGCCTAGGCAATATAGCCCGATCCCGTCTCTACCGGGCGGTGGGGCGGGAAGTAAAACTGAGCTGGACGTGGTGGCACCGCCTGTAGTCTCAGCTACTCAGGAGGCTGAAGAGGGATGATCGCTTGAGCCAGGGAAACTGGCTGAGTTCGAAGCTGCAGTGAGGTTTGATTGCCACACTGTACCCCAGCCTGGCAGAAAGAGTGAGATCTTGTGACTTAATAACAATTTTTCTAGGGGGGATGATATAAAATAGACATAAAATGTACCATTTTAACCATTTTTCACATATACAATTATGTGAATGCATTAAGTGCATTCATGCAACCAATGGTATGTAACCGTCACCATCATTTTTCTCCAGAACTTTTTCAACATCCCACACTGAAACTCTGTACCCATAAAACAAACTTCCTTTTCCTCCCTCTGCCCAGACCCTTTTAACCACTATTCTCCTTTCTGTCTCTATGAATTTGATTCTTGTAGGTACTTCTATAAGTGGAAACATGCAATATCATTCTTTTTTTTTTTTTTTTTGTATCTGGCTCATTTCACTTAGAATTATGTTTTCAAGGTTCATTCATGTTGTAACATGTTACAGAATTTCACTTCTTTTTTAGGCTGGAGTGCAATGATGCATGATGGCTCACTGCAGCCTTGACCTCCAGGGCTCAGGTGATCCTCCCACGTCAGCCTCCTGAGTAGCTGGGACTACAGGCACATGCCATCACACCTGGCTAATTTTGTATATTTTTTGTAGAGAAGAGGTTTCACCACATTGTCTAGGCTGGTCTTGAACTCCTGGGCTCAAGAGATCCACCCGCCTAGGCATCTCAAAGTGGTGAGACTACAGGCATGAGCCACCACGCCCAGCTGTTTTCTTAATTACATTTTTGAATTGTTCCTTGCTAGTGTATAAAAACACAACTGAACCTAGGCGCAGTGGCTCACGCCTGTAATCCCAACACTTTGGGAGGCCTAGGCAGGCAGAACACCCGAGGTCAGGAGTTTGAGACCAGTCTGGCCAACATGGTGAAAGCCTGTCTCTACTGAAAATACAAAAATTAGCCGGCATGGTGGTGGGCACCTGTAATCTCAGCTACTTGGGAGGCTGAGGCAGGAGAATCACTTGAACCTGGGAGGTGGAGGTTGCAGTGTGCCAAGATTGAGTCATTGTACTCCAGCCTGGGCAACAAGAGCAAAACTCCTCAAAATACAACAACAAAACACAACTGGTTTTTGTGAGTTGATCTTGTGTCCTGAAACTTTGCTGAATTTGCTGATTAGTTCTAGTAATTTTTGTGAGTGTATTCTTTCGGATTTTCTATATTTATAGAAATAGTTTTATTTCTTCTTTCCCGGTTTGGTGCCTCTTATTGCTTTTTCTTACCTAAATGGTCTGGCTACAACTTCTAGTGAAATGCTGAGTAGCAGTAGTAAAAGTGAACTTCTGTGTCTTGTTCCTGATCTTTGGGGGAAAGCTTTCAGCCTTTCACCATTAAGTTTGACGACAATTGTGGGTTTTTCACAAATACCTTTTATAATGTTGAGGCAATTTCCCTCTTTTCATAGTTTTAATATATGTTTAATCATGAAATGTTAGAATTTCTTTTCTTTTTCTTTTTCTTTTTCTTTTTCTTGAGACAGAGTCTTGCTCTGTCGCCAGGCTGGAGTGCAATGGCGCAATCTTGGCTTACCGCAACCTCCGACTCCCAGGTTCAAGCAATTCTCCTGCCTCAGTCTCTTAAGTAACTGGGACTACAGGCGCATGCCACCATGCTCAGCTAATTTTTCGTATTTCTAGTAGAGACGAGGTTTCACCGTGTTAGCCAGGATGGTCTCAATCTCCTGACTTCATGATCCTCCTGGCTTGGCTTCCCAAAGTGCCAAAGTCCTGGGATTATAGGCATGAGCCATCGTGCCATGCCGAAATGTTAGAATTTCTTAGATGCTCTTCCTGTGTCAGCTGTTTCCCTTTTTTTTTTTTTTTTTTTTTGATGGAATAGCCAGGCATGGTGGCTCACACCTGTAATCCCAGCTACTTGGGAGGCTGAGGCAGGAGAATCACTTGAACCCTGGAGGCAGAGGTTGCCGTAGCTGAGATCACACCACTACACTCTAACCTGGGCAAAAGAGACTGAGTCTCGCTCCATTGCCAGACTGGAGCGCAGTGACTCGATCTCAGCTCACTGCAACCTCCATCTCTCATGTTCAGCCGATTCCCTTGCCTCAGCCTCAGTAGCTGGGACTATAGGCGCACACCACCTCTAGCTAATTTTTTGTACTTTTTGTAGAGACAGGGTTTCATCATGTTGGCCAGGATGGTTGCAATCTCCTGACCTCATGATCCGCCCAGCTCGGCCTCCCAAAGTGTTGGGATTACAGGCTTGACCCACCGCTACCAGCCATTAATTGATTTTCTTATGTTGAGCCACCCCCTTGCATTCCTGGGATAAATCCCTCCCTTCCTCTCAGCTGCAGCACCTGAGTAAAGCCTTCTTCCTTGACAATAACCATTGTCTCAGAGATTGGCTTTCTGTGAGGTGAGCAGCAGGCCCTAGACCCAACCCCTGGTGTTTTCGTAACACCAGGATGGGCAGTAGCCTCCAGACACTGGAGGAGTCAAGGAGGAATCCTCCATTTGAGACTTCAAATGATCCTGTCAACAGATTGATTCCTGACTTTGAGCCTCCAGAACTGTGACTGAATAATTTCCGTTTTTTGTTTTTGTTTTAGTTTTTTTGACAGAGTCTCACTTCATCACCCAGGCCGGAGTGCAGTGGCATGATCTGGGCTCACTGCAACCTCAGCCTCCTGGGTTCAAGCGATTCTTCTGCCTCAGCCTCCTGAGGAGCTGGGATTACAGCCATGCGCCACCACGCCTGGCTAATTTTTATATTTTTAGTACAGATGGGATTTTGCCATGTTGGCCAAGCTGGTCTTGAACTCCTGACCTCAAATTATCTGCCTATCTCGGCCTCCCAAAATGCTGGGATTACAGGCGTGAGCCACCATGCCTGGCCAAAGTCACCGCACACAGCCTTTAATTTCAAAATAATTTTACATTTACAGGAAATCGCATTCAGCACAGAGAAGTCCTATGTGCTCTTCACTCAGTTCCCCCATGGCTACATCTTCCATAGCTGTAAGTACAATATCAAGTCATGAAATTTACATTAATGAAATATGTGTATATGGCTCTATGCCATTTTATCACATGTAGATTCATGTACTGACCATTGCAATCAAGATACAAAACTGTTCCATAAATATCTCTTTTGGTTTTTATTTATTTATTTTTTATTTTTATTTTTATTTTTTTAAGACACAGTCTTGCTCTGTCGCCAGGCTGGAGTGCAGTGGCGCAATCTCAGCTCACTGCAACCTCCGCCTCCTGGGTTCAAGTGATTCTTCTGCCTCAGCCTCCCAAGTAGCTGGGACTACAGGTGTGTGACACCACGCCCAGCTATTTTTTGTATTTTTAGTAGAGACGGGGTTTCACCATATTGGCCAGGATGGTCTTGATCTCTTGACCTCCTGATCTGCCTGCCTCAGCCTCCCAAAGTGCTGGGATTACAGGCGTGAGCCACCGCACCCGGTCTGGGTTTTATTTATTTTATTATTAATTTTGAAAGATAGGGTCTCACTCTGCTGCCCAGGCTGGAATGCAGTGGCACAATGATAGCTCACTGCAGCCTTGAACTCCTGGACTAAAGTGAGCCTCCCACCTCAGCCTCCAGAATAGCCGGGCCTACAGGCATGCATGCACCACCATGCCTGGATAATTTTTTCAATTGTTTTTGTAGACACAAGGTCTTGCCATATTGCCCAGGCTGGTCTCAAAGTCCTGGCCTCAAGTGATCTTCACATCTCAGCCTTCCAAAGCACTGGGATTATAGGCATGGGTCACCACTCTAGGCCCTCACCTCTTTATAGACATAACCCTGCTCCACACCATTCCTAATTCCCGACATGAGGAATTTGTTCTCCATTTCTATAATTATGTCATTTTGAGAATGTCGTATAAATGGAATCAAATCATACAGTCTGTAACCTTTTGAGATTGCCTTTTTTTTTTTTTTTTTTTTTTTGAGCTGGAGTCTTATTCTGTTGCCCAGGCTGGAGTGTAGTGAGGCGATCTCAGCTCACTGCAACGTCCACCTCCTGGGTTCCAGCAATTCTCCTAACTCAGCCTCCTAAGTAGCTGGGATTACAGGCGTGTGCCACCACGCCCGGCTAATTTTTGTATTTTTAACAGAGATGGGGTTTCAGCATGTTGGCCAGGCTAGTCTCAAACTTCTGACCTCAAGTGATCCATCTGCCTCGGCCTCCCAAAGTGCTGGGATTACAGGTGTGAGACACTGCGCCCGGCCTGACATTGTCTTTTTTTCATGCAGCATAATTTCCCTAAGATCTAACCAATTAGGAGATACCAAGAAACCACATACTCCACAGCACAAGCTGGAGTGCAGTGGCACAATCTCGGCTTACTGCAACCTCCGCCTCCCAGGTTCAAGTGATTCTCCTGACTCAGCCTCCAAGTAGCTGGGATTATAGGCAAGCACCATCACACCCAGCTAATTTTTGCCTTTTTTTTTTTTGAGACGCAGCTCGACCTCCCAAAGTACTGAGATTACAGGCGTGAGCCACCATGCCCAGCCTTAATCTTTGTATTTTTAGTAGAGACAGGATTTTACCATGTTGGCCAGGCTTGTCTTGAACTCCTGATCTCATAATCCACCCACCTCAGCCTCCCAAAGTGCTGAGATTACAGGCATGAACCACCATGCCCGGCCAAACCTAGTATCTTTAATTTGTATTTGTCCTTATAATCTACTTCCTGCTTGATGTTCTAAATGCCAAAAATCCACGGAGGGTGACATGTCACTAGGCAAAAAAGCTATTTGACAAAATCATTCAGAGTATATGTACTGTTTTGTTTTTGTTTTTTTTTTGAGACGGAGTTTCACTCTTGTTACTCAGGCTGGAGTGCAATGGCACAATCTCGGCTCACCGCAACCTCCGCCTCCTGGGTTCAGGCAATTCTCCTGCCTCAGCCTCCTGAGTAGCTGGGATTACAGGCACACACCACCGTGCTCAGCTAATTTTTTGCATTTTTAGTAGAGACGGGGTTTCACCATGTTGACCAGGATGGTCTCGATCTCTTGACCTCGTGATCCACCTGCCTCGGCCTCCCAAAGTGCTGGGATTACAGGCGTGAGCCACCGTGCCCGGCCCTGTACTGTGGTTTTTATGACTGTTATAGAAAGAACTGCTTCCTCTCCAGATTTTTTTTTTTTTTTAAGATAGAGCCTCACTCTGATGCCCAGGCTGGAGTGCAGTGGTGCCATATCAGCTCGCTGCAACCTCCTCCTCCCGGGTTCAGGTGATTCTCCTGGCTCAGCCTCCCAAGTAGCTGGTATTACAGGCACCTGCTACCGTGCCTAGCTAATTTTTGTATTTTTAGTAGAGACAGCGTTTTACCATGTTGGTCAGGCTAGTCTCGAACTCCTGACTTCAGGTGATCTGCCCACCTCAGCCTCCCAAAGTTCAGGAATTACAGGCGTGAACCATCTCACCCGGCCTCTTCTCCAACTTCTAATCCCTACACTCTTACTATCTCTCCCTGCACTTTTCTGAATCTGTTTTGAATCCATGCATTAACTGTCACACTAGACACATTTGTTTCAACATTTTGGAAATCGATGGATAATAAGAGGGGAACAAAGTGCTTAGGACTGAAAAATGAGGAGTCCATCCTCTAGATGGGGAAGATGAGACTCAGAGAAGGCAATTTCCCAAAGATCATGTGCTGGGCTCTTTCCCCAAGTGCAGCCCCTTGGTTTTTCATCACTTTTTTAAAATATTGTTTTTTTCTATTTGTATTTTTTGTTTGTTTGTTTTTGAGATGAGGGTCTCACTCTGTTGCCCAGGCTGGAGTGCAACTTACTGTAACCTCTGCCTCCCAGGCTTAAGTGGTCCTCCCACTTCATTCAGCCTCCCAAGTAGCTGGGACTACAGGTGCCTGCCACCACACCCAACTAATTTTTTTAATTATTTGTAGAGACAAGGTTTTACCATGTTGCCCAGGCTGGTCTTGAAGTCCTAGGCTCAAGCAATCTACTTTGGCCTCCCAAAGTGCTGAGATTACAGGCGTGACCCACTGCACCTAGTTTTATCATTCTTATAATCATTTTTATTTGACAAATAAATAATAATAAAATTTATGACACAGCCTCAGGAGCTCCTGACATGTGCCCCCGGTTTTTATCATTCTTAACAATAGCTAATGTTCACTGAGTCCTTATTGTGTGCCAATAAGCGTTTTATTTTATGTTTTGAGATGGAGTCTTGCTCTGTTCCCCAGACTGGAGTGCAGTTTCAATCTCGACTGACCACAACCTACGCCTCGTAGGTGCAAGTGGTTCTAGTGCCTCAGCCTCAGGAGAAGCTGAGACTGTAGGCACGCACCACCACGCCTGCTAATTTTTGTATTTTTAGTAGAAACGGGGTTTCACCATGTTGGCCAGGCTGGTCTTGAACTCCTGACCTCAATTGGTCCACCCTGGTCCACTCCGCGCACTAGGCTTCGGCCTCTGAAAGTGCTGGGATTACAGGCGTGTGCCACCCCGCCGGCCCCTCAGTGTTTTAGTATGTATGTCTATTAATCCTCCTGACAGCTGTGCCAGACAGATATAGTTGTCTTCAATCTAGTGATGCGAAGAATCACTTGAGATCAGGAATTCGAGGCCAGTCTGGGCAACATGGTTAGACCCCCATCTCTACTCCAACCTGGGCACAGAGTGAGACCCTGTCTCAAAAAATAAATATATAAAAACAGTAATAATAAAGTGACTGCTCTTGGATTCCACACCTACAGAGTAATAATTTAAATGACCACCCTGTTAACTAAAAGTAGTACAATGAACAAAATTCACTCATAATCCCAAGGCCCAAGAGGCAAGTTTAAGTGAGGAAGGCCCTGTGCAGTCTTCCCGGAAATCCCCGTCCACACATCAGGCTTGCAGCCAAAGCGTGTCAGTCCTACAGGTTCCTGGCCCAGGTGCGCAGCTGCTCCACGCGACCCCCCGGTCGGCCCTGGAGGAGCCAGCCCTGCCCGCCGCTTCGCCTCAGCCAATAGCGCGGGCGCGTTTGGAGGCGGCCCCTGCTTGACTGCGCGCTCTGATTGGGCGTCTCTGGGGGCGGGGCCAGGCCGAAGCCTGGCGCGCGGGGTGCACCTAGCAGAGCGCGAGCGGTCCAGCGCCAAGTTCAGGGTTTGGGGTTGGCGCGGCCGGTCACGTGGTTGGAACGCGGCGGTGCGCGGGGCGTTGGGTCAGCGGGTCTGGGACTTTGGTGGCACCGGCGGCGGCGTGGGACCGAGGCGTCGCTAGGCACGGGCGCGTGGCCGTGTTCCGGTAGGTGGGTGGCTTCTGGTCCGAGGGCCGCGGCGTCCTGGATCCCGGGGTGGGGGGGCGGTGCTCGGGCGTCCTCGGTGTCCCCTGCCGTACCTCACCCTCTGCAGTCGGAACGACTTGAGGGGAGTGCTTAAGTCGCGCCTGGGCTGGGGGTCGGGCGGCCGCCAGCCGCAGCCCCTCGGTTCCAGGCACATTCGGCGCGGTGAGGTGGCCTCGGTGGCCTTTGGCAGGAATGCGAAGGCTTACCGCGGATGTGAGTAGCACTTTTCTCGTTGAGCATCTTCGATTTAAACACAACTCCTCGCCTCGCTCCTTCACGACAAAGCTGCAAGTCGAGTGTTACCGTTTCCCCCGTTTTACAGGTGAGCAAGGTGGTGGGGCTCGGAGAAAGGACACAACTTAAATGGCAGAGCTCGGAATCGAACCCGGGTTCTCAAAGCCTGCGCCCCTAACCGGTACTCGCAGGGTCCCTCCACTTTTGGCCTGTCCCACCAGATCCCTCTGGGGAATGAGCTCTTCCTGTTGCCCGCAGTCTGCCACCCCACTGTTTTAGGAGACAAATGTTGCACTGTAAAGTTCTTGGCCCGGTGCCTCTGCTTTGAGATTCTGGGAGTTAAGTGACCCTTGGTCCAGCTGAGGTCAGCACAGATGCGGGCCTTCAAACTCGGGCAGTTATCCCAGAGAATAGACTGGAAACACCAGTTGAGGTTCTTACAGAAATAACATTGTAGGCCTGTGGCTCATGCCTGTAATCCCTAGCACTTTGGGAGATGGAGATGTGCAGATCACTGAAGGTCGGGAGTTCGAGACCAGCCTGGCCAACACAGTGAAACCCCGCCTCTACTAAAAATACAAAAAAATTAGCCAGCCATGGTGGCACACATCTGTAATCCCAGCTACTCGGAAGGCTGAGGCAGGAGAATCGCTTGAACCCAGGAAGTGGAGGTTGCAGTGAGCAGAGATGGCGCCTCTGCACTCCAGCCTGAGGGACAGAGCGAGACTCCATCTCAAAAAAAAGAAAGAAAGAAAGAAAGAAAAAGCGTAAATTTATTACCTGGGGGAACTTGGAACGGAGGTTGGTAATTGTGTTTTTATTTAGTGCAGTGTTGCAATGTCCTGGGACAAGGCTTTGGAAGTGAAGAGAAACCAGAGTTCAGATTCTGGCCCTTATTATATAACTTTAGACAAGTTAGCTCTCTGGGCCTCAATTTCCTCTTTTGTAAACAAGAGAACACAAAAATCTGTGTGTGAGATAGAAGATGTTCAACAAGGTAGTTCCCTTAGCAGACCCCTGGCCGGATCCACTTGTGTGATAGAGGCCCAGGTAAGATTTGGAGGCATGGAGAGGCTGGTGACTTTGCTGGTGACCTCACTTACTGGATCTCTCCCTGGTGTTGAGGATCTGGCCACACTGAGCAACCGTGCCTCTACAGAAATATCTAATGCTGTAATGACTGATGCTGCGGTGAGCTGTGTTGGCTGGGGTGCTTACCAGGTGTTACTGAATGTTAATGAAGACATCCCTAAGATTCCTAAGTTTCCTTTTCTTTCTTTCTTTTATTTTGGGATGGAGTCTTGCTCTGTTGTCCAGGCTAGAGTGCAGTGGCATGATCTCGGCTAACTGAAACCTCCACCTTACTGGTTCAAGCTATTCTCCTGCCTCAGTTTCCTGAGTAGCTGGGATTACAGGCATATGCCACCATAATTGGCTAATTTTTGTATCTTTAGTAGAGATGAGTTTTTGCCATATTGACCAGGCTGGTCTCGAACTCCTTACCTCAAATGATCTGCCCACCTTGGCCTTCCAAAGTGCTGAGATTACATGCGTGAGCCACTGAGCCCAGCCCTTTTTTTTTCTTTTTAGAGAGACAGGGGTGTCACTATGTTACCCAGGTTGGTCTTGACTCCTGTGGTCCTGTGACTCCCCAGACTTCAGGTATGCAAGTCTGATTGCTGACCCTTGGCAAGTCACACTTCCTCCTTTCTCTGAGCTTTGAACTTGGGGTGCTCTGTACTTGTTTACTCTGCGAAGATTGCTCTCATCCCAGATCTCATGCTTGGCTCCTTTCCACAGCTCAGATTTCAGCTCAGGGATGTTCCCTGGCACAGTCTGAAGTAGCTCTTCCTTTCTTTCTTTCCTTTCTTTCTTTCTCTTTTGAGACAGGGTCTTGCTCTGTTGCCCAGGCTGGAGTGCAGTGGCAGAGTCGAGGCTCACTGCAGCCTCAGCCTCTGGGACTCAAGCGATCCTCCTGCTTCAGCCACCCAGAATAGCTGAGAATATAGGCACGTGCCACCAGGCTCAGGTAATTTTTTTTTTTAATTTTTTAATTTTTTTTTGTAGAGACAGGGTTTTGCCATGTTGCCTAGTCTGGTCTTGAACTCCTGGGCTCAAGTGATCTTCTCACCTCAGCCTTTCATAGTTTGGGGATTACAGGCATGAGCCACCATGCCTGAGCTTGTGTATTTCTTTTCTTTTTTTTTGAGATGCACCCTGCTCTGTCCACCCAGGCTGGAGTGCAATGGCATGATCTCCCCACTCACTTCAACCTCCGCTTCCCCGGTTCAAGCAATTCTCCTGCCTCAGCCTCCCAAGTAGCTGGGATTACAGGCACCCGCCACCACACCTGGGTAATTTTTGCATGTTTAGTAGAGATGGGGTTTCACCATGTTGGCCAGGCTGGTCTCGAACTACTGACCTCAAGTAATCCACCCGCCTCGGCCTCCCACAGTACTGAGATTGAAGTTGTGATCCACTGTGCCCAACCTAATTTTTTTTTTTTTTGAGACAGAGTCTTGCTCTGCTGTCACCCAGGCTGGAGTGCAGTGGCATGATCTCAGCCCACTGCAACCTCTGCCTCCCAGGTTCAATCGATTCTCCTGCCTCAGCCTCCCAAGTAGCTGGGACTACGGGTGCCTGTCACCATGCCTGGCTAATTTTTGTATTTTTAGTAGAGTCAGGGTTTCACCATATTGGCCAGGTTGGTCTTGAACTCCTGACCTTGTGATCCACCTACCTCAGTCTCCCAAAGTGCTGGGATTACAGGCATGAGCCACCATGCCCAGCTGTATTTCTTAATTGTTTATAATTTGTTTCTCATAAGAGCAGGACCTCTATCTTAGTAACTTCTGTATTCATAGTGCCTAGCTCTGTGCCTGGGATGTACGAGTTGTTCAATAAATGCTGATTGAATGAATTCATTGTAGAGGTCTTAGATATCAAACACTTATTCTGGAGTTTTTTTTCTTTTTGAGAGATAGGGTCTCACTCTGTCATCCAGGCTGGAGAGCAGTGGCAAAATCATAGTTTATGGCAGCCTTGACCTCCCAGGCCCAAGTAATCCTCTCACCTCAGCCTCCCAAATAGCTGAGACTACAGGCATGCACCACCGTATCATCCAGCTAATTTTTAATTTTTTTTTTTATAAGATGGAGTCTTGCTCTGTCACCCAGGCTGGAGTGCAGTGGCGCAGTCTTGGCTCACTGTAACCTCTGCCTCTCGGGTTCAAGCGATTCTTCTGCCTCAGCCTCCTGAGTAGCTGGGACTACAGGCACATGCCACCGCACCCAGCCAATTTTTGTCTTTTTAGTAGAGACAGGGTTTTGACATGTTGGCCAGGCCGATCTTGAACTCCTGACCTCAGGTTATTCACCCTCCTTGGCCTCCCAAAGTGCTGGGATTACAGGCATGAGCCACCTTGCCAGGCCTTTCCCCCTCCCCTCCCCCCGACCTGAGATGGACTCTTGCTCTGTCACCCAGGCTGGAGTGCAGTGGTGCGATCTTGGCTCACTGCAACCTCCACCTCCTGGGTTCAACTAATTCTGCCTCAGCCTCCTGAGTAGCTGGGATTATAGGCACCTGCCACCACACCTGGCTAATTTTTGTATTTTTAGTAGAGATGGGGTTTCACTATATTGGCCAGGCTGGTCTCGAACTCCTGACCTTGTGATCCGCCTGCCTTGGCCTCCCAAAGTGCTGGGATTACAGGTGTGAGCCACCATGCCCAGCCCAGGCCTTATTTTGAACTAAATATGGAATTACCCTATGACCCAGTAATTCCACTTCTGAATATATACCCAGAAGAATTGAAAGCAGGGAGTACTTGAACAGAAATTTGTATACCCGTGTTCATAGCAGCATGATTCACAATGACCACAAGGTGGAAACAACCCAAATGTCTATCAGCAAATGAAGGGAGAAACAAAATATGGCATACACATACAATGAAATATTATTCACCCCTAAAAAGGAGGCCAGGCGCAGTGTCTCATGCCTGTAATCCCAGAACTGTGGGAGGTCGAGTTGGGTAGATCACTTGAGGTCAGGAATTTGAGACCAACTTGGCCAACATGATGAAACCCCATCTCTACTAAAAACACAAAAAATTAGCCAGGCATGGTGGTAGTCACCTGTAATCCCAGCTACTCGGGAGGCTGAGGGAGGAGAATTGCTTCAACCCGGGAGGTGGAGGTGGCAGTGAGCCGAGACCACGCCACTGTACTCCAGCCTGGGCAACAGAGTGAGACTTCATTTCCAAAAAAAAAAAAAAAAAATCCTGGCACAGTTGCTCACACCTGTAATCTCAGCACTGTGAGAGACTGAGGCAGGTGGATCACGAGGTCAGGAGTTCAAGACCAGCCTGGCCAACATGGTGAAACCCTGTCTCTATTAAAAAACAAACATTAATGGCACGGTGGTGTGTGCCTGTAATCCCAGCTACTTGGGAGACTGAGGCAGGAGAATCACTTGAACCTGGGAGTTGGAGGTTGCAGTGAGTTGAGATCATGCCATTGCACTCCAGCCTGGGTGACAGAGTGAGACTCTGTCTCCAAAAAAAAAAAAAAAAGGAAAGGAAAGAAATTCTGATACATGCTACAACATAGATAAATCTTGAAAACGGTGCTAAGTGAAATAAGCTAGACACAAAAGGACAAATACAGCATGATTCCACTTAAATGAGGTAGCTAGAGTAATCAAATTCATTGTACAGTACAATTCATTGTAAGAGTACAGTAGTAGTTACCAGGATCTGGGCAGTGAGAGGAAAGGGTGTTTGTTTCATGGGTACAGAGTTTCAGTTTGGGATGTTGAAAAAGTTCTGGAGATAAATAATGATGATTGTTGTAAAACATGAATACTTAATACCACTGTATATGTAAAAATGGTTAAAACTAAATATGTTAGATATTTTTCTCACAATTTAAAGGCAAAAAAAAAGTGAGAGATTCAAGGTACTGTGTATGTTTTTCAGCCAACCTCCAAACTCAAGAGGAGATGCTAAGTATGTCCTCAGATTGAGGGCTTCCTTGATCCTAAATGGATAGGTAACAGCCCAGGGATGGGACTGCTGGGCTGAGGGCTAGGGCTGTCTCTCTCACCAGGGATTAGAAAGTAACAGCTTGGAATTCATGTCGAGGACTAGGAAGGGTTTGTAGTAAGGGCAAGACAGCATATGTTGTTAGGCTGAAGTGAAATTGGTAGAGACTTGGTTGTTCCAGAGAGCTGAATGAAATGCCTTTCATAGAGCGATTGTGGAGCTGACCCTTCTCAGAGGAAGTTTCCAAATGGACTTGAGTTATTTGGTTCAGAAATCTTCCACCTGTACTGCTGACCACCTTCAAGTCCTTTTAACCTTGAGTAGCTGATGAGGGAAGGTTTTTTTTCTCTGTGGGGTTCTAAGACCAGCGGGCCTGTTTTGGCCATTATGCTTCTTTCTTGTTTTCTCCACTGCCCAGGGCATGGCTATTGCCGAGACAGAGGTCTTGGGGTGCAGGGGCTTTGGCTGGGAGCAGCTTTTATCACCCAGGAGGAGCAGATGGGCCAGCCAAGGCTGTAGATGCCTTCCAGGGCCCGTAGCCCAGACCTCGCTGCCTTGTGTTTTGTGGCACCACTGCCTGATGGTTCCTGATGGTGTCCCTGTCTTGGCCTCCCAAAGTGCTGGGATTGCTGGCGTGAGCCACCATGTCTGACAACCAGTCAGCTGTATTTTAATGGGATGTAGTTTTGTGATAGAAATAAAACCATGAGCTGGGTGCAGTGGCTCATGTGTGTAATCCCAGCGTTTTGGGAGGCTGGGGCAGGAGGGTTGCTTGAGCCCAGGAGTTTAGAGATCAGCCTGGATAACATAATGAGACTGTATCTCTATAAAAAACAAAAAAATTGGCGGGGCATGGTGGCTCCTGCCTATAATCCCAACAGTTTTGGGAGACCAAGGCAAGTGGATCACCTGAGGTCAGGAGTTTAAGACCAACCTGACCAACATGGTGAAACCCCATCTCTACTAAAAATACAAAAAAAAATTAGCTGGGCATGATGGTGTGTGCCTGTTATCCCAGCTATTCAGGAGTCTGAGGCAGGAGAATTGCTGCAACCTGGAAGGTGATTCTCCTGCCTCAGCCTCCTGCAGTGAGCCAAGATTTCGCCATTACACGCTAGCCTGGGCAAGAGAGTGAGACTGCTTGTGAGCTAAGGTGAGAGATCACTTGAACCCAGGAAGTTGAGGCCCTAGTGAGCCAGGATTGCACCACTACACTTTATCCTGTGCTGCAGAGCATGACTCCATAAAAATACGCAGGCAAATGTGACCTGTAATTTTTTTTTTTTTTTTTTTGAGAAGGAACCTTGCTCTGTCACCCAGGCTGGAGTATAGTGGCATGATCTTGGCTTACTGCGATTCTCCTGCCTCAACCTCCCCAGTAGTTGGGATTGCAGGCGTGTACCACCATGCCTAGCTAATTTTTGTATTTTTAGTAGAGACAGGGTTTCACCATATTGGCCAGGCTGGTCTCCTGATCTCGTGATCTGCCCGCCTGCCTTGGCCTCCCAAAGTGCTGGGATTACAGGCGTAAGCCGCGCCCAGCCCAACCTGTAATTCTTTAGGAAGATTTATATTCAAGCAAGTGCCTTTTTTTTTTTTTTTTTTTTTAAACACAGGATCTTACTCTGTCACCCAGGCTGGAGTGCAGTGCCACAATTATGGCTCACTGCAATCTAGCTTTCAGGCTCAGGTGATCCTCCCACCTCAGCCTCCTGAATAGCTGAGACTACAGATGCATGCCAACACGCCCAGCTAATAATTTGGTTTGTGTTTGTTTGTTTTTGAGACGGAGTGTCATTCTGTCGTCCAGGCTGGAGTGCAACGGCTTGATCTCGGCTCACTGCAGCCTCCACCTCCCTGGTTCAAGTAATTCTCATGTGTCAGCCTCCCGAATAGCTGAAACTACAGGTGCCTGCCACCACACCTGGCTAATTTTTGTATTTTTATTAGTAACGGAGTTTCAGCTTGTTGGTCTGGGTAGTCTCAAACTCCTGACCTCAGATGATCCACCAGCCTCAGCCTCCCAAAGTGCTGGAAAAACAGGAGTGAGCCACAGCACCCAGCCCCAATTTGTATTTTTTGTAGAGATGGGGCTTCACCATGTTGCCCAGGCTGGTCTTGCACTCCTGTGCTCAAGTGACCCTCCTGCCTTAGCTTCTCAAAGTGCTGGAATTACAGGCATGAGCCACCACATAGGGCCCATGTGTTGTTTTTTTTTAGATGGAGTTTTGCTCTTGTTGCCCAGGCTGGAGTGTGACGGCACGATCTTGGCTCACTGTAACCTCCACCTCCCAGGTTCAAGTGATTCTCCTGCCTCAGCCTCCCGAGTAGCTGGGATTACAGGCATGCACCACCACACCCGGCTAATTTTGTATTTTTAGTAAAGATAGGGTTTCTCTATGTTGGTCAGTCTAGTCTCAACTCCCGACCTCAGGTGGTCTGCCCGTCTCAGCCTCCCAAAGTGCTGGGATTATAGGCATGAGCCATGGCGCCTGGCCCTCCGAGTGCTATTTTAACTAACAGCTTCACAGGAACTCTATGGAGTACTTAGAGCATGTGCTTTGGAGTTTGGAGTCCTACGTCTGTGGCTAACTTGCTGTGCAGCCCTGGGCTATTTTACTTTTCTAACTTTGTTTATTTTTCTTTTGTTCTTTTGTTTTTTTGTTTTGTTTTGTTTTTAAGAATCCTAGCCTCAGTAGCTAGAACTATAGGCCCATCCCACCATGCCCAGCTTTTTTTTTTTTTTTTTTTTTGGAGCGATGTGGTCTTGCTTTCATGCCCAGGCTGGTCTTGGCCTCTGGCCATCCTCCCACATTGCCTCCCAAAGTGCTGGGATTACAGGTGTGAGTTGCACGCTTGGCCCTGAGCCTCATTTTCATTACTTGAAATATGAAAGAAATTAACACATTAAAGTATTGCTAGGATTAAAATGAGGTCACTTCTATATTCCATGCCTAGTATAGGCTCTTTTTATAGCAAAACTTCCATTTACAGGAGCCTGGAGAAATGTGTCCAGACAGAATGAATAGGTGCTGTTTGCTGTACTTACATTATCATTTATAAAATACTACTGCTGGTCATCCTGGAAAGATGATCCCAACTGCCGGTATCCCGTTCATCATTAACTTGTGTGTCCCAGATAATCTTTTGAAAAGTTGCTAAATAGTGAATATTTACTATTTTATGAGAGCCTGCCAAGTCCCTGCCAGTGGAATTGTTTCACGTCAAGGATTCATCTGTTCAGTCATTTGGAAAATATTCTTCATGTATAGCAGTGTTGGGTACTGCAGGAGATTTTTTTAAAAAGTACCACTCAGTCCTTACCTTCAAGAAATTTAGTTTAGTTGTGGGAGATAACCTGTACCCATGAGAATGGCTAAGAGGAGGCGGAGTTGGGCTCCCTGCAGGTTGGGGGAGGGTCAGTTCTTATTTCTGAGGGAGAGGAGCTGACGTCAGCAGTTCTGAAAGGAACCAGAAGTTCCACCCGATGGTTTTGCAATAGAGTATGCTTGTGTTTACCAAGCAATTTTGAGGGAAAGGCTAAAAAAAATGTTAGTTTAGCAACTCCATAGAACTAATAGGTTGTGTTGAGCTTTGAGTAAATTTAATGCTGGGCTGAGCGTGGTGGCTCACACCTGTAATCCCAGCATTTTGGGAGGCTGAGGCAGGCAGATCACTGAGCTCGGGAGTTTGAGGCCAGCCTGACCAACATGGTGAAACTCCGTCCCTGTCTCTATGAAAAATACAAAAATTAGCTGGGCATAGTGGCATGCGCCTGGTGTACACGCAGCTACTCAGAGACTGAGTGAGGCAGGAGAATTGCTTGAACTCAGGAGGCAGAGGTTGCAGTGAGCCAGGATCACGCCATTACACTCCAATCTGGGTGACAGAGTGAGACTCTGTCTCAAAAAAATATAAATTAATTAATTTAATGCTGAAAGCTACAAATGTTTTTCCCATTTTTTAGGCAGCTTCGAACCAGTGCAATGGCGATGCCAGTCAATGGAGCCCACAGGGATGCTGACCTGTGGTCCTCACATGACAAGATGCTGGCGCAGTCCCTCAAAGACAGTGATGTTGAGGTGAGATTTGTGGGGTCTTTACAGATGTTTTTATGTTGGAGGACTTCATTTAAATCTCTAGTTCTAATTACAAGTTAATTAGGGACAGCCTTGGAATGAGTATCATCCTGCTGGATTTAGAGGTGGTGGCAGACAAAATGGCTACAAATCCTTTGAGGGTAAATTTAAAGATTGCTGGGTTTCTACCAAGTGTGGAGCGCTGTGCAGGGTGCTCTGGAGGAAAGAGAAGAAGAGAGATCACAGACAGCTGACCCTTTCCTTACAGTTCACAGGGAATATAGATCCATCTAGACATCTGGAAGCACCTTTATTTGTTTTTTGTTTTTTGTTTTTTTCTTGAGACAGAGTTTCACTCTTATTGCCCAGGCTGGGGTGCAATGGCATGATCTCAGCTGACTGCAACCTCCACCTCCCGGGTTCAAGGTATTCTCCAGCCTCAGCCTTCCGAGTATCTGGGATTACAGGCACCTGCCACCATGTCTGGCTAATTTTTGTATTTTTAGTAGAGATGGGGTTTGGCCATGTTGACCAGGCTGGTCTCGAACTCCTGACCTCAGGTGATATGCCCACCTCAGCCTCCCAAAATGCTCGGATTGCAGGCATGAGCCACCGCACCCAGCCTTATTTGTTTTTAATTTTAATTTTATTTATTTATTTATTTATTTATTTATTTTTGAGTTAGAGTCTTGCTCTGTTGCCCAGGCTAGAGTGCAGTGGTGTGATCTCAGCTCACTGCAACCTCCACTTCCAGGGTTCAAGAGACTCTCCTGCCTAAGCCTCCCGAGTAGCTGGGATTACAGGCGCGTGCCAACATGCCCAGATAATTTTTGTAGTTTTAGTAGAGACAGGGTTTCACCATGTTTGCCAGGCTGGTCTTGAACCCCTGACCTCTGGCGATCCGCCTGCCTCAGCCTCCCAAAGTGCTAGGATTACAGGTGTGAGCTACCGTGCCTGTACTATTTGTTTTTATAAAAGCTTTATTGAGATATCATTGATTTACCATATAATTTAGTGGGTTTTAGAATATTCATAGTAAATTTTAAAACATTTTTATCCTCCCCAAAAAGAAACCTTGAACCCATTAGCAGTCACCCCAAGCTCCCCAACCCTGTTCGACCACTTATCTGCTTTCTGTCTCCATGAATTTGCTAAAACATCTTCTCTTTTTTTTTTTTTTTTTTTGAGATGGAGTTTCGCTGTTGTTACCCAGGCTGGTGTGCAATGGCGCAATCTCGGCTCACCGCAACCTTCGCCTCCTGGGTTCTGGCAATTCTCCTGCCTCAGCCTCCTGTGTAGCTGGGATTACAGGCACACACCACCGTGCCCAGCTAATTTTTTGTATTTTTAGTAGAGACGGGGTTTCACCATGTTGACCAGGATGGTCTCGATCTGTTGACCTCGTGATCCACCCGCCTCGGCCTCCCAAAGTGCTGGGATTACAGGCGTGAGCCACCGCGCCCGGCTAAAACATCTTTTCTTTTTTTGAGACAGGATCTCACTCTGTCCCTCAGGCTGGAGTGCAGTGGTGTGATCTTACCTCAGCTCACTGTTGCCTCCGTCCCCTGGGCTCAAGTGATCCTTCCGCCTTGGCCTCCTGAGTTGCTGGGACTACAAGCGCATGCCACCACAGCTGGCTAATTTTTTGTGGTTTTGGTGGAGACGGGATTTTACCATGTTGCCCAGGCTGATCTTGAACTCCTGGGCTCAGGCAATTAACCTGTCTTAGTCTCCTGAAGTGCTGAGATTACAGGTGTGAGCCACCACACCTGACCTGAAGCATCTTTTAAGGAAGAGGAACGAGGAATAAGGTTTAGGGAGGGGGAAACTTGGTGAAATGTAGGGATAAAAATAACAAGACTGTGGTGTTAAAAATTAGGTGGGACACTGAAACACAATTTTCTCTTAAATCATTTTGTTTTTCTTGACTCATTGTTTAGTGATTTCCCAGATAGTAAACCTTTGAGGAGGATTCGTTCTATTCCTTAATTGTTATGAGAGTCCTCGATGTTGTTATTTGTGTCACAGTCAGCTTCTGAGGGTACAGTATTAATGTGAAAGCGTGTCTTTTCCATTCAGGAGGTTGTAATTTGGATCAGAGCAAAATTTTAAACTAAAATTTCCAAATATCAAGCATCTGTTTTCTTCTCATAAGGTTTACAACATCATTAAGAAGGAGAGTAACCGGCAGAGGGTTGGATTGGAGCTGATTGCCTCAGAGAATTTTGCCAGCCGAGCAGTTTTGGAGGCCCTAGGCTCTTGCTTAAATAACAAATACTCTGAGGGGTACCCGGGCCAGAGGTATGTGAATCTTTTCAGAGGCCTGATTCTGACACAGTGATAGGGAGTACTGAATCCGCCTAGGATCTAAACAATTTGGAAATTTCAGACAACAGCAACTTTCCCAGCTGTGGGATTTCTGTTCCACGCCCGCTCTCTGACATAACTGTTTTATTCCCAGCATGTGGTAACACTGAAGAGCTCAGTGCAAGTATACCCAGGGGCACATTTCACAGTCCTTTGGGGGCTTTCTAGACTAATAGGCCAGTTTGTAAGGAGGACTGAGCCACTGGAGGGCATGTGGCCTCTGTCTAGAAAAGGTCAGTGTCATCCAAGGGATGTTGCAGAAGATGGCTGTTGTCATGTGAGTCATCCAGTCTGTATTGGAAATGGTGTGGAGGTGGAGGCTGAATCTGGAATACTGGAAGCTGTTTCTGCATTATAAATGTTGGATTTACACATGCACTGGCTTTCAGTTGTCTCTTTCACCTTCAAAATTACAGTGTTATATTCATTTTTGTTTTTTACAGTCATCTTCAGGCAAAGAAAATAAATTACAGAATTAGACATGGTATTTGCAAATTTGTGCATTTTTGTCCCAAAGGAAACAGAAAGGTCACCCTTGGAGAATGAATTGCCATTCTGTCCTGAGATGCCCCTGAAGCTCTATATAGAAGACAGAATCAAGTCGAAGGCATTGTCTTTCTCCTACTGTGAATAACTTTTGCATTGTGCCTTGAAGAATTCACCATGTGTTTTCTTTCTTTCACTCTGTCCTTTCTTTTTCCTTTTTTATCTTTTTCTTCTTTCAAATCCAGGCTAAGGTATTTTGTTAACATCAGGTGTTTTCTTTCTTTCTTTGTTTTGTTTCGAGACATGGTCTGTCTTTTGTCTAGACTGAAGTGCAGTGGTGTGATCAAGGTTCACTGTAGCCTTGTCCTATTGGACTCAAGCCTTCCTCCCACCTCAGCCTCCTGAGTAGCTGGGACTACAGGCATACACCACCACACTCAGCCAGTTTTTTGAAGAGACAGAATTTCACCATGTTGCCCAGGCTTATCTCCAACTCCTGAGCTCAAGCGATCCACCCGCCTCAGCCTCCTAGAGTACTGGGATTACAGCTGTGAGCCACTGTACCCAGCTCACACCAGGTTTTTTCACAACTAATATTTCATTGGATTCTCACAGCAATGTATTGGGCAACGGGTGATGTTTTCTACATTTTTAAGATGGGGACTGGGCATGGTGGCTCACTCTGTCACCAGGCTGGAGCTGCAATCTCGGCTCACGGCAACCTCTGCCTCCCAGGTTCAAGCAATTCTCCTGCCTCAGCCTCCCGAGTAGCTGGGACTACAGGCATATGCCACCATGCCTGGCTAATTTTTTGTATTTTTAGTAAAGATGGGGTTTCATCATGTTGGCCAGGATGATCTTGACTCTTGACCTTGTGATCTGTCTGCCTCAGCCTCCCAAAGTGCTGGGATTATAGGCATGAGCTACCACAGCTGGGCTTATTGATTGATTGATTGAGATGGAGTTTCGCTCTTGTTGCCCAGGCTAGGGTGCTATGGCGTGATCTCGGCTCACTGCAACCTCCGCCTCCCTGGTTCAAGCAATTCTCCTAATCAGCCTCCAAAGTAGTTGGGACCACAAGCATGCATCACCATGCCCGGCTAATGTTGTATTTTTAGTAGAGATGGGGTTTCTACATGTTGGTCAGGCTGGTCTCAAATCCCCAACCTCATGTGATCCGCCCACCTCTGCTTCCCAAAGTGCTGGGATTACAGTCATGAGCCACTGTGCCCGGCCTGGCCTATTTATTTTTTTTTTAGAGACAGCGGCTCACTCTGTTGCCCCAGCTAAAGTGCAGTGGTATGATCAAAGCTCACTGCAATCTCAAACTCCTAGGCTCAAGTAATTCTCCCGCCTCAGCCACCAGAGTAGCTAGGACTAGAGATGCCAGCCACCACACTTAGCTCATTTTAAAATTTTTTTATAGAGCTGAGAACTCACTATGTTGCCCAGCTGGTCTTGAACTCCTGGCCTTAAGCAATTCTCCCACCTCAGCCTTCCAAATCTCAGGGATTACAGACAGGAGCCATTGCATGTAGTTATTTAAAAAAAATTTTTTTAGGCCAGGAGCAGTGGCTCACACCTGTAATCCCAGCACTTTGGGAGGCCAAGGCGGACAGATCACAAGGTCAGGAGATCGACACCATCGTGACCAACGTGGTGAAACTCTGTCTCTACTAAAAAAAAAAAAGTTTTTTTTTTTTTTTTTTTTTGAGTCTCACTGCGACACCCAGGCTGGAGTGCAATGACACAATCTTGGCTCACTGCAACCTCTACCTCCCAGGTTCAAGTGATTCTCCTGCCTCAGCCTCCTGAGCAGCTCTGACTACAGAAGTGTGCCACCATGCCTGCTCATTTTTTTATACGGAGTCTTGCTCTGTTGTCCAGACTGAAGTGCAGTGGTGCAATCTTGACTCACTGCGACTTCCACCTTCCAGGCTCAAGCCATCCTCCCACTGTCTCTGAAGTAGCTGGGACTACAGACATGTGCCACTATGCCTGCTCATTTTTTTGTATTTTTAGTAGAGATGGAGTTTCACCATGTTGGCCAGGCTGGTCTTGAACTCCTGACCTCAAGTGATCTGTCTGCCTTGGCCTCCAAAAGTGATGAGGTGACACCATTCCTGGCCTAAAAAAATTTTTTTCAACAGTTTTGAAATGTATCATGGGCTGTACAGTTCACCCATTTAAAATGTACAATTTAATAAAGAAACTCCCTCCAATTGTGGTAAAATAAAAATGTACATAAAATATAGGGTGCAGTTTCTTTCTCTATCTTTTTTTTGAGATGGAGTTTTGCTCTTGTTGCCTAGGCTGCAGTGCAGTGGCGCTATCTTGGCTCACTGCAGCCTCTGCCTCCCAGATTCAAGCAATTCTTGTGCCTCCCGAGTAGCTGGGATTACAGGTGTGTCCCACCATGTCCGGCTAATTTTTATATTTTTAGTGGAGATGGGGTTTCACCGTGTTGGCCAGGCTGGCAATTTCAACCTTTTTTGTCTTGAGACTGGGTCTTGCTCTGTTGCCCAAGCTAGAGTGCAGTAGGACAGTCATAGCTCACTGCAGCCTGGAACTGCTGGGTTCGAGTGATCTTCCCACCTTTGCTCCCCAAAGTGCTGGTATTACAGACATGAACCAACCACTATGCCCAGCCTATTTTAACTATTTTGAAGTGTACAGCTCAGTGACGTCGTGTGTATTCACATTCTTATGTAACCATCACCACCACCCATCTCCAGAACTTTTTTATCTTGCAGAAATGAAACTGTACCCGTTAAATAATAACTTCTGCTAATCAGCATATGAAAACTGCTTGGCTGAATGCAGTGACTCATGCCTATAATCCTAGCACTTTGGCTCCCAAAGTGCTAGCACTTGGGAGCACTTTGGCCAGATCCTAGCACATTTAAAAATGGCTCCCAAATCGTAGCACTTTGGCCAACACAGTGAAATCCCATCTCTCCTAAAAATACAAAAATTCGCCAGGCATGGGGGCATTAGTCCCAGCTACTCAGGAGGCTGAGGCAAGAGAATCTCTCAAACCCAGGAGGCGGAGGCCACAGTGAGTTGAGATCGCACCATTGCACTCCAGCCTGGGCTACAGAGCAAGACTCTCACAAAAAAAGAAAAAAAAGGTCAACATCTTATCTAATCATTAGAGAAAATGCACATCAAAATGAGATATCACCTCTCCTCTGTTAGGATGGCTGGTATTAAAAAAAAATGCAGGAAATTCTTAGGAGTTGACTCCAAAAGTAAAAATAGATAAGTGGGATTACATCAAACTAAAAACCTTCTTCAAAGCAAAGGAAACTCCAGAATGAAGAGATAACCTACAGAATAGGAAGAAAATATTTGTAAATCATAAATCTGATACAGGGTTAATATCCAAAATACATAGGGAACTCAAAAAAACTATAGCAAGATGGCCAGATGCAGTAGCTCACGCCTGTAATCCCAGCACTTTGGGAGGCTGAGGCAGGTGGATCACCTGCGGTCAGGAGTTCAAGACCAGACTGGCCAACATGGTGAAACCCCATCTCTACTGAAAATACAAAAATTAGCTGGGTGTGGTGGCAGGTGCCTATAATCCCAGCTATTCGGGAGGCTGAGGCAGGAGAATCACTTGAACCCGGGAGGCAGAGGCTGCAGTGAGCTGAGATCACACCATTGCACTTGAGCCTGGGCGACAGAGCAAGACTCCATCTCAGAAAAACAAAAACTAGACAAAAAAAACTATAGCAAGAAATCAAATAACTGGCTTATAAAATGGGCAAAGGAACTGTATAGACCTTTCTCAGAAGGCATTCATAGACATGCAACAGGTATATGAATAATGCTCGACATCAGTAGTCATCAGGGAAATGCAAATTAAAAGCACAATGAGATATCACATCACATTTGTGTTGGTGATGATGTAGAGAAAAGGGAACTCTTGTACACCATTGGTGGGAATGTAAATTAATTAGTACAGCCATTATGAGAAACAGTATGGAAGTTCTTCAGAAAATTAATTGAATTGCCATTTCATCCTGCAATCCCACTTCTGGGTATATATCCAAAGTAAATGAAGCCAGTATTTCAAAGAGATATCTGCATTCCCGTGTTCAATGCAGCCTTATTCACAGTAGCCAAGATATGGAATCAAACTAAGTGTCCACAGATGGATAAATGGATAAAGTAAACATGGAGCATATATGTACAATGGAATACTATTCAGTATAAATGAATATTATTCAAAAAGAAGGAAATTTTGTCATTTTGTGACAACATAGATGAACCTGGAGGACATTGTGCTAAGTGAAATAAGCCAGACACAAAAAGACAAATAGTGCGTGATCTTGCTTATGTGGAATTTTAAAAGTTGAACTCAGAAGCAGAGAGTAGAATAGTGGTTACCAGGGACTGGAGCAGGAGTCGCTGGCAGGGAACTGGGAGATGTTGGTCAGAGGGTACAAAGTTTCAGTTAGACAAGATGAGCAAGTCCTGGAGATCTATTGTGTACATCATGGTGACTATAATGTATACTTGAAATTTTCTGAGAATAGATTTTTAAATGTTCTCATATTAAAAAATACATATATGAGGGCCAGGCACAGTGGCTTACGCCTGTAATCCCAGCATTTTGGGAGGCTGAGTGGGCAGACCACTTGAGACCAGGAGTTTGAGACTGGTCTGGTCAACATGGTGAAACACTGTCTCTACTAAAAATACAAAAATTAACCGGACATCGTGGTACACACCTGTAATCCCAGCTACTTGGGAGGCTGAGGTGGGAAGATTGCTTAAACTCAAGAGGCGGAGGTTGCAGTGAGCCAAGATTGTACCACTTCACTCCAGCCAGGGCAACAGAGGGAGACTCCATCTCAGAAAAAAATTATATGAGATGATGGATATGTTAATTAGCTTGATTTAATCGTCTCACAGTGTATACATATGTTAAAATATCACATTAGGGCCGGGCGTGGTGGCTCATGCCTGTAATCCTAGCACTTTGGGAGGCTGAGGTGTGCATATTGTCTTAGCTCAGGAGTTCAAGACCAGCCCAGGTAACATGGTGAAGCCCCATCTCTACTAAAAATATAAAAAATTAGCCAGGCATTGTGGCATGCACCTGTAGTCTCAGCTGCTTGGGAGGCTGAGACAAGAGAATCACTTGAACCCGGGAGGTGGAGGCTGCAATGAGCTGAGATTGTACCCAGCCTAGGCGATCTCAGCTCACTGCAACCTCCACCTCCCGGGTTCAAGTGATTCTCCTGCCTCAGCCTCCTGTGTAGCTAGGATTACAGGTGTGCACCACCACACATGGCTAATTTTTGTGTTTTTAATAGAGACAGGGTATCTCCATGTTGGTCAGGCTGGTCTCGAACTCCCGACCTCAAGTGATCTGCCCGCCTCGGCCTCCCAAAGTGCTGGGATTACAGGCATGAGCCACCGCACCTGGCTACAGTTTCAGAATGAAAAAGTTCTGCAGATCTGTTGTAAAACAATCTGCATATACAGATGATCCCCAATTTATGATACTTATATGTATAATTTTTTTTTCAGTTTTATAGTGGTTCAAAAGCAATATACATTCAATAGAAAACATACAACCATTCTTTTTACTTTCATTTATTTACTTTTTTTTTTTTGAGACAGAGTCTCACTCTGTTGCCCAAGCTGGAGTGCAGTGACACAGTCTTGGCTCACTGCAACCTCTACCTGCTGGGCTCAAGCAATTCTCCCTCCTGAGCCTCCTGAGTTGTTGGGAGAACAGGCAGTCACCACCATGCCTGGCTAATTTTTGTACTTTTAGTAGAGACAGGGTTTTGCCATGTTGGCCAGGCTGGTCTTAAACTCCTAACCTCAGGTGATCTGCCCACCTCAGCCTCCCAAAGTGCTAAGATTGCAGCCATGAGCCACCACACCTGGCCCTATTTTTTACTTTCAATACAGTATTAATTACATAAGATATTTAACACTTTGTTATAAAATAGGCTTTGTGTTAGATGATTTTCTTAACTGTAGATGAATGTTAAGTGTTCTGAGCACCTTTAAGGTAGGCTGGGATGGTGTTCAGTAGGTTAGGTGTGTTAAATGTGTTTCCATCTTAGGGTATTTTCAACTTAGGAAGAGTATGAGTTTATTGGGACATAACTCCATTGTAAGTAAGTGAAGTAATACTTACCATTATTGAATTTTGCGTGTAAAAATCGTTAAGGTGGGAAATTTTATGTTACATTTTTTTAACCACAATTAAAAAATACATTTACATTTTAATTTTTAAGTTTTTTGTGACAGCCTACAATGGCTCACACCTGTAATCCTAACATTTTGAGAGACTGAGGTAAGGAGTTCGAGACCAGCCTGGACAACATAGGGAGACCCTGTCTCTGCAAAAAAGTAAAATATAGTTGGGTGTGAGCTGGGTGAGGTGGTTCACGCCTGTAATCCCAGCACTTTGGGAGGCTGGGGCCAGCAGATCATGAGGTCAGGAGATCAAGACCATCCTGGCTAACACAGTGAAACCCTGTCTCTACTAAAAATACAAAAAATTAGCCAGGCATGGTGGCATGCACCTATAATTCCAGCTACTTGGGAGGTTGAGGCAGAAGAATCACTTCAACCTGAGAGGCAGAGGTTGCAGTGAGCTGAGATCACACCACTGCACTCCAGCCTGGGAGACAGTGAGACTCCATCTCAAAAAAAAAAAAAATAGTTGGGTGTGGTACACATGGGTCTGTAGTCCCAACTCCTCAGGAGCCTGAGGCAGGAAGTGATCACAGGGTCTAAGAGTTAAAAATTACTGGCTTGAACCCAGTAATTTTTAGTACTTGAGATATTATCAATATAAGAAATAATAGATAATAAGCATAAATATATGATAAATTTTGATACACAATTATTAAATGGAAAATAACATTTCATTAGAAATGCAAAAAGTCAAAAACAAACAAACTCTCCAGTCCTTGGTCCCCCATCCCCTGGCAGCCACCATTCTACTTTCTGCCTCTATGAGCTTGACTACTTTAGGGACCTCATAAAAGTTGAATCATACAGGGTTTGTCTTTTGGTGACTGGTTTGTTTCACTTAGCATAATGTCCTTAGGCTCATCCCTGTTGTATTAATAGCATATGATAGGATTTCTTTCCCTTTTTTTTTTTCTTTGAGGCAGGGTCTCACTCTGGACTGTCACCCAGGCTGGAATGCAGTGGTGTGATCACAGCTCACTGCAGCCTTTACCTCCTGGGCCCAAATGAATCCTCCCTCCTCAGGCTCTTTAGTAGCTGGGACTGTGGACACAACACCACCATACCTGGTGAATTTTTCAAATTTTTTGTAGAGGTGGGGGTATCGCTATGTTGCCCAGGCTGGTCTCGAACTCCTGGGCTCAAGCCATGCTCCTGCCTTAGCTCCCCAAAGTGCTGGGATTATAGGCGTGAGCCACCTTGCCCGACCAAATCCCCCCCCTTTTTTATTTGAGATGGAGTTTCGCTCTCGTTACCTGGGCTGGAGTGCAGTGGTGCGATCTCAGCTCACCGCAACCTCCGCCTCCTGGGTTCAGGCAATTCTCCTGCCTCAGCCTCCTGAGTAGCTGGGATTACAGGCACGCGCCACCATGCCCAGCTAATTTTTTGTATTTTTAGTAGAGATGGGGTTTCACCATGTTGACCAGGATGGTCTCGATCTCTTGACCTCGTGATCCACCCGCCTCGGCCTCCCAAAGTGCTGGGATTACAGGCGTGAGCCACCACGCCCGGCCAAACCCCCTCTTTTTATAGATGAGATACTGCTCCAAGTTGCACAGCTGGTTTGGTCTCCTGAGTCTAGATTCTAGAGGCATTGGTGGAACACTTGATCATGCTGGCTTCAGCATCTGCATGTTAACAAGCGCTTTTCATTACTTCCCTCCACTTTAGTTTCACTGTCCCACCTCTAAGCTGCTTTGGCCTCTGTGAAACACAGAGTTCCTGGGTCTGAGTGGATCTAAGTCTCCTGCTCTCCTCCCACAGATACTATGGCGGGACTGAGTTTATTGATGAGCTGGAGACCCTCTGTCAGACGCGAGCCCTCCAGGCCTATAAGCTGGACCCACAGTGCTGGGGAGTCAACGTCCAGCCCTACTCAGGTGATTGTCTCATCCAGTTGGACTGGTGCAGTCCCTTCATGTGCATCCCCCAGGGCTCACATGCACCAAGAGGAGTCCTAAGAAGGACTACCATAAATTAAAGATAAGCCAAGCCTTCCTGGGTACATGCATCCCTCTGCATTGCCCTCCCACTCCCAGCTCTGCACCCGCTCCTAGGCAGTGTCCTCTCTCTGAACTTCCCTTCTCAAGGCTGGTGGTGCAGGGGCACCTCCCAGAGCTCAGGGAAGGCATGAAGCCTGTTCCTGCCACTCCTGGGTGAAGGCTTAGTGGCCAAGGTCCCGGATGCCCCTTGATACCTAGGTTAGAAATAATCATGTCTCCTCTGGTCTACTCGTTTCAGGCTCCCCTGCAAACTTCGCTGTGTACACTGCCCTGGTGGAACCCCATGGGCGCATCATGGGCCTGGACCTGCCGGATGGCGGCCACCTGACCCACGGGTTCATGACAGACAAGAAGAAAATCTCCGCCACGTCCATCTTCTTTGAATCTATGCCCTATAAGGTAAGCTCCATAGCTTTCCTTTCCTTGGGAAACCCCTGATGCTTGGCTGTGCCTGTAGGGATAAGTTTTGTTTATGTGGCACTACAGGAAGTCCCCACCTTGCACCATTTTTCATTTCCCTGCCATGGGGACTCTTCAGGCTTTCAGGACCTGCTGGGTCAGCTGGGATGGAGAAACAAGGGTCTGAGCTGAGGCCACAGGGAAACCAGTGAGGGAGGCAACTACTGAGGAGAGTTCAGATGCAACAGGGCAGTGACAACTGCTGGGAACTGCTGGGGCTGTGGGAACAACCCTGGGGAACAGCAGCCAGGTCAGCTACAGCTGGACCCAGCAACAGCCACCACGTCCACAGCTCTGCCCTCGCCTGGTGACATTTCTGCTTGGAGTCCCCGTGGGCCAGCAGCAGCACAAGGATGCAGTAGCTACAGGCGTGGCAACGTCTTCAGCTCCAGCCAACACCAGCAGCTCCGTGCCATCCACAGCCACAGTCCTCCTTGGCCACGTTAGGACCAGCCCCTGCCTGTGTGT
This sequence comes from Aotus nancymaae, assembly GCF_030222135.1. Classification (NCBI taxonomy): domain Eukaryota; kingdom Metazoa; phylum Chordata; class Mammalia; order Primates; family Aotidae; genus Aotus; species Aotus nancymaae. The sequence goes on along the minus strand of NW_026988430.1, from coordinate 8,579,887 downwards.
AGTGGCTCCAGAGGAGCAGACAGTGGTCTGATTTAGGACTTTCAACTTTGGGATAGTGCAAAAGTGGCGTGAGTTCAGCAGCTGAGCTTCAGGCCCCCATACAGCCATTCTGCTTTTCACTTTCAGTACAGTATTCAGTGGATTACATGAGATAGTCAACACTATTATAAAATAAGCTTTGTGTTTGACTATTTTGCCCAGTGTAGGGTACCGCAAGTGTTCTGAGCATGTTTAAGGTAGGCCAGGCTAGGTTGTGATGTTCCATAGGTTAGGTGTATTACATGCATTTTTGACTTTACGATATTTTCAGCTTAGTGATGAGTTTATCGGGACATAAGCCCATTATGTAAATTGAGGAACACCTGTACAGCTCAGACGTACACCCCATTGCCACACTGCTACCCCACTGTACATACCTGATACACTGCTAGCACAGCACCAGAACCAGCACCGTCAGAACCAGTGCCAAGGGCTGCCTCTAGGGTGTGCAGGGCCCCAGGCAAATATTTGTTTTGCAGGGGACCCTGTCTATATAAACAGTTGGGTCAAAAATACATGTAAGATGCATAGGCTCATTCAGGCCTGGTGATTTATCTATAAAGATGATGATGGGAGAGGTAATTTGCTTATTCTTTTAGTGTTCAGTGTTGGGGATTCTTTCTAGTATCCAGGAACCATCTTTTCATGTTTTTATTATTAAATGTGCCAATCCTGCTTAGTTTTATGTTTGTTACCATGAAAAAAGGTAGCAGCACATCTTTCTGCTTGACAGGCATTGCATGGTCTTAGGTGCATGCTGTCCATAGTTCTGTGTGTACTCAGCCTTTATCTCAGTGCTGGTGATTGCACAAGTGCTCTTTTTTGCAGTCATTTCTTTTCACAGAATGCCTAGGTGTTTGTAGTCACAGGTCTCCTTATTGGCCAAGGCTAGCCTTGAAGCCAGATTTTGAAACATGTCACAATAGTAACAAAATACTTTGTCTTGGCTGGGAAGGGTGGCTCATGCCTATAATCCCAGCACTTTGGGAGGCTGAGGCAGATTGGATCACCTGAGGTCAGGAGTTCGAGACCAGCCTGGCCAACATGGCAAAACCCTGTCTGCTAAAAACTAGCTGGACATAGTGGCACATACCTGTAGTTCCAGCCAGTTGGGAGGCTGAGGTAGGAGATTGCTTGAACCTGGGAGGCGAAGGTTGCAGTGAGCCAAGATCGCACCACTGCACTCCATCTGGGTGACAGAGACTGCCTCAAAAAAAAGCTCAGCATTTCTTTTGTTTTTTTTTGTTTTGTTTTGGGAGGGAGTTTCACTCTGTGACCCAGGCTGGAGTGCAGTGGTGCGATCTCAGCTCGCTGCGTCCTCCCTGCTCCTGGGGTTAGGGGTGGTTCTCCTGCGCCAGCCTTCCGGGTGGCTGGGATTGCAGACACCCACCACCATGCCCAGCTAGTTTTTATATGTTTGGTAGAGACAGGGTTTCACTGTGTTGACCAGGCTGGTCTTGAACTCCTGACCTCAGATGATCCGCCCGCCTTGACGTCCCAGAGTGCTGGGATTATGGGCGTGAGCCACTGAGCCCAGCCCAAAGCTCAGCATTTCTAAAGTTACAGGTGTTTGTGTGTGTGTTTTTCTGTTTTTTAAAAAAAAACTAGCTTGAAAAAACACTAAAACTAATTTTAATGAAAAGAATCGACACTCAGAAAGCAAGCAAAAGGTTTCTTGAACTGTTTTAGAAGCAGTGGAGAGAAAGAAATTATACTTAGGGAGTTTTCAGTGTGAATACAGTGTTTAAAAACAGATTAAAGTGGTGTTACTAGTGCCAAAAAAAAAAGTCTCAAAAAAAAAAACCACTTTGCCTTTGGACTTAGAACATAAAAGTGGGTTTCTCTGCTTTCATTATTGAGACCGTGGCAGAGAGAATTTCCTCACTTTTTTCTAGGCCCTTAGCGGATAGCTTGGGTAGCCTCATGCTCTTTAGGCCAGTATCCTCTATTCCTGAAGAGTCTATTCTGAGTATCCATAAGCTGGGTCCCAGCCGGTGCAGTGGCTCACTCCTGTAATACCAGCACTTTGGGAGGCCCAGCACTTGGGCAGATCATTCAAGGTCAAGAGTTTGATGGCCAACATGCTGAAACCCTGACTCTACTAAAAATACAAAAATTAGCTGGGTGTGGTGGCACACACCTGTAGTCCTAGCTACTTGGGAGGCTGAGGCAGGAGAAGCACTTGGGAGAATCACTTGAACCTGGGAGGCGGAGGTTGCCTGAGCCGAGATTGCACCAGTGCACTCCAGCCTCGGTGACAGAGTGAGACTTTGTCTCCAGAAAAAAAAAGAATCTGGGTCCCGTGCCCAGTTCCCTCCAGCCACCACCTGTCTTTGATGTGCATTGTGCAGGCTGCAGTCCTGTTGGTGCAGTGAGGGGATTCACCTCAGGATGGCCATGGAAAGGTGGGGCCTGGGACCCTAGCCACCTTGGGCAGCAGAAGTTGCAGCTCACCCACTGGGGGATGCTTTGAGTCCTGCCCTCAGTGGACAGGAGGAGGAGGCAGAACTCATCAGCATCTACCAGCAGCCAGAGGCAGCTCACCTCCACCCCACCGGGCTGCAGGGTCAGAGGTCAAGGGGTGTACTAGGGCCACTGCCCTGCTCCGCCTTCCCCAGACCACCTGTCTCCACCTTTGGCCCCTGCCCCCCTCCACGGCAAGAGCCTTACACAGGGCCAGGCTAGGGCAACAGCAACACTAACCTTCTATTTTGTGTTTTGGGCCCATCCCACGGTGACTAGAGAATTCCTCCCTGTCCCTGGTCCTAAGTGACTGCTGGGGTCTCCTTCCTTATCCTCTGTGCACTGTGCACCCCATCTGCAGTTTATTATAAATGCCCGTGAATTCTTCTAGGAGTTCTGTTGTCTCATTTTCAAGATTAAAAAATGAAAATAATGGCGGGGTGGCTCAGGCCTGTAATCCCAGCACTTTGGAAGGCCAAGGCAGGTGGATCACAAGGTCAGGAGTTTGAGACCAGCCTGGCCAACATGGCGAAACCCCATCTCTACTAAAAATTTAAAAAATTAGCCAGGCTTGGTGGTGGTGCCTGTAATCCCAGCTACTCCAGAGGCTGAGGCAGGAGAATCGCTTGAACCCAGAAGGCAGAGGTTGCAGTGTGCTGAGATTGTGCCATTGTACTCCAGCGTGGGCAACAAGAGCAAGACTCCGTCTCAAAAAAAAAAAAAAAAAGAAACTAAGGAAAAAAAAAAAGAAAAACAAACATTTGAAAACCCATTAAATTAAAAAGGGAGAAAGCAGCACAGATTTCTTTTTTTTTTTTGTAATTGTGGCTACACAAAAGTTTTTAGAATTATGTCCATTTTTTTAAAAATCTCTTTTTTTTTTCCTTTTTGTGGAGAACAGGGTCTTGCTGTATTGCCCAGGTGGGTCTTGAACTCCTGTACTCAAGCTGTCCTCCCGCCTCTGCCTCCCTAAGAGCTAGGATTATAGGCATGAGCCACCGTGCCCAGTGAATTATGTACATTTTTTACTGGAGGTCAACTATTGATATTTCTTTTTTTTTTTTTTCTTTGTTTTTTTCCCAAGTTGGCCACTCCTGGAAGCTGTTGATATGTCATCAGGATAACAGTTTCTTTGCCAAGTTCAGGTGGCTGAGAAAGAACCACACCCTTAAAGCAAAACACAGAAAGCAAAATCACAAGTCATCTTTCAGCTTGACTTTCTAGATGAGGTCTTGGTTCCCGAACCTTGCAGGAAGCTTCTGTAGTTGGGTTGGATTGTAAGTGCTTTTTTTTTTTTTTTTTGAGACAGAGTCTCCCTCTGTCACCTAGGCTGGAGTGCAGTGGCGGGATCTCAGTTCACTGCACCTCCACCTCCCGGGTTCAAGTGATTCTCCTGCCTTAGCCTCCTGAGTAGCTGGAATTAGGGTGCATGCCACCAAGCCTGGCTAATTTTTTGTATTTTTAGTAGAGACGGGGTTTCACCGTGTTAGCCAGGATGATCTCAATCTCCTGACCTCGTGATCTGCCTGCCTCAGCCTCGAAAAGTGCTGGGATTATGTGAGCCATTGTGCCTGGCCTAATTTTGTGTTTTTAGTAGAGGCAGGGTTTCACCATGTTGGCCAGGCTGGTCTCCAACTACTGACCTCAGGTGATCCACCCCGCTAGGCCTCCCAAAGTGCTGGGATTACAGACATGAGCCACCATGCCCGGCTAACCCATATGTTTTAATAGAAGTTTAATAAAATGAACTTCCTAAGATATGTGTTGCCAAAAAAGAAAAATAAAGTATTTTAAATTTTATGTTGAGATCTACAATCTATCTGGAATTGATTTTTTTTCTGAGACTGAGTCTCACTCTGTCGCCCAGGCTGGAGTGCAGTGGCACGATCTCAGCTCACTGCAACCTCTGCCCTCCAGGTTCAAGCAGTTCTCCTGCCTCAGCCTCCTGAGTAGCTGGAGTACAGGTGCATGCCACCATGACCAGCTAATTTTTTGTATTTTTAGTAGAGACAGGGTTTCACTATGTTGGCCAGGCTGATCTCAAACTCCTGATCTCAGGTGATCCGCCCACCTTGGCCTCCCAAAGTGCTGGGATTACAGGCGTGAACCACCACACCTGACCTTTTTTTTTTTCTTTTAACAAATTATATATCATTATTAGATGCACAGTGATATTATGATATATATATACTGTGTGGGATTATTGAATCAATTAATATCCCACTACTTAAATATTTATTATTTTTCTTCCTAACTGCAACTTCGTACCCTTTGCTCAGTATGTTTCCATTGTCCACCATCCTCCAGTGACTGGTAACCACATTCTACTCTTGCTTCTGTGAGTTTGATTGTTTTATTTATTTATTTTATTATTATTATTATTATTTGAGATAGAGTCTCAGTCTGTCACCCAGGCTGGAGTGCAGTGGTGCAATCTCAGCTCACTGTAACCTCTGCCTCCCGGGTTCAAGCAATTCTTCTGCCTCAGCCTCTTGAGTAGCTGGGATTACAAGTGCCCAGCTAATTTTTTGTATTTTTTTTCCTAGTAGACATGGGGTTTCAAAATAAAATAAAAATAAAAATAAAAGAAAAGAAAAGAAAAAAAAGAAATGGGGTTTCACCATATTGGCCAGGCTGGTCTTGAACTCCTGGACTCAAGTGATCCTCCCACCTTGGCTTCCCAAAATGCTGAGATTACAGGCTTGAGCCACCACGCCCCGCAGTGTGATCTCACTTCTGTGTGAAATCTAAAACAATCAAACTGCTGGGTGCAGTGGCTCATGCCTGTAATTCTAGCACTTTGGGAGGCTGAGGTGGATGAATCACCTGAGGTCAGGAGTTCAAGACCAACCTGGCCAACATGGTAAAACCCCGTCTCTATAAAAAATACAAAAATTATCTGGGCGTGGTGGCACTGCCTGTGGTCCCAGCTATCCCTGAGTGGGAGAATCACTTGAGCCCGGCAGGTGGAGGTTGCAGTGAGCCGAGATTGTGTGCCAGTGCACTCCAGCCTGGGCAACAGAGTGAGACTCTGTCTTAAAAAAGAAGTGAGATCAGGCTGGGCACGGTGGCTCACACCTGTAATCCTAGCACTTTGGGAGGCCGAGGTGGGTGGATCACCTGAGGTCGGGAGTTCAAGACCAGCCTGGCCATCATGGTGAAACCCCATCTTAAGAAAAAAAAAAAAAAAAAAAGAAGTGAGATCATGCAGTATTTGTCTTTCTGAGCCTAGCATATTTCACTTAGCCTCCAAGTTCATCCGTGTTGTTGCAAATGACAGAATTTCTTTTTTCAGGCTGATTAGTATGACATTGTATGTGTGTGTGTATTTGTATATATATGTGTGTGTGTATATATACACGTGTGTGTGTGTGTGTGTCACATTTCCTTTGTCCATTCTTCTGTTGATGGACGTGGGTTTATTCCATAACTTGGCTATTGTGCATAGTGCTGCAGTGAACATGGGAGTGCACATGTCTCTTTGACATACTGATTTCAGGTTCTTAGAATATATATTTAGAAGTGGGATTGCTGAATCTGGAATTGATTTCTTTATGTGGGTGAGGTGGGCATCCAGATAACGTTTTTGTCAAAATGGATGCCCAGTTGACTTAGTGCCATTGATTGAAAAGGACATCCTCTCCCCACTGCACTGCGGCATCATCATTGGCATGGATCCGATGACCTATGTCATGTGTGCTTCTGCTTCTAGGCTCTTTTCTGTTAAGCCGGATGCTCTGCCCTTCCACGAATGCATGCTGCCTTTTGTCAGGCATTTTATGACACAAAATATACAAAGCAGCTGGGCACGGTGGCTCACACCTGTAATCCCAGCACTTTGGGAGGCCAAGGTGGGCGGATCACAAGGTCAGGAGTTCGAGACCAGCCTGGCCAACATAGTGAAACCCCATCTGTACTAAAAATACAAAAATTAGCCAGGTGTGGTGGCAAGCGCCAGTAGTCCCAGCTGCTCGGGAGGCTGAGGCAGGAGAACCCCGGAGGTAGAGGTTCCAATGAGCCGAGATTGCACTTCTGCACTCCAGCCTAGGTGACAGAGCAAGACTCCATCTCAAAAAAAAAAAACAAAAACAAAAACACAAAGCAATGATGTTTTGTGTAGAGGTCTGGTATGTCTTTCTTTTTATGGTTTTTTGATGCTAATATAATGTTATTTAAATTTCATTTTCTATCTTCCTTGCTTTTATATACTTACTGTTTTTTCAGTGCTGTATCCCGGGACCTTTCTAAATTTGCTTATTTTAACAGTTTACCCCTAGCATCTTAATTTTCTAGGTACACTGTGTTGTCTGTGTGTCATGTCAGGTTTAAAATTTCTTCTTCCCTAATTGTTACACCTTTTGTTTCTTTTTCTTGCCTCATTATACTTGGAATAGAAGTTGTATTAGCAGGCATTTTGGCCTTGTTCCTGAAGGTAACTGTTTCGGTCTGCATTGTGTGGTCCTCTTGCTTCTGTTTCATTCTGCGAGTGCTTTTTGGTTCCTTCTCAGGGGGTAGTGCCCCAGCAGCAGGGCTCACTAAAACCCTGGGACTCCTCGGGGCCTCCTGGATCTGCGAGCTGTACTTGGTTGAGCAGGCTAAACACATCAGTATTCTGTCTCACCCTCAAGTCCTCATCTAGGACATCGTTCCTCTTGTCATGGCGGGTGGAGCGAGTTCAAGAGGGAGGAAGGAGGCAGGTGCGGCTGGAGGAAGCAGCCTGAACCTGCCTCCCTGACATTCCGCAGGTGAACCCAGACACTGGCTACATCAACTATGACCAGCTGGAGGAGAATGCCCGCCTCTTCCACCCGAAGCTGATCATCGCAGGTGACGCGTGGCGTGGAAAGTGACCTTGTTCACCAGTAGCCTGGTGTCTCTTACAGAATGAGGATGTAAAGATGTCCCCACCCTGTTGAGCCCACTGCTAGTTTCTGCCCTGAATAACTGAGTTTCTGGGGTCCACATAGATTAGTTTCTTTCAGGATACAGATGTGTGTTTGCTGCTTTTTGTGCTATGTGGATTAAGATCTGAGACTGTTCTCAGAGAAGCATCTAGAAATGTTAGGCCCTGACTGGGTTGGCAGTAGTAGTTGGAGCCATCTCAACCACCAAGACGTTGAAGAGTCAAGATAGAGTGGTTGCTTAACACAGAGATGCTTTTTGAGGGCATTCTCCATTTTTGCTCTGAGATTTTAGGGGAAGAAATCTGGGATTTCAGATCCGTGTATCTAGGGGCCACTCTGTGAAGCCAACTCAGCTGGCCCATGGACATCTCTGATGCAGCTGTGTCACCTTTCCTGTCTCAGGAACCAGCTGCTACTCCCGAAACCTGGACTATGCCCGCCTGCGCAAGATTGCAGATGAGAATGGGGCGTATCTCATGGCGGACATGGCACACATCAGCGGGCTGGTGGTGGCTGGCGTGGTGCCCTCCCCATTTGAACACTGCCACGTGGTGACCACCACCACTCACAAGACCCTGCGAGGCTGCCGAGCTGGCATGATCTTCTACAGGAAAGGTGTGCTCCCAAGTGTTGGGTACAGACGGGTACCGTGGTTTACATTTCTCCTTTGGGGGTTCAGATTCAGTTGAGGGAGCTGGGAAAAACTCTGACCCAGGATCCTTTGAAGATTTTAAGATCTCAGTCCCTTAAAGAGCTGCTTAGGAAAGAGGAGTGACAGGCTTTGCAGAAAGGATCCCGAAGGAAGCCCTCAGCCACAGCTCCTGCTTCATGTTTATGCATACAGGTCCTAGGAGCACAGGAAGGGGATCAGCAACCACCATGTGTTAGGATGGTGCTGGTTGCCAATGTCCTTTTGCTCAACTAATCTTCCCCTCAAGAGGCAGGCGTTTGAATGGAAGGAGGATACATGGCTGGCTGGGGGCTACTTGGAGGCCTCACAAGGCTGCATTATTCTGGTGAACTTACAGTGATCCATCATGCTTCTCAAAGAGAAAGACTCACAGTAGTCAAACTAGAAGACATGGATGTATAAACACGAATAGCATTTTAGTGAAGGTTTTTCTTTCCATCACCTTATAATTTGCCCCTAGGCATTTCCCTTATTTTCAAATTTCCATACCTGGGAGAGCCTGTTAGTGGTCAGGTCATCATTTAGCCTGTGGTGAGAACTGACATGCCAATCTTGCATCAGCAGAGACACCAGCCCTCTGGTGACTGCATTACTCTTACCCGATGCAGGGTTTCCTTGCCCAGCCCCTGGCTGGAACTAGACACAGCCACATGACCCCACAGCTTCTCAACACCCCGTTGCCTCTCTGCTCCTCTGAGGACCGTTTTTAGCTGTGCTGATGTTTCTGAGGCAGGTAGCCATTCCCACCCGCCCAGGAGACATTTGTTTCATTTGTTTTTTCCCCTACTGTGTGTTGATGTGATTCATTTCACCCAGTGCTGAGGGACTCTGGAGCCAGCCTATCAGAGCAAATACTGGCTCTGCCACACACTCACTGTGTAACCTTGGGCTAGTTGTGCAGCCTCTCTGCGCCTCATTTCCTCACCAGAGTGGGGACTGTAATAATAGTACCTGTCCCTTTGAACTGCTGTTTTGAGGATTAAATGAATTTATGTAAAGTGATCAGAGCGGTTCTTGGCTCACTAAAAGCTCTAAATTGATGTTAATTGTTACTGATTATTACTGAATAGTAGCTATTATTGATGGTTAACTTTTTCTCAGAAAGGAACCTTATTCTCCATATGTAGCCAGATGAGCATTGTCTCCTTCAACGCAGTCATCTTGGGGATGCTTTAAATTTTATTTTTGGGGACAGGGTCTCACTCTGTCACTCAGGCTACAGTGCAGTGGTACAATCAAAGCCCACTGCAGCTTCAGCTTCCTGGGCACAAGCAATCCTTCCACCTCACCCTCCCCATGTAGCTGGGACCACAGGTGCGTGCCACCATGCCTTGCTAATTTTTAAATTTTTTTGTGGACTTGGGGTCTCCCTTTGTTGCTCAGGCTGGTCTCAAACTACTGGGTTCAAGTGATCCTCTCACCTCTGCCTCCCAAAGTGCTGGGATTACATGGACATTTCTTTTTTCTCTTTTTCCTTTTTTTTTTTTTTTTTCTGGAGACAGAGTCTCACTCTTGTCGCCTGGGCTGGAGTGCAATGGTGCAATCTCGGCTCACTGCAACCTCCACCTCCCAGGTTCAAGCAATTCTCCTGCCTCAGCCTCCCAAGTAGCTGGAATTACAGGTGCCCACCACCATGCCCAGTTAATTTTTGTATTTTTAGTAGAGATGGGGTTTCACCATGTTGCCAGGCTGGTCTTGAACTCCTGACCTCAGCTGATCCACCTGCCTCAGCTTCCCAAAGTGCTGGGATTATAGGTGTGAGCTGCTGCACCTGGCCACATGGACATTTCTTTTTTTTTTGAGATGAAGTCTCACTCTGTCGCCCAGGCTGGAGTGCAGTGGCGCAATCCCAGCTCACTGCAACCTCTACTTGCCAGGTTCAAGCAATTCTCCTGCCTTAGCCTCCCGAATAGCTGGGACTACAGGTGTGTGCCACCATGCCCAGCTAATTTTTTGTATTTTTAGTAGAGACAGGGTTTCACCGTATTAGCCAGGATGGTCTCGGTCTCCTGACCTTGTGATCCACCCGCCTCAGCCTCCCAAAGTGCTGGGATTACAGGTGTGAGCCACCGTGCCCAGTGGTTCAAGCGATTCTTTTTGCCTCAGCCTCCTGAGTAGCTGGGACTACAGGCATGTGCCACCACACCCAGCTAATTTTTGTATTTTTAGTAGAAATGAGGTTTCACCATGTTGGCCAGGATGGTCTCATTCTCTTGACCTTGTGATCCGCCCACCTCTGCCTCCCAAAGAGCTGGGATTATAGGCATGAGCCACCGCGCCTGGCCTCACATGAACATTTCTTTAAGGAAGTATGTCCAGGGCAAATTCTTGGTTACAACATTAGTGAAGGGAAATTTCTGTCCTTTCATTTTTAAGGCCTTGTTATAGTCGTGTTGTTAGGAAGAGATGCCATCAGAGGAGGCAGGTGGACAGCTGAGGTACTGAAACCAGCTTTCCAGCCAGAGTCATCCATGATGTCTTCATTTCCAAAGAATAAGGATGCTGGTCTGCCCTCAGGTCGCAAGGGTCCCCTTTGTTCCACTGTGTTACAAACCAGTTCTCCATGCCAGGAGTAAAGGCCAGGCCTGTGCTCGATACTTCCCAGGCCAGTCTGGGTTTGAGCCTAAAAAAAAAACAGGGACAGCCCATACGGTCCTATTCTGATGTTTTTCTTCCTCCAGGAGTGCAAAGTGTGGATCCCAAGACTGGCAAAGAGATTCTGTACAACCTGGAGTCTCTCATCAACTCTGCTGTGTTCCCTGGCCTGCAGGGAGGTCCCCACAACCACGCCATTGCTGGTAAAACATCATCTGCTTCTGCTCATCCTGGGGCCCCTAATTCCCATCTCACCTGTCCTCCAAAATCATGTGCCAGGACTTCCATGCTGGGGAAGGAGCTGGAGGACTGTCTCTGTCCAGGAGATACTAACACAGAAGAATAGGGCATGGTTGAGATTAGCCTAAGGTAGGGACAGGAGGGAATGGCGTACACTCCAAGCGTACAGGCACCTGGAGGCAAAACTGTGAGTCAGGCCAGGTTTTGTAAAGTATGTGGAGCCCTCTTTGGGAAGAAATATGACAGGTGAGAGAGATTGGGGTCCAAACCTTACAGGATGAGCCCCTTTACCCTTGATGGACCTGGCCTGTGTGGGTGGAGGCTCCTGTGTCTGACCCTTACACCTTGCACCAGTGCCACGTCAGTGACTCCTGAGTCAGATTCCATTGACTGCCCAGCAGGTTCTCATTGACTTGTACTTTTTTTGTTTGTACAAGTAGCTTAGGACATTTGTGATGACTCAGAGTTGTCCCACTGCATTTGTGGGACAAGGACATTAGTAGAGCTCATTCCTGCTGCGGGGCTCAGGATGAAGGTATAGCTTCTCAGTCAGGAGACGCACAAGTACTTCTAGAGAGGAACCTGGGGACAGCAGCGATTGGGAGATATTAGGCATAAGGGGCTGGGAGGAGTTGGAGTCCCAGGTGTGTTTTCATGTTTGCCCGTCACACCTACACACTCAGCACCCACGGCTGCTTCAACTCTGGAATGCAGAGATCACCCCATCCCCAGCTGCTCTGGATGCCCTTTCTGGTTGTTATTGTTGTTATTGTTTTGAGACTCAATCTCCTTCTGTCACCAGGCGCCAGGCTAGAGTGCAGTGACGCGATCTCGGCTCACTGCAACCTCTGCCTCCTGGGTTCAAGCAATTCTCCTGCCTCAGCCTCCCGAGTAGCTGGGACTACAGGCACGCGCCACCACACCCAGCTAATTTTTGTATTTTTTGTTTAGTAGAGATGGGGTTTCACCATGTTGGCCAGGATGGTCTCGATCTCTTGACCTCATGAGCCACCCACCTCAGCCACCCAAAGTGCTGGGATTATAGGCGTGAGCCACTGCGCCCGGCCGCCCTTTCCGGTTGTTTTCACAAGTACTAATTGGAGGCTCTGTGTGGGATGCAGGCCGAGGGGTTCTCCTTGTCCTCCATTCTCTGTGTCCCTTGAAGCAGCCCTCAGGACTAAACATGAGGTACCAGATAAGTCTGAACGGTGCGGGTAGGATGAAGGCTGCCCTACTACCTGTGCTCTGATCTGAGAGAGCTGCATAATCTGACATCAGAGCATCAACTCTTAGGGCTACCAAGTAATCATTTTCACACACCAAGATTAAAAAGGATGTCAAATCTATCTTGCTAACAGCTTTGCTATGGTAATGCTAGCACAGAACTTCCATGCTCAGGGAAAGGTTACCTCAACAGCAGTTCCTCAGAGAGGAGCATATTGGCTGGGCATGGTGGCTCATGTCTGTTAAGCCCAGCACTTTGGGAGGCTGAGGCAGGCGGGTCACTTGAGCCCAGGAGTTCGAGACCAGCCCAGCCAACATGGAGAAACCTGATCTCTACTAAAAATATAAAAAATTAGCCAGGCATAGACGGGCACTGTGGCTCATGCCTGTAATTCCAGCACTTTGGGAGCCCAAGGCAGGCAAATCACGTGAGGCCAGTTGGAGACCAGCCTGGGGCCGGGCGCGGTGGCTCACGCCTGTAATCCCAGCACTTTGGGAGGCCAAGGCGGGTGGATCACGAGGTCAAGAGATCGAGACCACCCTGGTCAACATGGTGAAACCCCATCTCTACTAAAAATACAAAAAATTAGCTGGGCATGGTCGCGCGTGCCTGTAATCCCAGCTACTCAGGAGGCTGAGGCAGGAGAATTGCCTGAACCCAGGAGGTGGAGGTTGCGGTGAGCCGAGATCACGCCATTGCACTCCAGCCTGGGTAACGAGCAAAACTCCGTCTCAAAAAAAAGAAAAAAAAAAGACCAGCCTAGTCAACACACAGTGAAACCCTGTCTCTACTAAAAAATCCAAAAATTAGCTGGATATGGTGGTGCATGCCTGTAGTCCCAACTACTCAGGAAGCTGAGGCAGGAGAATCGCTTGAACCTGGGAGGTGGAGGTTGCAGTGAGCCGAGATCGCACCACTGCACTCCAGCCTGGGCAACAGAGCAAGACTCCATCTCTCAAAAAAAAAAAAAAAAAAAAAATTGGCCAAGTGTGGTGGCTCACGCCTGTAATCCCAACACTTTGGGAGGCCACGGTGGGCGAATCAGCTGAGGTTGGGAGTTCGAGACCAGCCTGGCCAACATGGCGAAACCCCGTTTCTACTAAAAAATACAAAAATTAGCTGGGTGCGGTAGCAGGCACCTGTAACCCCAGGAGGTGGAAGTTGCAGTGAGCTGAGATTGTGTCATTGTACTCCAGCCTGGGAGACAGGGCAAGACTCTGTCTCAAAAAAAAAAAAAAAAAAATTTAGCCACGTGTAGTAGAACATACCTTTAGTCCCAGCTACTTCAGAGACTGAGATGGGAGGATCATCTGAGCCCAGGAAGTCAAGGCTGCAGTGAACTGTGATCATTCCACTGCACTCCAGCCTGGGCAATGAGAGTGAGACCCTGTCTCAAAAATATAAAAATAAAAAAATATTTTGGTTGGGCATGGTGGCTCATGCCTGTAATCCCAGCACTTTGGGAGGCTGAGGCGGGCAGATCACTTGCGGTCAGGAGTTCAAGACCAGCCTTGCCAATACGGTGAAACCCTGTCTCTACTAAAAATACCAAAAAAATTAGCTGGGTATGGTGGCACATGCCTGTAGTCCCAGCTATTTGGGAGGCTGAGGCAGAAGAATCACTTGAACCTGGGAGGTGGAGGTTGCAGTGAGGCGAGATCATGCCAGCTTGGGGAACAAGAGTGAAACTCTATCTCAACAAAACAAAATGAAATAAATAATAAGTTTAAAAAATTGTTTAAATATGTCATTTTGGAAGAAAATGTAATCTAACCCCAAAAGCAAGGGGGCCATTGAAAAGCAAGGAAGCTTGAGGGTAAACAGGAATGTTGTTGTATTCATCGTCTGTCTGTGATTCTATCCTAGCCTCCTGACTCATTGTCTCTTCCTGTCCAGGGGTTGCTGTGGCCCTGAAGCAAGCTATGACTCTGGAATTTAAAGTTTATCAGCACCAGGTGGTGGCCAACTGCAGAGCTCTGTCTGAGGCACTGACGGAGCTAGGCTACAAAATAGTCACAGGTACAGACACCCTGTTCTTGTGGTTGCATTAAGGCTTACTCCTCAGTTTGCCCACCCAGGATGTGGCCCAGGCACTGCTGCTGGAGCTGCAATGACTGGGGACCACCTTGGGAAGAGGTCAGTCTCACCTCCAGCTGGAAAGCCTCCCCCTGCCTCAGGCCAGCCAGCTGCCCCCTTGGGTGAACCATAGATGATGGGAATAGTGGCTGCCATTGGTCACCAGCATGAGGACTGCATGTCCTCAGAACAGCTTTGCAGGACTATGTGAGGCTCACCTGAGAGAGGATGGACTGTAGTGGTCACACACCTGGTAGGTGGCAGAGCCAGGACTGTGGTCTGTGGTGATGCTTTGCACTGTGCTCACTACATGGGGGTGCAGCTCTCCCCACTGGGGGTGGGGCCTCCCGGTTTGCCACATGTTCCTGGGGAGTTGGCTTGCTATATATAGCCATGTTTGCTTGGATCTATACATTCTGGAGCCGATGTACTGTGAATGAGATGGACTTCCCAGGTCAGGGCCCCATGCTGGGGTGCCATCCACCTCACAGTCTCTGCAGGCTTCCATGGGGAGAAGGCATTTTTTTGGCAGGCAGTATACTCGATCCTCCTGAGGAAGGGCAACTTTATTCCTGGGCCCACGAGGCTGCTGACTGTGCTAACAGTGGTGTGGTCCAGGAGTATGGGTCCTGCTGTGTGTTTACCCAAGCGCCCACTCCCTGCACCATGCCCTTTGCCCTCTATGGGGATTACAGGCCCTCTGGTCTCAGGAGTGGGGCTCCCACCCAACCCTGTGTATGCAGCAGTCCTGGGAAGGCTGGGCACCGTCTCCTCAGCCGTGCCGGGAAGGCCAGCTGATGCCATCACCTCAGTAGTGCTGGCCACACCCACTTTTATATTTTACTTCACTTTCTGTTCTCCCATCATCCTCCATGTCTTCAAATAATAAAGCCCAAGAAGTCCTAGTGTGGACTGTGACCTTCAGGGTGCTTTTGCTCAGGAGTCCCCAACCTCCAGGCCACGGACTAGTACTGGTTTGTGGCCTGTTAGGAACCCAGCGCACAGCAGGAAGTGAGCTGGGGAAGAGATCATTGCCGCCTGAGCTTCGTCTCCTGGCAGATCAGTGGCAGCATTCAATTCTCATAGGAGCTGAACCCTGTTGTGAACTGCACATGTGAGGGAGCTAAGTTGGGCCTCTTTTGAGAAACTATCCTTTTTTCCCCTTCTGATTATACCTGCATCCTTATGAGAATCTAATGCCTGATGATCTGAGGTGGAAGTTTCATCCTAAAACCATCCCCCAACGCCATCTGTGGAAAAACTGTCTTTCACAAAACCAGTTACTGGTGCCCAAAACTGGTTTTGGGAACCACTGTGGGTCCCTGTTTCTCCATGTTGGTCAGGCTGGTCTTGAACTCCCGACCTCAGGTGATCTGCCCGCCTTGGCCTCCAAAGTGCTTGGATTACAGGCGTGAGCCACCGCGCCCGGCCCTGTTTCTCTTTTTTTTTTTTTTTTGAGACAGAGTCTCACTCTGTTGCCCAGGCTGGAGTGCAGTGGCACCATCTCGGCTCACTGCAACCGCTGCCTCCAGGGTTCAAGCAATTCTCCTGAGTCAGCCTCCCAAGTAGCTGGGATTACAGGCAGGTGCTACCATGCCTGGCTAATTTTTGTATTTTTAGTAGAGATGGGTTTCACCATGTTGATCAGGCTGGTCTCGAACTCCTGACTTTGTGATTTGCCCGCCTTGGCCTCCCAAAGTTCTGGGCTTACAGGTGTGAGCCACCCCACCTGGCCATGTCCCTGTTTCTCAAACTTGGATGTGCATACCATCCCTGGGGCTGCTGGTGTGATGCAGATTCTGACCAGATCTTGGGTGATGCTGGTCTGGGAGCCACCCTTGGAGTTGTGAGGGTTTAGGCCATAGTCCCCGACACCATGGTCATCTCATGGCATGGGCCTGCCCTCTCCCTGGTGACTTTGTCATTGTCATTCTGCCCTCTGAGGACCTGATGCACACGGCTGAAGCAGATAATGCTTGTGAATGCCCCTTTGTGCCTGACAAAGTGAGAAACACTGTATTCAGTATCTGACTTAAACCTCATGACAGCCCTGTGAATGATTGGTCTGTTACAAATGAGCATCTGAGATCTGAGGTTCCACAATGTTGAGCTGCCTGCCTAAAGCCACACTGCAAGTGGGTGGGCACAGCTGTGGGGCTGCAGAGCCAAGCTGGAGCCCTAGCTCACCCTCATCTTCAAAGGCATCCTGCATACAGCTCAGAGGCAGAGGCCCAAGCACCATCGGCACCCACGGCAATACCCCGGCTTAATGAAGGTTCAAAGTGGTAGAATCCTTCTGTGTGACCTCGGGCCAGGTCCAGAAAACTGTTAGCCTTGCTATTGTCACCTTACCATTTTGATAGTACCATCAGCCTCACAGGATCCTGGTAAAACCCACCACAGGCTAGTACAGTGTCTGGCACCTAATGTGCTCTGTGAGCATGCGCCTTACCCTGCCAACACAGTAAATTGAACCACTGCCCAATACTCATGCTGCCTTCAGGGAGCCTTCAGTGTTAGGGAATTGCCCAAGCAACTTGTCAGAGAAAACAAGCCAGGAGCAGCCTGAGGAAGCTGTCTCTTCCCCAGGGGAGTGTCAGGCCCTCTTCTGTATGATCAGTTACGCCTTTCCAAAGTGTCCTGGCCTTCCTTTCACACTCTCAGGCCCGGGCATCTCTCGTGGGTGATTAGAATCCCAGGCCACGTGGTGAGTGTGCTCACCTTCCTGACCTCATCTGCTTTGGCCTCCTTCACCCTCACCTCCATTTCTCAGAGAGATTCCTTCACGGCATAGAATTAGCCTGCATTTCTGTGTCCAACTTTGTTTCCAGGTGGTTCTGACAACCATTTGATCCTCGTGGATCTCCGTTCCAAAGGCACAGATGGTGGAAGGGCTGAGAAGGTACTGGAAGCCTGTTCTATTGCCTGCAACAAGAATACCTGCCCAGGTGAGAATCATCCTTGGCCTCCTTCATTCCACTCCCATCTGCATTGCTTCTGGCCAAAGTTGTAGCTGATAAAGATATTGGCACTGGGGACAGACCTCCGATAAAAACTGGAGCGAGGGCTGGGCAAGGTGCTCACGCCTGTAATCCCAGCACTTTGGGAGGCCTAGGCAGGCGATCACTTGAGGTCAGGAGTTTGAGACCAGTCTGGCCAAAATGGTGAAACCCTCTCTACTAAAAATACAAAAATTGTCCAGCCGCGGTGGCTCATACCTGTAATCCCAACACTTTGGGAGGCTGAGGCGGGCAGATCACAAGGTGGGTGAATCACGAGGTGAAGAGATCAAGACCATCCTAGCAAAATGGTGAAGCCCCGTCTCTACTATTTTTTAATTTATTTTTATTTTTAAAATCTCATCTTGAATTGTACCATCTCTACTAAAAATACAAAAATTAGCTGGGTGTGGTGGTGCGTGCCTGTAGTCCCAGCTACTCGGGAGGCTGGGGCAGGAGAATCACTTGAACCCAGGAGGCAGAGGTTGCAATGAGCCGAGATCGCGCCACTGCACTCCAGACTGGTGACAGAGCAAAACTCTGTCTCAAAAAAAGAAAAAAAAATACAAAAATTAACTGAGCAAGGTGGTGCACGCCCATAATCCCAGCTACTCAGGAGGCTGAGGCAGGAGAATTAATGTGAAGACGGGAGGCAGAGGTTGCAGTGAGTAGAGATTGCACCACTGTACTCCAGCCTGGGCAACAGAATGAGACTCAGTCTGAAAAAAAAAACAACTGGAGTTGGGGTGGGGACCATACCTTGGCTGTCTCTTGGCTGTGCCTTTGGGCTTGGCCCTGATCTTGCCAGGGAACAAAAAGACTGATGTGGAGCCTTTGGAAATGGTACATTAATTAGATGAGGGAGGTGAGGGCCTCTAAAATCCAGAGGCTGCATTTCTCTGTGGGTTGTTAACAAAATATTGATGACACATTTCAGGCCCCAGACAGATGTTAACCTCATGTTTAGGAGCAAGAGACATCAGACTACTTTGTGTACAAATAAGGAAGAGTGGCCAAAATGTGGTTGTACCCACTTGTGCCTTGGGTTCTACCTTTAGTTTCTGAATCAGTTGTAGTGTCCTTGCTAGAGACAACCAGTATCCTCAGGCCAGTTCTCTTTTACCCACGTCCCTTTAAAATGCACCATTGTCACAGTGGTGAGTGTGGCTTAGGGACAGAGCCCCGTTTATGTTGCAGGTGACAGAAGCGCTCTACGGCCCAGTGGACTGCGGCTGGGGACCCCAGCACTGACGTCCCGTGGACTTTTGGAAAAAGACTTCCAAAAAGTAGCCCACTTTATTCACAGAGGTAAGAATAAAATTTTGCAAGTTCCCACATCTTATTGTGTGTATTTAGTTTCTGATTGTGATGAATAGCTGAGACCCTGCCACCCAAAGACAATTCTGCACCAAGGCTGAGTGCTGGGGCGGGAGACAGCAAAAACCACTTAGGTAAATCACCTTGTCTGAGAGGTTTATAAATTTGGGCTGCCCACGATATCTGTCCAAGGGTGGGTGCATCCAAGAGTAATTTCTGAAGTGAACATTGAGACCTCGTGCCTTGCCGCACTCCCCAGATGGGAGACATTCTGACAGCTGTGCCTCGGCCCCCTCTGGTGTGTAGTGTGGGGTGACCCCGGGGTGACTCACTTGTGTCTTGTGGCGCAGGGATAGAGCTAACCCTGCAGATCCAGAGCGACACTGGCGTCAGAGCCACCCTGAAGGAGTTCAAGGAGAGACTGGCAGGTGATAAATACAAGGGGGCCGTGCAGGCTCTCCGGGAGGAGGTCGAGAGCTTCGCTTCTCTCTTCCCTCTGCCTGGCGTGCCTGACTTCTAAAGCCGCTGGCCCACTCTGAACCTGCCTGCGCCACAGAGGAAGCTGTCTGCTGGAGGACCCCTTGAGAGATGAATGAGCTGCTCCACAGGGGACCCATTGACTTGACTACTTGTGCCCTTTGAGGGGGTTTCTTTTGGACTTTTTTCAAGTTTTCTTCACAAATCAAAATTTGTTTAAGTCTCATTGTTAGTAATTCTGGGACAGGTAATTAAAGGATTTAAATTTGAACCTGGCCTTCTCACAGCTGGATATAATTAGTCTATAAAACTAAAATACTGTGTAGCCTCTTGGCCATAATCACTTAGACCATGGTGTAGGGCAAAGCTATTAGAATCTAGCGTTTTACTCTCCCTGGGCTCTGCTCTTCCTTACTGCAACAGAGAAGAAATGCCCATGTCCACAGCTTGGAAACACTGCCACTCTTACTATCTTGTTATCCAATGGCATGCCAAAGGAGAACTGAATTAGCCTCTGAAGCTTCTGCTATGTACCGTAAATCAGAAGTGTATGTTAGCCAAGTGTACACAAGGTGCACCCTGTATGGTGGGAAGGTTTTGCTGTTAGTAGCTAAAAAATATGGTGTAGACTGTTCTCTAGTGGATTAAAAAAAAAATGGTGTAGAAATGGTCTTCTCCTCCCTCCATCCTGGTGTGAGAGTCAACCAGGCTTTCCTGCTACCAAATCCCCCCCATAATCAGGAAGCCAAATGTCACCTTCCCAAAGAAACTTTATTTTCACATAGCCGAAGTGCAAAACATAGATGACCATTTTTAATAAGCACAATCAAATTTTTAACCACAGAATGTCTACAAGAATTATAGCTTTAAAAAATACAACCAATTTTTATATTTCAAAAATATTTGAACTCAAATAAATTAATTTCTTAAAAAGTACACTTCTCATACTATGTGTTTGGCATTGACTCTGGTTAACTCTTGTGCAACACCTACGAGATGCTATCACACACTTGTCAGTCGCACTCCTGCACCAGCCACTGCAACGACTGCTGCTCACGTGGTGGTGGGGACTCACATTCACAAGACAGACAGGAACATGCAGTAATAAAATAGCTTTTTAAAAAATAACACGTGAATTCATCACATAGGACTATGCTTTTCACTGCAACCTCGAAGGTGGCATTTATCTCAATCCAATCTGTGACTCAAGCTATTTAGTGACAGACAATATGGGTGAGGCACCCTGTGGTCCCACCTTGTAGGCGGCAGCCCCTGCACTCTGGGGTCTAGCCTGTTGGCGTTTGCTTTATTGTAAGCTGCTGCAGAATCTGTGAGCTGTGGGTGAAACACCAGTCCCTACATTTCTGCTGCCAAAGTGGTCTTCAATTTAGGGGCCTGACCCCTCCGCAGCTGGAGACAAGCTACCTCCAGGGCTGTATGCAGCCTCCACTCCAAGGCAGGGCAGAATTAAGCACTCCCAGAAAGCTGGGCCCTTACCAACAGATTAATCAGCTGCAGAGTGCTCATCCTCCTCCCCACATTCCCATCCCCTCCTGCCTCCTTTTCACAGCTTTAACCAAACCTTAATTACATAAGGCCAGACTAGGTCAGGGCTCGAAGGAAAATGGGCTCAGGAAAACTTAGTTTGCCCAGCCTTGTCAGCTGAGATTGGTTTTGTTTTGCTTTCCAGCCAGAAGCAGAAACTTGATGCTTTTTCCTTTTTGCAGAGTTAAAACCGTATCTCCAGTTTTATTATGTTCCATCACAATATTGGGGCAAAACCAGAAAGCTGGCTGGTTTGCTTCAAAGCACAAACCCAGGCACTGTCTTCTGCGCTTTACCGGGAGGTGGGAAGGTAAAGGAGACTGCCCACCATAGGGGCTTAGCTCCTCCAAAGGCCTTGCACACCTGATAAACCCCCTGGCTGAGACAGTGCTACCAGCTGTGCCGACAAAGACAGGACAGCAGCACTAGACGCTGACTCAAGGTGCAGCACCGGGTCTGGGCCACGGGGCATGTTTGGCACTGCGGGCAGCAGTCAGCGTACGCAAGACATTCAGTGAGCAGAGGGCTGCTCTCAGCTTCCAACTGCAGCCGCCCTAGCACGTGAGATGAAATCAGTGGGCCTTCCTAGGATTGTGAAATAGACTTGTCATTTTTGTGAGGTTGAAATCTACTATACTTCGAATATAGCAACTGTTTTCAACCACTGAAGCAAAGAAGGTAGAGGCCAGATGGGGAATGAAAGGTAAGATACTGTGGTCCATTTCCACATTCGGGAGCAATGTGTGTGACTTCAACTATTGGAGTAAATGATATATGGAAAAGCCACAATTTCTAAAATCCCAAAGGAGTGACATTCCTGGGGAAACAGGCGTGAGGCCACAGCTCAGGCTGATGTGTTCTTTGCAACATAAAAAGCTGTGGCCTGATCTCTAAAGTGGGACTTCTGAAAATCACCAGTCCACAGCTACCTGCCTGGCTAGTTTCTTAACCTAGACTGCTTCAGAAATGGGGAGTGGGATAATGGACTGGAGGAAAAGCTGACACAACTCAGACAACCAGTTTCAGTACCTGGGCCCTCAAAGCAATCGAGAGGACTGAGGAAGTAGCAGGGACACTGATGTCATCTATTTTCTGGGAAGTGTTATTTTTAATGGTTTCATTAAAAATTTATTAACCTTCTACTGGAAAATACCTCAAATGAAAAAAAATTTTTTTTTGAGATGTGGTTTTTGCTCTTGTTGCTCGGCTGGAGTGCAGTGGCATGATCTCAGCTCACTGCAACCTCTGCCTCCCAGGTTCAAGATCTCGGCTCACTGCAACCTCTGCCTCCCAGGTTCAAGCGATTCTCCGGCCTCAGCCTCCCAAGTAACTGGGATTACAGGCACGCATCACCAGGCCTGGCTAACTCTTCTTGTATTTTTAGTAGAGACGGGGTTTCACCATGTTGGTCAGGCTGGTCTTGAATTCCTGACCTCAGGTGATCCACCCGCCTCAGCCTCCCAAAGTGCTGAGATTACAGGCGTGAGCCACTGTGCCCAGCTTCAAATGAAATTGTTGATGAGATTAGTCCCACTGTATTGGTCTCACCACTGAGGTTTAGAGATGTGAGACTCAGAGTAGGTTTCAGTTCCCTGGAATGGAGCGGGCATAGGGAGGGGCAGGGCTTCCCAGTGTTAACTAACTGCCTCTGCCCAAGCTATGACTCAGTCCTAGAACTACTTCAAGATCCCTTTGAAAGGAAACATACTTAGCATCAAGTAATCCTTTGAAATTGCCACATTGAAAAGTTAGTTTTTAACTCAAATATAAATCAGGGAGCTCACACGCTAGTCATGAAACCATCTTTACTTAATGAAGAACCACCTTGAGGGACATCGCCCTGCTTGCTGCTTCTATGCCTGTCCCTGAGACAGTCTGTTCTGTTCACGCCCCAGCAGCCTCTTGCCTTAGGTCTCAGGACCTTCTGAACCACCCTTGAGGGTGTGTGCCAGCAAATACACCAAGTGGACTTCACTTAGGACCACTAGAGTGCAAACCTTCAGCTTCTAGAAGTCCAAGTGTGGCTGCAATTCCGCATCTGCCCCAAACTCATCAGCCTTTCCCAAGTTTCCTAGGTGAGAAGAGTATGAGCTGTGAATTTCTGTGATGGTGTGATAGGAATGCCACAGTGGTGGTGCCAATGATCACTTACTGACCTGCCTGCTCAGAAAAAATGTTGCACAGTTATGACCTTGGGAGGCATAAGTAGACAGCAGTTAGCCAGCCAGTGACAAAACAAATCAGCATCTAGAACAGGAGGGGAGGGAGCCGTAACAGATAAGGGAGTCCACGATGAGAAGCAGGCTCCCTGCCCAGCCTGCCTCTAGTGCTAGTAACAGACGTTTCACATTTAAAGCCTGCCAAGGCATTGCTGGCGACTCTCCTGTCTGTGAACATGCATAATGGGCACAGGTTCAGAGAACTGATGAGATGTAGGCAGCACCGTCTGCCACAAAAGGTTCTCCATGGCAGCCCAAAGAACAAAATCACACACCTTTGATGGGAGCAAGGACCCTGAACAGAAGCCGATGGCTGGAGCCAACAGGCCATCCCCTTACATCGAGGACTTGGACTAGGAGGGAACCACTGGAGTGATGTGATGCAAGCCTTCTTGGTCACTCTCGGCTTCCACCAGGGGTCTCTGCCTCCTTGATGAGAAGAGAAGCTGGCTGGCTCTGTGATGACCTCGAGGGTGTACTACAGGCGCCAACAGATGCATACCCAGGGCTGATTCAGGTCCATTTCAGCACAATTTTTGTGGAACAAATTAAAGAAGCAGTAATACCCAGAACTATCCCCACTTAGGAAATAAAATTTTCAAGGCTGCAAGAAACCATCTGTCTACAAACCAGTGGCCATTGCCTAAGGAGGCTCAGGGAGGGCAGGGGATCACTATCAGTGGGACAGGTGCTGGAGGAACCAGGGGGTGTTTCCTTTCTAGTCTCAATTGTCTTCAGAAGGAGGACTCAACTGGGGACGGCCGTGAGCTGTGGTGACAGGTGCACACAGTCTCTCAGAGGCAGAACCTGAAGAGTGCCACGTGGGAGCTCATCCAGGAAATCCAGGCCATCTGAGTTCTCATCGGCCAGGCCAACCACCTGCACCAGCTGACTGAACAGAACCATGCTTTCCTATGCCCACGAACCCAGTGAGAGGTAGTGAAGTGGTTGCAAAGGTTTGCGTGGGTGGGAGCTGGAATATGGCCTCTGCCATGTTCACTCAGGTCTGCAGACCTTCCCAATAAGAATACTCAGTGCTCACGTGCTCTGGCCAGCAGGAGCCGCTAGGCCACTTCACACTGGGACTACTGAACGCTCTGCTCATTCCTGGCGAATAAGCATGGGGAGTGAGTCCCAAGGCCCGCTCATAGGCATTTCTCTCCCTGGTAAGGTGGCAAGGACAGGGGACAGGGTGCTGCTCATGCTCTGTGGCCCTGAGGCCCAGAAGGTTGCATGTTTCCCATGACCCAGACAGTGGCAGCCTTTCTCCCTCCCACTGGCTGGTTCAGGGCCTCCCCTGGGAGAGTGGGCTCCAGGAGGCCAAATAAAGGGCTGCGCCTGGGTCTGAAGGTGGCAATGGGTGTTCTGCCCTCCTGTTTTCCACCAAACTACAACAGTTACCTGGCTGCTACCCTCGCTCATTCTGCCACTCAAGTGTCCAGTAATGCTGAATACGGCCCGTGTGCTCCTCCCATCAGGCTTTGGCCTTCCTGCCCTCACCCTGCCCCACCAAGGATCTGGTGGCTTCCCTTCTGCTCTGGCTGCCAGTCCTCAGAAAACCAAGGCCCCCTCCACATCGAGGGGCCGCTCTTCACCAGGGAGCTGAATGTAGCCGTCACCGTCCCTCCACAGACGCCTTTAGAGGGAGCCAGGCTCCACTTCTGCCCACGTCCAACTTGAAAGCTACCAGGAACCATGTGGGAACCATGCTGCCAGACACCAGAAACCTAAACAATCCAGCTCAGGTAACTGTTTGGTCATGCCAACCCCTCCCCTCCCCACACCCTGAGTCACAGGTCTTGGTCACAGTGGCTGGGACCGACCTCAGATTTTATACAAAAAGCTGGGGACATAGTCAAACCTGAGCATGGGGTGGCTGGTCCCCGGAGATTCCTGCATGTAGTGCAGCTTCAGCAGCTCAGCCAGGTACTGGACCACCCTGACATCCTCATTCACCAGACCCAGGGTCAGCTTTAGGAAGCTCGCCTGGCGGCTGGCTACCAGCTCCTCTGTCTCCTTGTCATGGGTAGGCAAGTGCAGGTGGTGGCAGAATGTGTAGAGGAAAGCCTTGGAGCAGAGCTGGGTGAGCATGCTCTGGACATGCAGGTAGTAGGTGCTGCCTCGTTTGATCTGTGTGCGGTGGTCTGCCAGGCGGGGCACCAGGGTGCCTCTGTAGAGGGGGCAGCGCAGGGTTTTGTTGTCAAGGTCCAGGATGCTCATGTAGCGGCTGTAGCGGCTCAGGGCATGGAGGGTACCAGCACCGGCAGGTGAGGCCACTCTGAAACATACAGGCCAAGGTCAAGAGGAGAGGCAACGGCCGGGAAAGTGGAGGCAGAAGCTTGAGAGGTGAGGCGTCCTGTCCCCAGGCCAGCACCCACCCAGCCAGCACCCACCCAGCCAGCACGCACCAGCTCTTCCTGGAAGGCAAATCTGATCATCATGGTCTTCAAAGGGCTCCTCACACTCTCAGGACCAAAGTGACCCACAAGGCCCTTTGTGGTCCAATTCCTGCTGAATGGATTATCTTTTGGAGCCATGGCAAGCTTTCAGCGGACCCTCAAAATTACAAACCTCTTTGTTCTGCCTGAAATACCCTCTCCCTCTTGCATTTAGCTCAATTTAAACCATATTCAGCCTTCTCTGATCTTCTCTGATTTCCTGCTGTGACCTTGGCCAAGTTCCTTAACCATTCTGAGCCTCACCTATGAGATGGCGATAACAGTTCCTACTATTTTTATTTTTATTTTTTTTGAGACGGAGTTTCGCTCTTGTTACCCAGGCTGGAGTGCAATGGCGCGATCTCGGCTCACTGCAACCTCCGCCTCCTGGGTTCAGGCAATTCTCCTGCCTCAGCCTCCCGAGTAGCTGGGACTACAGGCACGCGCCACCGTGCCCAGCTAATTTTTTGTATTTTTAGCAGAGACGGGGTTTCACCATGTTGACCAGGATGGTCTCGATCTCTTGACCTCGTGATCCACCCGCCTCGGCCTCCCAAAGTGCTGGGATTACAGGCGTGAGCCACCATGCCCAGCCTATTTTTATTTATTTATTTAGAGATAGGGCCTTGCTCTGTTGTCCAGGCTGGAGTGCACTGGCATGATCATGACTCACTGCAGCCTTCACCTTCTGAGCTCAAGCAATTCTCCCACCTTGGCCTCCCAAATAGTTGGGACTACAGGTGTATGCCACCACACCCAGATAATTTTTTGTAGAGACAGAAGCTTGCTGTGTTGCTCAGGCTGGTCTTGAACTTCTCGGCTCAAGTGATCCTCCTGCCTTGGCCTCCCAAAGATTTGGGATTTCAGGCATGAGTCACGTACGGGCCAGTTACTACTATCACATCCCTCATGGGTCGCTGTGGAGACAAAATGAGTTGTGTTTATGACAGTGCTGGCCCTCAATGGGCAGTGTCATCACCATCATTACTTTCAGCCTAGCAGTGACCAGTGGGGTGACTGCTGTTTGTTCACTGGCTTCTCCTACTGGACAAAGAAGCTCCTGGATTCTAGAGTCCCAGGACTGCATCATCTCATGCCCCCAGTGCCTGGCACATCAGAGCCAGGAAAAGCCAGTGTTCACTCAGTGAGGGAAGCAGTTCCTTAAATACCCTCCTGGAGCAGCTTCCCCAGAGCAGCAGGGACTGCCCTGTTAGGGCCTGGATATTTAGGGCTTATGTCAGACAGGTATTGTGTAAAAAGGACTGATGTGACTTGGGACCAAGGTAATCTAGTACTTTTTCCTTCCTGGGTTTTATCTTCTTGTGTATTTAACAATCATTTACTGAGCACCTATAACATCCCAGCATTGCCCTGGGAGCTAACCCTGTAATGAAGAATGACCTGGAACTCCTGTCTTTCACGAACTCAGTCTGATTGGGAAGAAAAGAAATGTGTACAAGTACAGCAAAGTGAAGGGAGACGTGGTCTTGTTCTCCCTGAGAGAGGCTGTAGTTGGGAAGACCTGGGGGGTTCGTGGGGTTGCCTCAGAGCGGGCCCTTAGAAGCAGCGTGGGCTCTAGGGACTGAGGAGGGTGGAGGAGACCATGGCAAAAGCCAGGTCACAGAAATGGGACAGCTGAGAAACAAAGGCCACGCATCCTGACCATAGTGGCAGCACTGGGCTATGGACTGCATGCATCCCACAGGCGTGGAAGAATTGAGGCCTACAGGTGGCTGACATCTAAGAAAGCTCATGAGGACAGTGAGACGCTCTCCTCAACCCATGCTGTGTGGTCCCCTGTATTCCGGGGCCTTCTCAGCTCTCTCTACTGCCTTCACTCTTACTTCCCCAAAGTGGGGCTGGCCAGAGTCAAACACCTCCCAAGCTCCGCATATCCAGCTCCACAGGTGCTGCCGCCACAGGGCACCCAGGCCTCACCTCCCACTTTTTGCCCCTCTATCTCTGCTGGGACACCTGCTCTTAGGCCCAGCATCCCTTGATGCAGCTCTGACACCTGCCCCAATGGTGACAACACTTCTTTTGGAAGAAGTTGGCTATTCTAACTGTTCCTCCACTTGTTTCCATAAAGCTCCTCCTCAGGAGGCCAGATGACACGGGAAAAGACAAGCCCCAGGCTTCCAGCACCCAGGTGCACAGCATTGCAACTGCAGCCTCACACTGCACTTCCCACGCCTGCCATGGGTGGACACCTCTTCACTGATGAGGACACAGAGGACTGGATGAGGCGGCGGCTTTTGCAAGGTCACCTAGCTAGCAACTGGCCAAACCAGGACTCAACCCCGGGCCTCTGACACACGCTAGGCTAGCGTTTTCTCCTGCCAGAAGCGAGCTCTGCTTTTCAGTCTGGGCTTGTGACTGCTGCTTAGTAAGCAATATGATGACCCCTGGTGTTCACTTAAAATGACAGTGGGGACAGGTGTGATGGCTCATGCCTGTAATCCCAGCACTTTGGGAGGCTGAGGTGGGCGGATCATTTGAGACCTGCCTGGCCAACGTGGTGAAACCCTGTTTTTACTAAAAATACAAATATCAGCCTGCCATGGTGGCACATACCTATAATGCCAGCTACTGGAGAGGCTGAGGCACAAAAATCTCCTGAGCCTAGGAGGCAGAGGCTGCAGTGGGCCAAGATGGCATCACTGCACTCCAATTTGGGCAATAGGGCAAGACTCTGTCTCAAAAAAACCCCCCACAAAACAAAAAACTCCACAAATGACAGGGGACCAGCTTGGCTGTTTAGCCATCTCTTGTCCCCACAGATGGCTGAGCTGACTACAAGCATTTCCAGGCAAAGTGAAAAAAATCAAGGGCCAGCAAGCCTAGTGGTCTCAAGTGAGGGTCCTGAGAGCTAGTCCATCATCTGAGGAGGGGCCTGGGTGAGGAGAGACACTTCTGGGCTCTGGTGCTCGGAGTGCAGAGCCTCTGCAGCGCAACACCTCCGAGAACAGGAAGGTCACAACCAGCCAAGACATCTCTCCTGCTTGTGATTTTTAAAGCCAGGCCTCAGGTGGGCCCCAGTCTGCCTGCCTGTATCAGTGCCGGTTCCGCCCTCCGAGTGCTTCTCAGGGCCCAGCACTGCACTGGGCTGTGCTCTTTGAACATGCACTAAATGTGGACCCTTCCGATGGCTCTCAGGTGGGCCCCGTGAGCCCTTCAGAGGCGTTCAACACGATTTGGTAACTGAATGAATGAGAGGAGATGGCTGGTCCGAATGCACACAGAGAGTGGTGGCAGCACCAGGACCTGACCCAGACCACCCCCTGCTCCCACTAACTGCCACAGCCCGCAAGTTTCATCTTATGATACCTGCAGGTAGCATCTACTGCTCACCTCCCCCAGGAATTCTTTGGGTGAGCTGCAGCCCAACCCATTTCACTTCTGGCCCCTCAGTGGACCCTCCAAGGTACAGGGCTCCCCACCCCTGCCCGCCTCACCTCACACCTGTGCAGGACACCGGAGGCAGATGCTCCCAGTGCCCAACATCTGCACGTGCTCTGAAGGGTGAAGGAGCACTTACTGGGAGAGCAGCCTAATGCTCTCCCCCAGAGTCATCTGTCCCTTCTGATGGGCCTTCTGCTTTTACAGATGGATGCCTCCTGCAGTCTGGCTGGCGAGGGCCACAGATAAATTCCGTGTCCTAATTCACACCAACTGAATCAGAACCTCGAGGGGTGTGACTCAGGAATCCATGGTTTAAAAAACTTTCCCTAATAATTCTGACGCAGCCGGGGGACAGACAGGGATTGGAAACCACCTAGGAACTCCAACCCCCTCACAGGACAAGGAAATGGAAACCAGAGAGGGGAATGATCTGCCAAAAGTAACACAGTGGTAAGGACTGGGCCCCATCTAGAAGCCAGGCCTCCCGATTCTGGCCCCACCACACCAATATGCCCCATCTGTATTTGGCCAAGGCCCTTCCCCACCACCTGGAACCAGTTACCTCTGCAGACCAATAAGCTTCCACTTCTGAAAATCCATAATGTGCAAAGGGGAGGAGGCCCAGTGTTTCACCGGCTTAGCGTAGCAGCCATAGCTGGGGACAAAGATGGCCAGTGCAGTCACCAGCTTCCTGACTATGGCCTCATCTTCCCCCAGGACCACGAGTGTCCTCCCGCTGAGCAGGGAGTAGATGGCTGGGTGGGCAAAGGGGTACTGGCGGATGAATTTTAAGGCATTCTGGCCAGCCCTCTTTTTATGCCTATCAGAAGACAGGCCGGCAGGATGAGCAGAGGGGATCCTGTCCGAGCTGGTGGAGGCAACACTGCTCACGTAGCTGGTGGTGTCTGAGCAGTTGTCCAGGCTGGTCTTACTGATGTCCCGGCTAGCCAGCAGATGGCTTGGGTCCAGCTCATAAGCAGGAAACCCTTCATAACTATTGTCTTGGAAAGAAAGGTTGGCATTTTCCACTGAAAAGTCAACATGGAACCCCTGGTCCTTCTGCCTATGGCGCTGTGGGGGGATGCTCACCACTCCATCCTCGTCAGTGTGTGTATGGGCTGGAGTGGAGGGCAGCACCAGCTGACCATCACTCTCCTTCCCAATACAGCAGGAGGAGTCTATTTGTGATGGAGTGTTTTCCACACTGCCCTCCTCTGTCTCACCCAGCTCCGGAGGGCTCATGCTTGCCTCGAAGTGGATGGCTCCCTCATTGTCTTCTGTGTATGATTCTTCTTCATTAATGGCACTTGGGTAGCTGGCCTTAAAGTCATCAGGGATGAGGGCCTCAGAGGGGCAGGTACTAAGGACTTCAATACTGTCCTCGCTGATGGTCCTGTGGCTGACTGCTTTGCTCCGAACCACCTGGGGGCTCAATGGTACTGTGAGGCTGGCCTGGCTGTCAGACTTAGAAAGCACAGAGGTGGATTTCTCCGTGCCCAGGACTTCAATGCTTTCACCACTGCTGATACTCCCTTTCATATCCATATCCAGGTAGTCCAGGTTTTCCTGGGGGTCAAAACTGCTCAACTCTGTCACCTCCACTTCCTTGTATTCCTCATCTCCAAGTTCCTGCTCCATCTTGATTAGCACAGACTCCACACTGGACTTGTAAGAACCAACATTAATTAACACTTTAGGAATTGGGCATTCTTCTAGAGACCTGGAAGGTGGCCTGTCTTGACTGGGTTTAGAGGGTAGGCTCTCTTGTTTCTCTGCCATCCTGTCATCAACCTCCACAAAGTCTTCAAAGAGAAAGTTTGTAATGTGCTGTTGTTTTAGAAGTGCTCTATCAATCTGACTGGTCAGGAGGTAACACAGGTCTCCTCTGAACATGTGCTCAATGTGGCTGAGCTGAGCCAGGGTCTGGGTGAAATATTCAGTGTCACAGAGCTCCTCCAAGGTTTTCAACTTCTTGTCAAAACACTTGGTGGACTTTGCTTTGATAAGTTTTGGGGTGTAGGCTGGTCTGCAGGTGTAAAGGTCTATATCAGCAGACTCATCAGGGTTAGAGGTAGTGGATGCCTGGCTGGCCTGATCCTGGGTGTGCTCCATCTCACCAGGACACAAATCAGACCCCTTCAACTTCCGATGAGGGTATGAGCGGATCTGCTTCAGCAGGTCCTGATGTTCAATGATGGACTTCTCCACACTAGCCAGTTCATTGGCTTTCTCAATTGCCTGAGATGAGTAAAAGCCTTTGTCATTGGCTTTCTTCTGGATCTCCGTCTCTGTGTGCAGCACTGTCCTGGTGTAATCCAAGTCTTTCAGCTTTTTTTCAAGTTCCCCAGCAAATGCCTTCCTGTTCCCAGTCTTCAAGCACTCAGAAGCTCTGGAAAATTCGGCGGAAAGCTCCTGGAACTGCTGCATGATTTTATGCTGGTCTGCAGAGATATAAGCCATGCAAAAGGGCCTCACGAACCCACGGGCCTCCAGGTCATATAGGGTAAGGTGGTGCACATATGCAAAGGCTCCCTCCTTGGAGTCTCCCAGCACCACCTTGGAGTCCTCCACGAAGTTCAGCTTGGGGTAGGCAGATCCAGGAGGATGGCCCACGAAGGAAGCCTGGTAATCCACAGACATGATACGCAGAGAGAAGTAATTGAGATCAAAAGTGCCAAAAACTTTGGTGTCATTAGGGATGGTCAGTAAGGGTTGGGGTCCCACCTGCTCAGAGAACTCGGAAATAAGAATGAAGTCCCTCGAGAACTTGGCCCCGGACAGTTTTGACCAGGGGTTAGCACCCTGGCTGGCGAAGGGGAAGAGCGGCACAGAGTACTCCTCAGGTAGGGTCGGCTCATTGTAAGGCTCTTCCTCATATTCTTCCTCTTTGGTGAAGGCCACTACGTCAGGGGCGCTGATCATATTTCCAGATATATGAAGAAAACATTGAGAGGAAGTGGGAAAGAATGCGGTGTTAATCGACGCGCAGAAGGCAGGCCTCCGGAGAAGGAAGCGAAGCCCTTGCGGCCTTCTTTGCGACTCCCCCAACCCGGGGTCCTAGGCTGCTTCTCACACACCCGAGGACTCGAACTCTAGCCACCCCCTCAGAGTTGTAGCTCCTCCGGAGCTCTCGGAGGCCTCATGAACGAACGCCAAGGCCGTAAACTCAACTGCCCTTCTTTTCTTCCTCCGGCGAGAGAGACCAGCCCAAGAACCTGCAGCGAGGTCACCTGCACTCCCTGGAACCCACCGTGACAGCAACAACCCGGGCTTTGAACCAGGCTTAAAGCGACGCTACGGGCCACCGCAGGGGTCAGCCAAGCGCTGCCGTCCCCCACTACCCGAGGGCAGAAACCGTCGCGGCTCGCAGGACGCCACAA
This sequence comes from Aotus nancymaae, assembly GCF_030222135.1. Classification (NCBI taxonomy): domain Eukaryota; kingdom Metazoa; phylum Chordata; class Mammalia; order Primates; family Aotidae; genus Aotus; species Aotus nancymaae. Next base: position 8,547,877 of record NW_026988430.1, on the reverse strand, counting down.
CGCGGATCCAGCTACTGCGGCGCCGCCATCTTGGTATCACATGACTCCTGCACTCGGCGCCGCGTGACCCGGAAGCGTCCTCGCATACTTCCGGGCAAGAGGGGGGGGGGGGAAAGTCGTGAGAAAGAGAAGGCCTTAGATGGGCGTGTCCGGCGGCTCCTCCCAAGAAAGAGTCGGGTTAACCAACAACTGCCTGGAAGGAGGGGAAAGCGGGGCGGAGTGACGTCGTGGGGTACTAGGGAGAAACGTGCTTGGACTAGGGGCCAGGAGCGCGGGCCAGTCTAGGAGTTGTAGTTCCAGGTCGTTGTGAGGCGCGCGCCTGGAGGAAGTGGCTGGAGAAGGCGGGCGGAAGCTCCAGCCAAGGTGCTGGGTTCGGTGCTGAGGCAGCGGCGGCACGGAAAAGGCTCAGTGACTGAAGCTCCAAAGGCCAGTAGGCTGGTGGGACGTGACCGAAAGGAGGCTCTAGTTTCTTTACTGTGGGTGCCAGGTCGGCCTCGCCTCTGGGTTCCCCAGGATGCGCCGGCACCCGGGAAGCGGCTGCGGGCGCGAGGCCTAAGGATGATCTTTCCTGTCGCTCGCTACGCGCTCTGGTGTCTGAGACGGCCCGGAGGCCGTGCCTTTTCCCGCGCCGCCATGGAGGTGGCCCTCCGAGGGGTGCGGAAAGTCCTCTGTGTGGCCGAGAAAAACGACGCGGCCAAGGGGATTGCCGACCTGCTGTCCAACGGTCGCATGAGGCGGGTAAGAAAGCGCATTCCGGTCAGCTGCGTGCCTTAATGGAGGCCCACGGAGCGGGACAGCGTGGTGGGCGCCGGGAATCTAGATGAAGGCGATTATCTCCCATTTCTCAGGCCTTACCGCAGTGGCCTCCTGTCTGCTCTGGGACTGGAGTGCATTTTAAAACGTAGTTGAGGTATTTCACTCATTTGCTTGGGAAACTTTTGTTTTCTTTGCCCACATTGGGTTCCCAAACTTATCTGATTCTCAGAACCGCGGCGGGCACTGGTTACCCTTTGGATTTTGGGTGAGGCTGGGGAAGTCTGTATTTTAATATTCTTCCCTCGAGATTCAGAAATTCCGTTGGGAACTACTGACCAGATTCCCTTAACTTGGCGTTCAAGCCCTGCCCGATCGTTCCCCAGCCAACCTAGCCCTCCCCATCCTGTGCCACATCCGCTGCATCCTACAGCCCTTGCGACTTTCCAACCTCGCAGTGCATACTGACAGCAACACGCTAAGGTTTGGGGATTAGAGATGAAGTCAGCCCCGTTCCTACCCGAATGCACTGATTCTGAGTAAGTGATAAGAATGTGTTCTGCCCACACGGGAGGCACAAACACAAAGGAGGATAAGAAAAAGTTTCATAAAGGAGGTGACACGGAGACATAAAGAGCTGTCCAGGAAAATATCTCAGATGACAAAAGTAGACCCCGAAATGGTTTTCTGGAGAACTTTTCTAAGCGCGTGGGTGGAAGTTCCGTGCTCGTTCTTCTTTACATTTCCTAGGGTCTTAAGACTTGTTTCCAGTTCAAGGATAGTGGGAGTGGAGCCAGGGTTGTGTGAATGCTGACTGAGAGCTTTGCCTCTTTCCGGTACTAGAAGTCCTGCTGACCAGCCCCAAGGTTTGTCTACTTCTAGGGCTCTGGGCCTCTTGAAAAATAGTCCTTCTACACCTAATTAACTTCTTATCCTTAAAGGCTCTGCTGAATTCATTCTCGATCTCTCTCTTTTTTTTTTTTTTTTTTTTTGAGACAGAGTCTTGCTCTATCAACAAGGTGAAGTGCAGTGGCGCGGTCTCGGCTCACTGCAACCTCCGCCTCCTGGGTTCAAGGAATTCTCCTGCCTCAGCCTCCCAACTAAGTAGCTGGGACTACAGGTCCACACCGCCATGCCCACCTAGATTTTTGTATTTTTAGTAGAGATGGGGTTTCATCATGTTGGCGAGGCTGGTCTCCGTCTCTTGACCTCATGATCTACCCACCTTGGCCTCCCAAAGTGATAGGAATGCAAGCATGAGCCGGCTTGCCGAATTCATTCTCTCGCTCTCTTTTTTTTTTTTTTTGAGACAGTCTTGCTCTGTTGCTAGGCTGGAGTACAATGGCACGATCTCGGCTCACTGCAACTTCCGCCTCCCAGGTGCAAGTGATTGTCCTGCCTTAGCCTCCCAGGTAGCTGGGACTGCAGGCGCCCGCCACTAGCCCAGCTAATTTTTTGTATTTTTGGGAGAGAGGGACTTTCACCATGTTAGCCAGGATGGTCTTGATCTCTTGACCTCATGATCTGCCCACCGCGACCTCCTAAAGTGTTGGGATTACAGGTTCGAGCCACTGCTCCTGGCCTTTTTTTTTTTTTTTTTAATCCAGAGGTCTTGTATTTATTTATTTGTTTGTTTATTTATTTATTTTTAACCTATCATGCCATGAATCCATAGGGAATAGATTCCAGTGGCTCAGCCTCCTTTCCATTGGTTCTCACAAATTATGCTTCCCTCAATGGAACAGGCTGGCACTTCGGTTGAGCCATTTCTCTTTGACTTACTCCTTTTTTTTTTTTCTGTTTTCTCTTTCTTCCTGGAAGATATCACACTAGTCCATGACTTGCTTCTTTTTTGATCATTTTCCTTCACACATTTCAAGAAGGATCTTGGCTCTTAGAGTGCTTAATATGTTCAATAGGAACATTAATTCTCTGGGCAAGAATCTGTCCCTTGTTTGTTAACAGCAGTGCCAACAGCATGCTGAGTAACATAGACTTTTGTTGTTCTGCCATGTAACATTTGTGGGGCATTCCTTTTTGAACAGTATCCATTCTCATGAAGTCCTCAATATCACCTTCACTGTAGATTCTGGTGTGTGTGGCCAGAGGAACTTCATTTTTTATTTTTTCAGATGGAGTTTTCCTCTTGTTGCCTAGGCTGGAGAGCAATGGCACAATCTTGGCTCACTGCGATCTCCACCTCCTGAGTTCAAGCAATTCTGCCTCAGCTGCCCTAGTAGCTGGCATTACAGGGGCCCGCCACCACGCCCAGCTAATGTTTTATATTTTTAGTAAAGACAGGGTTTCACTGTGTTGTCCAGGCTGGTCTCAAACTCCTGACCTCAGGCGATCCACCTGCCTCAGCCTTCCCAAAGTGCTAGGATTACAGGCATGAGCCACTGTGCCCAGCTCGAACTCCATGTTTTCTATAAGGCCAGGAAAACATATATGAGATACCTTGTCTTCTTTTCCTTTGAGTTCGTCATTTTGGCAAATTACTGTAAGATGGCTGTTCCAGCCAAAAGAAAAGACTTTTCTTGGAAGGAGAATTTTTGTTTTTATGTAGAGAAAATGCAATACTGTGTACTTCACCCAGTTTAGTGGCAAATTCTTTAGGCTTTGCCTTTTCTAGATTGGCAATGTAAGGTACAGATTTTGGACCCAGGGCATTGCCTCCCCAGTGACAGCAGATCTCATATGTTGTTGTGATTGGTCCTGATAGTTTTTACCGGCTTAGCCAGTTCTCCTTTGTCTTCCAGAAAGTTAACCTGCCTGAGGGTGACAGTGGTGCCGGTCCTCCTGTGGAACTAGATGCCCAGGTCTTGACAGTGCAGTAAAGAATCCCCATCTTAGGACACAGGACAGGCAGGAAGACAACCAGCTCAATAGGATCCACCACCAGCTGACCCTTCATGTTCTCTACCAAGTTGATGACAGTGTCAAACCCTGCTCAAAGTGTAGGTGGTCTCTTAGTGAGGACATCCCCTTTGCCAGCAGCTTTCTTCTCAGCCTGGGCCAACAGTTTCTTCCTCTTCCCTTGTTTTGTCTCTTACCTGTATTGAGGGCCAGCTGAAGCCATTGAATAGCTGGTCTGTACTGTGGACCAGCTTAAACAGTTGAGTAGCTTAAGTTTGGTAGTCTGAGGCCTGGGTGAACTCGTCAATCCCAGGTGGCACATCACCTGCTTCTACGGGACAGCAGCTCTGTCGCTGCAGCCAGTTATAGCGGGACCATTTGACAAAGTAGGTGAGGTCCCTTTTAGGCTGGATATCCAATGCCAGAATTCTTAGGGCTTTTCTCAAATAGGATTTACCACCTTATTGACCTACTGCTGCTTCGTGACAACGGGCCAGGGCCACCTTCTTCCCCTTGGCCTTCTTTCCTTTCAGCATCTTGGGCAGCTAGAGGAGAGAGGCTGCTTAAATGTCTCATCTTCAAGGAATCCTTCCCTCACTACCTCTTCCTTCACACTAGGTCAGAGACCCTTTCTGATATGCTGTCATAGTACTCTATTCTACTTGAAAGGCACCTACTAGTTACAGTTAAATAATGTGATGTACAATCATTTATTTGATTTCTGTCACTGCCTCTCCTTGGACCCTACACTCCAAAGGGCAATGATTATGTTTTGTTAATTGCTATGTCCTAATGCCTAATATGGTGTCTGGAATGCAGGAAACTTTCTTTTTTTTTTCTTTTTAGACTGAAGTGCAATGGCGCAGTCTCTGCTCGCCGCAGCCTCTGCCTCCCAGGTTCAAGAGATTCTCCTGCCTCAGCCTCCCAAGTAGCTGGGATTATAGGCACACGCCACCACGCCTGGCTAATTTTTTGTATCTTTAGTAGATATAAGGTTTCACCATGTTCGCCAGGCTGGCGTCCAACTCCTGACATCGTGATCTGCCCACCTCAGCCTCCCAAAGTGCTGGGATTATAGGTTGAGCCACCATGCACGGCCAGGAAACTTTTTAATTTTTTTTTTTGAGGCAGAGTCTTGCTCTGTCACCCAGGCTAGAGTACAGTGGTGCAGTCTTGGCTCACTGCAACCTCTGCCTCCCAGATTCAAGTGATTCTCCTGCCACAGCCTCCCAAGTAGCTGGGATTATAGGTGCCCACCACTGCGCCCAGCTGATTTTCATATATTTAGTAGAGACGGGGTTTCACCATCTTGGCCAGGCTGGTCTCAAACTCCTGACCTCGTGATCCACCTGCCTTGGCCTCCCAGAGTGTTGGGATTACAGACGTGAGCTGCTGTGCCCAACCGAAACTTTGAATAAATATTAATACTTGTTGGGCTGGGCACAGCGGTTCATGCCTGTAATCCCAGCACTTTGGGAGGCCCAGTCGCACAGATCACCTGAGGTAAGGAGTTCGAGACCAGACTGGCCAACATGACGAAACCCCATCTCTACTAAAAATAAAAAATTAGCGGCCGGGCGCGGTGGCTCAAGCCTGTAATCCCAGCACTTTGGGAGGCCGAGGCGGGTGGATCACGAGGTCAAGAGATCGAGACCATCCTGGTCAACATTGTGAAACCCCGTCTCTACTAATACAAAAAAATTAGCTGGGCATGGTGGCGCGTGCCTGTAATCCCAGCTACTCAGGAAGCTGAGGCAGGAGAATTGCCTGAACCCAGGAGGCGGAGGTTGCGGTGAGCCGAGATCGCGCCATTGCACTCCAGCCTGGGTAACGAGAGCGAAACTCCGTCTCAAAAAAAAAAAAAAAAAAAAAAAATTAGCTGAATGTGATGGCAGGCACCCCTAATCCCAGGTAATCGGGAGGCTGAGGCAGGAGAATCACTTGAACCGGGGAGGTGGAGATTGCATTGAGCTGAGATTGTACCACTGCACTTCAGCCTGGGCAACAGAGTGAGACTCCATCTCAAAAAAAATTAATACTTGTTGAATACATGTTTGAGCTGAGCCTGAAAGTTTTTTGGTTTTGGGTTTTGGGGGTTTGTTTTTTGTTTTTTGTTTTTGAGATGAAGTTTCAGTCTTGTTGCCCAGGCTGGAGTGCAATGGTGTGATCTCGATCCACCACAACCTCCACCTCCCGGTTTCAAGTGATTCTCCTGCCTCAGCCTCCTGATTACCTGGGATTACAGGCATGTGCCACCATGCCCAGCTAATTTTTTATTTTTTATTTTTAGTAGAGACGGGGTTTCTTCATGTTGATCAGGCTTGTCTCGACCTCCTGACCTCAGGTGATCCGCCCACCTCAGCCTGCCAAAGTGCTAGGATTACAGGCGTGAGCCACTGCGCCCGGCCTGAGCCTAAAAAGTTTTACCAGCCAGTAGAAACTAAAGAACAACCTAGTGGCTTGAAATAGCTTGGCATGTTCAAAAACAGTGAGAAGTTAGAGGTGTCATGTGGTGGGAGGAGGCACTGATGAGTTAATTAAGCAGGAGCAGCGATTGAGTACAGATCATAAGGGTCTTAGAGAGCCATGTAGGTTGAGTGGTAAAATACACAGAAAATTGACCATTTTAATCATTTTGAAGCATACAATTCATTGGAATTTAGTACATGAAATGTGCCACCATCATCATTATCTAGTTCCAGAAGGTTTTTTAGCACCCCAAGAGGAAACCTCATATCAGTTAAGCAGACACTCCCCTACCCTCTCCTCAGCCCTTCACAGCCATGAATCTGCCTGTTCTGGGCATTTCCTATAAGTGAACCCATATTATACATGATCTTTTGTGTCAGGTTTCTTTCACTTAACATAATCTTGAAGTCCATGTTGTAGCATGTATTAATATTAATTTTTCATTCCTTTTTCTTTTTAAGATGGAGTCTCTCACTGTCACCTGGGCTGGAGTGCAGTGGCATGATCTTGGCTCACTGCAACCTCTGCCTCCCAGATTCAGGCAATTCTCCTGCCTCAGTCTCCTGGGTAGCTGGGATTACAGGCACCCACCACCACGCCCGGTGAATTTTTTGTAGAGATGGGGTTTCACCATGTTGGCCAGGCTGGTCTCGAACTCCTGACCTCGTGATCTGCCCACTTCAGCTTCCCAAAGTTCTGAGATTACAGTCTTGAGCCACTGTACTCAGCCTCTTCATTTTCTTTTTTATGGCTGAATAATATTCTATCGTATGAATAGATCACATTTCATTTTACTATCCATTAGTTGATATAGACATTTGGGTTGTTTTCATGTTTTGGCTATTGTGAATAGAACTTCTATAGACATTCATGTACAAGTTTTTGTTTGAATGTGGGTTTTTTTGTTATTGTGGGGTTTTTTTGTTCTGTTTTTGTTTTTGTTTTTTGATGGAGTCTGGCTCTGTCACCCAGGCTAGAATGCAGTGGCGCAATCTCTACTCAGTGCAATGTCCACTTCCTGGGCTCAAGCGATTCTCCTGCCTCAGCCTCCCAAGTAGCTGTAATCGCAGGCAAGCACCACCACGCCCAGCTAATTGTATGTTTAATAGAGACTGGGTTTCATTATGTTAGGCCGGTCTTGAACACCTGACCTCAAGTGATCCACCTGCCTCAGCCTTCCAAAGTGTGTTTGAATGTGTTTTGAATTCTTTTGGGTAAATTTCTCGGAGAATTGGTGTAACAATGATAACTGTATGTTTAACTTTTTGGGGAACCACCAAACTTTTCCAGAGTGGCCAAAGCATTTTGCATTTCCACTGATGATGTCTAATTTCTTCATATCCTCAACAACACTTGTTATTTTACTTTTTTTTTTTAATTCTATTTAATTATCATCCTAATGGGTGTGGAGTGGTATCTCATCATGGTTTTGATTTGCGTTTTTCTAATGATTAATAACATTGAGTATCTTTTCATATGCTTGTTGGCTATTTCTTACTTTCTTTGGAGCAATGTTGGTTATACTTTTGGTATCATAACCAAGAAATCATTGCCAAATTCAAGGTCAGAAAGATTTTCCTATATGTTTTTATCTAAGAGTTTTAGTTTTAGCTCCTACATGCAGGGCTTTGATACATTGAGTTAATTTTTCTATTTGGTGAAAGGGTCCAGCTTCATTATTTTACATGTGGATATCCAGTTGTCCCAGCACCATTTGTTGAAGAGACTATCCTTTGGATGCCCATTGGGTGGACCTGGCACCTTCATCAAAAATCAGTTGACCATAGCTGGGCACAGTGGCACATGCCTGTAGTTTCAGCCACTTGGGAAGCTGAGGCAAGAGGATTGCTTGAGCCCAGGAGTTCAAGGCTGTAGTACTCTGTGGTTGTACCTATGAATAGCCACTGCACTCCAGCCTGGGCAACAGAGCAAGACCCTCTCTCAAAGAAAAAAAAAATATCAATGGACCATAGATGTTTGGATTTATTTTTAGAGTCAGTTTTATTCTGTCATCTATATGTCTGTTCTTATGCCAATACCACGTTGTTTTGATTACTGTAGAGCTACAGTAAGATTTGAAATTGGGATGTGGGAGTCTTCCAGTTTTGTTCTGCTGTTGTTGTTATGGTCTCACTCTGTCACCCAGGCTGGATGCAGTGGTGTGATCATGGCTCACTCAGCCTTGACCTTCCACCTCAGTCTTCCAAGTAGCTGGAACCAAAGACGTGTGCCACCATGCCCAGCTAATTCTTACATGTTTTGTAGAGATGGGGTTTCATCATGTTGCCTAGGCTGGTCTCAAATTCCTAGGCTCAAGTGATCTGCTCACCTCAACCTCCCAAAATACTGGGATTATAGGCATGAGCCACTTCTCCTGGCCTCAACTTTGTTCTTTTTAGAAATCATTTTGGCCATTTGGTGCTCCTTTCAGTCTCATGTGAATTTTAGGATCAGCTTTTCTGTTTTTGCAAAAAAGGCCTTTGAGATTTTGATAAGGATCGCATTGAACCTGCAGATTGTTTGGGGGTAGTATTGCCATTTTAGGAATATTAACTCTTTTTTTTTTTTTAAATGATAGATACTGCTCCTTGTGAAGTTGGGCTACCATATAGGCAGTGGGCCCAGAATAACAACAAAACTTCTTTATTTTTTGAGATAGAGTCTCACTCTGTTGCCCAGGCTGGAGTGCAGTGGCACAGTCTTGGCTCACTGCAACCTCTGCTTCCTGGATTCAAGCGATTGTCCTGCCTCGGCCTCCTTAGTAGTTGGGACTACAGGCATCTGCCACCACATCTGACTAATTTTTGTATTTTTAGTAAAGACAGGGTTTCACCATGTTGGCCAGGATGGTCTTGAACTCCTGACCTCAGGTGATCCAACCACCTCAGCCTTCCAAAGTGCTGGGATTACAAGTGTGAGCTGCTGCACCCAGCCAACAATATTAAGTCTTCTAATTCATGAACATGGGTTGTCTTTCCATTTAATTAGTTCTGTAATTTCTTTCGGCAGCGTGTCATAGTTTTCAGTGTACAAGTCTTACAAACTTGGTAAAATGTATTTCTAAGTATTTTATTCTTTTGGGTGTTATTGTAATTTAATTTCCTTTTCAGATTGTTCACTGCTAGTATGTAGAAATATTACTGATTTTTTGCTTTGCTAGGCAAAAAAAAATTGTTTATTAACACTAACAGTTTTTTATAAGATTATGTTTCTGGCCAGGTGCTGTGGTTCATGCTTTTAATCTCAGTACCTTGGGAGGCCAAGATGGGTGGATCACTTGAGGACAGGAGTTCGAGACCAGCCTGGCCAACATAGTGAAGCCCTGTCTCTACTAAAATACAAAAATTAGCCAGACATGATGGCTTATGCCTGTAATCCTAGCTGCTCCAGAGACTGAGACCCAGGAGGTGGAGGTTGCAGTGAGCCGAGACTGCACCACTGCACTCCAGCCTGGGTAACAGAGCAAGGCTTTGTCTCAAAAAAAAAAACAAAAAAACAAAAAAACTGGCCAAATATGGTGGCTCATGCCTGTAATCCCAGCACTTTGGGAGGTGGAGGTAGGCAGGATCACTTTAGGTTAGGAGTTTGAGATCGCTTGGCCAACATGGTGAAACCCCTTCTCTACTGAAAATACAAAAATTAGCTGGGTATGGTGGCACATGTCTGTATTCCTTACTACTCAGAAGGCTGAGGCAGGAGAATCACCTGAACCTGGGAGGCGGAGATTGTGCCACTTCACTCCAGCATGGGTGACAGAGCGAGACCTCAAAAAAAAAAAAGAAAAAATATCCAACTATCTGTTTTACTTCTTTCTTTCCAACTTGAACGTTTTTTATTTCTTTTTCTTGACTAATTGTTCTGGCCAGAACTTCTGCTACAGTGTTGAATAGCAAGGGCAAAAACAGGTATTCCTGGGTTGTTTCTGATCTTAAAGAAAAAGCTTTCAGTCTTTCACCCTCAAGTATGATGTTAGGTATGGGTTTTTAGTAAATGTCATTTATCACATCAAAGAAGTTCCTTTTTATTCCTAGTTTGTTGTGTTTTTATCATGAAGGGTTTTTAATTTTAGTCAAATGCTTTTTCTGCATCAATTGAGATGAGCTACGTAGGTTTTTTAAGTTAGGGCATAATGGGGTCATTTGTGTGTGTGTGTGCGTGTGTGTGTGTGTGTGTGTGTGTGTGGCTTTTGTTTTTGTTTTTTTTTGATATGGAGTCTTGCCCTGTCACCCAGGCTGAAGCGCAATGGCACGATCTTGGCTCACTGCAACCTCTGCCTCCCAGGTTCAAGCAATTCTCCTGGCTCAGCCTCCTGAGTAGCTGGGATTACAGGCATGCACCACCATGCCTGGCTAATTTTTTGTATTTTTAGTAGAGATGGGGTTTCACCATGTTGACCAGGCTGGTCTCAAACCCCTGACCTCAACTGATTAGCCTGCCTCAGCCTCCTTGTAATCCTGGGATTACAGGTGTGAGCCACACCTGGCTCATATTTGTATTTCATAAAGTCAGTCTGGCAGTAGAGGATTTGAAGAGTGAAAGGCTAGAGATGTAGCTCTCCATGTGAGAGGTCAGGACCTTAAACTCTAAGTAGGTTTGAGTAGGAGCAGAGGGATTGGAGAGGAAGGCAATGATAGAAGCAATCAGAGTTTAAAAGGTAAAAGCTCATTATGGTTTTGCAATTTGGGTTCTTATTCCTGGAATACTGTGGGTTTTTTGGAGATAGAGTTTTACTTTTTCACCCAGGCTGGAGTGCAGTGACACAACACAATCTCAGCTTACTGCAGCCTCTGTCTCTCGGACTCAAGCCATTCTCGTGCCTCAACTTCCTGAGTAGCTGGAGTTACAAGCACATGCCACCATACTCAGCTAATTTTTGTATTTTTAGTAAAGATGGGGTTTCACCAAGTTGGTCAGGCTGGTCTCAATCTCCTGACCTCAGGTGATCCTTCTGCTTTGGCCTTCCAAAGTGCTGGGATTACAGGCGTGAACCACCACTCCCAGCCTGTTTTATTTTTGAGACAAGGTCTTGCTCTATCACACAGGCTGGAGTGCAGTGGCATGATTTCAGCTCACTGTAACCTCCATCTCCCAGGGCTCAAGCTGTCCTCCTATCTCAGCCTCCTGAGTAGCTGCGACTACAGGCGCATGTCACCACACCAGGCTTTTTTTTTTTTTTGGGTAGAAACAGGGTTTCACCCTTGTACAGATTGGTCTGGAACTCCTAGTCTCAAGCAAACCACCCCAGGCATTTATTTATCATTTATTTATTTATCCCTGGAACAGTCTACTCTATAGAAATCACATGGTAAATATGCATTGAATAACACAATCCTGCCTCTTTTTTTTTTTTTTTTATGGAGTTTTGTTCTTGTCGCCCAGGCTGGAGTGCAGTGGCGCAATCTCAACTCACTGCAACCTCTGCATCCTGGGTTCAAGTGATTCTCCTGCTTCAGCCTCCCAAGTAGCTGGGATTACAGGCACCCGCCACCATGCCCAGCTAATTTTTTTGCATTTTTAGTTGAGACAGGGTTTCACCATGTTGGCCAGGCTGGTCTTGAACTCCTGACCTCAGATGATCCACCTGCCTGGGCCTTCCAAAGTGTTGGGATTACAGGCGTGAGCCACCATGCCCTGCCTTTAAGGAACTTAAGTTCTGATAGAGGAGTTAGGACTTAGAGACGCACACAAATCAGACTCAAGTGATGGTCCTTCCACTTTGTGACAGTGAAACATTGGAAATAACATGTATCTAGTAATGGAATGGTAAATTATACTTCCTTATGATAAATTATTAGAGATCTAATATATAGAGAGGCTGGGCACAGTGGCTTATTCCTGTAGTCCCAGAATTTTCGGAGGCTAAAGCAGGAGGATCACTTAAGCCCACGAATTTGAGACCAGCCTGGGCAACATAGTGAGACCCCTTCTCTAGAAAAAAATATAAAAGTCAGCCAGGCGGCCGGGTGCTGTGCGTGGCTCATGACTATACTACTAGTACTTTGAGAGGCTGAGGCGGGTGGATTTCTTAAGGTCAGGAGTTTGAAACCAGCCTGGCCAACATGGTGAAACCCCGTCTCTACCAAAAAAATAAAGAATAGCCAGGCGTGATGAGGGACATCTGTAATCCCAGCTACTTGGGAGGCTAAGGCAGGAGAATCCCTTGAACCCAGTGGGCAGAGGTTGTAGTGAGCCAGGATCACACCACTGCACTTTAGCCTGGGCCACAAGAGCAAAACTCTGTCTCAAAAAAGAAAGAAAAAGAAAGAAAGAAATATCAGGATGAACATTTTATTTTATTTATTTATTTATGGTTGTGGTGGTGGTGGTGGTTGTTGTTGTTGTTGTTGTTGTTTTTGAGACAAAGTCTCACTCCGTTGCCCAGGCTGTGGAGTGCAGTGGCTTAATCTTGGCTCACTGCAACCTCCGCCTCCTGGGTTCAAGCGATTCTCCTGCCTCAGACTCCTGAATAGCTGGGATTTCAGACATACACCATCATGCCTGGCTAATTTTTGTATTTTTAGCAGAGACGTGGTTTCTCTGTTGGCCAGACTGGTCTTGAACTCCTGACCTCATGATCTGCCCATCTTGGCCTCCCAAAGTGCTGGGATTACAGGTGTGAGCCACTGCGCCCGGCCTATTTATTTTTTTGATACAATGTCTCACTCTGTCGCCCAGGAGTGCAGTGGAGCGATCTTGGCTCACTGCAGCCTCTGCCTCCTGGATTCAAGTGATTCTCCTGCCTCAGCGTCCCAAGTAGCTGCGATGTGCCACCACACCTGGCTAATTTTTTGCATTTGTAGTAGAGGTGGGTTTCACTGTGTTAGCCAGGATAGTCTAGATCACTGGACCTCGTGATCCACCAATCTCGGTCTCCCAAAGTGCTGGGATTACAGGTGTGAGCTGCTGCACCCAGCCTTATATATGTATATATGTATGTATGTATGTATTTTATATATATATTTATTGCATTTTAGGTTTTGGGGTACATGTGAAGAACATGCAAGATTGTTGCATAGGTATATACATGGCAATGTGGTTTGCTGTCTTCGTCCCCATTACCTATATCTGACATTTCTCCCCATGTTATCCCTCCCTAACTCCCCACCCCCTGCTGTCCCTCCCCTTGTTCCCCCTCCACAGACCCTAGTGTGTGATGCTCCCCTCCCTGTGTCCATGTGTTCTTTTGTTCAACACCCACCTATGAGTGAGAACATACGGTGTTTGATTTTCTATTCTTGTGTCAGTTTGCTGAGAATGATGGTTTCCGATTCGCCCATGTCCCTACAAAGGACACAAACTCATCATTTTTTATGGCTGCATAGTATTCCATGGTGTATATGTGCCACATTTTCCCTGTCTAGTCTATCATCGATGGACATTTGGGTTGATTCCAAGTCTTTGCTATTGTAAACAGTGCTGCAGTGAACATTCTTGTGCATGTGTCCTTATAATAGAATGATTTATAATCCTTTGGATATATACCCAGTAATGGGATTGCTGGGTCAAATGGAATTTCTGTTTCTAGGTCCTTGAGGAATCGCCACACTGTCTTCCACAATGGTTGAACTAATTTACACTCCCACCAATAGTGTTAAAGTGCTCCTATTTCTCTACATCCTCTCCAGCATCTGTTGTCTCCAGATTTTTTAATGATCGCCATTCTAACTGGCATGAGATGGTATCTCAATTTAGTTTTGATTTGCATCTCTCTAATGACCCGTGATGATGAGCATTTTTTCATGTTTGTTGGACTCATATATGTGTTCTTTTGTAAAGTGTCTGTTCATATCCTTTGTCCAGTTTTGAATGGGCTTGTTTGTTTTTTTCTTGTAAATCTGTTTTAGTTCTTTGTAGATTCTGGATATTAGCCCTTTGTCAGATGGGTAGATTGCAAAAATTTTTTCCCATTCTGTGCTGTACACGTTCAGAGAAATTTATCTAGTAACAAACTATAGAAATGATCCCTGAAAGTATGGTCTTTATTTATTTTTAATTTTTTTTTGTCTCCCCCATGGGGCCCAGCGCAGGGACAGGGAATGGGAGGGACGGAGGTGGCCGGCCGTTTCAGGCAAAGCCCTTATTAGACATGAGAAACCCAAATGGCAGATGAAATACCCATTTACCCCCAGGAAGAATCCATTTTACATCAGAGGATTTTTCAGTGACTTATTTTATTTTATTTTTTATTATTATTATTTTTTTGAGACTGAGTCTTGCTCTATAGCCCAGGCTGGAGTGCAGTGGCACAATCTTGGCACACTGCAGCCTCCACCTCCCAGGTTCAAGCAGTTCTCATGCCTCAGCCTCCTGAGTAGCTGGCATTACAGACGCCCACAACCATTCCTGGCTAATTTTTGTATTTTTAGTAGAGGCAGGGTTTCACCATGTTGGCCAGGCTGCTCCTAAACTTCTGACCTCAGGTGCCTCAGCCTCCCAAAGTGCTGGGATTTATTTTATTTTTTGAGACAGATTCTCACCCAGGCTAGTGTGCAGTGGCACGATTATGGCTCACTGTAGCCTCAACCTCCGCAGTTTCATGCCTCCTTAGTAGCTGGGATTGCAGGCACGTGCCACCACACCCAGCTATTTTTTATTTATTTATTTATTTTTGAGATAGGTTTTGCCATATTACCCAGGCTGGTTTTGAACTCCTGGGCTTAAGTGATCCACTCGACTTGTCCCAAAGTGTTCAGATTACAGGTGTGAGCCACTGCGCCTGGCCAGGAAAAACATTTTAAGTTGTCAAGACTGTCTATTAGTAGAACAGGCTGTCTTGGGAGAGCCCTGGACCTACAGTCTCAGACAAGTTATTAGACACGTATCCGGAGAGGGTTAGACCATTGGGAACATACTGTGTTCTCAAGAGTCACTTAGGGCTGGACTGGGAGAGGTTGGATTAGCAGGAATCAGCCTTGTTGCAGCCACAGTACTTCCATCTTGTTACTTATCAGAGTCTTTATCAGAATTTGAGAAGGCTACAGTGCTTTCTTAAAAAGAATTCAGAAACCATTAGATTAGATGATTTTTCTATTCTCTATTACTGAAAAACCTTAACTAGCAAATGGAATTTGTAGAGGGGATTTTCTTTTGTTGGAACAAGGTGAACTCTTATTGACAGATAACAAAAATGATTTCTTTCTTAAGAATTGCCATTATGGGCTGGGCGCGGTGGCTCAAGCCTGTAATCCCAGCACTTTGGGAGGCCTAGGCGGGTGGATCACGAGGTCAAGAGATCAAGACCATCCTGGTCAACATGGTGAAACCCCATCTCTACTAATACAAAAAATTAGCTGGGCATGGTGGCGTGTGCCTGTAATCCCAGCTACTCAGGAGGCTGAGGCATGATAATTGCCTGAACCCAGGAGGCGGAGGTTGCGGTGAGCCAAGATCGCGCCATTGCACTCCAGCCTGGGTAACAAGAGCGAAACTCCGTCTCAAAAAAAAAAAAAAAAAAAAGAATTGCCATTATGGCCGAGTGTGGTGGCTCACGCCTGTAATCCCAGCACTTTGGGAGGTCAAGGTGGGCACATCATGAGGTCAAGAGCTTGGGACCAGCCTGACTAACATAATGAAACCCGTCTCTACTAAAAATACAAAAATTAGCTGGGCACGGTGGCGCGTGCCTGTAATCCCAGCTACATAGGAGGCTGAGGCAGGAGAATTGCCTGAACCCAGGAGGCGGAGGTTGCGGTGAGCCGAGATCGCGCCATTGCACTCCAGCCTGGGTAACAAGAGCGAAACTCCGTCTCAAAAAAAAAAAAAAAAAAATTAGTCGAGCACGGTGCTGGACACCTGTAATCCTAACTACTTGAGAGGCCGAGGCAGGAGAATTGCTTGAACTTAGGAGGCTGAGGTTGCAGTGAGCCAAGATCATGCCACTGCACTCTAGCCTGGACAACAGTGTGAGACTCCATCTCAAAAAAAAAAAATTTTCGTATGACCGCCTGGGTGTGGTGGCTCATGCCTGTAGTCCCAGCACTTTGGGAGGCCTAGGCAGGCGGGTCACTTGAGGTCAGAAGTTTGAGACTAGCCTGGCCAACATGGCAAAACCACATCTCTACTAAAAATACAAAAATTAGGGCCAGTCATGTTGGCTCACGCCTGTAATCCCAGCACTTTGGGAGGCTGAGGCGGGCATATCACAAGGTCAGGAGATTGAGACCATCCTGGCCAACATGGTGAAACCCCGTCTCTACTAAAAAATGTAAAAACTTAATCAGGTGTGGTGGTGCACGCCTGTAGTTCCAGCTACTCATGAGGTGGCTGAGGCAGTAGAATCACTTGAACCCGGGAGGCGGAGGTTGCAGTGAGCCAAGATCGTGCCACTGCACTCCAGCCTGGTTGACAGAGCGAGACTCTGTCTCAAAAAAAACATTAGCTGGACCCGGTGACAGGCACCTGTGATTCCAGCTACTTGGGAGGCTGAGGCAGGAGAATCACTTGAACCCTGGAGATGGAGGTTGCAGTCCACCAGGATCGCATCATTACACTCCAGCCTGGGCGACAGAGTGAGACTCTGTCTCAAAAAAAAAAAAAAAGGGGAATTGCCATTATGTCTCAACGAAGACCTCATTCAGTGTTACACATATGAAAATTATTTTTTTTGCGGCTAAGAGAGAATCTTCCAGTACTCATCCTTCTTGGCTCTTCAGTGTTTCCCCAGTTCCTACTCAGCTCTTCTCTTGTCTTCCACTTAGTGTTGATATAAAACTCACAGGCATTACTGCTTTTAATGCCTTGGTGGGAAAAGGTGGGATCTACTCAGAGAGGGTCTTGTTCGTCCATAATCGTGGCTGAAAAAGTGTTTTGTAGACTGGATTCCAGTTCTTTTATTTTTATTTTTGCAGAAATGGGGTCTCACTATGTTGCGTAGGGTGGTCTCGAACTTTTAGCCTCAAAGGATCCTCACCTCAGTCTCCCAAAGTGCTGAGATTACAGGCGTGAGCTACCTTGTCAAGCTGCCTAGTTTTTATCTATAGGAAAGAGTATCACAGTTTTAATATCCCCACTTGCTGGAGTTTTGCTTGATCTTTATGCTGAGGAATCCATTGTTTTAAATATGTAATTTATATTTTTTACTTATTTTTGTTTTATAGAGAGAAGGACTTTCAAAATTCAACAAGATCTATGAATTTGATTATCACCTGTACGGCCAGGTAGATGCTAAAATATTTCTATCATAAGCAAGAGAAAGTAGCATAGTCATATATAATATGTCACTGTCTTAAGAATAACAATTGTTAACTTAAAGGTAAGTGGTTTTAGGTGATCACTTTATAATTTATGAGGAAGTCTCTTTTTAATAAAATATGGTCTCATCTCAGCTCTTTATTACCAAAAAAAAAGCTAATATACAATAGTTTGAGGAAAATTTAAGTGATACAAAAGGCATCATGGTACTAGAATTAGAATGATGATTGTATTCCTATAGCTTTTGGCTTTGAAGAGCTATATTTATGTTTGTTCGTTTGTTTTAAATGTCTTTAATAGAAGTTCCTCCCTCTCATTTGAATGACTTGGCAAAATATAACTGCAAAAAGACTAACTGAATTTTGAATTTTGTCATTATTCAGAATGTTACCATGGTAATGACTTCGGTTTCTGGACATTTACTGGCTCATGATTTCCAGATGCAGTTTCGAAAATGGTCAGTACAATTCTCAAGGGAAGGACTTTCAGATTATAGTAAGTTGTGAAATTGCACAGGAATTTTGAGGCATGTTGATCTTACTGGGTAATTTTTGGGGGTGGAGGGACAGAGTCTTGCTCTGTTGCCCAGGCTACAGGCTAGAGTGCAGTGGCCCAATCTCGTCTCACTGCAGCCTCCTGGGCAAAAGTGAGTCTTGTGCCTCAGTTTCCCAAGTAACTGGCACCACAGCTGTGTGCCACCACACTCAGCTAATTTTTTCTATTGTAATAGAGATGGAGTTTCACTGTGTTGCCCAGGCTGGTCTAAAACCCTGCCTTGGCCTCCCAAAGTGCTAGGATTACAGGCGTGAGCCACTGTGCCTTGGTAATTTATAATACTAAGATGACCTAGGATTATCTGATCCATTGTGAATTTTTATTAAATCTTTAAGCAGTTACTTTTGGTGTTTCCTCAAAATTACCAGACCTTTTTCATGCAGCCATTGGATTGCATTTACCTGTGAAAGGACTCTAGAATGCCATCTTCTCAGTCCTGTTCACACTCATGGAGAAGTGGACAGTGTGTCATGCAGAGGGTCATAGCCTTATTTCAATTCCCCAGGACCTTCTTTGTTGGGGATCCACCATGAGCCCATTGGAACAGTTTGCTGTCATTAGGTTCAAGGGCTGTCCATCATGTACTGAGTTGGGACTCTGTTTTCATTTCTAGGCAGAGCTGCAACCCTCTTGTCCTCTTTGAAGCAGAAATTGAAAAGTACTGCCCAGAGAATTTTGTTGACATCAAGGTAAGGTCTTTTGGAAGACATATGGCAGTGAACAACTACAAAGAGTCAAACGGAGTGATTTCTGTATTTTTAATAAATTGGCATTTAGAGATAAGGTTTTCCACCAAACTCACTACCATTATTTAAAAAGCTAGTTTCCACTCATTGTATAAATATGACTAAGTGACCAAGGAACTGAAGTAAGCATTTTTTTATGAATAGTGGTTGTTTAAATCCTAGGCATAAGGGCTGGGCATGGTGGTTCACACCTGTAATCCCAGCACTTTGTGGGACCAAGCCAGGATCACATGAACCCCAGGAGTTTGAGACAAGCCTTGGCAACATAGTGAGACCCTGTCTCTCCAAAAAAACAAATTAACCAAGCATGGTGATGTACGCCTGTCCTAGCTCTAGTAAGGCTGACGTAAGAGGATTACATGAGCCCAGGAGGCAGGATGTCAAGGCTGCAGTGGGCTGTGATCGTACCACCACACTCCAGCCTGATGAGAAAGTGAGACCCCATTTCAAAAAATGATCCTAGGAATAAGTATTGTAAATTATTAGTGTAGCCCCCATCTCCCCCCTCGTTAGATGGAAGAGGCTACAAAGTATAAATACCTGTTTGACAGTAAATTACCAGTTGTGAAGCAGTCAGGGCATGCATAGTTAATTTATTGAGAACTGAGAAACCGTTGGATGAAACTCAATTGAGATTCATTTTCTTTAGGTCATAATCAGAACCTCTCAAGGGTATGTGTCTGTGTGTCTGTGTGTGTGTTAGAGCTGAATTTTTGGTTTTGTCATACTGGGGAAATTATATTAAATCCTCTATTCTAGAAGTTCATTTATGGTTCTGAGGAGTTGTGTCATCATTAGCACCAATGAGAGCGGTTTTCTCTGATCTCTTTCCCTCGCCAAGTTGGCACACTCCAAGAACAGCGTTAACCTTCCGTCAGATCCCCTTAGCATAAAGGTGTCAAGTCACTGTTCTGCAATTCTGTTCTCACCATTCTTATTCCACTGTGAACTTCAGAAAACTCTGGAGCGAGAGACTCGCCAGTGCCAGGCTTTGGTGATCTGGACTGACTGTGATAGAGAAGGTGAAAACATTGGCTTTGAGATTATCCACGTATGTAAGGCTGGTAAGTGCTGCTGCTGCTGACTTTCTCTACTTTAGAATTCCGTAAATAGAGTGTTCTTCTTTGTATGTGCAAGTGGGCCGTGGATGCATTCCTCTGCAGATACTCTCCCTCCTGGTCTGTGAGTCCATCACTATTTGTGACGACATACTCAGTTTAAAGGTTATGATGTTATTTCCTCCTTATCACTGTACACCATTGATTTAACCTAATAGGTAAATTGGGCACCTCACAGCTACTTGAACTGGTTTACCTTTATTTCAAGGTAGTTTAAGAAAAGTGAGCCCTGTATGATGGAGGGCAGTGTGATTTGACTTTGACCTTGGTAACGCCTTGTGTTCTGCAGTAAAGCCCAGTCTGCAGGTGTTGCGAGCCCGATTCTCTGAGATTACACCCCATGCTGTCAGGACAGCCTGTGAAAACCTGACCAAGCCTGATCAGAGGGTGAGCGATGCTGTGGATGTGAGGCAGGAGCTGGACCTGAGGATCGGTGAGGAGCTGGGTGGACCCCTCTTATGACCATGTTAATGTTGTGTTATGGGACTAAAAATGGGCTCAGTGTAGATGTGTTCAGCCAGCCCTGGCCTCTCATCATCCATAATTGTCTCCTTTCTTCACTCTCCCTCACTCTCCAGGAGCTGCCTTTACTAGGTTCCAGACCCTGCGGCTTCAGAAGATTTTTCCTGAGGTGCTGGCAGAGCAGCTTATCAGTTATGGCAGCTGCCAGTTCCCCACACTTGGCTTTGTGGTGGAGCGGTTCAAAGCCATTCAGGCTTTTGTACCAGAAATCTTCCACAGAATTAAAGGTAGGGCCTGGAGTAAGGGTTATGGCCTGGGACCTATGGGCCCAATATTAAGATGGGGGACTGTAAGCATTAATAGCAATGCTAGGCCAGGCTCAGTGACTCACACCTGTAATCCCAGCACTTTGGGAGGCTGAGGCGGGCGGATCACTTGAGGTCAGGAGTTCAAAACCAGCCTGGACAACGTGGTGAAACCCCATCTCTATTAAAAATAATAAAATTAGCTGGGCGTGGTGGCACGTGCCTATAATCTCAGCTACTAAGGAGGCTGAGGCAGGAGATTTGCTTGAACCTGGGAGGCGGAGGTTGCAGTGAGCCGAGATTGCACCATTGCACTCCAGCGTGGGTGACAGAACGAAACTCTGTCTCAAAAAAAAATAGCAATAATAAAGATGTGATTTATTTTAGTCTTGCTGTCATCCTCCCTGGCCCATTACAATCCACTTAAAGTTCCCTTTCTTATCCAGAAACTCTTCCCTATTTGATATTCCTTTGACTTTCACCATAATATACCTTCTATCTGTCATATCATGTGGCTTCTCTGAGACACAGCCTTTCTGTTTGTCTCTCCTTAACACAGTAACTCATGACCACAAGGATGGTATCGTAGAATTCAACTGGAAAAGGCATCGACTCTTTAACCACACGGCGTGCCTAGTTCTCTATCAGT
Source organism: Aotus nancymaae (assembly GCF_030222135.1). Taxonomy (NCBI): domain Eukaryota; kingdom Metazoa; phylum Chordata; class Mammalia; order Primates; family Aotidae; genus Aotus; species Aotus nancymaae. Next base: position 8,526,774 of record NW_026988430.1, on the reverse strand, counting down.
TGTGTATGGAGGTAAGATGTCCTTCAGACCCTGATGATCTAGGAAACATTCTGCACACCTCCCAAGCCACTCCCCATCTGTTGGCAGAGGCGATCCTGTCTCATTCTCCCATTGGAATTTGGCTTTAAGTTTGCATCTCAGGGGGGATCACTTTTTGGGGACCAATAAGACTAGAACCCCATGAAAACAGCAATAAAAGAAGGGAAGGATCTGCATTATTTTTAGATAAAATCAGAAATTTTGAGAAATGTATAGCTGAAATCCCACCTTGTGGCATATACTGTCACCAGAAATTAGCAAGGATCAACTAAACCAGTCCAGATCATGGACTTAAAGAGCTAGGAGAGAGTGGACAGCATTTGGCTCAGCCCCCTCTTTATTGGTTGCATGAGGAAATCTAGAGCGGTGAAAGTCACAAATTAGTGGGTTAATTTTATATATTGATAAAAGCTAGGAAGAAAATAAAGCAAGGTAAAGGGATAGAGAAAGGTTGGAGGGACAGGGATGGGAGGGGTGACATTTGAGCAGAGGTTGGAGTGACTCAGGAGAGGGTTGGGGAGTAGGTGGGACACCCATGTGCCATAGAAGGGAGCAAGACTGGCCCAGGCTGTAGGCTGGTCGGTGGCAGAGTTGGGACTCACACTAACGTTTCCTGGCCCTTGGGCTGGTTGTCTACTTTCTAATGTCACTTCCTATTAGTCAGCACATAATAGCTTGGTTTAACCCAGAGGCCACACAGAATCATGCTTAAGTAAAATTCTGAGCTCTCTATGCTTAATTCATGTGTGCTTCTTGGCTGTAGCCCACTGGCGGATTTATTACTGATTAGGCAAGGGGAGTAATAACTGTGCAGCACCTGCTATGGATCAGGCACACTTTATTATGTGTCGTTTTGTTTAATCCTGATAATGCCTGTGAAGGCAATAACAGCATCCCCATTTTCCAGATGAGGAAGCTAAAGAAAGAGTGACTTACCCACAGACACGTGAGAGCTGTACATGGCAGGGCACAACTGGATTCCAGTGTGTCCCTGACCCTTCTGCAGACCATGCTGCCTTCCCTATCTCTCTCTCACTCCTTTTGACCTGGACCACTGAGAGTCTCTGTGACACTGCACAATTGTTTGTTAAATAAAAAGACCACCGCCGGACACGGTGGTTCATGCCTGTAATCCCAGCACTTTGGGAGGATGAGGTGGGTATATCACCTGAGGTTGGGAGTTTGAGACCAACCTGACCAACATAGAGAAACCTCATCTCTGCTAGAAATACAAAATTAGCTGGGCATGGTGGCAGCTGCCTGTAATCCCAGCTGTTTGGGAGGCTGAGGCAGGAGAGGAGGCAGGAGAGGAGCCGGGAGGCGGAGGTTGCGGTGAGCCAAGATGGCACCATTGCACTCCAGCCTGGGCAACAAGAGTGAAACTCCATATCAAAAAATAAAAAAAAAGATTACCAGCCTGGGTTACATAGTGAAACCCTATCTCTACAAAAAAGAAAAAAAAAATAGCTGGACGTGGTATCACTTGCATATAGTTCCATCTACTTGGGAGGTTGAGGTGAGAGAATTGCTTGAGCCCAGCAGGTTGAGGCTGCAGTGAGCCATGATTGTGCTGCTGTTCTTCAGTATGGGTGACAGAGTGAGACACTGCCTCAAAAAAAAAAAAAAAAAGATCAACTTAATAATAAAATATAAAATGAAATAAGTAAATAATAAAAAGACCTGTCCTGTTTCTCCTTCACTTGGATGTGGTGCAGGAACACATGATGGGTGATAGAAATTATGAAGCTGGTTTTAAGATTAAAGTTCTCCAGCTTGTATAATTTCTCCTATTTCTAACTCTGTATTTTTTTTTTTAAGGAGCACTGGGCTGAGCGTGGTGACTCATGCTTGTAATCCCAGCACTTCTGGAGGCTAAGACAGGAATATTGCTTGAGCCCAGGACTTCTGGACCAGCCTGGGCAACATAGCAAGACCCCATCTCTATTAAAGAAAACAACAAAAAGAGCACTGTGCATGTGTACATAGAAAACTGTATTCAGGCAATGCATAGGCTGTTGGATTTCATAGGCTCTGGAGGAAGCACTTTAAGGCTTGTAAAATTGCCCTTCACAATCTTGGTTTGATTTGGACAGTAGTGATGGTGTCCACCATACTGTCAGCTACAAGCAACATTAAATGGTCATTCCCTTGGGCTGTCACTGTGGGTTCAGCTGGTGGTCAGTGATCTGGAAGGATGGGCATGTGCTGTCCGCAGGAAGTTTGGAGATGATGCATTAACAATTAACATGGTCTTTGCTTTCCTGGCTTTCTAGGATCCCATGGCAACTGTGGTAGAGGTCAGATCTAAGCCCAAGAGCAAGTGGCGGCCTCAAGCTTTGGACACTGTGGTATGTTCCGGACAGGCTGTTTCAGGCTCTGAGGGATCAATTATTTACTGTTTTGGGGCCATGGTTCTACTGCCTAGACTGTGGCCTAGTGGAAGGAAATATCACCCATCACCAGGCCACACAAGAAAACACTTGAGAAAGATACAAGCCTGCTTAGCCTCACTGTTTTTGTTTGTTTGTTTTGTAGACTCAAACTCCTGGGCTCAAGTGATCCTCCCACCTCAGCCTCGCAAGTAACTGGGACTGTAGGCATGTGCCACCATGACCAGCTAAATATTTTTTAAATTTTTTGTAAAAACGGAATCTCACTATGTTGCCCAGGCTGTTCTCAAACTCCTGGCCTCAAGTAATTCTCCAGCCTCTGCCTCCCAAAGTACTGAGGTTACAGGCATGAGCCACCACACCCAACCACTGCTTAGTTTTGTTTTTTTTTTAAAGTTAACAAATGCAATATAACTGCCTTGTATGAGGTTTGGGAAACAAAAAAGGGAAAGACAACTTACTACTTCGCTATCCTTAAATAATTACTGGTATCTCTTCCTATTTTTTAATATGCATATTTTTACAGCATTGTAATTAGATAGCTTGTGTTTTCCACCCAACCATTTTTTTCATGTTGCTGCATAATCTGTGTAAATATTACTTTAAATAATCTGCTATATGAACCTACTTTAGAACAGGGCTTCTCAAATCGTTTGACTCCAGGAAGAGCCACCCCAACAGAACACAAGTCTAAATAGCATTAGGAGTGTGCCTTCCCAATTACCACTTAGCAGGAAAATTTGGAATAGAATTGCTATCAGAATTCACTCTGAAGGCTGGACATACAGAACACTCAGGCTAGCAAGCATGGAGGCTAAGAAGCACGCAGGGACTGGTGGGCAGTGCATTCTTTGTCTTGGGTAAGTCATAGTAAATATGTATGTGTGTGAAGGGACTGCATGGGAGAAGTTATGCATTGATTTTATATAGTAGACATATATGTTTTAGTCCTCACTGGGTAAGTGTGCTTTAGTGTGACATATAGTCATCGGCATTGTTAGCTTGTCACCTAGGGAAAAGGACAGCTGGTTATCCCCCAGGAGGCCTCCTGAGGTTTTCACCCTCCAGGAGAATTTACTGGGTGGTGTTCCCAAAGTGCGATTCTCAGACTATCTGTGTTAGAACAGTATATTAGACTCCTTGTTAAAAAATGTAGACTTCTGGGCCAGATGCGGTGGCTCACGCCTGTAATCCCAGCACTTTGGGAGGCCAAGGTGGGCAGATCACCTGAGGTCAGGAATTCGAGACCTGCCTGGCCAACATGGGGAAACCCTGTTTCCACTAAAAACACAAAATTAGCCAGCCATGATGGATGCCTGTAATCCCAACTACTTGGGAGACTGAGGCAGGAGAATCGCTTGAACCCAGGAGGCAGAGGTTGCATTGAGCCGAGATCATATGCCACTGTACTCCAGCCTGGGCGACAGAGTGAGACTCCATCTCAAAAAAAAAATGTAGATTTCTGGCCAGGAGTGGTGGCTCATGCCTGTAATCTCAGCACTTGGAGGCTGAGGTGGGCAGATCACCTGAGGTCAGGAATTTGAGACCAGCCAGGCCAACATGATGAAACCCCATCTCTACTAAAAATACAAAAATTAGCCAGGCATGGGTCTGGGCGCCTGCAATCACAGCTACTCGGGAGGCTGAGGCAAGAAAATCACTTGAACCCAGGAGGTGGAAGTTGCGGTGGATCGAGATCATGCCATGCACTCTAGCCTGGGCCACAGGGTGAGACTCCGTCTCAAAAAAAAAATGTGGATTTTTGGGCTGGGTATGGTAGCTCACGCTTGTGATCCTAGCACTTTGGGAGGCCAAGGCGTGAGGACTGCTTGAGGCCAGGATTTCAAGATCAGCCTGAAGATAGCAAGACCCTAAGACCCTAGCATGCAGCCTCACGCGCGCGCGCACACACACACACACACACACTCTCTCACTCACTCACTCTGCAGATTTCAGCTTATGTCCCAGCCCTGCTCTGTCAGCTTCCCCAGTGGTCAGCGACCCAAATCTGTCTGCTTCCCAGGTGAATCCTGCACACATTAAAGTCTGAGAACCAGACTAAGATCTGACTCTGCCTGGCAGGCCCAGGAATTGTTCTTGGGCAGTCTTTTCCCCTCTATTTGACAGAAGCACCTAGAGTGATGGGCCAGACTTGACTGAAGATGGGTTGTGTATTTGAGTTGTGCTGCCTGACCCTGTTGACCTATTTTACAGGAGCTTGAGAAACTGGCTTCTCGAAAGTTGAGAATAAATGCTAAAGAAACCATGAGGATTGCTGAGAAGCTCTACACTCAAGGGTAAATATTCTGGATTTGGGAGTAGAATTTGAACCATCTTTATCAGGATGAAATATTTTAGAAATAGAGTTTATGGGGAAAAACAGATTGTGTAGATAGCTCCTGAGCTCTGAGGCAGGATTTTGACTTTGACTTATCTTTTCTGATATGGAAAAGTTGTTTCTATATAAGAACCCAGAGAGTGGATTCAGATCTTACCTTTGACTCCCCAGCCATCTCCCTGTGGCACTGGTGAGCGGCAGACAGTGGGTGGCACCTTTGAGAGTTGTTTGCCTGTGAAACTCCTCCCCGCCGCAGTCATGCACACCCCAGCACTGAGGTCCTCTAACTGTGCTGTCCAGCCTGCAGGTACTGAACAGTTGAAATTCAAGTTGTCCAAATTGGGCTGTGCTGTAGATATAAAATATACACTGAGTTTTGAAGACTTTTATGAAAATAGAATCTAAACTATCTCAGTAACTTAAGTGACTAATTGAAAATTTTAAATTACAAATAGAGGCTGGCTGGGTATGCTGGCTCACACCTGAAATCTGAGCACTTTGGGAGGCTTAGGTGGGAGGATTACTTGAGCTCAGGAATTCAAGACCAACCTGGGCAACATGGCAAAACCCTATCTCTATAAAAAATTCAAAAAAATAAAAATTAGCCAGACATGGTGCCACACACCTGTAGTCCCAGCTCTTCAGGAGCCTGAGGTAGGAGGATCACTTGAGCTTGGGAGGCAGAGGCCGCAGTAAGCCAAGATGATGCCGCTATACTCCAGCCTGGGTGCCAGAGCAAGACTGTCTCAAAAGAAAAAGAAAAAGCAAATGGAGTTCACAGTATAGTTTTATTGGACAGTGTTATTCTTTGTATCCTCTAAGAAAAGTCTCAAAGCACACGCTGATGGAACTTGTCAGGAGCAGTGAAGCTCATGTGCTACATCCAGGTTGGTCTGTCAGACTGACCCTTAGAGCGGCCACTGATGACAAGCCCCAGGCTATGAGGCGGCTGGCCTTTATCCTGTGCTATGCTGCCCCTTTTGTTTCTCCTTTCGCTTCTTTGAGTGTCCTAGCAGAAGAGCCAGCTGTTTTTCACCCCATGAAGGGGTGCGTCTCATCTCAACTTTCCTGAATCAGGTAACCTAGACTGCCTTCAGTAGAGTTGGCTACGTCAGATGAGTGTTTGCAGGTGTTAGTGGGTGCTTTCAGTTGTTATAGACCAATCAGTGAGCCTAGCAATTTATTTTTCTGTTTGCCTTGGTTTTAGGTACATCAGCTATCCCCGAACAGAAACAAACATTTTTCCCAGAGACTTAAACCTGACGGTGTTGGTGGAACAGCAGACCCCCGATCCACGGTGGGGGGCCTTTGCCCAGAGCATTCTAGAGCGGGGTGGTCCCACCCCACGCAATGGGAAAAAGTCTGACCAAGCTCACCCTCCCATTCACCCAACCAAATACACCAACAGCTTACAGGTTGGTTTCCCTGAATGTGCTGCCTGCTGGAACCCAGATGGAAGTGCTGGGGGTCAGTAGTAGGACCTGAATTTACTCTGTGAGCTCTGATTGTAGAAACAAGTGATTTTGAGATCTCTCTCATTTCACTATCCTCTGCCTGGCTTTCATGAAAGACTGCTTCACCCCTCCCCATGGTGGGCCCCTGTTTTAATCCAGCCCCACGTCCCCACTCTCCATCAGGTCCTGCTGATTCCCTGCTGGTCCTTCATAGGCAACCTAGGTGCTTCTCCTCTACATACTCCTGTGCAGACCCCCCACCCGCACTGTGAGCCTTGTGACCTTTCCAGTCCCTGGAACTAGAGAGTTCTATCCATCTTCCCAAGACTGACTCAGTTTTGATTGCCCCCCTGAAACTTTGCTGCCACCCCAGTTGTGCCACTCCCATCACTGCAGAGTGTCCCACTCAGCTCTGCTTGTCAGTCTCAGTCATTTCCTCAGCCGGGGACAGGCTCTGCTGGCACAGGAGCCATTAGGCTTGTTTACATCTGTAGTCTTCTCACAAAGCTGGGGAAATCTTAGTCTTTTATTCTCCTTCTTTTATTGTTTGCCTGGCACTCCATGTTAGTGCAGAGCCTGAGGAGCAGTATGGCCTGTTCTCTGCAGAACATTAGGCTAAGGCTACGAGCGATGTTCCTGTCCTTGAGATGTGATATTCTAGGGATAGTTTCAGTCTCCTCTTTTCTTCCTAGGGAGATGAACAGCGACTGTATGAGTTTATTGTTCGCCATTTCCTGGCTTGCTGCTCCCAGGATGCTCAGGGGCAGGAGACCACAGTGGAGATCGACATCACTCAGGAACGCTTTGTGGCCCACGGACTCATGATTCTGGCCCGAAACTATCTGGATGTGTATCCATATGATCACTGGAGTGACAAGGTGATAAAGAGGTGGGCCCAGGGAGAGGGAGGACAGTTGTGCTGCCAGCCCAAGCTCTCTAGTGGAGAGGGACCATCTTCCTTGAAATGAGAGTTTTTTTTGCCTGAGTGTGACAATGGAATCACCTGACTGCTGCACCTGCCGCTCCCTGTAGATCCTCCCTGTCTACGAGCAAGGCTTCCGCTTTCAGCCCAGCACTGTAGAGATGGTGGATGGGGAGACCAGCCCGCCCAAGCTGCTCACCGAGGCCGACCTCATTGCTCTCATGGAGAAGCACGGCATTGGTCAGTGGCTCCTCTGGGTAACTCATATCTCTTGAGCACTTACTGTGTACTAGGCACAGATTTCCTCTCGTCTTCAAACAATTCTGTAATGTAGGTGCTATATCCTTATCCCCATTTTATAGTTGAAATAAGGCTCAGAGGTTAAAAACTTACCTAAGGTCACAAACTGTGTGTTATTAAAACCTGGTCTATATAACTCCACAGTCAGTGCTCTTAAACCATGCACTCTGCTATCCACATAGCAACAGAAGCTTTTCCCCTGACTCTGCAGGCCCAGCTGGGAGAACCCTTTGGCCACATAGGGATTTATTGTTCTTTTGAGTAAGAATAGAATGTAAGGTACCAACTGTTAAAACTTGGGACACTAATCATAAAATCTGTCTTCATTTTAAAGTGTCATATCTGGCAGCCCTGAGCCTCCTTCCCATGTGGAGCAGTGGGTGAGGGTGGCAGCTGTCTCTGCAGGCCTGCACCCATACTACTCAGGCTGCTCACAGCGGCCTCATGTATGTGGCAGGACACTGCTGTTAGCTATGGGTGGCTGGATTCTTAGCTTTTTGTTGAAGCATTTCCCATAATTGCTTAGGAATCAGAAACTAAAACACTGGGCCAAAATTGTGTTATTCCCATTAAGTCCCATGGCTCAACTTTTACAGGTAGGTCCTTGTGACTAATCTGCTGTCCCCTCCATTCGTTTTTGTCAAGGCTCTCAAGGGCTTTCTCTGGCAAACCTAGTCCAGAAACACCCACAGCACAGTGGAGGGGAAGCAGAGCTCCCTGGGCATGTGTTACATAAGCAGCTGCCTCATCCACAAAGGGATTTTCTTAGTCCTCTGACTTAGGAAGCAGTGCTCCACCGTGGAGTCCTTGACCATCATTAGGACATCTAGAAACCCTGCAGGTTTAGGTAAAATTAGTGGAGGTTCACCCATCATGATTTATTTAACAAATATGTATGACGCCAGGTGCGGTGGCTCACACCTATAATCCCAGCACTTTAGGAAGCCAACATGTATGAGTCACTTGAGCCCAGGAGTTCAAGACCAGCCTGGGCAATATGGCAAAACCCCATTTTGCTGGGTGTGGTGGCTGACGCCTATAATCCCAGCTACTCAGGAGGCCAAGGCAGGAGAATCACTTGAACCCAGGAGGTAGAGGCTGCAGTGAGCCAAGATTATGCCACTACACTCCCAGCTTGGGCAACAGAGTAAGACTCTGTCTCAAAAAAAAAAAAAAAAAGAAAGCTTATTTACAGCTTTATTCGCATACCATCCAGTTTACCTGCTTCAAATGAATAATTCACATTTTTTAGCATATTCACAAAGTTGTGCAGCTATCACCACAGTCAGTTTTAGAACATTTTCACCACCTCAGAAAGAAATCCCATACCCTTTAGCAGTCACTCCCCATTTCCCCCTCCCTCTAATCCTCCCAGCCCTAGGCAACCACTCATTTTTCTGACTTAATAGATTTGCCTTTTTTTTTTAACTAAAAAAATTTTGCGTGTAATGGCACAATCTTGGTTCACCAAAACCTCTGCCTCCCACGTTCAAGCAATTCTCCTGCCTCAGCCTCCAGTAGCTGGGATTACAGGCATGTGCCACCAGGGCCAGCTAATTTTGTATTTTTAGTAGAGACGGCATTTCTCCACGTTGGTCAGACTGGTCTCGAATTCCCGACCTCAGGTGATCCGCCCACCTCGGCCTCCCAAAGTGCTAGGATTGCAGGCGTAAGCCACCGCACCTGGCCCCTAAATTTTTTTAGAGAGACAGGATCTTACTCTGTCACCCAGGCTAGGTCACAGCTGTGAATTCCTGGTTTCAAGGGATCCTTCCACCTCAGCCTCCCCAGTAGCTGGGACTACAGGCATGTGTTGCCATGCCCAGCTAATTTTTTTGTTGGCTTTCATTTTTAGACAGTCTCAATCTGTCATCCAGGCTGGAGTGCAATGGCACGATCTCAGTTCACTGCAACCTCTACCTCCAAGGTTCAAGCGATTCTCCTTCCCCAGTCTCCTGAGTAGCTGGGACTACAGGTGCATGTCACCAGCTAATATTTTTATTTTTAGTAGAGATGGGGTTTCACTATGTTAGCTAAGCTGATCTCGAACTCCTGACCTCAAATGATCCACCCACCTCGGCCTCCCAAAGTGCAAGAATTACAGGCATGAGCTACCATGCCCAGCCAAGCTTCTTTGTTTTATGTAGGGACAAGGTCTTCCTATGTTGCCTAGTCTGGTCTTGAACTTGCAGCCTCAAGCTGTCCTCCTACCTCAACCTCTCAAAGTGTTGGAATTACAGGAGTGAGCCAGTACACCTGGCCAGATTTGCCTACTTTAGATATTTCCTATAAAGAGCCAGGAATAGTGGCTCACGCCTGTAATCCCAGCAGTTTGGAAGGCCAAGGTGGGCAGATCACTTGAGGTCAGGAGTTGCAGACCAGCTTCACCAACTTGGTGAAACACTCTCTCTCTACTAAAACTATAAAAATTAGCCAGGCTTGGTGACAGGCGCCTGTAATCCCAGCTACTCAGGAGGCTGAGGCAGGAGAACCCAGAAGGTGAAGGTTGCAGTGAGCTGAGATTATACTGTTGCACCCTAGCCTGAGCAACAGAGCAAGACTCTGTCTCAAAAATAAATAAGAAAAGAGAATCATATGATGTTTAGCCTTTCGTAACTAACTTTTGCTTAGGACGATATCTTCAAGCTTCATCTATGTTGTAGCATGTGTCAGAACTTCATTTCTTTGTATTACCAAATAATATTCCAGTGTATGTATAGACATTGTCTTTTTCTACTTTCTAGTTGATGGACACTTGAGTTATTTCTACTCTTTGGCTATAAATAATGCTGCTCTGAACAGTTTTGTACAAGTTTTGTGTGGATATGTGTTTTCATTTCTCTTGGGTAGACTTAGCAGTGAGATTGCTGGTTTACATGGTATCTCTACATTTAACATTTTTAGGAACCACCAAACTTTTCTGAAGCGGTTGCACCATTTTTCATTCCCACCAGCAAGGCACTAGGATTCCAGTTTATTCACATCCTTACTAACACTTAGTATCATCTCTTTTTTTTATTTTGCTGGTAGGTATGAACTGCTATTTCACTGTGTGTGGTTTTTGTTTTTTTGTTAAAGATGGAGTCTCACTTGGTCACTCAGGCTGGAGTGCAGTGGCGCAATCTCAGCTCTCGGCAGCCTCTGCCTCCCAGGTTCAAGCAGTCCTCCTGCCTCAGCCTCCTGAGTAGCTGGGACTACAGGCACACACCACCACACTCGGCTAATTTTTGTATTTTTGATAGAGACAGGGTTTCGCCTTGTTGACCATGCTGGTCTTGAACTCTGACCTCAGGTGATCCGCCTGCCTTGGCGTCCCAAAGTGTTGGGATTACAGGCATGAGCTACTGCACCCAGCCTTCACTGCGATTTTAATTTGTATTTCCTTCATGGCAGAGCTACATTTTGAAAGGTCCCTCTGGCCACAGCTTAAAGAATGGTTTGGGTTGAGGAAGAGACTAGAAATAGGGATACAAGCTGCAACTATGGCTTGGACACATGGGGAGGAAGATTTTAAAAAGGAGCTTTCAAGCTGGAATTGACAGCTTTCGTGAGTAATGGGATGTGAGGGAGCAAGAGAGTTGAGGTTGCCATTGTGATTTCTTGAATGAGCCATATGAGCTGTCCAGCGAAGGAGGGGTTCTGGGGTGAGCAAGGTGCACATGGGCCACCCGGGTGCAGCTGTTTTTTGTATTACCTCAGAATAACCAGAAAATGGCTTCCAGGTACGGATGCCACTCACGCGGAGCACATCGAGACCATCAAAGCCCGGATGTACGTGGGGCTCACCCCAGACAAGCGGTTCCTCCCTGGGCACCTGGGCATGGGACTTGTAGAAGGTAAGGGAGGAGGGAGCTTGCAGTGGGTAATGGGTCGTGTCACCCAAGTCCCTGAGGGTCTCAGGTGGGTCCTTACTAAGCACGACTCTTTCCCTGCAGGTTATGATTCCATGGGTTATGAGATGTCTAAGCCTGACCTCCGGGCTGAACTGGAAGCTGATCTGAAGCTGATCTGTGAGGGCAAGAAGGACAAATTTGTGGTTCTAAGGCAGCAAGTGCAAAAATACAAGCAGGTTTTCATTGAAGCGGTGGCTAAAGCAAAGAAGTGAGTGCTTAAAAGAAACAGAAATGGGTGGCCGGGCGTGGTGGCTCACACTTGTAATCCTAGCACTTTGGGAGGCTGATGTGGGCAGATCACAGGGTCAGGAGATCGAGACCATACTGACTAACATGGTGAAACCCCATCTCTACTAAAAATACAAAAAATTAGCCGGGTGTGGTGGCATGTGCCTGTAGTCCTCACTACTCAGGAGGCTGAGGCAGGAGAATCGCTTGAACCCAGGAGGCAGAGGTTGCAGTGAGCCGAGATGGTGCCACTGTATTCCAGCCTGGGTGACAGAGCGAGACTCCATCTCTTAAAAAAAAAGAAAGAGACGGTGGCTCACGCCTGTAATCCCAGCACTTTGGGAGGCCGAGATGGGTGGATCACGAGGTCAAGAGATCGAGACCATCCTGGTCAACATGGTGAAACCCCGTCTCTACTAAAAATACAAAAAATTAGCTGGGCATGGTGGCGCGTGCCTGTAATCCCAGCTACTCAGGAGGCTGAGGCAGGAGAATTGCCTGAACCCAGGAGGCGGAGGTTGCAGTGAGCCGAGATCGTGCCATGGCACTCCAGCCTGGGTAACAAGAGCGAAACTCCGTCTCAAAAAAAAAAAAAAGAAAAGAAAAAAGAAAGAAATGGAGATGGGGGTCTCACTTACTTACTATGTTGCCCAGACTAGTCTTGAACTCCTGGCCTCAAGAGATCTTCCCACCTCGGCCTCCCAAAGTGCTGGGATTATAGGCGTGAGCTACTATGCCTGGCAAGCTAGTTTAAACTTAATGCAGACAGATACACTTGGAGTTTGTGCATGGACCCTGTGCAGTTTTAGTTTTTCTTTTTTCTTTTTTTTTTTTGAGATGGAGTTTCGCTCTTGTTGCCCAGGCTGGAGTGCAATGGCACGATCTTGGCTCATCTCAACCTCTGCCTCCCAGGTTCAAGCAGTTCTGCCTCAGCCTCCCGAGTAGCTGAGAACAGGTGTTCTCCACCATGCCCGGCTAAATTTTGTATTTTTAGTAGAGATGGAGTTTCTGCATTTTGGTCAGGCTGGTCTCCAACTCCCGACCTCAGGTGATCTGCCGGCCTCAGCCTCCCAAAGTGCTGGGAGTACAGGCATGAGCCACCACACCCAGCCCAGTTTTACTTTTTAATGTGGGGCTGGTGACAAGGCAGAAGCATCTGCCTGTATCTGGACTCTCCTCCTCGGAGTTGGTTAGGCACCAGGGCCCGTGATGAGCTCAGTCTTCTCTGCCTGCCGTCTGTTCTCTGCAGGAGGCCTTTAGCTCACTGACCAGCTGGTTCCCACGGTCACGCCTGTTGTGTGCACATAAGAGTGTTGTAGGTGCCTTTTCAGCAATTGCCGGCTGATGGGTGTCTACCTTTGCCTTTTCTTCAGATTGGACGAGGCCTTGGCCCAGTACTTTGGGAATGGGACAGAGGTGGCCCAGCAAGAAGAGATCTACCCAGCCATGCCAGAGCCTATCAGGAAGTGCCCACAGTGCAACAAGGACATGGTCCTCAAAACCAAGAAGAACGGCGGGTCAGTGCTCTGCCTTCTGCCTTCACCTCTGCTCTCCAGCACCTGTGGTGTCAGCCGCAGCTCTAAAAGGCTCTGCCATCTCACTTACATGGAATCTTTCAAGGCAGGCCTGTGGTTGCCAACCTGCAGGCAAGGTGTTGGCCTAGAAGCATACCTGAGTGAGATCAGGCCTTTGAGGTGTAAAGCATTGTGGGAATTCAGAACAGGTGGGGAACTGAGTGATTATGGGTTTTTTTTGTCCCCTGTGGATAAGACATCATACACCCAATGTGTAACACATGAAGAAGCATGGGCTTCAGATCTAGGTGGGTCTGGGTTCAAATGCCACTTCTGCCACATAAAAGTGGTGTGGCCTGAAGCAAGTTCCTAACCTGCACTGAGCCCCAATTTCTTTTTTTATAAAATAAGGTCAGTACTAACAAGGCCGTGTTAAGGTTGAGGATTTGGTGAAAATGGTCAGGACTGTATACCGCATTGCCTGACGTGTTGTAGATACTCAGCAGATTGTACTTTTCTTCTCTAAAAGTTCTGAATTGGGCCTGAAAATCTTAACTCCCTTTTGCTTTAAGTATAGTAGACCCGAATGGGCAATTTAGCCTCAGATCAGGTTGTTCAAGCCGGTGGCTGGCCACTGAGGAAGTTCACGGGGAAAGATGTGCTAGAGGAGTGGCAGCCATCATTTGTCAGGAGCCATCCGTCACTGGCATGATGCGTGGTGGTGCTCTGTAAGCATTACCTCATCCCATTCTCTCTCTCTTTTTTTTTTTTAACCTCATCCCATTCTCATAATCACCCTGCAAGGCAGGGATTTCTATGCAGCTTAGAGGGCAGAGGTGCCTGCTTGAAGTCAAACAGCCCTGGTGGGCAGCAAAGGCAGAGTTTGAAACCAGGTTTTCACTGCCTTTCTCCATCCTGCCTGACCCACCTGGGGCTGCTGTGCTCCTTGCTGCTAAATGAGAAAGGTTTCTCCACTTCTCCTAACCTCCAGCCATCAGTAACCCAGCTGGCCCCAGTGAAGAGAAAGCCACCAGCTCTCAGAAACAAGAGGTCTATGGACCAGACCTGGAAACAGGTGTCAGGGCTCTTGTCACTCACAGACAGAAACCAGAGCCACTCTAGGCCTAGCCCAATACCTGGGCATATATTTAAGCACTTAATAAATGCTGTTGATGGGTTTTCCTTGCCACCGACAGGTTTTTGGATTAGTACTCATCGGAATATAAGGAGAGAGAATACTTACTTTTGTTTCAGCACTGTATTGGAGAATTACTATTATTCCTTTGTTATTCTTTTGTTATTCTGTTATTCTCTTGTAATGATTCTCTGAGTTACTCCAGAAGGTCAGGAGATTATTTTGTGGGATTTGCCACTCCAGGGTTTATCTGATAATTTCCATTTCTGAGATTGTAAATTTCTTAATTAAATGATTGGAGTTTGGGGTTTTTTTTTCTTTGTAGTGTACCCAGGCACACTCAGAGGAATTGGTAAATCACATGCATATTGGCTAGTCAAACCCTAATGTTTCATGGCTGCAAGATGTTGAAAAACTCTGGCCAGGAGCAGTGGGTGGGGTGTAGATGTTGCAGGTGAGGCTCTGTCACAAACAGATGGGTTTCCATTTCTAGCTCCCGTCCCCCCATGCATGTGCATCTCTGGGCAGGTTTCCATCCCACACCAAGCCACCGCTTACTCACATGCAAAGTGAGGGGGCCCCTGACACTGCACAGACTTGGCACGAGGCAGAAAGGCGAGAATGTGTGAGTGCACAGTACAGGGTCCCTGGCGTCACCTTGGTTGGTTGTTGGTTTTCTAAGTAGAAAGCAGGGTCAGCAATAGCTGCTTTGTGCTTTTGGGATGTGAGACGGCTCATTTTTCTCAATCAATTCAATATCAGTGCTTGTGTCTCCAGTTAACTGTCCTCCAGGAAAGGGAATGTTGTCCTCGGTCACCTGAGGAAAGGCTGCCTCGGCCAATGGCCAATGGCTGAGAGCCTGAGAGTGCCTCTTGCACTTCTACCACCTGACATGGCACCTTGTCCCCAGGTTCTACCTCAGCTGCATGGGTTTCCCAGAGTGTCGCTCAGCCATGTGGTTTCCTGACTCGGTGCTGGAGGCCAGCAGGGATGGCAGTGTGTGTCCAGTTTGTCAGCCACACCCTGTGTACAGGTGAGCTGGGCGCCTGAGTCAGGCACCTCCTCTGGAGTATGCACACCACGGTGCCCATTTTTCCCTTGCTCCTGCCAGAACCCAGAGGGGAGTGTCGGATTCCACTCAGGCTCTGCAGGGGTGTAGCTGTGTTCTGCAGCAGTGAGGTAAGCAGGCCTGGTCTGGTTCTGTTGTGTTCCATGCTGTCACTGCTTTGGCGGGTATGACCCAGTTTGGAGTGGGCCATGGGAAAAGAAATATATTATTTAAGTTCCTCCAGAAAGCCCACAGCCCTAGTGCAGTACAGTGGTTCTCAAACCTCTTGGTCACTAGACCCCTAACACTCTGAAGGATCATTGAGGAGCCAAGAGAGCTTTTGTTGTGGGTGGTTTATCAGTATATACCACATGTGGAATTAAAGTAAAAACATCTTTTAAAATATTAATCTATTTCTAGTAAATGCATTGCATACTACTGTAAATAACATGTTTTTTAGGGTGATAAAATACCTGTTTTCCAAAGCAAAATAATAATAATGACATGAATGACATTGTTTTTTACATTTTGCAATTCGCATGTCTGGCTTAATAGAAGAGAGGTGGATTCCCATATCTGCTTCTGCAGTCAGTCTGCTGAGTCATTGTGTGTTCTAGAAGCTCTGGAAAACTCCATTGTGTATACACAGAAGAATAAGAGCAAAATAGACATAACCTCTTAGAATTACTATAAAATCGTTTTGCCCTCTCCTTGAAAGGGCTCAGACAGCCCAGAACCACACTTGGAGAACTGCTGGTATAGAGACATGGAACTTTCCAGAGGTGTTTTTATTTTGGTGAATTACTGGGATCTTAGATTTCATCTGCACTGCTTCCCACTGTCCACTCCTGTGATGACTGGCAGGGCCTTGTGGTGGGCTGATGGAGGGCCTCACAGGGCCCTGCGTGGGCTTCCTGATACATAAGGAGTGGTGGAGAGAGGCCTAGGGCTAAAGCAGCCCTCAGTAGACTAAGGAGAAGCTGGCACCTGGTTGTTAATGTTTTTTCTCATCTTCTGGCCTTACTAGGTTGAAGTTAAAGTTTAAGCGCGGTAGCCTTCCCCCGACCATGCCTCTGGAGTTTGTTTGCTGCATCGGAGGATGTGATGAGACCCTGAGGGAGATCCTGGACCTGAGATTTTCACGGGGCCCCCCAAGGGCTAGCCATCCCTCTGGCCGCCTACAGGCCAGCCAGTCCCTGAACAGGATGGACAGCAGCCACCACCCCCAGCCTGCTGACGGCAGACAGACTGGGCCCTCAAAGGCTCTGGCCTGGACCCTCCCACCACCCACGGCTGCTGGTGAAAGCAACTCAGTGACCTGCAACTGTGGCCAAGAGGCTGTGCTGCTCACTGTCCGTAAGGAGGGCCCCAACCAGGGCCGGCAATTCTTTAAGTGCAACACAGGTAGCTGCAACTTCTTCCTGTGGGCAGACAGCCCCAATCTGGGACCAGGAGGGCTGCCCACCTCAGCATATAGACCTCTAGGTGACTCCCTGGGATGCCCACCAGGCCCAGGGACCCACCTGGGTGGGATTGGCAACTCTGGTGATGGCAGTGGTAATGGCACATCCTGCCTGTGTAGCCAGCCCACTGTCAAACGGACTGTGCAGAAGGATGGGCCCAATAAGGGGCGCCAGTTCCACACGTGTGCCAAGCCAAGAGAACAGCAGTGTGGCTTCTTCCAGTGGGTCGATGAGAAAACGGCTCCAGGTGAGGCAGAGAGGGGCATGTGAATCACTTCCTTGGGTTTTCACGGTGTCTCTACCTCAGACTGGGGACAGCAGAAATAAGGCAAGGCAGGGTCATGGTGGGATTGGGAGGGGCACCTGGGCTGCCTTGCACCTCCGTTTCCTCATTTGATCACTTTCAGCAAAGTGATAATTGCACAGTCATCTTACAAATTAAAGGGTAGTTACCAGTAATAGTGTCACTTGCCCTGTGCCTGATTCTAGGCTAAGTATACTTCCTATGCATCTTCCATCCTCATCAGGAAAGCATTGTGATCACAATTTTACTTACAAGTGAGAAAGGTGAGACCCAGACACATGAAGTGGGCATTGCTCAGGATCACATAGCGACAGACCCCAGGATGAGGACATAGGCCTTCCCAGCTCCACAGCCGTGTGCCCCTTGCAGCCGTCATGACCCTTGCCAGACCATGAGCATCAGTCTCATTTCTTTAGCTGAAGATGCCAACCCTGATGATATTTAGGAATCTGCCCAGGGTGACACAACTTGGCCCAGGGTGCAGGACAGTGTCATTAGAAGTGGCACCTAGACACTGCATCAAGGTGGATGGTGTATGTGGAGGCACTTTGATGGTTCAGTGTACTGCTGCTTCAGTATACAGCAGAGCTTAATTAAATAGCTGAGAATGACCCAAAGGCCTAGTGGGAGCTTTGGAGTTGTGTGAATCTGGTTCCAAAACTCAGCTACCTCTCTGCCTCAGTTTCTCAACAAGATAGTCCCTGCCTACATTCTTGGGGTTCCTGTTTTAGAAAGGAGTGTAGTCGGCCGGGCGCGGTGGCTCACGCCTGTAATCCCAGCACTTTGGGAGGCCGAGGTGGGTGGATCACGAGGTCAAGAGATCAAGACCATCCTGGTCAACATGGTGAAACCCCGTCTTTAAAATAAATAAATAAATAGAAAGGAGTGTAGTCTCAGACTATGATCTTATGTACATGTCACTAGCCTGGCATGCACAGAAAGAACCCAGCAGTCTGGTAAAAACTGGGACTTGGAGCTGGCTACAAGTGCCAGTGGGGCCCAGAGATGGCCACTGGAGTGACAGACCCACACTTGAAGTGAGATGCAGTCTGGCCTCTTGTCTCCCCACTTGGAAGGACGTGGTGTCTGACTCCCAGGCTGGCTGACGCACTGGCCTGGGTGAATGGGCACCTGGTCTGGAAAGGCCTGTTGAGGGACAGGCGGGATCCAAAGTTGGACTTTGCTGCATGGAGGTGGGTCACAGGTTGCTGGTCACTGGTCACACGCTGCTTGTCTTTCCCGCCCTACCACAGGCCAGCTTGCTTGGGTTTCTGCCTCTATAAAAAAGGCCGGCACAAAGTGATGCCAGTATCCACTTACCAAGTGAGTGTGGGATGATGTCTCCAAGAGCTTAGGATTCTTGAGGGAGAGTGTCAGGTAACATAAGGCGGCAGGCAAATCACACCTCGACCTTACAGAGTTGGACATAGTATGAAGGGAGGCTCGCCGGTAGGGTATACATGGCTGTATAAAAGTCGATTTAGCCATATTTGCTGCTGCTACTTTTCTTTTTCTTTTTTAAGACAGGGTTTCACCATGTTGGTCAGGCTGGTCTTGAACTCCTGACCTCAGGTGATCCGCCCGCCTTGGCCTCCAAAGTGCTTGGATTACAGGCATGAGCCACCACGCCCGGACTTTTTTTTTTTTTTTAAGATAAGGTCTCGCTCTGTTGCTCAGGCTGGAGTACAGTGGTGTGATCATGGTTCACTGCAGCCTCCCAGGTTCAGGCATCCTCCCGCCTCAGTCTCCCGAGTAGCTATGACCACAGGCATGCACCACCACACCTGGCTAATTTTTAGTCTTGCTCTGTCACCCAGGCTAGAGTGCAGTGGCACTATCTTTGCTCACTACAACCTCCACCTCCAGGTTCAAGTGATTCTCCTGCCTCAGCCTCCTGAGTAGCTGATTATAGGCATGTGCCACTACACCCAGCTAACTTTTGTATTTTTAGTAGAGACAGGGTTTCACCATATTGGTCAGGCTGGTCTCAAACTCCTGACCTGGTGATCCACCCACCTCCACCTCGGCCTCCCAAAGTGCTGGGATTACAAGCGTGAGCCACCATGCCCAGCCACCTGGCTGATTTTTGTATTTTTTTAAAGATGGGGTTTTGCCATGTTGCCCAAGCTGGTTTTGAACTCTGGGCTCAAGCAGTCCTCCTGCCTCAGCTTCCTAAAATGCTGAGATTATAGGCGTGAGTCATCACGTTTGGGACTTGCTACTTCTGCATGTCAGTTCTAACCTCAGCCCTCCCCTGACTCTCCCCACAGGGACTTCTGGAGCCCTGCCCTGGACAAGAGACAGAGGAGGAACCCTAGGGTCGGAGGCCAGAAGCAAAAGACCCCGGGCCAGTTCCTCAGACATGGGATCCACAGCAAAGAAACCCCGGAAATGCAGCCTTTGCCACCAGCCTGGACACACCCGTCCCTTTTGTCCTCAGAACAGATGAGGGCAGGATAGGGTAGAGCGCACCACTTTCTCAGACCTGTCCCCTTTGTGTTGGGAAATGAGTTAACCAGGACCAAGTGGCCATTCAGTGTCCTGGAAACTTGGAGAACACTGTTGGCCTTTGGAGTTGGGCCTTCCTGTGTTAAGGAGCACAAGGTCCAGACCACTCTGGAGCAGGTCAGCTCTGCTGGACAGTAGCTCTCTGCCCAGGCCTTAGGAGTGACCATAGCCACTGCTGAAAAGTCACACAGCTGCTCCCTCAAACCCCCCTCAAGGATGGTCGCTGTTAGCAGAGGACTGGTGCAGTCCCAGCTGAAGCCCACTGAGTGGCCAAGTAAGAAGCTCCCAGGGCTGCTTCCTTCACCTCCAGAAAGCCCCAAGTGAGCAGCCAGCACTCATGGAGCAGGCCCTATCCAGGCTGCCCCGGGCTTCTCTCCATAGATGTTCTGAGGAGCATGGTGTAATACGAGGAGGTGGCTGTTGTTAACATTGATCCTGCAGAAGAAGCTTCATTGTCTATCTAGTTAAGCCAGGACACCCAGGATTCATTGCCTTAATAAAGAATCCAGGCTGGGTGCGGTGGCTCATCCCAGCACTTTGGGAGGCCAAGGTGGTCAGATTGCCTCAGCTCAGGAGTTCGAGACCAGCCTGGGCAAACAGTGAAACCCTGTCTCTACTAAAATACAAAAAATTAGCCGGGCGTGACGGTGCGCACCTCTAGTCCCAGCTACTCGGGAGGCTGAGGCAGGAGAATTGCTTGAACCCGGGAGACGGAGGTTGCAGTGTGCCAAGATCACGCCATTGCACTCCAGCCTGGGCAACAGAGCAAGACTCCATCTCCAAAAAATAAAAAAGAAAAAATGGAATCTTAACCTTACACAACCTCCTGTGTCTGGTTTGACTTGGCTCATCCACATTGTAGCATGTGTCAGTCCTCGATGTTTATGGCTGATAGTCCGCTGTATGAATATACCACACATTTATCCATTTTTCAGTTGATGGACATTTGGGTGGTTTCCACCTTTTGACTATTGTGAATAGCACTGTGTGAACATTGGTGTATGGGTGTCTGACCTGTTTTCAGTTTTTCTGGGCATATGCCTAGCAATGGAATTGTAGGTTCATACAATGTTTTAACTTTTGAGGAACTGCCAAACTTTTCCACAGTGGATGCACCATTTTACACCCACCAAACAGTGCACCAGAGTTCCTTGTGAACACTTTTTTTTTTTTTTTGTATTACAGCCATCCTAAGTGTATTGTCATCCTAGTGGGTATAAAGTAGCATCTCATTGTGGTTTTGATTTGCATTTTCCTAGTCACTAATGACATTGACCATCTTTCCACAGCCTTACTTACTGGCTGTTGGTATACATTCTTTGGAGAATGTCTGTTTAAGTTCTTTACCCTTTTTTTTTTTTTTTTTTAATTTATTGAGATGGAGTTTTGCTCTTGTTGCCCAGGCTGGAGTGCAGTGGTGCGACCTCAAATCACTGCAACCTCTGCCTCCTGGGTTCAAGAGTTCTCTTGCATCAGCCTCTCAAGTAGTTGGGATTACAGGCATCCACCACCACACCAAGCAATTTGTTTTGTATTTTTAGTAGAGACGGAGTTTCACCATGTTGGCCAGGCTGGTCTAGAACTCCTGACCTCAGGTGATCCATCTGCCTTGTCTTCCCAAAGTGTTGGGATTACAGGCGTGAGCCACTGCGCCTAGTCTCTTCACCCATTTTTAAATCGGTTGTCTTTGTTGAGTTGTAGGAGTTCTTCATAGTTTCTGGATACCAGATACCTTCGTGGTTTTTGCGTCTCTCTGTAGGCAACTCCTGTGTTTCACAAAACCAAACTGCAGGATTGGGCTGCACCATGAACTGGGCTAGGCATCTGAGATCAGACCCAGGCTCAGCTCCTGCTTCCTGGCTTGCTCTGCCACACTTGGTGTGTGCCCTCATCCCTGGAGCCCCAGTTGCCTCATCTGTAATGGGGTGTCCTTGTTCATATTGAGGTTCTCTGGTGAAGGCTTGCAGTCAGGTACAACTGCAAATTAAAGTTTCACAAATCAAACCTGTTGAATTTCCAAGTCTCTTGATGGCCCACTCAGGTTAGCAGCATGCAGCACATCCCACCACATCGACATTGACTGGAAGAGTTTGTCCCTGTGTTCAGCCACATCGGCAGCTTGTGCAATGCAAAACCAAGGAGAAGAAAATGACCCCCTCCCCACACCTTGCTGGATCTAGCGGAGACTAGGCACTGGCCAGGATGCTACACAGTGGTTTCAACCTCCTAGCTGCCAGCAAGACAGTATCTACTGTCTGTTTTGTGCAGGAACCATGGCTTTGCTGGGTTAAGTGTCTTCCCCTACCAAGCAGCTATCCTGGCCTTGAAACCTAGTCTCTGATGCCATGTCCCCTCCAACCCCATCAGAGTTTGTAAAAAGCCCTACTTGCTCTCCACACCAAGGCCGAGAGCCCATGGGGTAACTGGAGGCTTCCCTGCCATCTCTTGGTGAAGAAGCCTGGCTGACACACTGCACATGCTTCCCCAGGTGACTGTACTGAGAGCAGAGGAAACAAGACCAGCCCACACAACTGGTAGTGGTTGAAGAGTCTCTGCCCAATCCCACCCCGGATACTTGGAGCATCCAGAATTAAAGATAAGCCCTGTCGGCCAGGCATGGTGACTCACACCTGTAATGCCAGCACTTTGGGAGGCTGAAGCAGGCGAATTACAAGGTCAGGAGTTCAAGATGAACCTGGACAATATGGTGAACCCCCCTGTCTCTACTAGAAATACAAAAATTAGCTGGCTGCCTATAATCCCAGCTACTCAGGAGGCAGAGGTTGCAGTGAGCCCAGACTGCCTCACTGCACTCCAGCCTGGGCAACAGAGAGAGACGATCTCAAAAAAAAAAAAAGCCCTGTCACCACCATTCAGTACCCCTACCCCCCGGAGCAGGCTTATGGGGACACAAACGGCAGCATGGGCACTGGTTTTTGAGACACTGGGCAGAGACCCCGCTGCCCTTTGGGATGAATTCACCACCTGCCTCTTCTAGAATCTAGCCGAGGACTTGGGATATTCACATTCAGCTGGATCTCCAAGTTTCTTGGTCTGGGACACAGGTGGCCCTAGCTCACTATGTTCACATTCAGCTGGATCTCCAAAGTTTCTTGGACTGGGACACAGGTGGCCCCAGCCCACTGTGTTCACCAGGAGGTTGCCACTCACCTGTTGACCATCCCTACCAGGGACAGATCTGTGCACCGCATCCCTACCTTAGACTACCAGCTCACACACGGACACCCAGATGGCTGTTATTGTTTCTGCGTGTAAGTGTGTTGCCAGAGGAGACTGACATGAATTAGTGTACTGAGGAAGACCTACCCTCAATGTGGGTGGTCACCAACCAATCAGCTGCCAGCATGGCTAGAACAAAGCAGGTGAAAGGGGAATGGGCAGCTTGCTGAGTCTCTTCCTATGCCAGATGCTTGCTTCCTCTTCCCCGCTGTTGGACATCAGACTCCAGGTTCTTCAGCCTTTGGACCCGAGGACTTGCACCAGCAGCTTCCTGGAGCCTTCAGCCACAGACTGAAGGCTGCACTGTGGGCTTTCCAGGTTTTGAGGCTTTTGGACCTAGACTGAGCCATGCTACTGGCTTCTCTCTGCAGCTTTCAGACAGCCTATTCTGGACTTCACCTTGTAATCCTATAAACCAGTTCTCCCCAGTTAACTTCCTTTCTACGTATCCATACAGCCTATTGTTATGTCCCTCTGGAGAACGTGAATATAGTCAGAGTCTGGCCTGCAGTCTGAACATGGAAGGTTGCTTCTGAAACCCATGCAAGCAAGTGAGCCCAGTGGCCTCCCTACCTGCCAGAGGCCCCAGCCTGCTGAACTAACTGGTCTCATTGTC
The DNA here is from genome assembly GCF_030222135.1 of Aotus nancymaae. Lineage (NCBI taxonomy): Eukaryota > Metazoa > Chordata > Mammalia > Primates > Aotidae > Aotus > Aotus nancymaae. The sequence continues at coordinate 8,503,382 of NW_026988430.1, read as the reverse complement.
TCAGGAATTCGGCAAGCAGTGCGGAGATGACCCAGTGCAGGTCACCAGAGTCACTGGTGTTTGTCTTTGGAACATACGTGGGTTTTGTCCACTACAGCCTTAGCTTTCTCAAGGAATTAAGATTTAAATACATATGTTGACCAGGCAGTGGCTCACACCTATAATCCCAACACTTCCAAGGGCTGAGGTGGGCAGATCATTTGAGGTCAAGAGTTCGAGACCAGCCCAGGCAACATAGGTCAAACTGTCTCTAGTAAAAATACAAAAATTAGCCAAGCATGGTGGTGCACACCTGCAATCCCAGCTACTCAGGAGGCTGAGACAGGAGAATTGCTTGAAGCAGGGAGGTGGAGGTTGTAGTGAACAGAGATTGGGCCACTGTACTCCAGCCTGAGTAACAGCAAGACTCCATTTCAAAAAAAAAAAAAAAAAAAAAGCATATGTTGGCTAGGTACAGTGGCTCACACCTGTAATCCCAGTACTTAGGGAGGCTGAGCTGGGAGGATTGCTTGAAGCCAGGAGTCTGAGACCACCCTGTAATCCCAGGCTTAATCATGGCTCACTGCAGCCTCGTCCTCCTGGACTCAAGCCATCCTCCCACCTCAGCCTCCTGAGTAGCTGGGCCCCTAAGTGTACACCACACCTGGCTAATTAGTTTTTGTAGAGAGGAGGTCTGGCCATGTTGCCCAGGCTGGTCTCGAACCCATGGCCTCAAGCAGTCCTCCCGCTTCAACCTCCAAAATGCTGGGATTACAAGCATGAGCCACCATACCCAGCCTATTTTTTTGTTTGCTTTTTTAAATTTAGCAGCAGAGATGGAAATGAGCTGAATAGGTCAGCTCTACAGGAATAAATGGTCCCCCTTTGAGGACAATCCCACAGCTAAGTATTACTGAAAAGAAGTGGGTATGAGTGGATTTACACAAAGGAAATGCTATTTGGTGAAATTTATTGTTGAGTTAGAGGTAGAGGATCTATGGGTGACATTTTCAAAGAACGTTTAGATTCTCCATTTTTGGAGTCTTTTTTCTAAAATCTTCCCTAGCAATCCTTGCATTCTAAGCAGGGGTAGTCACTGCCTTACTGCAGTCAATAAGGCTCCTGGCTCTGGGTCACTTGGTGAAGGTAAAACAAGGAATTTGAGTCACCACAGCCAAAGGTTCTGAGTGTTAAGACACCAAAGCCTGTGCAAGCCCACACCTCACTCCCAGGCCGGCAGGCCTGGGGCTGTCCCTGCATTGCAGGGAGGGGAGTGGGTGGGATTCCACAGCCCATCAGCTGGGACAGCCCAGGGCATGAGGTCATGCAAAGTTCCTAGCAAGACAGTGACTTGTTTCCAGTTCTCTGGCTAGAAACAGACGACCCAGACATTCACCCTAGCTAGGTGATGAAACCATGAACATTTCTCTCCCTCTTAACTCATCCTGGACATTTAAAAAAGAAAAAAAAAACAAAGCTATGGTATGGAAAGGGAAATTTAGAGCTACCTGAAGCAAGTGGCCTCTACAGATCAGCCCACATCTGGCTTGTGTTGGGGTCTGGTGGTCTAAGGAGAGTGACTCGAGACAGCTTGCTTCCCGGACAGCTGCACTCCGACCACGAACTGGCCTGGCAGCTGGGAGCGCCTTGCCCTGCTGGGGCTTGGAATGTAGCTGGAGGGTGGGGTGCAGCTAGGCCCACCAGTCCTTGTTCCTAGGCACTGTTAGCACTGCCCACCCGTTAATCCTCACAAGCACCTGGGAGTAGGTATTGCATGATCCCCACCCAGTTAAGAGATGTAAGAGATGAGAGGACTGAGGCACAAGTTCTGCCCCAGGCTTGTCCTGTGCTCTCCCTCCACCACCAGGGAAACTGCTTCAAGCTCTCCAGCATCAAGTGATTGGAATGGACCTCAGCCATGTGTCTCCCACCTTGGACCCTTATAATATCCTCTGCAAGGAGCCCTCATGCCGGCCCCTTGCCCTGCACCCAGCATCCAGAGGCCTACACCACCATCCCATTTGCTCTGCACACTCCTGCTTCCCTTGGGTCCTGCAGTCACAGCCAGAAGGCGTAGGAGAGTCCCCTCAGGACATAAGTGGGGGAAGGACCAGCAGGATGCAAGTGGCACAGCTTGGCTGGAAGCAGCCCTGCACCGTGGCCCAGAGCACTTCCTGGGCCACATCTGTCATCTGGTAATAGGAAGTGAGCCTTGGCTTTGGTTCTTGAGGGTTGTGAGGGTTAAGATGCCCTGGTCTCTCACCTGCACAAGGCGGGACAAGTTTCCTCCCCACTTGTGGAGCCACAGAGAGGAGCAAGGGAGGTAGGGAACACAGGTTTCTAAAAACATGGGCATGGCTGAAGGGCCGTGAACAGCCCACCAATACCAGAAAATAGGGTGCAGGCCTTGGCAGTTTAGCTTTTTGGGAAGAAAAACTGGCTGGTTCCCATTACTAAAGCAACACCAAGCTTTTCAAATTTTCCTTCCACGTACCCTACTTCTCATGGACAGAAAGTTTGTGTCCCCCAGCTGGGCGCGATGGCTCACACCTGTAATCCCAGCACTTTGGGAGGCTGAGGCGGGTAGATCACATCAGGAGTTTGAGAACAGCCTGGCCAACATGGTGAAACCATGTCTCTACTGAAAATATAAAAATTAGCCAGTCGTGGTGGCAGACACCTGTAATCCCAGCTTCTTGGAAGCTGAAACGGGAATCGCTTGAATCTGGGAGGCGGAGGTTGCAGTGAGCCGAGACCAAACCATTGTACTCCAGCCTGGGCAACAGAGCGAAACTCCATCTCAAAAAAAAAAAAAGTTTGTGTCCCCCTAAAATTTGTATGCTGAAATCCTAACCCTCAAGGCACTGCTAACAGGAGATGGGGCCTCTGGGAAGTGACTGGATCATGAATGTGGACCCCCACCATGGGTAGGCTCAGTGCCCTTACAAGAGACCCTAGGAGAGGATGTCCCTGCTTCCTCCACATGAGGACAGCTAGATGGGGACACCTATGAACCAGGATGTGGGCCCTCACCAGACACGGGATCTGTGTCTCACTCCTGGATTTCCAGCCTCCAAAATAGTCAGACCTAAATTTCTGATGTTTATGGTGCCATCCTGTCTATGACATTTTGTTATCACAGCCCAGACTAAGATGCTACTTTTTTTTTTTTTTTTTGAGACAGAGTCTCTATCTGTCACCCAGGCTGGAGTGCAGTGGCATGATCTCAGCTCACTGCAACCTCCACCTCCCGGGTTCAAGCAATTCTCCTGCCTCGGCCTCCTAAGTAGCTGGGACTACAGGTGCACACCACCACGCCCAGCTAATTTTTGTATTTTTAGTAGTGACGGGGTTTCACCATGTTGGTCAGGCTGGTCTCAAACTCCTGACCTCAGGTGATCCACCCGCCTTGGCCTCTCAAAGTGCTGGGATTACAGGCGTGAGCCACCATGCCTGGCCTAAGACGCTACTTTTTAAAGTAAACTCTACCACCACCAATTGACCTCAAGTGCTCTTGCCAAGGTGCCAGGACAAGCCACAGGACTTACATAAAACCCCAAACAGCTGTATATGAAAATGCCAAGACCCCCTTATCTAGCCTGAGTTACACATACATTAGAATGTTTTCCTTTTATTCTTGTTCACATCTTCAAAGCAGAGCTTCGTTTCAGCAGGAAGGATACCAGAGGCAGGAGGGTCACTTGGGAGGGGAGGTGGAATCTCCCTCCTCTAGCATCCCCTGCTACCTCTAACAGGCTTCAAAGTCAGAATACAGACATCAGCTGAGAGCAGTTCATTTTGGCACACTGGGGGGCCAGCTCTGTGGGCCGGACCTCTCTGGTGGGAAGGCAGGTCCCCTGCTCTCCAGTGGGGCCTGGAACAGTTCCAGTGGGATGCCCCAGCTGTGGGGTAGGGAGTGCAGCTCAGAGCCTCAGCTCCCCCAGGAAGGAGGGGGCTCCCCCAGGGCCCTCGGCTGCCTGAAGAAAACACTCACCTGGTCGGAGGGAAAAGGGCCCTTCCCCTGAGTTATCAGGTGGGTGGCAAGTGACACTGAGCTCCTGCTCCAGGGCTCGAGAACACAGCAAGAAAACTAAGAACACAGAAGAGAGCAGGAAAACGCTATCCTCTAACAGCCAAAAAATCGTCCTTTAGGGGCACCAGGTGACTCCAGCCCCTGGGGGACAGAACACATCATACCTACCACCAGGCACTGGACGCCTCAAAACACCTGGAGCTGGGGCCAGAGAAGGCGTGAAGTCACCTTCTCACAGCAGAAATGGGAAGCTGGCCTTCATCCCTGCCCAGGATGGCAGAAACCACATTTTATCAGTGGATTCGTTGCTGGTGATGGATAGAGCCAAGGTCCTGTGGTTGGCCCTCAGGGCTGAAAGGTGCTTGCGTGAACGGCTGGCACTCCAAGCTGCCTGAGGCAGCCCAGCCACACTCAGGTGACAGTGACCCAAGCTCTCTGGGCTCAGGGTTTACAGTCACCATAGCCCAAGCACATACCAGTGCCCTGGGTTTAAGTAAGTTACCCTCTTTTGTTCTGGTTGAAAGCTAGGGAAAAAAACTCTTCAAATCCCTGCAAGGGAGGTGGGCGCAGCTCCCCAGCATCAGAAAACATGCCAGTCACCTGTTCCCACCCACCTAGAGCAGCCCCTCGGGCTCCTGTAGGCCACTGTACAGCGCATAGCCAAGGTCATCAATCTCTTCCTCCCGCAAGCTGCTCAAGAGGTTCACGCTGGGGTTGAAGTGGCAAGGCAGGCTGGCCTGCTCCAGGCTGCTGATGAGCAGCTCCAGGGCCTGCAGGAAGCGCTCGCCCAAGGCCTCCTCCGTCCAGTCCACGTTGTCCTCCCCCAGATGCAGGACCACCTGGGTCAGGTGGCCCCGGCCTAGCCGCCCCAGGGCCGGGCAGCCACGGCAGACAGCACACAGAAGCAGCAGCAGCCGCCGGCGGGTCCCAGCATCACGGTCATCCAGGGCTTGCAGCCTGGCAGCCTCCACTGGATACAGGTCCTGGAGCCAGAGGTTCCCCGCCAGCCCCTCCAGGGGCCAGGCCAGGAGGAGGTGGTCATCAGCCTCGGCCCCAGGGACTGCCACAAGCACGGCCACAGTGAGCTCCAGGCGCTCGTGCTGCACCTCCAGCAGCAGCTCCTCCGAGGCCACGTTGGGCAGGATCAGGCACCCAAGCAGGCTGCCAATGGCTGGCCAGTTGACAGAGGCAGCCAGCGCCTTGTGCAGCAGCTCCAGCAGGACGCGGGAGGAGAGGTAGCCCCCCACCAGGAAGCGGTCCCAGGGGCTGCTCCCTCTGGGGCAGAACTCCAGCTGAGTCCTGCGCACGGCCCAGCAGCGAGGGTCCCTCGCCACAGTGTCCACGCCTGGCACCAGGCTCCACAGGCCTGGCTCCAGCACCAGTGGCACCAGGAGACGCACATGGTCAGCGGCCCCCGCCTGCAGCCCATCATAGAGTGGCCCCCCAGGCACGAGCGCCCCAAAGGGCAGTTCTGGAAACTTGCTCCGAAAGTAGGCCTGCAGTTCCAGGGCAATGTCGCCAGCCAGCTGTTTGGCCAAAGCCACCTGGGCTGCTGGGATGGTCACACGGTCCCGCTCGAAAGCCAGAAGCCTCTCCTGCAGCGTCAGACACAGCGGTGCTGGGGAGCTGAGCTGTGGTGTTACCTGAAGATCAGTTTCTGCAGGCTCCTCTGCAGAGTGAAGGGGCGGGGAACATGCTGGCACAGCCTGTGATTAGTTATGAAAATGCTACCCAACGACTAGCTGTGTGATGTCCCGGGGCCTCACTGTCCTCACCTGAGAAGACACTCAGTCCAGGTCCTCACATATAGTGAGAGCTTGGTGACGAGTTCTCATTGCCCCAGAGTCCAACACCCTGGCCCTATGGCTAAAACAGCTTTATGGAGAGGAGGTAGGCAGGTCATGCCCCTCTGGGCCTCAGTTTCCCCATCTAAAGCTCACCACCATCACAACGCTGCCACCTTGCTGCAGGAGCAGGGCAAAGAAACACCGCCCCCATTAAATGTCTGAGGAGCCCGCAACCCAGAGAGAAGCAGGGACTTGCGCAGGGCCATACAGTCAGGGCAGAGCCTGGGCTTCGTCTCTCAAATGTGACAACAAAAGGGTACCCACCAACGTGAGAGGGAAAGGAGTGCCACTTACCTGGGGCAGAAGGCGAGGGGATCAAGGGCAACACAGGCTGGCTGAGGGCAGCCGGTGGAGGCCGGGGTTGCAGGTGTGGCGTTGCCTTAAGCAGGCTCAGTTCCTTCCAGCTGTCTCCCTTGGTGTCATCCTCATCCCGCGGGCTAGTGGCCCTGTCAATGAACTGCAGGCAGAGTCATACAGAGTAGGTGAAATCTGGGCAGCCACAGCACAGCCCAGGGGCAAAGCAGACCAGGGTGCTGGGGTGGAGAAGCAGGTGCCCTGGGCTCCCATGAAGGCCTTGGGCAGTCCCCACCCCTCCCCAGGGCCCCTGTGCAAGGCCCAACCCTGTCCTCCTCTAGGAGCTTCAGGCATGACTGGACCAGCCTGGCCTTACCCGCTTCACGGCCAGGGTGGCAATGCCCAGCACAGCAGCCCCGCCCACGCCCAGCACCAGACGGGCATTGGCCAGGAGGAAGTCCACCACGCTGCCCAGCCCCTCATCGCCACGCCGCTTCCCCCGTTTCTGGGAGAACTCTGCCATGGTCTGCCTGTAAGAGAGCCAGGGGTGAAGGGACAGCTCAGGGTGCAGGTGGCCAGGCTGGGAGAGGGGATGCTGTGGACAGGTGCTCTGGCTGTCCTTATACTGGGTAACAGAGCTGAGCCCATAAGGGGGGCTTTCTGAGAATTTCTCATGAGAAAGGGACCCATCCACAGGGGAGGACACCAAGGTCCTGGAAACCATGTAAATTACCTGAGAAAGGGCGGGGCTGGGATATGAACATGGGTTTTGTGGCCCCAAGTCCCCACCTCTCACGAGATGAGGGAGCTGCCAAGCCCTTTCTCTCAAAGCTGCAAACAACCCACCCCCTGGAAAGCAGCTCACAAAGGCCCTGAGGCTTGTGCAGAAGAAGGGGCCTATCCTCCAGGACCTCTGACATCACCAGAGACCCGCAAGTGGGTCTTATCATCACCACTCGTATTTTACAGAGCTCCAGGCTGCCAGATTGCACAGTGAGCGGTAAGGTCTCCAACTCACAACTACAAGGCCTCCAGAAATTCATCCGCCCCCAGAGTCTGACGGATCCTCCCTGGGCCAGGTGGCCAGGTTCTCAGCAGCAGCCTCATCTGAAGGTTCCTAACCAGAGGACACAGCAGCCCTCTATGATACCTCCTGAGAAGACCCCAAAGTCCAGAGAAGACCAACAATTTGGGGGCTCCCACCAGTCTGGGGGACCTCTGGGACCAGTTACCCTCCAAATCTTGACGGGGTAGCCCCAAGAGGCAGAGCTACCAAGTCAGAGCACAGGCAGAGTAAGACAGCCCAAGCTGCCCAGGCAGGCCAATGAAGACGTGCAAGTCAGGGCTGAGGCCCCTCTGGCAGGGCAGCAAGCAAGGTGACCTAAAAGATCAAGACCCAGAAAAAGGGCTGCCCAGGACCTCTGTACAGTGGGCTCTTTGGGCCTCTCAGTCTTGGTGGTGGTGGGTGATGCTTCTCAGCTGCTAGGAGGCCAAGCAACAGAGAAGGTAAGGTGAGGGCCTGGGTCCCAGCCTGTTTGCTCACCTGTAAGATGGCAAAGGCAGCAGTGTGTGGCTGGGTGGGACCCTGCACTTGGGAGGTGGAGGCAAAGATCTCCTACGGCCCAGTCCACCAACCCCCAGCCTCACGTTCTGCGAGCGGGACACTGCCCTCAGGTCCTGGGAGCTGAGCGGGGCTGTGACCTTAGGACATCAGTTAGACTCCAGGCAGAACTCTCCCAGAGAGGCCTGAGCAGATGACCATGAGGTCACAGCCTGCCCGGGCACCAAGGACTTCTACCTGCCCTGCCAGAGTGTGGGTGCCAGGGACTCAGTTGCCAGGTGACCAGATGCCTGCAGTAGCTGAAGCCTGAAGGGCTGTGTGACTCAGCCCCGGACACCCGCCCATTCGCCCCAGACTAAAAATAAGACGGTGTCTGGGGCGATCCCAGGCCAACCGGGTGACCCGCTACGGCCCCAGGGCCGGTTTCTGCCTCCTCATCAGTGACACGGGGATCAATACTGCTACCCGACCCCAGAGAGACCAGGAATCTACTTTGCAAACTGTAAAGCGCTTTAAATATTCCCAACCTGTTTAAATTGGGACTCAGACCCACCACTGGCGGGGTCGCGCAGGCCTCAGCCCACAGCCTTCCAGCTCCTAGAAGCGGGAGAGGGCACTGGTGACTGAAAATAACCCGAGTCTGCGCACCGGGGCCCTGGAGGTCCTCTGGTCTTCCTCCTCCTCCGCCAAACCCGCCTGCCCCGGGCCTGGGCTGAGCAGGCCGCGCAGCAGCCCTAGGTGAGCGGGTGACGCCCTGTTCGCAGGGAAACCGAGAGACCGAGAGGGGAAGGGGACCGGACTGGGATTCGAACGTGGGCCTTGGTCCCCAAACCCTCCCCGCCTTCCCCAGCCGCGACCGCGGGCCACGCCCCCGACTTGCGTTCCGTAGCGCACCAAGCCCCGGGCCCGTTGACTCTAGGGGCCGCCCCGCCGCCCTCCAGCCGTACCTGCGTTGCAGCGTCCGCACAACGACCGGAGGAGGCAGCGGGACCACGGCCCCTGAGCTCGGACCCTCCTGGGAATGGAACGAGAAGGACCCTGGAACCCAACGTCAAGGGCCCCGGGGGCGACCGCGAAAGCCCCAGGACGCAGACAAGCAGACCCTGTCTCCAATCGGAGCGCTGGAATCCGGCACACTGGTTCCAAAATACTGTGCGGCTCAGCCAATGAAGGGTAGGCCCCGCCCTCCAGCCGACTGACGTGCTCCCTCGGGGCGGGACTCCTTGATGCAGTCTGGATTTAAAGGTGCAGGGCTGCATTCCGAGCCCGCGACCGGATGCTGTGACAGGCGGCCTTCTCGGACGCCTGTGCGTTGTAATGTGAGCGTCAGGTGTGGAGGAAGCTGTCTGGGCCCCCGTTACTTCCGGGGGCCGAATAGAGAGGCTGCACATGGCTAGAGACCCGGCATATCCAACCTCTTAGGTCACCTCTGCGAGAGTGTCTTGGTGGCTTCGTTCTTAATCTGTGGGCCTGCGGGGCACACAGTGTGGCGAAAGCGCCTACCCCTGCCACCTGCTCCGTGCGACCTTGTGTGGGCCATTCTCCATATGGGCCTCAGTTTTTCTCCTGTAAAATGGGGACACCAGACCCCCTCCTCCCTTGCGAAGGGTGGCTAGTCATATAACAGCTGTGGCTCATGTTTTGGGGGCCTGCTATGTGTCAGCCAGGGCGAGCCCCTGCGAACATCAGGGACCAAGATGGATGCTTCTCTTCTAGAGCCTCCCTTTGGGGGACACGAGCGTAGGGGTGCTGACACTAAGTGGGAATAATAACCTGGCACACAGAATAAAACAAAACAAAACGGAGTAATAACCTGTCACTCACTGAGCGCCTACTGTATGCTGCGAGCTACACTTGCATTCTTTGTTAATTTGCTTATGGCGACAAACTTAGGAAGCATTTTACAAATGAGGAAACTGGGCCGGGCACAGTGGCTCACGGCTGTCATCCCAGCAGTCTGAGAGGCTGAGACCGGAGGATCACTTGAGGCCAGGCGTTCAAGACCAGCCTGGGCAACATAGTGAGACCTCCATGTCTACCAAAAACAAAAATAAATTTAGCCAGGTGTGGTGGTGTTCTCCCAGCTAGTCAAGAGGCTGAGCCCAGGAGTTCCAGGCTGTAGTGAGCTATGATCACGCCACTGCACTCCAGCCCGGGCGGCAGGGCAAGACCTTGTGTCAACAAAATAAAAACAACACATGAGGAAACTACGTCCAGAGCAGGAGAGCTAGGACCCGAGGACCCAGGTGTCTCACTACCACTGGTCAGCCAAGTGCAGGCACTTCCTGGGCCCCTGCGCCCCGGGCCGGGGTTTAGAATCTCTCCGAGATCAGGGCCAGCTTCGTCTGCTACAGCAGCGCAGGAGACCATGCGTGGACCAGCGGCCGTGAAGGCCCCTGCCCTGGGACTCTGGGAATTTAAGCCTGGAGATTGCGGAAGCCTCCAGCTCCAGCACAGGGGGCGCCAGGACTCCTTCATGGCTCTGCAGTCCCCGAAAAGACGGAGAAACTGAGGCCCTAAGAGGCCTAAGCCTACACTTCGCGGCGGAATGCGGCGGGCGCGGGCGGGTTAAAGGGGCGGGGCCGGCGCTGGCCCAGCCCGCGGCTCCCCTCACCAGTCTCCCGGGCGTCCCTCTAGCCCAGCCCGGCCAGGCAGCGAGAGCGGCGCCATGGAGGCCACCGGGGTGCTGCCATTTGTGCGCGGTGTGGACCTCAGCGGCAACGACTTCAAGGTAAGCCGGGCCGGGCGCGGGTCGGGCCTCCCTGCAGGCCTTCTCTTCCGCCCGGCCAGCCTGGCCCTCGCTTCCTGTCCCGCCCGGCTCTGGGCCCTGCGCGTCCTCGGGACTGCGGCCGGGGCGGGGTGGGTCTCTCCCTTGGTCACGAATGGACCTCCGAGGACTCTTCCCGGTGCCTGTACCGGGAGACCAAGGCCCGGCAGGCCCAGGACGGACGCTTGGGCTCAGAGTCTCGCCGGGACCTGGCCGGGAGCCCCAACCCCGCGTCCGTGTTCTCCGCCTGGGCTGGACGGTGGCCTAGGGGTCTGCGAGGCTCCCCCCCCCCCCCGTTCTGAGGTCACACGCCCAAGCCAGGCCCTGACTCAGAGATGGCGGCCCGGCTGCCCAGGGGCGGGTGTGGAACCGACTCATCGCTGCCCTCACCCTGCCACCGCCACCGCCACCGCCACCCACCATCCTGTGTGATCCTGAGCCTCTCAGATCACTTCCCCTCTCAGAGCCCGGGTTTTCTCAGCCGGTGAAAGGGCTTCAGAGTCGCCTTCTTGGACGCAAGGGGTGTAATGAGATTTGTTGGTGTGGAGTGTCAGGCCGGCGTGCCAGGTGCTGGGTGGCAGTTGTCTGAGCAGCTGCTGGACTGAGAGAGACAAGGGACGGCAGCTCAGCCCTCCGCAGCCAGTGGGTGGGGAGGGAGGTGGTTTCAGGACTCCGAATGAAGCGGGCATTGCCCAACCGAAGGGGAAGCAGAGAAAGAGGGGAGGAGAGAGCTGGCTGGAGGGTCAGCCTCACCTTCAGGGTAGGTGACCGGCAGGGTCTGGCTGGGCTGTCGGTCTGGGACTGGGGCCAAGGAGGCAGGTTTTTTCTGAGTTTACCTGCTTGTGTATACACCTTTGACCCCAAGTACAGGTGGCCACACCACTTTTCCCTGTCCCCATCCCCACCACCCTTACCTGGGGTCCCTGTTCCTCTTCACTGAGCTGGGAGAGTCTGAGTCACCAGCTGGGAATGTGGCCCTGGGGGGAAAGGAACACCAGCCGCAGGAACGGAAGGCACGTGCTGCCCCAGACTTGGTGCCACAGGGCTGGAGATGCCAAAGTGGGCATTCACAAGGGTGGGGGGAGTGCAGTGATGTGGGGTGGGGAGCCATGGTCTCCCCAAGCAAGGGTTTCGCCCTGACCATGAATTGCCTGTGTGCTGATGGCAGGGTGAGGGCACAGGTGGGGCCTTCACAAAGGCTTGAAGCGGGGAGCATCCACCCCAGGCAGCCAGTCAGAGCATGGAATGCTGGGTGGAGGAATTTGAGCCAAGCTGCCCACAAAGCCAGGTGCTGGGCTCTTACCTGAAACAAGCCAGTTTTGTCCTGGTCCTCCCGGGGCCCAGAGTCCAGTAGCAGAGACAGATCTTAGGCCAACACTTTTGTCACGGTGAAAGGGAGGCTTTTATTAGTCCCATTCTATGGGTGAAGAAATTGAGGAGAGATCCAAGATGGCTGATCACTAGCAGCTCGGGATTGTAGCTCTCAGTGAAAGTGCAGAGAACAAGAGGACGCCACACTTTCAGACGAATTTTTGTTGCTCATGGACCAGGAGATTCCCAGCAGAGGAGCCCCATGGGTCGCCAGTGCGACTCTTGTGGCCAGCGCGGCGGTTTTGCCGGCTCCTCGGCGTGGCAGTTCTTGGTGCAGAGTGAGCGGGACTGGGTCCCCTTTTGGCCAATGTTGTTTGGAGCTCCGGGAAGACAGAGTCACCTATTCAGCTGATTGAAGGACGGACTCAAGAAGGGAGCTAGACTGGAGATTCCTGGGCAGAAAAGCACCATCAGTCTTAACACGGCTGTTTTGGCCAGCGCAGTGGATTGCTCAGATTTCAGCGCAGGCAATCAACAAGTTGGACGTCCACTCAGAGACCTAATTTGAAAGTCGATAATCACAAAAACGACAGGTGGATAAATTTACAATGATGGGAAGAAACCAGCGTAAAAAGGCTGAGAATACCCAAAATCAGAATGCCTCTCCCTCTACAGGGGATCACAGTTCCTCATCAGCAACAGAACAAGGCCTGATGGAGAACGAGTGTGTTCCATTAACAGAAGTAGGCTTCAGAAGGTGGATGATAAGAAACTTCTGTGAATTAAAAGAACTTGTTCTAACCCAATGCAAAGAAACTAAGAACTTTGAAAAAAGGTTTGACGAAATCCTAATGAGAATAGACAATTTAGAGAGGAATATAAGTGAATTAATGGAGCTGAAAAACACAACAAGAGAACTTTGCGAAGTATCCACAAGTTTTAACAGTAGAATTGATCAAGCAGAAGAAAGGATATCAGAGGTTGAAGACCAACTTAATGAAATAAAACGAGAAGTCAAGATTAGAGAAAAAAGGATAAAAAGGAATGAGCAAAGTCTCCAAGAAATATGGGACTATGTGAAAAGACCTAATCTACGTTTGATAGGTGTACCTGAATGTGATGGAGAGAATGAATCCAAGTTGGAAAATACTCTTCAGGATATTATTCAGGAAAACTTTCCCAACCTAGTAAGGCAGGACAATATTCAACTCCAGGTAATACAGAGAACACCACAGAGATATTCCTCAAGAAGACCAACCCCAAGGCACATAATCGTTAGATTCACCAGGGTTGAAATAAAGGAGAAAATTCTAAGAGCAGCCAGAGAGAAAGGTCAGGTTACCCACAAAGGGAAGCCTATCAGACTTACAGCAGATCTCTCAGCAGAAACCCTACAAGCCAGAAAAGAGCGGGGGCCAATATTCAACATCCTTAAAGAAAAGAACTTTCAACCCAGAATTTCATATCCACCCAAACTAAGCTTCACAAGTGAAGGAAAAATAAAATATTTTGCGAACAAGCAAGTACTTAGAGATTTCACCATCACCAGGCCTGCTTTACAAGAGCTTCTGAAAGAAGCACTACACATATAAAGGAACAACTAGTATCAGCCTTTCCAAAAATATAGCAAAAAGTAAATAGCATTAACATAATGAAGAACTTACATCAACTAATGGGCAAAACAGCCAGCTAGCATCAAATGGCAGTATTAAACTCATATATATTATTAACTGGATAAAAAGCCAAAACCCATCAGTAATGCCGTATCCAGACCCATCTCACATGCAACGATACACAAAGACTCAAAACAAAGGGATGGAGGAAGATTTACCAACCAAACGGAGAGCAAAAATAAATAAATAAATAAATAAATAAAAAGCAGGAGTTGCAATCCTCACCTCTGATAAAATAGACTTTAAAGCAACAAAGATCAAAAGAGGCAAAGAAGGATATTACATAATGGTAAAAGGATCAATGCAACAAGAAGAGCTAACGATCCTAAATATGCACGCACCCAATACAGGAGCACCCAGATACATAAGACAAGTTCTTAATGACTTATAAAGAGACTTAGCCTCCCACACAATAATAGTGGGAGACTGTAACATCACATTGTCAATATTGGATGGATCAATGAGATAGAAAATTAATAAGGACATCCAGGACTTGAACTCAGACCCAGAACAAGTAAACTTAATAAATATTTATAGAACTCTCCACTTCAAATTCACAAAACACACATTCTTATCAGTACCATATCACACCTATTCCAAAAGTGACTACGTAATTAGAAGTAAATCACTCCTCAGTAATTGCATAGCATTTCATAGGTTTAAATGAAATACTGGTTGGCTGCTTGTTGGTTATTTTCTTCCCTTATTCCTTCCTGTCTCCATTGTTAAGCACAATTATTGGCATAAAAGAGGTTTTCAATTCCCATTTTTAGACTTCTAAAAAAAAAAAAAAAAATTGAGGCACAGTGATGAAATGAACTGTCTGTGTTCTCTCAGCTGGTGGGAGTTGGTTCTGTTACTCCCCAGAGGCTCATGTGGGCAGTGGGAGCCATGGAAGGTGGTGAGCAGGGGCTCCGTAGCCCAGGCCAGCTTCACCATCACATCCTTCCCCCAGGGCGGCTACTTCCCTGAGAATGTCAAGGCCATGACCAGCCTGCGATGGCTGAAGCTGAACCGCACTGGCCTCTGCTACCTGCCCGAGGAGCTGGCCGCCCTGCAGAAGCTGGTAAGGGGCTTTGGGCAGGCAGGGAGGGTCCCTATGGATGAGCCAGATGGGCAGAGCTTGTGGAGAAGGCAGACAAATTCTCCAGAGAGAGGAAGAACACTGACAGCTATGAGCAAAGCCAGCAGAAAGGGAGTGGGCACCCTGTCCAGGGAGGTATGCAAAAAGAGGCCAGGTCTGTGAGGAAGGGAGGCTGCAGGGGGAATTGGGCCTGTGTGGCTGAGGCCTTCCTGGATGGTGCAGAGTTGTGGAGGTAGGCGGGGACTCTGGACACCCCACGTACCCTGCTGAGCCTGTGCTTCCCATCCCGGCCCAGGAACACTTGTCTGTGAGCCACAACAACCTGACTACGCTTCATGGGGAGCTGTCCAGCCTGCCGTCACTGCGCGTGAGTGCTTGCCAGGAGGCCACTGGGCTTGGGGTGGGGGCAAGTGTCCGGCCAGGAATGTGAAGCCTGGGCCAGACACCAGGCTGGGCCAGCATCTCTGCCCACTTCCATGTCAGGCTTAGAGGCTCAGGTGTTACAAGAGGTGTCACTTGTTAGAGGTTACAGCAGTGCCCTGTGTAAAGTAACCCATGTGGATCAGAGAATTCCACTGGGAATAAGGTAAAGAAATCCAAAATCTCGATGGCTGGGCTCGGTGGCTCATGCCTGTAATTCCAGCACTTTGGGAGACTGAGGCAGGCGGATCACTTGAGGCCAGGAGTTTGAGACCAGCCTGGCCAACATAGTAAAACCCCGTCTCTACTAAAAATACAAAAATTAGCCTGGCGTGGTGGTACGCACCTGTAATCCCAGCTACTCAGGAGGCTGAGGCAGAAGGATCGCTTGAACCTGGGAGGCAGAGGTAGCAGTGAGCCAAGATTGTGCCACTGCACTCCAGCCTGGGCAACAGAGCGAGACTCCATTTCAAAAAAAAAATAGAAATCCAAAATCTTACCACCCGTTATGAACAGTAACTACAATAATAATAACCAATACAGGCTGAGCCATGTTCCTACTATTCTGTTAGGAGTTTTTCATGTACTCTGGCCCTCCAGTAATGTTGCAGAAGAGAAACTTGCCCACCAAGGCAGATTACTTGCCCCAGGTCAGAGCTAGGCAGTGGTAGAGCTGTGGTTGAGTGGGGTTTGGCCGGGAGCACTGTGTACCTTCTACCCAGAACAGCCCGGAACATCAGGCCCTTGGCCAAATCCTGCAGGCCTCCACGAGGGCCATGCCGTCTGAAGTCAGAGCGCTGGAGATGTTTAGGGAACAGCCTCTGACTCGGACTCTGAGTTCAAAGCTGGGCTTTACCACTTCTTGGCGATGTGACCTTGGACAAGTCTCTTCTACTTTCTGGGCCTCATCTGCAAGTGCAGTGGTTGGGAGGGGCAGTAGTGGCCCTGTGAAGCAGCAAGAGGGCCCCACGCAGGCATTCAAGCAGTCACAGCACCGTTCTGTGGCCCTGTGATGGGCCCTGGGGCACAGTTGAGCTGAGTTTTGGGATGTGAATAGGAGCTAACTGGGAGGATAGGAAGAGCCCTCCAGGAGAGGGGGCTATTTGATCAAAGACCAGAGGTGAGAGAGTAAGAGGCCTGGCCTCTGGTGAGCTTCCTAAGGAGGTGTCCCTCTGTGGACTCTCTGTTCCTTGCTGGGAGTGGAAGCCAGGAATCATAGACTGTTATGATTTATTCCCAGGCCATCGTGGCCCGAGCCAACAGTCTGAAGAATTCTGGAGTCCCCGATGACATCTTCAAGCTGGATGATCTCTCAGTCCTGGTCAGTGGCTACCCACTCACCTAGCCCCTATGCTAACTGGACCATTCATTCCCCACTCACTGTAAAACTCCCTGGGGCCATTGTTATCCCATTTTGCAGATGGGGAAACTGAGTCTTGGAGTGGATAGTACCTTGTCTGAGGTCACTTGTGGAGTCAGATCCCTAACCCAGGCACTCTTCCTCCCAAGTTCTTGGCTGTTTCCCTTTGGCCTTGGAACCCCCTCATCTACCCCCACACCCAACTCAGTGCCCTGCCGGATCCCCAAATGTGGCAGAGACCTGACAGGGTGGAGACTTCTCTGACCTGGGCCTTGCCCCTTCTACCCAGGACTTGAGCTACAACCAGCTGACAGAGTGCCCGCGGGAGCTGGAGAACGCCAAGAACATGCTGGTGCTGAACCTTAGTCACAACAGGTGCCAGGCCAGCCAAGGGCAGGGGGCGGCTGGGCCCTGGAGGGTGTCTGGTTCTGACTCAGGTGGCTCCTGCTCCCCACCCATAGCATCGACACCATCCCAAACCAGCTCTTCATCAACCTCACCGACCTGCTGTACCTGGACCTCAGCGAGAACCGCCTGGAGAGCCTGCCCCCACAGATGCGCCGCCTGGTGCACCTACAGACGCTCGTGCTCAATGGAAACCCCCTGCTGCATGCACAGCTCCGGTGGGCACCCC
This sequence comes from Aotus nancymaae, assembly GCF_030222135.1. Classification (NCBI taxonomy): domain Eukaryota; kingdom Metazoa; phylum Chordata; class Mammalia; order Primates; family Aotidae; genus Aotus; species Aotus nancymaae. The sequence goes on along the minus strand of NW_026988430.1, from coordinate 8,486,419 downwards.
CTCGGGCCACACTCCTGCAGAAGCCACCCTGAGGAGTCTGGCCTGGCCCCTTAACTTCCCAGGGTCCCAGCCCTTCTCCCTTAGGCCCAGCCATCCCTCCATGCAGGCTGCGCCCCTCAGTGTCCAACCCCCTAAGTATCACGTTCACCTCTCAGTCCTGTCTTCCCGCTGACATGCCCTGCAGCCACACTTGGGTTTGTCCCTTCAGGCAAACGTGACCGCACACCTACCCTCTGGGCCCTGTGTTCTTGGTCCTGCCCCGCCAAGCCCCACCCTTGACACCCCCTGGGTGGGCCGTGGCCCTGACCACTCACGTCACCCTGGCAGGCAGCTCCCAGCAATGACAGCCCTGCAGACCCTGCACCTGCGGAACACCCAGCGCACCCAAAGCAACCTCCCCACCAGCCTGGAGGGCCTGAGCAACCTCGCAGGTCAGGCAGCCCTGCGAGCCCCCCTGAGCTCTGGCCCCCTCTGGGCCCTCTTGCTTCCTTATGGATAAAGGGATTTGAACCCTGGTCCTTGGACCACTGCCCAGAGGTAAAAGGCTGCCATTATGTTACAGTGACTTCTGCCATTATGATAACGCCTTAACACTGACTTTATGCCTCAATACCCCACAATCCCCATGTGAGGGAGTTTGTCCAAATGGAGAAAGTTTGGCTCACAGAGGTCGTCACTTGCCTAAGGCCCATGCAGCTCAGGGGTAGCAGAGCTGGGGTTCACACTAGGGCTGGCTGCCCTGGCACCTGCTGTATGGGCCCCGGCTGATGCACCCCATTCTGCACCCCAGACGTGGACCTGTCCTGCAACGACCTGACGCGGGTGCCCGAGTGCCTGTACACCCTCCCCAGCCTGTGCCGCCTCAACCTCAGCAGCAACCAGATCACAGAGCTGTCCCTGTGCATAGACCAGTGGGTGCATGTGGAGACTCTGAACCTGTCCCGAAATCAGCTCACCTCACTGCCCGTGCGTCTGAGGCCATCGGTGGGGGGACGGGAGGGAGGCCGTGAGCCTGGCCCTGACCGCCCACTCCTGCCCGTTCGCCCTCCAGTCAGCCATTTGCAAGTTGAGCAAGCTGAAGAAGCTGTACCTGAACTCCAACAAGCTGGACTTTGACGGGCTGCCCTCAGGCATTGGCAAGCTCACCAACCTGGAGGAGTTCATGGCCGCCAACAACAACTTGGAACTGATCCCCGAAAGTCTCTGCAGGTGCCGGGCAGGGCTGGGGCTAGCAGGGCCACTCCCAGCACAGAGAACCCCAGGATCACAGCCACAGCCCACCCTGTGGTCTTTGTGCATCACACAAAATGGAGATGGGTTCATTCACCATTTTTTTTTTTTGAGACAGAGTCTCTCACTCAATTGCCCAGCCTCCGTCTCCCAGTTCAAGTGATTCTCCTGCCTGAGCCTCCTGAGTAGCTGGGATTACAGGTGCATGCCAACACACCTGGCTAATTTTTGTATTTTTAGTAGAGATAGGGTCTCACCATGTTGGCCAGGCTGGTCTTGAATTCCTTTCCCCAAATGATCTGCCTGCCTCGGCCTCCCAAAGTCCTGGGATTACAGACGTGAGCCACCGTGCCTGGCCCAGTTAATTTGCCTTTGTGGATGAGGCCCACAGTCCCATGCCAGCCATTCCCAAGTTGAGTTCCTCAGAGCACCCTTGGGAGGGCACTGTCAGGGACAAGGCCACACAACGGTTAGAAGGCAGTGTTGCTTCCCTCTTCTGGGGGTCACAGGGTTCATAACATGGTCTCTTGGCTCTGAGAAGTCCTTCAGGTGGAGGATAGAGACCCCTACCAGTTCCTCTGACCCTGCCTGCCTCCCTCCCCTGGGACTTGGGGTTTTCCTTATCCCTTCCCCTTGTCTGTCACCTCCCTGAGGCCCTGGCTGGCCCTGTCTTCCAGGTGCCCAAAGCTGAAGAAACTCGTCCTGAACAAGAACCGCCTGGTGACCCTCCCAGAAGCCATCCATTTCCTGACAGAGATCGAGGTCAGGCATGCTGGGCCGGCGCAGAGGGTTTGGGAGGGCTCAGCAGAGACAAGGAAGGGGTGTGCCCTAGAGCAAGGGGGACCCAGCAGAGGCCTCCTAGGGGGGCGGCCAGTGCCAGGCCACCCATGGGGAGAAGGTGGGCTGCCTCCCTGTATCCAGAGCACACTCCACAGTCTCATTGAAACCCCCAACCAGCCCCAGAGGTGGGTGGGACAAGAACCCGGTCCCTGGCCTCTCAGCCCTGTCACTGCAGACAAGAATAAGAAACTGGATTGGTGTGTCTGGGAGGCGGGCGCAGGCTCAGTGCCGGCTCTGTTTATCCTACGGGGCAGGTCCTGGATGTGCGGGAGAACCCCAACCTGGTCATGCCGCCCAAGCCCGTGGACCGTGCCACAGAGTGGTACAACATCGACTTCTCACTGCAGAACCAGCTGCGGCTGGCAGGTGCCTCTCCTGCTACAGTGGCTGCGGCTGCAGCTGGTGAGTGAGGAAAGCTCTCGCCTGGGAGCAGGGGTTCCTCTCAGACCTCAAATTATGTATCTGTAAATTGGGTGGGATACAGCTTTCTGGACCCTGGGGTATGGAGTTGGCCCCTGGTTGGTTGCAGGCGAAGGGGGCGGCAGGCCCAGTGAGGGCTCAGCTGTTTGCCCCTCCCCTAAGCAGGGAGTGGGCCCAAGGACCCTCTGGCTCGCAAGATGCGGCTGCGGAGGCGCAAGGACTCGGCCCAGGATGACCAGGCCAAGCAGGTGCTGAAGGGCATGTCAGATGTTGCCCAGGAGAAGAACAAAAAGCAGGAGGTGAGCCAGGTCAGGGCTGGACAAGGCAGGGAGCCTTGGCTTCTACTTAAGGCTGACCCTGGCCTTGATCCTGGCCGAGAGGGACGGGAGGCGCTGGCAGCGAGATTAGCTGTGCAAAGGCCCTGTGGGCAGCAAGTAAAGACCGACCTGAGTGGCTTCACAGCATCAAGCCATGCTCTGTGACTCTGCCCCCAGGAGAGCACAGATGCTCAGGCCCCCGGTGGGAAGGTGCGGCGCTGGGACCAGGGCCTGGAGAAGCCGCGCCTTGACTACTCCGAGTTCTTCACGGAGGACGTGGGCCAACTGCCCGGCTTGACCATCTGGCAGATCGAGAATTTCGTGCCTGTGCTGGTGGAGGAAGCCTTACACGGCAAGTTCTACGAGGCCGACTGCTACATCGTGCTCAAGGTGAGGGCTGGCCGTGTTGTTAGGGGCCTCCTCTAAGATGGCTGAGTCCCCATCTCCAGAGTTTTGTTCAGGGAGGCCAGATGGGAGGTGGGCAGGCCGGTGGAGGTGGTCCAGGCACGGGGTAATACAACACCTCTGGGGCTGGGAAGCCCGTGTGTTCAGAGTGGCCTCTCTGGGGTGGCCAGAAAGCCAGGGTGAAGGCTGACGTGTCCGATGCGTTGGCTCCCAGACCTTTCTGGATGACAGCGGCTCCCTCAACTGGGAGATCTACTACTGGATTGGTGGGGAGGCCACACTCGACAAGAAAGCTTGCTCTGCCATCCACGCCGTCAACTTGCGCAACTACCTGGGTGCCGAGTGCCGCACTGTCCGGGAGGAGATGGGCGACGAGAGCGAGGAGTTCCTGCAGGTGCCAGCCCCTTTTAGAATTGGGGGTGGGCAGAGTGGGGGACCCAGGGAACTCTGGTGCAGGGCAGTGGGCCCAAGGCAGGTAGGAGGAACAGGTAGGCAGGCAGGCGGCTGGGGTTAAAGGGGGCTGGATCAGCGATACTGTGATGCAGATCCTGATCTGTGTTACAGACCTAAGGCAGACGGCAGGGTAAGGTCTAGGGGTGGCCAAAGCCTGGGTCAGTGGAGAATAATTCAGGAACACAGGGCAGAATTCAGCCGGGCAAGGATGAGGGTGCAGGCTGGGCTTGGGAGCTAGACCAAATGACAAGGGAGCTAAGAGCAGAGGGAGCTGAAAGCAGGGTGGAAGGGGTGTTGCCAAGAGCAGTGAGGAGGCGGGGCCAAAACCTGTTACTAGGGGGTGGGAACACACCTGGGTAACAAGAAGGCAGGGTCAAGGGCAGGACTAGAGTACAGTCTTGAATAAATTATTGAGCCCTGTTAGCTGCCAGCTGGTTACACCTAGACATATGTTTGCAGGTACACACACATGGAGTTCATGTGCACACACACCCCCACCCTGAGTTTTTACCCATATTCACCCAGATTTCCACTCTTCCACGAATCCACTTGCTTGTGTACCCTGATATGCGTGTATCTAAACATGCTGCAGGCATCTTTACACGCGTGGGTGAACACATCCATATTTTCATACATCCCAACACCCCAATGTGTGTATGTTTATAGGCACAGATCTGTTTTTTTGTTTTGTTTTGTTAGATGGATTCTCACTCTGTCGCCCAGGCTGGAGTGCAGTGACAATCTTGGCTCACTGCAACCTCTGCCTCCAGGGTTCAAGCGATTCTCCTGCCTCAGCCTCCTGAGTAGCTGGGATTACAGGCATGTGCCACCACGCCTAGCTAATTTTTGTATTTTTTTTTAGTAGAGATGGGCTTTTGCCATGTTGGCCAGGCTGGTCTCGAACTCCTGACCTTAGGTGATCTGCTCACCTTGGCCTCACAAAGTGCTGGGATTACAGGCGTGAGCCACTGCGCCCAGTGCCCAGCCAGATCTGTTTTTTGTTTTTGTGTTTTTTAATGGAGTTTTGCTCTTGCTGCCCAGGCTAGAATGCAATGGCACAATCTCGACTCACCACAACCTCCGCCTCTCGGGTTGAAGAGATTCTCCTGCCTCAGACTCCCAAGTAGCTGGTATTACAGGCATGTGCCACCATGCCTGGCTAATTTTATATTTTTAGTAGAGACAGGGTTTCTCCATGTTGGTCAGGCTGGTCTCAAACTCCTGACGTCAGGTGATCTGAGCAGCACCACCAAGGCCAGGTACAAGGACACTGTAGGGTCTTTTGTGTGAAGGAAAGGGGTATGAGCCTCGCTGATGACTCTGCATCCTGCTCTCAGGCTCTTTGCAGAGAAAATTAACAAGAATGAGCAGAAAGGGAAGGCCAAGATCACCCTGCTGGTGCAGGGCCAGGAGCTCCTGGACTTCTGGGAGGCACTGGGTAGGGAGCCCTCTGAGCTCCGCCTTGGCCTCCCAGAGTGCTGAGATTACAGGTGTAAGCCACGGCGCCTGGCCAGATCTGCTTTTTTAAAACATCATAGATTTGCAGCACTCAATTCACCTGTACGCAACTCTGTACCACACCTGACGGGCAGTGGTTGGTGGGGGAGGGACAGCTCAGTGATGAAGAACCACACCCTCACACACAGGTGTTTGACAATGACATCTCCTACATTGAGGGTGGAACAGCCAGTGGCTTCTACACTGTGGAAGACACACACTACATCACCAGGTGAGACATGTAGGCAGTGTGGGGCATGGAGCTGGAGTTGTCTGGAAAGGGGTGGAGGGGAGGGTATTGGGGCTAAGTTGGGCCATTGGTGCCCACACTGAGCCACTCTTGCCCTGCATCCAGGATGTATCGTGTGTATGGGAAAAAGAACATCAAGTTGGAGCCTGTGCCCCTCAAGGGGGCCTCTCTGGACCCAAGGTGAGCCCCAACGATGTGAGGTGGGGGTGCTTCACCCTCAGCCTCCTCCCCACCAGTGGGGGCAGGTGTGGGCCTGTTAGAAGAGGAGGCCCTCTAACAGCCCCTTTAACTCCTGCCCATGACCTTGGTGGGAGGTCCCTGAGACTCACTCAGAAACCCCATAATGGGGGATTTGTTTGGTGGGGTCAGGAGTGTGGGGCGATCATTGCCCCATGCCCCATCACAGCTCCTTCTTGCCCCTTCCTATCCAGGTTTGTTTTCCTGCTGGACCGAGGGCTGGACATCTACGTGTGGCGGGGGGCCCAGGCCACGCTGAGCAGCACCACCAAGGCCAGGTACAAGGACACCGTGGGGTCTTTTGTGTGAAGGAAAGGGGTGTGAGCCTCACTGATGACTCTGCGTCCTGCTCTCAGGCTCTTTGCAGAGAAAATTAACAAGAATGAGCGGAAAGGGAAGGCCGAGATCACACTGCTGGTGCAGGGCCAGGAGCTCCCGGAGTTCTGGGAGGCACTGGGTGGGGAGCCCTCTGAGATCAAGAAGCACGTGCCTGATGACTTCTGGCCGCCCCAGCCCAAGCTGTACAAGGTGAGCCCTGCTGCTGGGGTGCAGGACTGGCCTGACCCACAGCCACCTGCAGCGGTGTGTAGCCCATTCCTCTAATCAGGGCTACTGACTGGGGCTACTGACTGGAGGAATGAGCTACACACCGCTGCAGGTGGCTGTCGGTTCCATCTCGACCTTGGTGGGGAGAGGGTGCCACCTTCTGGATGGGGAACCGTCTGAGCAAAGGTCCAGAGGCTGGTTTTGAGAAGTGCATGAGGGAGTGTTTCCAGGATGGTGGGGCTGTAAGGGAGACAGAAGCGCCCAGTGCCAGGTCTGGAACCTTGGCTCAATTATCCAGGTGCCAGGAAGCCACCAGATTCTTGTGAACAGGAATGGGACAAGTTAGAGAATTAGAAATGGCATGAAGGCCGGGCGCAGTGGCTCACACCTGTAATCCCACCACTTTGGGAGGCCAGGGCAGGCAGATCATGAGGTCAAGAGATCAAGACCATCTTGGCCAACATGGTGAAACCCTATCTCTACTAAAAATATATTTTTTTAAAAAATTAGCTGGGCATGGTGGCATGTACCTGTAGTTCCAGCTACTCAGGAGGCTGAGGTAGGGGAATCGCTTGAACCCAGGAGGTGGAGGTTGCAGTGAGCCAAGATCACGCCACTGCACTCCAGCCTGGCGACAGAGCAAAACTCTGTCTCAAAAGAAAAAAAAAAAAAAAGGGAATGGCATGAAGGACCTGGAGAGGGCAGGCAGGGAAAGTATTTAAAAGCCCTTCTGAAAGAATATCCCTAAAAAGACCTTGATTGATGGGGAGAGGGAAACAGGAGCAGGCAGTGAGCCATGCTGCAGGGCAGGGCTGGTTCCAGAGCAGGGGGCTGTGGGTGAGATTCCTGTCTCCAGAACCCCTCCCTGCCATGCCCATCCTTCGTGCCAGGTGGGCCTGGGCTTGGGCTACCTGGAGCTGCCACAGATCAACTATAAGCTCTCCGTGGAACATAAGCAGCGTCCCAAGGTGGAGCTGATGCCAAGAATGCGGCTGGTAAGAGACACAGGAGGAGGGCGTGGGCCTGGATCGCTCCCCATTGGCCGGGCTTTGACCTCCAGGCTCCTGGTCTGCAGCTGCAGAGTCTGCTGGACACACGTTGCGTGTACATCCTGGACTGTTGGTCCGACGTGTTCATCTGGCTCGGCCGTAAGTCCCCGCGCCTGGTGCGCGCTGCCGCCCTCAAGCTGGGTCAGGAGCTGTGCGGGATGCTGCACCGGCCACGCCATGCCACAGTCAGCCGCAGCCTCGAGGGCACCGAGGCGCAGGTGCGCTTGCCGCTCCGGAGGCCCCTCCCCAGGATACTTCCGCACCCTGACGTGCTCTGATCTCTGTGGTTCCACTACCTCCCTACAGAGCTGGGCCCAAACCCACCTCCTCTTTGCTGACCCTGCCCAGGCCCCGCCCCCTCTGCAAGCTGCCCCTCCTACTACCTCTGTGTCCGAGGCCCCACCTCCCAAGCCCCGCCCTAGATCTCCCTTGGGTCCCGCCTCTCAAGCCTCGGACTACTTCCTCCAACCCCAACCTTGATCAATCCGCACCCCTCATAGTAAGTTGATGACCTCCCTGTCAGGTGTTCAAGGCCAAGTTCAAGAATTGGGACGACGTGTTGATGGTGGACTACACGCGCAACGCAGAGGCTGTGCTGCAGAGCCCGGGTCTCTCCGGGAAGGTGAAACGCGACGCCGAGAAGAAAGACCAGATGAAGGCTGACCTCACTGCGCTCTTCTTGCCGCGGCAGCCGCCCATGTCACTGGCGGAGGTGGGGCGGGCCCGGGGGCAGGTGGGGGCGGGTCCAATGCACAGAGCTTGCTCAGACCTGCCGCGGGCGGGGCTCTGCTACCCGCAGGCAGAGCAGCTGATGGAGGAGTGGAATGAAGACCTAGACGGCATGGAGGGTTTCGTGCTGGAGGGCAAGAAGTTCGCGCGGCTGCCGGAGGAGGAGTTCGGCCACTTTTACACACAGGACTGCTACGTCTTCCTCTGCAGGTGCCACCTCAGCACTCTTCCCCGAATTCCTCCCCTGGTGCTGGGGACTCGAACCCTTGCTCACAACCCTCCAATCCGGCAGGTACTGGGTACCCGTGGAGTACGAGGAGGAGGAAAAGAAGGAAGGCAAGGGGGAGGAGAAGGCCGAGGGCAAAGAAGGCGAGGAGGCAACAGGCGAGGCAGAGGAGAAGCAGCCAGAGGAGGACTTCCAGTGCATCGTGTACTTCTGGCAGGGCCGCGAAGCCTCCAACATGGGTTGGCTCACCTTTACCTTCAGCCTGCAGAAGAAGTTCGAGAGCCTCTTCCCTGGCAAGCTGGAGGTGCGCCCGGCAGCTCGAGGCCAAGCAGAGGGGTGTGGTGGGGCCCAGACCCAGTGGAGGTTTGGGTACCGAGGGGCAGGTGAGGGTCCAGGGAGCTACCCGTAACACTTCCGTATCCCCAGGTGGTACGCATGACGCAGCAGCAGGAGAACCCCAAGTTCCTGTCCCATTTCAAGAGGAAGTTCATTATCCACCGGGGCAAGAGGAAGGCAGCTCAGGGTGCCCTACAGCCCAGCCTCTACCAGATCCGCACCAATGGCAGCGCCCTCTGCACCCGGTGCCTGGCTTGGGGAGGACACAGTGGTGAACAGGGGTCAGGGAGCAAGGCCTGACTCCTTGCTGACACCCCATCCCTTCCACAGGTGCATCCAGATCAACACTGATTCCAGCCTCCTCAACTCCGAGTTCTGCTTCATCCTCAAGGTGGGGTTGTGGGTCTGAGGCAGGACACCATGGACCAAGGGGTGGGGCGTTTGGTGGCTGAGCCAGCCTGGAACACCCCCCCACTCCCACCCCTGCACACTCCCTAGGTTCCCTTTGAGAGTGAGGACAACCAGGGCATCGTGTATGCCTGGGTGGGCCGGGCATCAGACCCTGACGAAGCCAAGTTGGCAGAAGACATCCTGAACACTATGTTTGATGCCTCCTACAGCAAGCAGGTCAGGAGGTGGGCAGGCAGGCGGGCACACACGGTGGGGGGTGCGGGTAGGGCAGGCAGGGGCCCTGGGTTGGACCGGCCTTTCCCACAGGTGATCAATGAAGGCGAGGAGCCTGAGAACTTCTTCTGGGTGGGCATTGGGGCCCAAAAGCCCTATGACGATGACGCCGAGTACATGAAGCACACGCGGCTCTTCCGGTGAGGCCAGGGCCCTGACCCCTCCCCTGTCTTGCCACTGCTGCTTATGACCTCTGGCCTCACCTTGACCTTTGACTCCCAGGTGCTCCAACGAGAAGGGTTACTTCGCAGTGACTGAGAAATGTTCTGACTTTTGCCAAGATGACCTGGCAGATGACGACATCATGTTACTAGACAATGGCCAAGAGGTGAGGTGCTGCCACCGGCCCTGCCCATCCAAGGAGATGCCTATAGGCTTGTAAATGGGAATTCTCGGGCCAGGAGCGGGGGGGTGTTCCCAGGCACCCATGCGACCATCTCTTTTGCTGCCCCCACAGGTCTACATGTGGGTGGGGACCCAGACTAGCCAGGTGGAGATCAAGCTGAGCCTGAAGGCCTGCCAGGTGAGCTGGGTGGAGGGAGGGCTAAGGTGGGGCCTGTGGGCAGGGCAGGGTCATCACTCAAGGCTGACTCTCCTTTGCCAGGTGTATATACAGCACATGCGGTCCAAGGAACATGAGCGGCCTCGCCGCCTGCGCCTGGTCCGCAAGGGCAACGAGCAGCACGCCTTCACCCGGTGCTTCCATGCCTGGAGCACCTTCCGCAAGGCCCTGGCCTAGGACAGACTGGCACAGCCCCAGGCTTGGTGAGGAAGAGGAAGGGGCCTTGTCCACTTTCTGCTAGCAGAGAATGTACTCAGGTGACAACGCCTGCCCCAGCCACACCCAGTACCACAGTCCCCAGCAGCCACAAGCAGCACCAATGGGGGTGTGCCCTCAGGGGTCTGGGAAATCCGACTCCCTCCACAGTGTGAGCACACATGTGAAGCCCCCTCACTCCCCTGCCAGGGATAAAGCAGATGTGGCTGCCCTTTAAGAGATATTAAATGCTTTTATTTTCAATATTAAAAATCAGTATTTTTAATATTAAAATGGCACTAATTTTAACAAAATGACAGAAAAAAACCCCAAGGTATAATCTACAGGGAAACTCATCTTGGCCCCCCACCCCACTACACGCACATCTGACTGGGGTGCCCAGCAGAGCTCACAGTCACATCCATGCCCACACACACATACACACTCATGACAGGCTGGGGACTGGCCCAGGAGCAAGTACCAAAATAGTTTTAGAAACAACTGTCCAGCCCAGGTGCTAGAAAAATACTCTTTGCAAAGTGAGGGGGAAGGACGGTGTGTGGAGTGGGAGGTGGGATGAGGTGCTAGGCCCCACCCATCCTCTTCCCTAGGCAGCAGACCCCCCAGGGCAGCCAGATGCCTGTAGGAGGACTCAGTTCTGGCCCCAGAGGCTCTGGGCCAAGTCCCAGGCCCACACCCTGGGGCTGGTGCTGCTCCAGGGCCCCGGGTCACGAGGGACAGGACAGCAGTCCAGTGGAGCCTACAGGTTAGCAGGTGTGGGTCTATGTTAAGGGGCCAGGAAGGTGCCAGGGATCCAGCACTCCAACTCCAAGCAGGGCAGGTGGAGGTCGGGATAGTTCTGGCCTTCCTGGGAGAGGGAGAGAAGAGGTATCAGCAGAAGGTGAGGGAGGGCCAAAGAGGACAGGTGGACTGCCACAGCACCCGGGCCACACAGGTGCCACCACTCAAGTCTCCTCTGCAGGACAGGCATGGCTCTTCAGTGACTGCCTGAGACGGGCTTGCTGAGTCTCTAGGTGGGTATCCAAGTGCCAGGCCACATATGCCCCATTGAGGCCAGGGAGGGGTACCAAAGAGCTGGAAGGTGTCCATGTGCTGTACAAGGTGGGGCCATGGCATACAGTCAGGTGGCTGGGAGCATGAGGCAGCAAGTATGTTAAGATTCCCAGATCCAGGTGAGGATCCACACTGAGACTCAGGTGGGGCATCAGCCACTTGCTGGGCCCAACCGGCAGGACCTGACCTTGTGCACCTCAGTGATCTCATCTATGAAATGGGCTGGCCAAACCAGCTCCCAGGCCCCAAACTGCTGCCACCTCTTAAGTGGTTTAATCTGGTCTTGTCCTAGCCACCACCTGTCACATGCAAGGGCTGAGGGGCTGGCCTTGCTTTTCTAATACACAACCATGACATTTGTGTCTATGTGAGCCCCAAAAGTCCCCAATTGAGACCACACTTTCGAAGGGAGCCAGGCTTCAGAGAGTGCCACCATCACAGGGGTCTGCCAGGGTCCCAGGTGGGAGACCAGGGCCAAGTGGGGCTCAGACAGGGGCTGGAGGGGTGGGTGCTGCCAATGGTGAGGACCAGGGCCCCACCCCTGCAGCACCTCATTTGATCAGGATGGCACAGGCACGGGCCTCATCTTCTGCCAGGTTCCTCAGGTTCTTCTCAGACTCCTCGGAGGAGCTGCGAGATGGGGGTTGTATTCAGGGGTGGAGGCGGGGGAGCCCCTGGCAGCCCTGGAGAAGGAGGCCGAGGGGACAGGGTAACCCTTCCTGTGGACCTGCCCACCAGCCTCACCCCAGGAAATCCTTCACATCTTCCACTGTGACGTCCCCCGTCATATCCAGCGTGGTGTCAGCACTGGTGGCTGAGTCGATGGACATGGGCGAGAGTGTGGCCTCAGGTGGCTCTGGGGTGTCTGCAGAGAGCAAGTGATCAGCCCCTACCAGGACCCTTAGCACCCTCTGCACCTAGGGGCCAGGGGACACAGGCCCAAAGGCAGCCAATAGTGAGAGGTGACACCCATGGGCACACAACTACCCCTCTTCTACAGATCCTGCCTGATCCCTGAGCTATGTGAGTCCTGACTCCCTCCCTCAGGGCACCCTAGGGCCAGGGCCTGGACCCATTTCATGCCCCTCCTCACCATATCCCTTGCTGTGGGCTAGATCAGGGCTTCCATCAAGGCTCTGTGGGGCCAGCAGGATGCTTGGGGTCCCATTAGCCTGGCTCAGCTTGGGTGACTCTCGGAGTCTGTAAGTGCAGAGACAGGCATGTGGGGACCATAGGTGGGTGCCTTGAGGCTGGCACATTAGATCTCTGCCCTCCCACTCCCAAGCCCAGGGAAGGCAGATCTTGGGGGTGGGATGAGACCTGGCCCTGGTCATAGGTCCCCCAGACTAGGGGCTGCCTCCATCCACACACCTGGCCTGGGTGGCATCATGGGGCCAGTTAATGTCCAGAGAGCAGAGCGGTTCTGTGATGTTCCGGGCACTTAGGGAGAAGCGTTCAAATTCTGATGGGGATATCAGGTAAAAGCCTGGGTGGACAGAAGAATGAGGACTGCAGTTAGGAGATGCTACCAACCACAGCTCCTCCGTGGGCGGGGCCTGTGCCCACCCGGAGTGCCCTTCCCAAGCAGCACTGGCCCTGCTCAGCTTGCTTGCCTAAGGAAGGCCTCCTTGGCCTCAGCCCCACCTCACCCTGGCCATGGCGCGTGAAGATGCACGAGGCGATGCCGCTGATGTCCTCCTTCCGGATGCAGGAGTAGTGCACCTGGGGCCGCAGGCCAGGCACCGAGAAGACGTGGACATCGCCCAGGTTGGTGAGGCAGGCCAGGCAGGTTTCAGCATAGTCCTCGCAGGCCACACTGGCAAACGTGGCCAATGCCACCTTGCGCACACGACAGCCCTCATGGGCCGTCAGCTTGAACTTGGTCTTTGCGCTCACCTTGGGCAGTGTGAAGACCTGACAGCAGGTGGCCGGTAAGCACAGAGCCTGGCCCTGTCCTCATCCCCAGGGCCCCTCACCCTCATGGCTGCTGACCCACCAGCACCCACCACAAAGCCCAGCCTCATTGCCACGTGGCCTCCCCTGCCTGTACACCTGGCTGGCCCTGCTGGCACTGCCCCACTAAATTCCAGACTTCACGCTGTACTCCAGAAACCTCCCAGGCCCTCTCTCGATCTGTGACAAAATCAATCACAGAGTGCCTAGAGTTCTTTCAAGGCAGCGCCCCTGGGGACTGGGCTCAGGCGTCTTGGCAGAGTACAGGAGCCTTGCAGGGGACAGTGAGATAGGACAGTCTTAGGGGAACTCAGCAGGCTGAGGGGGCATCAGGGTTCTTGGGGAGAAGTTTTCTGCTGGCTAGGGGTGTTTTGCTGGGGTGCAAGGGTCTTAGGGTCCCAACAGTGGGGGATACAGGCAGGCAGGGGCTCCAGAGGATCCAATGGTGGGGGCCTGGAGGGGAGTCCCCCACAGCCCACAGTGGCTCACCTTGAACTGCTCCTCAGACGCGATGAGCACAGCATGACCACCCTGCATGTCAGGTGCCTGCGCCAGGTCCCGTGAGGCCTCGTAGGGCTCGGGCAGCGGGCGGCCACGCCCGTCCAACACGGCAATGGCCACCACAGGCGCCCGGTGCATCAGCTGCACTTCCTTGCCCAGCACGGCCTCCACTGCTTGCTCAGGCCGCTTCTCACCACCCACCACTGCTGCCGGCACCTCTAGCGCATAGGCGAACACAGAGCCCGAGTTGGTGCCAGCCCACATGGTAGGCCCATGGTGGGCCCCTGCAGAAAACGAGCTTGTGAGGAGGGCGCTCCCTGCAGGCCAGGCATCTCCCCTGCAGTCTCCCCACAGACTGCAGGCACTTCCCGGCCTCTCTTGTACCCCTCCTTCCTAACTGTGACACCCTGGGACTCAGGGCTGGTTCCCTCCTGTCCCATGCCTCCCTGGTGACCTCCAGCCTTGAGGCCTGAGACTCCAACTTTATGCTGCTGACTGCAGTCAGAGCCCAGGATGCAGCCCTCCTGCAGAGGCCCCAACAGCTGGAGCGCATCTGCACAGGATGCCAATGGGCACCCAAACCAGACCCTGAGCCCTCCAGCTCCATCCCACTGCACCTTCAACCCCCATATCAGTAAATGCAGCTCCATCCTAGCATCACTCACCCCCAAGCCCTACAAGCCCGACTCCTCTCTCCAGCCCCGCATCCCCTTGCTAGTCCTGTCAAGAGACTGGAACCAGGCCCTCATGCACCCCACACGTGCATCTTGTCTCAGCCCCTGCTTCACCCCACCTTCAGTGTGTTCCCCACGTGGCAGCCAGAGAAAGCCACCGAGCCTGGGGACACCTAGGATGCCCATCCACCGACCCTGCTCTGCCTGTGTGAACCGAACCTCTTGGGGATGAGCTTTAGTGGAGAATCAGAGCCAAGCCCCGCAGAAGCCAGGGCAGACTCAGAAGCTCACCCACCTGCACCCTGATGACCTGATGGATCCTGGGGCAGTAAGTATCTGCACAACTCAAAACATGCGCAACAGGAGCCCCAGGCGGCCACGAACATGACCCTCCTTGGGATGGTGGAACAAGTTAAAAACCCCAGGCTGTCCTCTTCTGGGTCTTTGTGGTCAGAAAAAAACCAAAAAGCCAAAGAATCCCCCACCTCCAGCTCCATCCGCCACATCCAGACAGTGGGAAAATTCACTGCACTCCCCTGGGGGAGCTGGATGGTAAGGGTTTTTTTTCTGAGATGGTCTCGCTCTGTCATCCAGGTTGGACTGCAGTGGAGTGATCTCGGCTCACTGCAACCTCCTCCTCCCAGTTCAAGTGATTCTCCTGCCTCAACCTTCCAAGTAGCTGGGATTACAGGCGCCCACCACCACACCTGGCTAATTTTTGTATTTTTAGTAGAGACAGGGTTTCAACATGTTTGCCTGGTGGGTCTCAAACTCCTGACATCAGGTGATCCAGCCACCTCGACCTCCCAAAGTGCTGGGATTACAGGTGTGAGCCACCGCGCCTGGCCACATTCAGTAAAACTTTCAAACCTCTTGCAAGGTGCAGTCCCACCACCTCCCCTGCCACCACCTATCTCCCAGGTGGCCAACTGAGGCCAACCTCCCCAACCCTTGCCCTGTCCCTGCCCCTGCCTTACCATCTCGAAGGAATGTGTCGGCAAAGTATAGGCAACGCACGACACCTGACAGGGAGTCATCGGCAGAGCGGGGCTCAATGCGGCGCTGCACAGGCGTCATCTCCACGTCGTGGGGGCAGGCCTGCTCGGCCAGCTGTGCGTTGGCCTCCTGCAACTGCAGGGCGGGTGCTCCTGAACACCCATCTCCCTAGCACTCCAGCGGCCTTGCAGCCTGGCTTGTGCCCTACATTCTGTTACCATTCCCCCACCACCCTGCCCAGCTCATCCATCCCTCTGGAGGGCCCAGGGACTGCAGAGGGAAGAGCACTGTGCGATATGGAGGCCCCAGGGGTTCCAGGCCAGGGCCAGGGCCAAGGCACAAGACACAGGCACAGCTCCCATGCAGCCTACCCCAGCTCACCTTGCTGCTGGCATTAGCAGCCCGCTTCTTGCCCGAGACACGGCTCTTACGAATGCGACGGAAAGACTGGCGCAGTGACTTCTTCAGAGACTTCACCCGGGAGAGTGGCCCCTCCATGGCCAGGGAGTCGTTGGGGTGAAGAGTGCACCTGGGGGCAGACAGGGTCCAGTCGTGCTACACAGCAGTCTCCTGGAGTGGCCACCACACTCCTGCTGGCCTGATGAGGCACCTAGGTCAGGGAGTCACAGCCCCTCTGGCACGGTCCTGTGGACCCAGCTGCTGGTGGCACTGAGAACGTCCTTCTTGGAGCTGCCAGGTTATTTATTTATTTATTTTAATTTTTTTTTTAATTTTTTTCTTTTTTTTTTTTTTTTAAGACGGGGTTTCACCATGTTGGTCAGGCTGGTCTTAAACTCCCGACCTCAGGTGATTCGCCCGTCTTGGCCTCCAAAGTGCTTGGATTACAGGAGTGAGCAACCACGCCCAGCCGCTGCCAGGTTATTTCTTACAGGGCAATGGAGATTAGTGGGACCTTTGCCACACCAAACACTAGAGGCGGAAACAGAAGCCCAGACCCCATCTTGCTGGGGGCTCCAGCTGCCTAGCCGCCCCCACCCCACACACCTGGCCAGCACAGGGCTCTTGCGCTGGTAATCAAAGAGGCCAAAGCCATGACTGGTGCCAAAGGCCACGAGGCTCCACTCGGTGTGGAGTGTGACAGCGGTGACAGCAGCTGGCGGCAGGCACTGCACCAGGACACGGGGCTGGAAGCCAGCAGGCCAGGGCAGCAGCCCCGTTCGTGGGCTCAGCCGCTCATGGCCCTTCCACGTGAAGCCCTCACGGTCCTGGAGGAGGTCCACGATGGCCACGCTGACCGCCTGCTCCGCCGGCACATCACTGAGCTCCAGTACCAGCACCTGGTACAGCCAGGCAGGGGGAATGTCAGCACAGGGGAGGGGCTACCCTGGGCCCCACTCGGCCTGTAGCCTCTGAAGCAGCCCCAGGTACCACCAAGGTGGTTCTAGGACTGTCTTCAGTTCATCAGCCAAATATGCACTCACTGAATGCCTACTGTATACCAAGGCCCTCGCTGAGCACCAAGGAACACAGTGGTGACCAAGATACACTAGTCCCTGCCCTCCGAGGGCAAAGTGCCCATCCTTACCCTGAGCCTCTGTCTCCCAGTTAGCAATAAGAACACAGTGAGCACCCCCTGTATGCCATGAGAACACCTGAGCACAGAACGGGCACAAGTTCCCGCCCTCTCCTCAACACTCTGTGTTTCCCGACCCCCTGCCAGAACCTGATTCAAGGCCCCCAGCAACAGGCCACTTCCCATCTGTCCTCACCCCAGCCAGCCCCACCAGCCCCACCAGGAGCCCTATTCCCACCTTGGCTTTTCCCTGTGCCAGTCCATCTCCCCCTCCACCAGACCCTCCAGTTAAGACCCAACTCCTCCAGAAAGCCTTCCCTGACATCTCCAACCCAAGGCACACCCAGCCCTACCTGGCCTGCAGTGCCAGCCACCACCATCTGGGCTGTGTACTTGCAGAGAGAAACCTTCTGCACACCAAGCCGGGGATCATCACTGTAGGGATCGAAGCAGCCCACCTGGAGGGAGGGGAAGGAATGATGAGTCCAGGCAGAGTAGGGACCAGCTCCTCAGGGCCAGGGGAGGGGCCCACCTTGCGGAAGGGTGGCCAGTCGTCCTCGGCAGCCTGGGCCAGGCTGTCAGCGTGCTCACAGTCTGTCTGGAAGAGGCCGGCTGTGCTCAGCTTATAGAGTGGCCGCAGCGCCACACCCGAGGCATCCCAGAACCTCACAGTGCCGTCCTCATGGCTGCAGGGAGGGCAGATGTCAGGGCCACCCCTGGGTTCCTGGGAGGCCTGTACAACCCCTCCATTCACTTATCCGATGACCACTCACTAAGCACCTACCGCACGTGCCAAACACTGACTGGAATCCTATTGTTATGACAAACAATAGGCACCTACTGTATACAGCACAGGCGCACTGTGCACCTGCTATATGCCAGGCCACATGAAACACACACACCTGGGCCCTTTAAACCAAACAGGGTGGAAATGATCACCCTGATTAAAAGGAAGTGGCAGAGGGGGACATGTAGAGAGCAGAGGACTACAGGGGTTCTGTCCGCACTGGAGCACATATCGAAGGTGATCAAGAGCAAGGCAGTCACAGAACAGAGTGTGGGGCATCCCAGGGGGAGGAGCTGCCTGGGGCCCAAGACAGCCACGTAGGCGGAGGAGCAGGAAGACTGCAGAGGCCAGGAGGAAGCAGGGAGGGGCAGAGGAAGGAGTAGACAAATCTAGGGCACAGCCTTAGGACACAGCTGCAGAGCCCAAGCAGGGCCCCAGGCAGTGGTGAGAGCCCAGAGCCAGGGCATGAAAGGTGTGTGACTGGCTGAGACTCACTCCAGCAACCCTGAAAGCCACAGCAAGCTCTTCAGCAGGGAAGGGCACACCAGAGCCAGAGGCCTGAGGGTCCCAGCATAGGTGGGAGTTGGGGCAGGGCAGGAAGTTGGGGCCTGAGTCACCGGGCACGTCAGTGCCCGCCAGGCCCAGGTTGGGCTCTCTGGCACCTTCCTTGGGCACCTCAGCGTGGGCCAGCCCAGATTTTCCAGTCCCAGGGCAGGCAGGCTGGGTGGGTGGAGCCCTCGGGTTTGGTAGAGCTTAGTTCCAGGCCAAAAGGCAGAGCAAGGCAGCCAGCACCTTGAACCAAGGTCCAGGGAGGTTTCACCCCAATCCACCCTAGGCAATGAGGAACTACCTGGTCCCACCAGGGGCCAGGCCTGAGTCTCCTGGCACCTCTGCACCCACCAGGCCCAGGATGGGCTCTCCCTCAACAGCAAGGGGCCCCTCACCCACATAAGCACGCACACCTACCCAGTCAGCAGCAGCCCTCGCTGCAACGGCTCCTGGGCCAGGTTCCGGCCCCCAGTGATGGGCCAGCTCTGGGAGGGGGTGGCAGAGATGTGCACACAAGGTTAGGACAAACATCTTCTCCCTCTCATCCCAAGCATGGCACATTCTGACCTCCAGGCCTAGAACTGGAACACTTCCCCCTCCTCAAGACTCCACCCTGCAAGACTCCCTGACCCCCGAACATACCAAGGCACTGGAGACAGGCTGGGGGCTCTGCTGCTCGCCAGCGCTCACTATGCGGGCCCACAGCTTGGCGGGGACATTGGCCACATGGGCTGAGCAGGTGATTGCAGATGAGTGCAGTGGGGCCAGGTATGGGGCAGGCACGGCTGGCCAGCCAGGAGTCTGCAGGTCCAACACCACCAGCTCCTCTTCTAGCAGCACAGCCAGGGCCTGGGGGTCATCAAATTCTGTGGGATGGAGGGGCCATGGGGTGAGTACAGCCACAGGTGGCAAGGGTGCCAGGTGGGGCTGGGAAAGGGTAGAGTAGGGCAGGGCAGGGGACCCACCATCCTCGGGCCGCATGCTATGCACAGTGAAGAAATCGATGATGCGGGAGGTGAAGTCCAGCGTCACCAATGTCTCAGCTCGAAGCACACTCACACAGTGGCGGTCACCATAGCTGGCACGGGGCATGCCACCACTGAAGATGATAAAGTGGCCCCTGTGTGTGGAGGGAGGTGTGAGAGCCATGAGCCACCTGGGTCTAGAGCACATACTGCATGTCCCAGGCAGAGCCCACCCTTCCAGCCAGACCCAACTCACATCGGACACCCACTCCCTTGACCTACCCAGATTCACAGTTCCGCCACAGAATCTTGTTGATGGCCTTGCAGGGAAAGGGGCCTGGGGGGTGGGACAGCATCAGACCAGACTCGCTGGTGGTTCTTAGCACTTCTGCCATTCCTGCCCTGCCCTCCGCTGCTCTCTACCTTGCAGCTGCCTCCTGCCTCCCTGGAAAGTCGTCGGGGGAGGGGAAGGCACACTGCCCCCAGACCAGGCCCTCGGGGGAGTCACTCCTCAGCCAGTTTGGCTTGGCTCAGTGGTGCCGCCTCCTGCCACCACCCTCTGGCTGAGGCCTCCCCAGCACTCACCGTAAGGTGTGGTGGCCACTGTGGGCTGCAGCGTTGGGGAGCTGCCGGTATCCACAGACCAGACAGCGTAGCTGCCATCGCTGTGCGAGCTGACGACAGTGCTGCTGTCACGCCCCCAGCACAGGCTCTCCAGCTGCTGTGGGCAGGCGGGGGCAAACAGGTAGGCATGAGCCATGGTGGGCATGCACAAAGGTCCCAGGCTGAGGGGACATGGGCCTCACCCACATACCTGGTTCCCCAGGAAGACGTGGTCTGCACACTGTGAGGCCTGGTTCCAGATGACCAGCAGGCCCCGGCTGTAGCCAATGAGAATCTTTGTGGGGTCCCGCAGGTGTCCCTGGAGAGACTCCACAGGGCCCAGCGCCTTTCCGCAGCGGTAGTCATCTGGCACGCTGTGAAGAAAGGCTGGTGAGCCAGCAGAGCCTCCCGGGCACAGAGTGTGTGCTAGGAAGCCCACCAGCCTCTTACCTGCGCAGAACCTCGCCTGGGGCGAGTGTCTGCCCATCAAGCAGGGTCAGGGTGGTAACATCCAGGAAGAAGACACTGCTGCCCTCAGTGCCCAGGGCTGCTATGTTGCCGGCAGCCACCAGCAGGACCACTGTGACTCGGGTAAGGCTGGGCAGTGCACTGCAGGGAACAAGGGGAAGGGAGTGAGGGTGCGAGCCCATCCACCTGCTGAGGTGGGGTGTGATGGGCTGGGCCACTGCTGATAACTCATCGCTGGCTCCACAGCACACACTAGGGCCTAATTACAGAGCCACCCCAGGAAGACATGCGTCATAATCAGCCCGCTCAATTATTCATCAGGATGTCAGCAGGGAGACAGATAAAAATAGGCTCCCCAGGTCTTGCAGACTGAGCTCCCAGCTCCTTCCACTCACTAGGAGAGGACAGCAGGAACCAGGGCATTGCCCAAGCCAGGACCAGGAGCTCCTCCCCGAGCCCCACCTAGGAAACCCGCTGCTAACTCTCAGATATCTCCTCACTTCACAGGAGGGCCCCAGATACCCCCATCTGCAGAAGCTGGGAGGCACCAGGAACCCATCCCTGGGTTAGGACTCCCTTGTTCCAGCTATTACAGGCAGGGCTGGGGAGAGAGATGCCCCCTACTCTCACTCAGCTGGGGCATGCTGCCAGCACCTCACCAAACAGCCCATGGGACCCTCCTTGCCCTCAAGCCTGTCCTCTCACCTATGCACAGAAAGGCCTGTCTCCCACCCACAAGTGAGGGGCCAGGGGACCCTTGCTATTACTAACTGGCTTAGGCCCTGCCCCAAACCCCTAGACGCCCCCATCAATGTAGTAAGTGTAGTGCCAGGCCTCAGGTCCTAGGAGTTTGGCATATAATGCATGTACCTCCTGCTGTTCACAACATTAATTACCTGCTCACCTCGACTCAGCCCAAACTTCCCATTTAACCTGAAAAGTTTGCAGAGTATACCTCAGTAAAGCAGGGTCCAACAGCTGCAGCCTAGGACCCAGGCCCGGCCCAAGGCACCGCTCCCTGAACCCAGCCCCCGCTAGCAGCTGCCCGTCCCCATGCTGCCTTTACACAGCAGGCTCTCAGAGCCTCCCCTGGATCCTCCCCGTCTGGCGGCTGGCCCCAGCCAAGTTCTCCAGTACCTGGCACCATCAAAGCCGGGCCGGCTGGGCAGCTGGAAGCTCAGTGCCTCTTCCAGGTGGGCACAGCCATTATGGTGGATAATCTCCCACAGATGCAGGCTGCTATCATCAAGCACGGTCAGGAGGCGGCCCTGGTATATGAGCAGAAATGAAAACTGGGCTGGCCTAGGGGGGTGAGTGGATATGGGGGCCACAGGGAGCTGGCCAGTGGGATGCAGAGGCTCACCTGGCCAGGCAAGAAGTGCATCTGTGTGATGGTGGCTGCGTCCCGGTGCAGGCCTGTGAACTCCACACCAGGTGCACCATAGCTGAGGGTGGCAGGTCAAGGTGGAAACAGGAGTGGACCAGGAAATCACAGCAAGAGATACCCAAGGCTCCTCTTTCACCCAGACTATTCCAGTGGGCCCCACCATGGGCTGACCATCCAGGAGTCATCCCTGAAGAACAGAGGCCCCCTCCCTAAAGCTCCCACCCTGCACCTCCACAGTATCCCCAAGCTCAGTGTGCAGGCTCCACTCACTCCTGCAAGTTGGGTGCTGCTATGGGATCTTCACTTCCTGTAAACTGAGTCAGTGACTCCCACCTTGGAGGGCTGTTGCAGATCAAGTGAGAATAAACACACCCAGCAGGCTTGGCCTCAGCCTGGTGAGAGGCTGGGGCTCCGCTTCACTTTAGCCCCGGGTGTGTCTATGGGCTCTGGGAGCTGTGCCTCGCCAGATGGGACCAGGTAGGCCAAAGACGCAAGGCCAGGCCTGGACAAGAAAGCCAGAGGGGAGGAGAGTTCAGTCTGCCTTTTCCCACAGCTTCAGGCCAAACTTCAGCCATGGGTAAGAAAACCCACCTCCTCCGAGGCAGGCAGCCAACAACCGCCACCATGAGGGAGGAGAGACCCCAGCCTGCCCATTCAACAGATGAGCACAGAGACTTGGAGGGGTTGGGTGACCTGCTTGAAGTGCTCAGTGTCAGTGCCTGAGTCCCAGCAACTCCAGGGTTGATGGTGGACTGCAGGGCGGGCCTGAGGGTCCCCAGGACAGAGGATGCAGGGGAGTCAGCAACGTTGCCCCAGTGACAACACAGGAGCCGTTGCCTAGAGCTTGAGCTGGGATTCCCTACAGGAGCCTGGCAAGGAACTCTGAAGAAGGGACAAAAGAGGGGACAGGAGCAGCTGGGTGGGAACCAGGGTTGTCAAGGAGATGGGGCCGGCCTGGTAGGGGGAGGGACAGCTTCTAGTGACCAGGGCTGGCCCTCTCCAGCCTCAGTTTCCCAACCCGAGGGGCTCCAGGCAGTGGTGGTCAGGGGAAACAAGGAAGGGAAGGCGACCCCGGGCTCCGGCTTCTTTCTGAGGCTCAGTCTCCTCATCTTTGTGAGCCTGAGGAACAAGCAAGTGCACAGGAGACCCCAACCCAGGAGGAACATCTGAAGGCTGCAGGGACACGTGTGGATGCAGCGCAGCACCCACAGGGGTGGGAGCAGCAGGCAGGCAGCAGGGCATGTGGGCCCAGAGCACTGCCCCACTCACCCTACAGGTGCTGCTGGGGCCATGGGAGAGGAGAGGACATCTCAGCCCATCTGCACTCCCCAGAGTAGGCAAGGAGTCCCGCCCCTTCCTGGCCAGTGCCCCAGCTCTGGGGTGAGAAGACCCCCTTCCCACACCCTCCCCTTTCCCAGCACTGACACATTTTCTGGGAAGTGATGTCCGAAACCAGGGTACTGAAGCCCAGAGGGCCACACAGGAGGGGTGGGGGTCGGCACCCCTAGCCAAGTCGCCATCAGCCAGACTCTGCACCTTGGCTTCCCCAAGAGCAGTTGGGGTGGGATTCTCCAGGGCTGGCAAGGAGGCACTGAGCTGCCGGTCTGCCCCTCACCCCCACCCGGCGCCTGCAGGGAAAATGCCCGCTTTGTGCAGCTCACACAGCCCATTGTGCAGCAGCCAGGATCCAGGTGGGGGCCGTACTGCGCTCACCATGCCGAGCCTGGCACTGCCCCCAGCCCCCTTGGCTGCACACATGTGTCTTCACATTCATACATGTGTGTGCACCAGCTCACCAGGGCCCCCAGCCCACCTGCCACCCTCCATGGGTATCACAGCCCAGCCCCCCGGCCTGGCCTCCCCAGTCACAGTTGCTGGGATGATGGCAGGGTCGCCTAGGTAACTGGCTGGCTGACATGTAGCAAGGCACAGCTGTGGCTACTGAAAACTAAGCCCCCATCACCCAGCTCTCAGCAAAAGGACCCCTGAGATGACTCATCTCTGCACAGTCGTCCCAGGTACAGAAGCCATGCCAGCCTCCACCAAGATCCCAGCACTTACAGTAGTGTCCACAGAAGCCCCCACTACTGCCCATCAGAGCACCTCTGTCCTCCTCTTGAGCTGGACACTGCCAAGACTGGGACCCCAGAACACAGGGAACTACAGGCAGGTGGTCCTGAACAGATCATGAACACCTATTCTGCAAAGGATACATCTTGACAGCCCCAGACCTGGTGCCAATGGCCATGATGCGAAGTTCGGGGTCGAAGGCCAGGGCGCTGGGCTGGTTGGGGAAGCCATGCTCCACAGTCTGTGAGGAGGGGAGGGCTGCTGGGGGTAAGCACTCCCAGGTACCTGTGCTTTGGCCCACCCCAAGGCAGACTCCAGGGTCTGCAGCTGACACACTGGGGATAAAAGCCAGGTCTACTAAGTCTGTGCCTCAGCATCCTCAACTGTGAAATGGGTTATCATGCCTCCAGTTGGTGGGGAGGTGGCTAAGCCCCTGGATTCCACCATGACTCTACCGTGTGAATGGCCTGCAGAGGCCCTCCCCTTGCCAAGCCCCTGTGTCCCTCAATGCACACGGGCTCATGTGGACCCTACTGCACGTAGGCTCTAGCAACCAACAGGTGAAGCAAGGCTCACAGAGGTGCAGGCACCGACGAGGCCCCACCTGCCCCGTGAAGGGCTCCACACCCCACTCTTCAAGGCACAGACTAAAGATTGGGGAGGAGTCCCACATGACATCCATGACGAGCCCCAAACACAGGCCTGAGTGGAGGTCACAGGTCAAGGGAGAACACCGCCAGGCAGAGACTTTTGACTCCTCCCAGACACAGGGAGACAGAGGCCCAGAAAGAGGTAGCTTTCTGCCTGGACCCTGAAGGCATCATCCCACCTCCCCACCTGCCAACAGCTGGGCAACATGATTCCCATGCCCATCAGCGGCGGAGACGCTATTAAGGGGGTTTGTGTACCTAGAGTGTCCATGGACAGGTCCCCACCCACTCCCCTGCCCCTTTCACAGTGCAGCCCTTCTCCATCAGTCTCCTGTCTTTAGCCGGCTGTGCCCTCCCTGGGAAGCCTGCACAGCTGAGCTCCAGCGCCATCCTGAACATCAGTGCAGGACACCTCACATTGGCCACTGGTAACTCCTTTTTCATTTCTTTTCTTTCTTTCTTTCTTCTTCTTCTTTTTTTTTTTTTAACTTCTACCACTGGTAACTCCTGACCCACTGACTTGGGCAGACGCATATTTCTAAGAAACCCCAGTTCCTAGCCTGTAACCCCAACCTCCCTCCCGGCCTGCCTCTGCCCATCCAGGTGGGGACTGAGATCTCTGGGCAGCTGGTTTGGTCATGGCCTAGCTGTTTGGCCTTGGGCAATTCACAGTACTCTCCAAGCCTCAGTCTCCCATCTGGGCCCTGAGGACAGTAAGCCCACCTAAGGACAGAGCTGGCCATTTGGCTGGGGCTTCTCTCTCCCACCGATAATGCCACGCCCTTGCTGCACCTGACCTTGTCTAGCCAGTCCCTCACTACAATCATGGTCCAGAGACAGGACACTGCATCACAAACCCCCACAGCTTTTCCACTTTCCAGCATCTGCTTCCCTCATACCCCACATCCAGCCCATTTCTGAGCCCCATGAACTCAGTTTCAAAACACACAGAGGTCACCCCCGACCCTGCTCCAGGCCCCACCATCACCCGCCGGGATTGGTGCTCACTACAGTCTCTTCCCCCACAGAGGCCAGAGATCCTATGGAAACCACAGCCAGATCATCGTCCCTCCCCCGCTCAGGCTCCTCCTGGGATCCCAGCTAAGGGAGGCTTGTGCCTCCGGGCCTTTGCACCTACTGCCCCTCTGCCTGGAACACACTTCTCCCAACACTTCCTGTTGCTCTCAGGAGTCACCTCCTCAGAGAGGCCTCCCTAAGCCATCCTGGCTGCAGCAGCCGCCCTGGCCACACCTCCCACCTCCTTGCCCTGCTTTATTTGATCCACAGCACTGGCTACCACCCCAACCGCTGCCTATTTTACTTTTTTTGCTTTGGCTTTTCACTGTCTCCTGCACAAGTACATCAGCCCCCTGAGTTAAGAGAATTTGTCCTTTTTGGTAACTACTGTTGTCCTGAGCACCTTGGAGACCCCACACACAGTGGGGCTCAGTATTTGTTAACAGAGAAGGCAGATTCCACAGGCAACGTGTGGGCTGGGCTGGGATTTGAACCCAAGACTCAGAGTCCAAAGTCTCTGCTCACTCCTGATCTGTATTCTACCCCCCAAACTCAGGAACCAGGGGCCTATTCCCTAGCAATCACCTATTGCCCGCTTTGGTGACTAAGTCCCTTCCCCAAGACCACCCTACTTCCTGCCACTGCTGCCCACACTTCTCCTCAGTGGAGGGCCCTTACCTTCTGCCACCCCAAGGTTAGCCAGAGTGGGCTGAGCTTTGCCCCCAGCTGTCTCCAGTCCCAACTGCACACCCCAATTCACTGGCTGAAGATATAGCATTTAGGTCAGGCACGGTAGCTCATGCCTGTAATCCTAGCACTTTGGGAAGCCAACATGGATGGATCTCTTGAGCCCAGGAGTTCAAGACCAGCCTGGGCAACATGGCTCTACAAAAAATACAAAAACTAGCCAGGCATGGTGAAATGAGCCTATAGTCCCAGCTACTCAGGAGGCTGAGGTGGATCACCTAGCCAGGGAGGTTGAGGCTGCAGTGGACCGTGATTGTGCCACTGTACTCCAGCCGGGGCAAGAGACCCTGTCTAAAAAAAAAAGTGACATTTAGCCCTGTGCCTGTTCCTGCCTTCCCCGAAGGGCCATTCTCCTTTCACCTCACCCTCATAGCCTCCCTGGCACAGAAAACAGGCGCCATGTGGGGACCGCGGAGCAACAGCTTCCCCTCTGAGCCCCTCTCAGGTTCCCGGCAGGTTCTCAGCCACCATGTGAGGGTCCTGGCAGCTCTCACCGGCAACCACTGCAGACCTCGGCAGGGAAACCCTGAGCCCTCCCAGGGCCTCTGCTACTCCAGGTCCAGCCGTCCCAGAGCCTCCTCCAAGACAAGAGGCAGCCCAGGGCGCCTGGCACGACATTGGCCCAGGATCACAGCAGCCCCTCGGAAAAAATCCCTGCCCCCCAAGGTTAAAATCCAACCCCACCAACACAGGAACTCAAGAAACATACTGGCTGAGGTCACTCTGTGACTCTGGGCAAGTTGTCACCCCTCTCAGAACCTCAATTTTCTTACCTGTATTTTGAAGATAACTCTAATTTCGAAGAGCAGTGAGAGGCTCTGGGTAAGACTGAGGACAAAACCAACGCCCCCAGAGCAGTGAGCCAGGAGCAGGCTGAGGCCCTGCTCTAACATCAGTGCAGAGGGAGGCGGGGGCTGGGGTGGCCCCTTTCCCTGGCCCCTTGTGTCCCACTAGGGGAAAGGAAAGAAAAGCCTCCACCTCACTCCACCTTGGTGCACAGCAGCAGGACAGCTGGTCCATGTGGCACAGGGAGCCAGGGCCCACAGTATGGAGAAAAGTAGCCTCATTTCACCGCTAGGGAAACTGAGGCCCACGATTTGAAGTGCAGTGTAGTATACAGCCAGCCATGTCCCCTGGACTGGGGGCCCCGGGCAGAGCAGGGCAGGGCAGAGCTGGGTAAGGCAGAGCCTGGAGCAGTGGGGGAAAGAAGGAGAGGCTCCTTGAAGGGATTTCCCAGCGGCACCCCCCACAGCTGCCTTGCCCTCACTAACCCTCTTGCCCTCCAGGGTGCCAAAGCACAAAACAAACCGGGGCCCAGGGTTGTCCCAAAGGCCGAGCAGGAACGCAAAGAAAAAGGATAAAAGAGACATAGAGTGAGCGACAGAGTAAGAGGCCAAAAGACTCCAGAGAGACAGAGAGAGACACGCAGAGAGACAGGCGAAGAAAACTCAGAGATGAAGAGGCAGAAAGAGACATGAGAGGCAAGGAGATAAAGGGAGACAGGCAGAGATACGCAGGGTCAGAGATAGGCACCCCCACACATACAGGCACAACTGGAGCGAGGGAGCCAGTCAGCGACGGAGAGAGAGGAACAGAGACCCAGAGACAGGCAAAGAATCTCAGAGACAGAGAGACCCAGACACACAGAGACGGGCAGAGCCAGGGCGGCCCGCAGAGACTCAGGGAGCAGACACGGAAAGTCGGCCGAAAACCCAGACCCACCCAGAGTCGGAACGAGAGCAGGGCCCGCCGAGGGGGCGCGCGGCCCGGCCCCCGCCCCGCGCCGCGATGCGCGCCAGCTCCCGCCCCCCAGGCCCGACGTGGCTTCGACCCTGGGCCCCCAGCCCGGGCCCCCCTCCCGCCCCAGCCCGGGCCGCTGCCGCACCTTGTTGAAGGCGAAGAGCTCCTGCTTGAGCTTCTCGCGCTGCGGGTCGGCGCCCTGCCGCCGGAACCGAAACTTCATCATCTTGCGCCCGGCTGCCGGCGCCGCGCCCGCCGCCGCCGCCGCCCGCAGGATGCGCCGCGCGGCCCCGCCGGTCCTGAGGCGCGGGCGGGGCGCCAGGCGGCCCTGGCGCGGGCGCGCGGGGCCGGGCCTGCACGGGGGTGGGCGCGGGGTGCGACGGACGGGCCGGCCGACCAATGAACATGCCCGCCGTGCCGCCCGCCCCGCCCCTGTTGGTCAGACAATGGAGAACTGGGCCCCCGGGCTCGGCCGGGCTCGCTAAGGGACGCCCGTCGAGCATGCGCCGCGGCGCGGGGCCTGCCGGGACTTGTAGTCCTTGAGCCGGGGTTCCAGCTCGGGCGGCTGGGGAAGCGCTTTGGAGGGGACTGGTGCATGTTCCCGGGCTTGAAGGAGATTTTTTCCTTCTAGAGAGCGAGCGACCTGCCCACTCATGTAATGGGGCAGCCCTGTTCCGAAAGCCAAGAGAGCTCTCACTGGAACAACTCCCTGGCCCCGCTGCACCTCAGTTTTCCCATCTACACCATTAGTCAAGTGATTGCCAAGTTTATATTTTACCAATTTCACAGAACTCCATTTTGTCTGTTCCCCGCTGTGTCAGAGCACCTCCCATCGCCGTGCTTTTGCCTTGGCTCTGTAGTCAGAAATTCTTTCCTCACCCCCAGCCCCTGGGGAACTCCTACACATCTTTCAGGACCCAACGCAAAAGGCTCTTTAGCCGAAAAAAGAGACAGGATCCCCAGGAGGTGGCATTTGGAACTGTTCTGGGGTTGAATTGGGGCTTCAGTGAGATGGGGGAAGGGCCTCCCCCGACAGGGAACAGCCTATGAACAAAGTTTAGCCCTGCCCCTACCCTACCCACCTGCCAGGCCTTTTTTTCTCATCTGGACAATGGCCTCGAGGCTGAACCTTTCCTTCCAGGCCGAGGATAGGCCTCTAGGCTAAGAGATGGGGCTGCGGGAGGTCCCAGAAGCTTCGGTGGGGCAGGTAGGACAGGCCTTAACCAACAGTACCAACTGTGTCAAGGGAGGAGGGGCTGACCTCTGACCCCGAGGCAGCTGCCAAGCCTTGGGGCCTGGCTGTCCCCCTCCACCCACTCCTGGCCGGCTGTGTTCAGCTTTTCCCCGGAGTTGGGGCTGGATCTGAGGGGCCAGGAGTGGGTGGGGAGGCAAGAGGAGGGAAGATGACAACAATAAAGCCCCCTACCGCAGGGCAGGCGCTGTTCAAAGATCGTCATGGTTTCAGCTGATTTAGTGCTCTCAGTAGCTCTAGGAGGGAGCCAACAATATTACCCATCCCAAATGAGGAAGCTGAGACCATCAGCCAAAGGCGAAAGGTGTTAGTTGTTGGCAGAGCTGCTGGAGTGAGGAGGATGAGACCCTTTTGGCCACTGGCCACGCCACATCCAGCACAGGCAGCAGGGACAGCTCAGAGGTCTGGGTTCTGGTCCCTGCCCTGCCTCACACAGGAAGTAAAAAGTTCCTGGCTAGCTGGCCAAGCGATTTGGCTCACGCCAGTAATCTCAACACTTTGGGAGGCCGAGGCAGGCGGATCACTAGGTCAGGAGTTCCAGACCAACCTGATCAACATGGTGAAACCCCGTCTCTACTAAAAATACAAAAATTAACTGGACATGATGGCACGCACCTGTAATCCCAGCTACTCAGGAAGCTGAGGCAGGAGAATCGCTTGAACCTGGGAGGCAGAGGTTGCAGGGAGCTGAGATGGTGCCATTGCACTCCAACCTGGGCGACAGAGCAAGACCCGGCATATCTTTTTAATTAGCCAGGCATGGTGGCCCAGTTGTAATTCCAGCTACTCAAGAGGCTGAGGCAGGAGGATGGCTTGAGCCCAGGAGGTTAAGGCTGCCTTAAGCCATGATAGTGCCACTGTTCTCCAGCCTGGGCACAGAGCAGGGCAAAACCCTGTCTCTACTAAAAATACAAAAAATATCCAGGCGTGGTGGTGGGCGCCTGTAATCCCAGCTACTCAGGAGGCTGAGGCAGGAGAATCACTTGAACCTGGGAGGCAGAGCTTGCAGTGAGTCAAGATCATTGCACTCTAGCCTGGGCAACAAGAGCAAAACTCTGTCTCAAAAAAAAAAAAAAGAAAAGAAAGAAAGAGAAAGGAAAACATTGATTCACGTTCCCTCTTTATCATTTGGAAGCTGTGTGACCTGGAACAAATTACCTCAAAGTCTCTGTGCCTCAGCTTCCTCATCAGTAAAAATGGTGATAAAAGAGTTGTTGTGGAGATTCAAAGTGTCAGAGGCATGTGAACCAGAGCAACTCCATCTTAAATAGGAGGTGGGTAAAATGAAGCTGAGACCTACTGGGCTGCATTCCCAGACAGTTAAGGCATTCTTTTTTTTTTTGAGATGGACTCTCGCTCAGTCATCCAGGCTGGAGTGCAGTGGTGTGATCTCCGCTCACTGCAGCCTCCGCCTCCTGGGTTCAAGCGATTCTCCTGCCTTAGCCTCCTGAGTAGCTAGGACTATAGGTGCATGCCATCATGCCCAGCTACTTTTTTGTATTTTTAGTACAGACGGGGTTTCACCGTGTTAGCCAGGATGGTCTTGATCTCCTAACCTCATGATCCGCCTGCCTCAGCCTCTCAAAGTGCTGGGATTACAGGCCACTGCCCCCAGACTTGGTTAAGGCATTCTAAGTCACAGGATGAGATAGGAGGAGGTTGGTGCAAAATACAGGTCATAAAGACCTTGCTGATAAAACAGATTGCAGTAAAGAGGCCAGCCAAAATCCACCAAAACCAAGATGGTCACGAGAGTGACCTCAGGTCATCCTCACTGCTACACTCCCATTGGTGCCATGACAGTTTACAAATGCATGGCAACGTCAGGAAGTTATTCTATATGGTCTAAAAAGGGGAGGTATGAATAATCCATGCCTTGTTTAGCATATCATCAAGAAATAACCATAAAAATGAGCAACTTGGCTGGACATGGTGGCTCATGCCCGTAATCCCAGCACTTTGGGAGGCCGAGGCGGGCGTATCACCTGAGGTCAGGAGTTCGAGACCACCCTGATCAACATGGAGAAACCCCATCTCTACTAAAAATACAAAATTAGCCCAGCATGGTGGCACATGCCTGTAATCCCAGCTACTCAGGAGGCTGAGGCAGGAGAATCGCTTGAACTTGGGAGGCAGAGGTTGCAGTGAACTGAGATTTCGCCATTGCACTCCAGCCTGGGCAACAAGAGTGAAATTCTGTCTCAAAAAAAAAAAAAAAAAAAAAAGGGCAACTCTGCCTATGGAGTAGCCTTTTTTTTTTTTTGAGACGGAGTCTTGCTCTGTTATCCAGACTGTAGTGCAGATCTCCACTCTGCAACCTCTGCCTCCCAGGTTCAAGTGGTTCTCCTGCCTCAGCCTCCCAAGTAGTTAGAATTACATGCCTGTGCCACTACACCTGGATAATTTTTGTATTTTTAGTAGAGACGGGGTTGGTCAGGCTGGTCTCGAACTCCTGACCTCAGGTGATCCGCCTTCCTCGGCCTTCCAAAGTGCTGAGATTACAGGCGTGAGCCACCGCACCTAGATGATAAATTTTCTTTTACTTTGCACTGTGGACTTGCTCTAAATTATTTTTTGCTCGAGATACAAGAACTCTCTCTTGGGGTCTGGATCCAGACCCATTTCCTAAAACAAATGAATTAATCCTTAGCACATGCTAAGCAACTAGGAAGAGCCAGGTGAGTGTTAGCTGCTGTTAACATGATTCCCATTAATTTCCATTAATTGCTGTTTGAGTTCTTTGCCTCTGTCACTCTGGGTAAGTCCCTGTCCTACCTGAGTCTCTATTTTTTTTTTTTTTTTTTGAGACAAAGTCTCGCTCTGTCCCCCAGGCTGGAGTGCAGTGGTGCAATCTCAGCTCACTGCAACCTCCACATCCTAGGTTCAAGCGATTCTCCTGCCTCAGCCTGCCGAGTAGCTAGGATTACAGGTGCCTACCACCACACCTGGCTAATTTTTGTATTTTTTGTATAGACAAGGTTTCACCATGTTGATCAGACTCCTGACCTCAGGTGACCCACCTGCCTCAGCCTCCCAGAGTGTTGGGAATACAGGCAAGAGCTACCGAGCCTGGCCTTATTTTTTTTTTTTTCCCTGAGACAGAGTCTTACTCTATTGCTCAGGCTGGAGTGTAGTGGCACAATCTTGGCTCACTGTAACCTCCGCCTCCCTGGTTGAAGTGACTCTCCTGCCTCAGCCTCCTGAGTAGCTGGGACTACAGGCGTGTACCACCACACTCAGTTAATTTTTGTATTTTTAGTAGAGATGGGGTTTCACCATGCTGACCAGGCTGGTCTTGAACTCCTGACCTCAGGTGATCTGCCTGCCTGGCCTCCCAAAGTGCTGGGATTACAGGTGTGAGCCACCGTGCCCAGCCCCCAGTCTCCATTTTTTTGTTTTTGGAGATAGAGTCTTGCTCTGTTGCCCAGGTTGGAGTACAATGGCGCAATCTCGGCTTGCTACAACTTCTGCCTCCCGGATTCAAGCAGTTCTCTTGACTCTGCCTCCCAAGGCAATTACAGACGCCTGCCACCACACCCGGCTAATTTTTGTATTTTTAGTAGAGATAGAGGTTCACTATGTTGGCCAGGCTGGTTTCGAACTCCTGACCTCAGTTGATCTGCCTGCCTTGGCCTCCCAAAGTGCTGGGATTATAGGTGTGAGCTACCACACCTGGCCCACCTCCCGGGTTCCAAGCAATTTTCCTGCCTTAGCCACCCAAGTAGCTGGGATTATAAGTGCACACCACCACGCCTGGCTAATTTTGTATTTTTAGTAGAGATAAGGTTTCTCCATGTTGGCCAGGCTGGTCTCAAACTCCTGACCTCAGGTGATCCACCCCCTTGGCCTCCCAAAGTGCTGAGATTACCAGCATGAGCCACTGTGCCTGGTCCAGTCTCCATTTTGAGATGGAGTCTCCTTCTGTTGCCCAGGCTGGAGTACAGTGGAGAGACCTTGGCTCACTGCAACCTCTGCCTCCTGGGTTCAAGCGATTTTCCTGCCTCAGCCTCCCTGAGTACCTGGGACTACAAGCATATGGCACAACGCCAATTATTATTATTTTTTTTGTATTTTTAGTACAGATGAGATTTCACCACGTTGGCCAGGTTGGTCTTGAACTCTTGACGTCAGGTGATCCACCCACTTTGGCCTTCCAAAGTGCTGGGATTACAGGTGTGAGCCACCACGCCCGGCTGCAGTCTCCATTTTTAAATGGATCTTGGTTATTAGGCAGTAAGCAGCCATGCTTTTCCCAACCCCTAGCTCACAGTTTTTTGGGGCACAGGGCAACAGAACTGAGTGGAGACCACAGCTACCCATAGCTCACCATCCTATGATGGGGGATGCACTGGGGCTCTGGGAGCCCAGAAGCAGCATCTGGCCCAGGGTCGGTGTCCTGCCGGGAGAGGACAGTGCACATGGGCTGTAATGGGTAAGGAGTGTACCTAGTGGAAGTAGGCAGGGGATAGGCAAGGAAGAGTCTCATGGCAAACAGGGATTCGCAAAGTGTCAGTATCCCCACCCCACAACACACACACACACACACACACACACACGAAGATTCCAGGTCATCCAAATGTGAATAACAGGGGTATGGTACCCCAGAATCTGGATTTTATTTTATTTATTTATTTTTAAAAATAGAGACAGGGTTTCACCATGTTGGCCAGGCTGATCTCGAACTCCTGACCTCAAGTGATCCACCTACCTTGGCCTCCCAAAGTGCTGGGATTACAGGCATGAGCCACTGTGCCTGGCCAGAATCCGGATTTTAAAGCAGCCCCTTTCCCAAATGACACTGAGGCCTAGCTTGGCGATCTGATCAGGTTAAGAGGGGTCAAATGAGTACACAGATACAAATGGGTAAACTGAGGCCTGGGCAGGTAGGCCAAGCCTATACCCACCCTGTCAGGCAGGGTTCAGGAATGGCACTGGAGAGGGCACCATCTCCCAGGCTGGGAGGGTCTGGGGCACTAATGACTCTTTGTCTGTCCCCTCCCCCACAAGTCAGGGCAACCCAGGCCTATGATTACCACAGCAGCCCCAGAGGGCAGACTGGCACAGGCAGCCATGCCAAGTCAGTTCATTGCTTGAAGCAAGAAACTGAGGTCAGGGGAGCCCAAACAACTGAACATAGGGCCCCTGATCATCTCAGCTGCCTACCCATCCTTGGAGCTGGGGGAGGCAGGAGGGTTCCTGAGTCAGCAGCACCGGCAGGGGAAGCTGGTCTTTCCTTCAGCCTCCCAGCCTCAGGTCAATCTGAGGCCAGGGAGGGGCTGCTGCCTTCTCGGCATTTCCTGGGTGGGGCGTCCCCCTCCTCCCACCTCCTTCTAGGCTCCCCCAGGGCTCTCACCCAGCTCCGGAGTCTGTCTTCAAATCCCAAGTCATCCCCTTGCTCTTTGGGTGACCTCAGCTAAGCCACAAGTCCACCCTGGGCCTCAGTTTCCTCATCTGTAAAATGCAGTAAGGACTAAATGAGATGATTCAAAACAAGAGTTGAGCACAGGGCCTGGCCCGGTCTGTTCCTAGCAAGCCAGCTGTTTTTAAGACTTTCAGTCCAGGACATGCTGGCCTCCTGGTTCTCAAACATACCAAGTAAGTTCCTGCTCAGGGCCTTGGCACTTGCTGTGTCTTTGCCTAGGACATTCTTACTTCCAGGTCTCCACTTAGCAAAGTCCTCATCCCCTTAATTTAAATGACACTTGCTTAAGAAAACCTTCTTGATCTCTGTTTAAAATTGCAGGTCTCTCCCCATTCCTAATGCTCACCCTGCCTGGTTGCACTCTCTACCACTTCTCACACCACTTATTTGGCTTCTTTACATGTATTTTGCTTGTCTCCTAAGCTTGAGAATGAGCTTTTTGAAGGCTGGGTTTTTTTTTTTTTTTTTTTTTTTTTTGAGACGGAGTTTTTCTCTGATTACCCAGGCTGGAGTGCAATGGCGCTATCTTGGCTCACCGCAACCTCTGCCTCCTGGATTCAAGCAATTCTCCTGCCTCAGCCTCCTGAGTAGCTGGGACTACAGGCATGCGCCACCATGCCCAGCTAATTTTTGTATTTTTAGTAGAGATGGGGTTTCACCATGTTGACCAGGATGGTCTCGATCTCTCAACCTCGTGATCCACCCGCCTCGGCCTCCCAAAGTACTGGGATTATAGGCGTGAACCACCGCGCCCGACCGAAGCCTGGGTTTTTAATGCTGTTGTTCATTGCTGTGTCCCCAGTGAGTAGAACAGTGCCTGGCACATAGTCCATGCTCAAGACATTTGAAAAAATAGACTAAAGATCTGAAGCAGCATGGGTGCGGTGGCTCATGCCTGTAATCCCAGCACTTTGAAAGACCGAAGGGCAGGGGGTAGATCACAAGGTCAGGAGTTCAAGACCAGCCTGGCCAACATGGTAAAACCCCGTCTCTACAAAAAACACAAAAGTATTCACCCCTGTAATCCCAGCACTTTGGGAGGCCGAGGCGGGTGGATCACGAGGTCAAGAGATCGAGATCATCCTGGTCAACATGGTGAAACCCCGTCTCTACTAAAAATACAAAAAATTAGCTGGGCATGGTGGCGTGTGCCTGTAATCCCAGCTACTCAGGAGGCTGAGGCAGGAGAATTGCCTGAACCCAGGAGGCGGAGGTTGCGGTGAGCCGAGATCGTGCCATTGCACTCCAGCCTGGGTAACAAGAGCGAAACTCTATCTCAAACAAAAAACACAAAAATAGCTGGCCATGGTGGTGTGTGCCTGTAATCCCAGCTACTCAGGAGGTTGAGGCAGGAGAATCACTTGAACCCGGGAGGCAGAGATTGCAGTGAGCCGAGATTGTGCCATTGTACTCCAGCCTGGGCAACAGAGACTCTGTCTCAAAAAACAAAACCAAACAAAAACAGTAACAAATAATCCACACTGTTCAGGAGCTGAGTCCACAGGAAGCAGTTTGGTGGTTGATGGGATGTGGGTAGGCAGGTACCCACAGGAATGAACAGGAGAGTCCCTGAGCTTGGTTGGCATGCACTGAAGGTGTCTTCAGACATAGATGCCCTAGTAAATGCTGTATCTGTGCTTTATCTCATTAGGTACAAGGAGAACCCCGTGGTTTTGGGTTGTTTTTTTGAGACAGTGTCACTTTGTCAACAGGCTGGAATACAGCGGCATGATCTCACCTCACTGCAACCTCTGCCTCCTGGGTTCAAGCGATTCTCCTGCCTCAGTCTCCCAAGTAGCTGGGATTACAGGTGCACACCACCATTCCCAGCAATTTTTTTTTTTTTTTTGAGACAGAGTTTCACTTCGTCGCCAGGCGCCAGTCTGGAGTGCAGTGGTGCGATCTCGGCTCACTGCAACCTCCGCCTCCCAGGTTCAAGCAATTCTCCTGCCTCAGTCTCCCGAGTAGCTGGGACTACAGGTGTGTGCCACCATGCCCAGTTAATTTTTGTATTTTTAGTAGAGATGGGGTTTCACCGTGTTGGCCAGGATGGTCTTGATCTCTCTCTCTTTTTTTTTTTTTGAGACGGAGTTTCGCTCTTGTTACCCAGGCTGGAGTGCAATGGCACGATCTCGGCTCACCGCAACCTCCGCCTCCTGGGTTCAGGCAATTCTCTTGCCTCAGCCTCCTGAGTAGCTGGGATTACAGGCATGCGCCACCACGCCCAGCTAACTTTTTGTATTTTTAGTAGAGACGGGGTTTCACCATGTTGACCAGGATGGTCTCGATCTCTTGACCTCGTGATCCACCCGCCTCAGCCTCCCAAAGTGCTGGGATTACAGGCGTGAGCCACCGCGCCCGACCCCGGTCTTGATCTCTTAACCTTGTGATCTGTCCTCCTTGGCCTCCCAAAGTGCTAGGATTACAGGCATGAGCTACTGAGCCCGGCCTAATTTTTGTATTTTTAGTGGAGATGGCATTTCACCATGTTGGCCAGGATGGACCTCGTGATTCACCGGCCTCGGCCTCCCAAAGTGCTGGGATTACAGGCATGAGCCACCTCGCCTGGCCTGACAACCCTGTTTTATAGACAGTAAATGGAAGGGAAGTGTAGGGAAGTGACTTGGTCACTCCTTTGCAGAGGGAAAGAGAAAGGGTGATCTCAGGCAGTGACAAGTGGGGAAGCTCCAAGGGAGGTAGATTAGGGGCAGTAAGGAAGTAGGAGGAGAACCAGGAGTCTGGCTGAAGAAAGTAGGCCCTGGCTTTCAGAAGCTGGCCCAGATCCCAGGATCCCTGTCAAGCTGCCCAAACCACACACTCAACTTCTTCCTGGTAGCTCCTGGGGGGCCAGATCTGGCAGGCTGAAAAATTCCTGGAGTGGTCTAGGCTGGGGCAGGGCTAGGCAGGGCCTAGGATGGAAGGAAAGAGATGGAGTGGGAGAAAGGGTGGGCTTACTGAGACCCCAGGACAGGGGTCAGCAGGCCAGCCCAAGCCAGGGATAAGGAGTAAATACCTCATCGCATGTGGTATGCAAAATGAAGCTGAAGATAAGGGGGTGTGTTCTTTAGGACCGGACAGAAGGAAGCAGTGGATTTAGGGCCTCCTCAGCTTACAGAGAGTGAATAGTATTGTGTGCCTCTGGGAAAGAAAGGCCAGACAGGTAGGGGGAGTGACCCAGTCTGTCCTCATTTTATACAAGGGAGGAAGCTGAGGTTCAGAGAAGTGACCTGCCCAAGGTGACAGGTGAATAATCTATGGGTCCCTGGACCTCTAACTGAGTGCTCCTTCTCTGGAGATAGGACTCTCAGCCCTGACACTTGCTGAGCCTGGAGGCTGAGTGTGCTTTTCTTGGCTCATGCTGGGCTACAGGACTGGGGACCTGCGTGCACCTGCTCCCTGCAAGGACTGCCAGGATTGAGGTCTGAGGGGCTGGGTATGTGAACATTGCCACAAACCTATTGGAAGGCGGGGACTCGTGTTTCATTCCACTCTGGTGCTCCAAGTGCTAATCCTGCCTCTGCCACTTTACCTCTCTGGGCCTGTTTTCTCATCTGTGAAATGTGGGCTAATATTAATTGCTACCATTTATTGACACAGCACTTAGTCTGTGCCAGGCACCAGTTATTCCTTTAATCTTATGCCAATTTTACAAAGGAAGAAATTGAGGCCAGAGAGGTTAAGTAATTTGCCCAAAGTTGCACAGCTAGTACACTGCAGAATCAGGATGTAAACCTAGTCCCCACATGAGGTCTCAGAGGTTGCAGTGAGAATTAAGTGAGACAGTAAGTAAAGGGCCTCACTCAGTGAGAGTCCAGGAGAGGGTGGGAGTCCTGTTTCTCAGCCTGGAGTAGAAGCACTGGGACCATACAGTATACTATGGGCAGTGCCAAAGGAGGCCACGGTCTGGGTGGTGGAACCCAAAGGCACCCCTGAAGAGCCTGGGAGGGGGCCGGAGAAGGTAGCATGGAGGAGAGCTGCCTGAGGCAGAGTAGCACTTGTAAAGATGTCTAGAGCTCTCCAGGGAGCTGGGCTGAGTGGTAGCATGGGGCCCAGGCTAAGAGTGCTGTTCTTTGTGGCCTGTGGGTAGACCTGATGGTATCTGCTTGACCCACAGGTCCCAGTGCCCCTCCACACCTATTGGCCCTGAGAGCCCTGGCAGAGCAGGGAAGCAGCAGTGGGGAACCTAATTGGCTCTGAGTAACCTCTGGCAGGTTTGGGGGCCTCTGGGGACCACAGTTCCCCACCCGCACCAAGGGACAGCTGCTGGCCCTTGCCCCCCACCACCACTCTGAAGCACCATCACTCAGGCTTTGCTGCCACAATGTGGACACAGGGGGAACTGCAGCAGCAAGCGCCTCACACCTAACTAGAGGCCCTGACACCACCCCAGCCCGTAGCTTTCAGTCTTTCACCAAGACAGTGGTTTTCTTCTCTTTTTTTTTTTTTTGAGACGGAGTTTCGCTCTCGTTACCCAGGCTGGAGTGCAATGGCGCGATCTCGGCTCACCGGAACCTCCGCCTCCTGGGTTCAGGCAATTCTCCTGCCTCAGCCTCCTGAGTAGCTGGGATTACAGGCACGTGCCACCATGCCCAGCTAATTTTTGTATTTTTAGTAGAGACGGGGTTTCACCATGTTGACCAGGATGGTCTCGATCTCTTGACCTTGTGATCCACCCGCCTCGGCCTCCCAAAGTGCTGGGATTACAGGTTCTTTTTTTTTTTTTGAGACAATTCCGCTCTTGTCATCTAGGCTGGAGTGCAGTGGCATGATCTCAGCTCACTGCAACCTCTGCCTCCCAGGTTCAAGGGATTCTCCTGCCTCAACCTCCCGAGTAGCTGGGATTACAGGCGCCTGCCACCATATTCAGCTAATTTTTGTATTTTTAGTAGAGATGGGGTTTCGCCATGTTGGCCAGGCTGGTCTCCAACTCCTGACCTCAGGTGATCCGCCCCCCTCGGCCTCCCAAAGTGCTGGGATTACAGGCGTGAGCCACCGCACCCGGCCAAGACAGTGGTTTTGTCATTGACTTGACTGTCCTCTGCACAGCAACTCGTTATCCTACATCTGATCACATCCCTCCTCTGCTCGAAATTCTCTGTAGGAATCTAGTGGTGTGCTGGAGCCCCTTGCAAGAGCCAAATGGCAAATTTTCAAGAATTCTTGCGAGTCACTTGTTAAAGTCATTAAAAATTAGATTATATGGCCAGGTGCAGTGCCTTATGCCTGTAATCCCAGCAGTTTGGGATTCCAAGGTGGGCGGATCATCTGAGGTCAGGAGTTCGAGACCAGCCCGGCCAACATGGCGAAACCCTGTCTTTACTAAAAATACAAAAATTAGCCGGGCGTGGTAGCACATGCCTGTAATCCCAGCTACTTGGGAGGCTGAGGCAGGAGAATTGCTTGAACCCAGGGGGCAGAAGTTGCAGTGTCCGAGATTGTGCCACTTCACTCCAGCCTGGGCAAAAAGAGAAAAAAATTCCTCAAAACAAAAAAATTATTATATAAAATTAAAATTCTATCAAAAACTAAAGTTAATATTAAAAACTAAGCATTTCCTACTTATTTTGCTACATTTTCCTGTTATCTGTGCTCTTTGATTTCATCTATTGTATCTGTATGGTGGAAACACTATATATTAGGGTGTTACTGCACATTTCTTCACAGCTCCATGTTCACTGACCTTACCTTGATCAGTTGAAATCAGCCATGATAAGAGTACTTACACCATAAAAATTGGCAAACACCACGAATTGAGTTTAAATAATCCTTGATTTTCCTTATTATTTTTATGAAATGGGAGGTCTCACAATGTTGCCCAAGCTAGTCTCTTTTTGTTTTTATTTTTATTATTATTATTTTTTTTTGAGACGGAGTTTCGCTCTTGTTACCCAGGCTGGAGTGCAACGGCGCGATCTCGGCTCACCGCAACCTCCGCCTCCTGGGTTCAGGCAATTCTCCTGCCTCAGCCTCCCGAGTAGCTGGGATTACAGGCACGTGCCACCATGCCCAGCTAATTTTTTGTAATTTTAGTAGAGATGGGGTTTCACCATGTTGACCAGAATGGTCTCGATCTCTTGACCTCGTGATCCACCTGCCTTGGCCTCCCAGAGTGCTAGGATTACAGGTGTGAGCCACCGCGCCCGGCCTATTTTTATTTTTTAAAGACGGGGTTTCACCATGTTGGCCAGGCTGGTCTCGAACTCCTGACCTCAGGTGATCTTTCCGCCTCAGCCTCCCAAAGTGCTGGGATTACAGGCGTGAGCCACCGTGCCCGGCCAGCTAGTCTCTTTTCTTAAGACAAGAGTCTCGTTCTGTCACCCAGGCTGGAGTGCAGTGGCGCGATCTCGGCTCACTATAAACTCCGCCTCCCGGGTTCAAACGATTCTCCTGCCTCAGCCTCCCAAGTAGTTGGAATTACAGGCATGCACCACCATGCCCACCTAATTTTTTGTATTTTTAGTAGAGATGGGGTTTCACCATGTTGACCAGGATGGTCTCAATCTCTTGACCTCGTGATCCACCTGCCTTGGCCTCCCAGAGTGCTGGGATTACAGGCGTGAGCCACCACGCTCGGCCAGCCCAAGCTAGTCTT
Source organism: Aotus nancymaae (assembly GCF_030222135.1). Classification (NCBI taxonomy): domain Eukaryota; kingdom Metazoa; phylum Chordata; class Mammalia; order Primates; family Aotidae; genus Aotus; species Aotus nancymaae. Next base: position 8,445,462 of record NW_026988430.1, on the reverse strand, counting down.
GAACCCCTAGACTCAAGCAATCTTCCTGCTCAGCCTCCTGAGTGGTTGGGAATACAGGTTGTAGTGCTGTGTGCCCAGCTCTATTGTTTTCTAGACCAGTACCAATTAACAGAAATATAATGCAAGCCACATATATAATTTTCATTCTCGAGAATCAAGATTTAACAGTACAGAAAACAGGTGAAATTAATTTAAATAGCATTTTTTTTTTTGAGACAGTCTCGCTGGAGTGATATGAAGCGATCTCAGCTCACTGCAACCTGCACCTCCCAGGTCTAAGAGATTCTCCTGCCCCATCCTATTTGATTTAACCTATTAACCTACTATGTCCCAACTTAACATATGTCCAAAATAGTATCTTCTTTTGTTGTTTTGTTTTGAGATAAAGTCTTACTCTCTCACCCAGGCTGGAGTGCAGTAGTGTGATCTTGGCTCACTCCAATCTCTGCCTCCTGGATGCAAGCCTCCTGGGTTGCTGGGTTTACAGGCGAGCACCACCACAACTGGCTGATTTTTGTACTTTTAGCAGAGACGAGGTTTCAGCATGTTGACCAGGCTGGTCTCTAACACCTGACCTTAAGTAATCCGCCTGCCTTGTCCTCCCAAAGTGTTGGGATTATAGGTGTGAGCCACTGCGCCCGGCCCAATATAAACTTCTTAATGATTTACATTGTTTTTTCATACTAACTCATCAAATTCTGGCATTTTACACTAAAAGCACATTTCAATTCGAACTAGCCACATTTCAAGTGCTCAATAGCCAAGTATCAGTCGCTCCTGTATTGAAGAGCACAGGTCTAGATTTAAGAAAGTGATGAAGAAAAATATTAATGAGATTAAATTTAAAAGTACTGCTGAGGCTGAGAAATTTTAATCCAACTAACATTTGAGGAGGAGAAAGCAGTAGGTGATGTATCGATATATGATTTTTTTTTTTGAAAGAAAGAAAGAAAAATAAAGAAGAGGAGGAAAAAGGAAGAGAAAGAGAGAGAGAGAATGGGATTATTGCTTTCTTGCCCAGGCTAGAATGCATTTTAGTAATAGGTATTGAAAACCTCTTTTATACCAATAATTATACTTGATGTAAACAGGAAGGAATAAGGGAAGAAAATAACAAACGAGCAGCCAACCAATATTTCACTTAAACCTATGAAATGCTATGCGATTACTGAGGAGTGATTTACTTCCAATTATGTAGTCACTTTTGGAATAGGTGTGAGGTGGTAATGTGTGTTTTGTGTATTTGAAGTGGAGAGTTCTATAAATGTTTATTAAGTTTACTTGTTCCAGGTCTGAGTTCAAGTCCTAAATGTCCTTGTTAATTTTCTGTCTCATTGATCTATAGAATCATTAGCTCTTCTTGTTACATTGATCCTTTTGCCATTATATAATGTCCTTCTTTGCCTCTTTTGCTCTTTGTTGTTTTAAAGTCTACTTTATCAGAGGCGAGAATTGCATCTCCTGCTTTTTATTTATTTGTTTATTTTTACTCTCTGATTGGTTGATAAATCTTCCTCCTTCTCTTGTTTTGAGTCTTCGTGTATCGTTGCATGTGAGATGGGTCTGGATGCAGCATACCAATGGGTTTTGGCTTTTTATCCGATTAGAATATATATAACTTTAATACTGGCATTTGATGCTAGCTGGCTGTTTTGCCCATTAGTTAGTGTAAATTTTTCGTTGTGTTGATGTTCTTTTCTTTTTGATATATTTTTGGAAAGGCTGATATTGGTTGTTCCTTTATATGTATAGTGCTTCTTTCAGAAGCTCTTGTAAAGCAGGCCTGGTGGTGGTGAACTCTCTAAGTACTTGTTTGTTTGCAAAGGATTTAATTTTTCCTTCGATTATAAAGCTTAGTTTGGCTGGATAGGAAATTCTGGGTTGAAAGTTCTTTTCTTTAAGGATATTAAATATTGGTCCCCACTCTTTTCTGGCTTGTAGGGTTTCTGCTGAGAGATCTGCTGTAAGTCTGATAGGTTTCCCTTTATGGGTAACCTGACCTTTCTCTCTGGCTGCCCTTAGTATTTTCTCCTTCATTTCAACCCTAATAAATCTGGCAATTATGTGCCTTGGGGTTGGTCTTCTTCAAGAATATCTTTGTGGTGTTCTCTGTATTACCTGGAGTTGGATATTACCCTGCCTTGCCAGGTTGGCAAAGTTTTCCTGAATGATATCCTGAAGAGTATTTTCCAACTTGGATTCATTCTCTTCATCACATTCAGGTACACCTATCAAACGTAAATTAGGTCTTTTCACATAGTCCCATATTTCCTGGAGACTTTGCTTATTCCTTTTCATTCTTTTTTCTCCAATCTTGTCTTCTCGTTTCATTTCACTGAGCTTGTTCTCGACTTCTGATATCTTCTACTTGATCAATTCGACTGTTTAAACTTGTGCATGCTTCGTGAAGTTCTCGTGTTTTTCAGCTCCATCAATTCACTTATATTCCTCTCTAAATTATCCATTCTTGTTAATATTTCGCCAAACCTTTTTTCAAGGTTCTTAGTTTCTTTGCATTGGGTTATAACAAGTTCTTTTAATTCACAGAAGTTTCTTATCACCCACGTTTTGAAACCTGCTTCTGTTATTGGAACACACTCGTAATCTATTAAGCCTTGTTCCGTTACTGATGAGGAATTGCGATCCCCTGTAGAGGGAGAGGCATTCTGATTTTGAGTATTCTCTGCCTTTTTACACTGATTTCTTCCCTTCATTATATATTTATCCGTCTGTTGTCTTTGTAATTACTGACTTTCTAACTAGGTCTCTGAGCAGACGTCAAACTTGTTGATTCCCAGCGCCGAAATCTGAGCAATCCACTGCGCCGGCCAAAACAGCGGTGTTAAGATTGACGGTGCTTTTCTGCCCGGGAATCTCTGGACTCTGCACCAAAAACTGGCGTGCTAAGGCACCAGCAAAACCGCCGCGCCGGCCACAAGAGTCACCCTGGCAACATGTGGGGCTCCTCTGCTGGGAATCTCCTGGTCCGTGAGCAACAAATATTCGTCTGAAAGTGTGGCGTCCTCTTGTTCTCTGCGCTTTCACTGGGAACTACGAGCCCGAGCTGCTAGTGATCAGTCATCTTGGATCTGATTTTTTTTTTTTGAGACAGAGTCTCACTGTCGCCAGGGTGGAGTGCAGTGGCATGATCTCGGCTCACTGTAACTTCCACCTTCCAGGTTCAAGTGATTGTCCTGCCTCACCCTCCAGAGAAGCTGCGACTATAGGCGCACATAAAACCGAGCTAATTTTTGTATTTTTAGTAGAGATGGGGTTCCACCATGTTGGCCAAGATGGTCTCGATCTCTTGACCTTGATTATCTGGCCATCTGGGCCTCCCAAAGTGCTGGGATTACAAGCGTGAGCCACTGCGCCTGGCCGATATATCAGATTTAACGGCAATAACTTTATTGGGAGAAGGGCAATAGGGGATGATCCATGGCCTTCACAAATATCAGGTCTTTATCCCTGGGACCTGTGATTGTCACCTCATAAGGAAAATGGGGCTTTCTTTTTCTTTATTTTCTGCTCACTCCCATCCTGGAAAACGAGTCTTTCAGATGTAATTAAAGATCATTACATAGGGGACTGGGTACAGTGGCTCACACCTGTAATCTCAGTGCTTTGGTAGACCAAGGCAGTAAGATCACTTGATGCTGGGAGTTTGAGACTAGCCTGGGCAACACAGTGTGACCCATCTTCTACAAAAAAAAAGTTTAGCCCAGGCGCAGTGGCTCATGCCTGTAATCCCAGCACTTTGGGAGGCCGAGGCGGGTGGATCACCTGAAGTTGGTAGCTCGAGACCAGCCTGATCAACATGGAGAAACCCGGTCTCTACTAAAAATACAAAATTAGCCAGGTGTGGTGGCGCATGCCTGTAATTCCAGCTACTTGGGAGGATGAGGCAGGAGAATTGCTTGAATCCAGAGGTTGCAGTGAGTCAAGATCGCGCCATTGCTCTCCAGCCTGGGCAACAAGAGCAAAACTCTGTTTCAAAAAAAAAAAAAAAAAATGGCCAGGTGCAGCGGCTCACGCCTGTAATCCCAGCACTTTGGGAGGCTGAGGTGGGTGGATCACAAGGTCAGGAGTTTGAGATCCGCCTGGCCAGTATGGTGAAACCCCATCTCTACTAAAAATACAAAATCATTAGCCAGGCATGGTGGCACATGCCTATAATCCCAGCTACTCAGGAGACTGAGGCAGGAGAATTGTTTGAACCTGGAGGCAGAGGTTGCAGTGAGCTAAGATTGGGAAGTTGGGCAACAGAGTCCTGCTCTGTCCCCAAGCAGCAGGCTGGAGTGCAGTGGTGTGATCTCGGCTCACTGCAACCTCCACCTCCCGGGTTCAAGTAATTCTCCTGCCTCAGCCTCCCGAGTAGCTGGGACTACAGGTGCATGCCACCACACCCATCTAATTTTTGTATTTTTAGTAGAGATGGGGTTTCATCATGTTGGCCAGGATAGTCTTGATCTGTTGACCTTGTGATCCACCTACCTCGGCCTCCCAATGTGCTGGGATTACAGACGTGAGCCACCGAGCCTGGTCTTTTTTTTTTTTTTTTTTTTTTAATTAGGGTGTAGTGGTGCATGTACACCTGTAATATCAGCTACTTGGCAGGCTGAGTGGGGAGGGTTGTCCATGCTGATCTTGATCTTGCCCATACTGATCTTGAACTCCTGAGCTCAGGAGTTCAAGACTGCAGTGAGTCAAGACTGTGCCACTGCACTCCACCCTGGGTGACAGAGGGGCCCTAAATCCAATCATGAATGTCCTATTAGGAGAGAGACAGAGGCCAGGCACTGTGGCTGACAACTGTAATCCAGCAGTTTGAGAGGCTAAGGCAGGAGGATGGTTTGAATCTGGCAGGTCAAGGCTGCAGTGATCTGTGATGCTGACATTGCACTCCAGCCTGGGTGACAGTGAGACTCTGTCTTAAAAAAAAAAAAAAAAAAAAAGGCAGAAGGAGACATGGTACACAGAGGCCACGTGACCATGGAGGCAGAGACTGGAATCGGCCTATTCCCAAGTCAAGGAATGTTAACAGCCACCAGAAGCTGTCAGAGGAAAAGAAGAGGTTTTCTACTAGGCAGCCAAGTCTTGATTCAGCTCAGGGACAGTGATTTTGAATTTCCCAGAATTTGAGAGAATTAATTTGTTTTAAGCCACCAGAGCTGTGGTAACTTGTGGCAGCCACAGGAAACTAATACAAGCAGGTATGATGCAAGTCCCTTTGTCACATCATGGTTGAATCACAACCACAGGCAGACTACAAATACAGTAATTCAGCAAAAAGAACTAAAACAGCTTTCTGTGAGAAAAGATTGGTTATATGGAATTTATATGAGCATACGTTTTAATAATTTATATGCTACGCTTCACGTCAGTACAAGTTTATAACGTTATGCATTTATGACATCATATACCAGGTCTGTCTTCTATCTCCAGCACCGCACAATCTTGGCTCACTGCAACCTCTACCTCCCATGTTCAAACGATTCTCCCACCTCAGCCAGCCTCCCGTTATCTGGGACTGCAGGCATGCACCACTATACTCAGCTAATTTTTGTATTATTAGTAGAGATGGGGTTTCACCATGTTGGCCAGGCTGCTCTCAAACTCCTGACCTCAAGTAATCTGCCCGCCTCGGCCTCCCAAAGTGCTGGGAACACAGGCATGAGTCACACCGCACCTAGCCGGACACTATTTTTTGAATGCACGAATGTGACTTTCGACCAGTCAACTTCTCTGGCTCAGTTTCCCCTTCCACACAAAAGGGTTGGAGGAATGGGATGGGCTCCTAGTGGGGTGAGGGATGGTACAAGCTATTAGAGCACCTACTGTGAAGAAGACTGGGCTGGGGACAGGGGTTGACAGGACTCAGCACCTGGCCTGGGGCCCTCGGAGATGGCTGGGAACAGGCAGATTCAGAGTCAGATGTGGGGTTCTAGAGACTACTCAGAGGATTACGTTACAGAGATAGGGTGCCACTGTGCAGGTACAGAGATGGCAGGAACTGCTAGGGCCAAAGCCCCCTTCCCTAACCCTCCTAACTCTCCATACTACAAGGGCCTTTTTCACCCAAGGGTTGGGAAGAGGATGAATCTTTTTTGAGATAGGGTCACCCAGAATGGAGTGCAGTGGCACAATCTTGGCTCATTACAGCCTTGACCTCCTGGGCTCAAGTGATCCTCCCACCTTGGCTTCCGAAGTAGTGAAGTAGCTGAGACTACAAGTGCATACAACTACAGCTGACTAATTTTTGTATTTTTTGAAGAGACAGGGTTTTGCTATGTTGCCCATGCTGGGACCACAGGTGTGAGCCGAGTCTGACTTTTTAACAGCAATGAAAAAAGAGGGAGACACACACATACACAGTTGGATGACATTCTGCAAATCACTTTCCCTCAGATCTAGTGTTTCCTTCTCCAGGGATCCAAGGTTCACTCTGCCTAGCCCAGGGTCTACCCCTCCAGGCCCAACTAGCCACAAGACCACACTGAGACTCTGACCCTTCTCTCTTCATACCCTCGCACTAGTTTTCAGACTAAGCCTGGGCCAGTTACTTGCCCCACACTGGAGTCTCTCTTTTCTGGTAAATGAGGAGGTAAGTAGCTTATCCAAGTTTCCACAGAAAGAATTTGGTCAAACAGACTGGCTCTGAGCACCAGAACAGAGTAAGAGAGATTCTAGGTGGAAGCCCTTTACCAGGCACAGGGAGCCAGATCTGAGGTCTGGAGGAACTAAAGCTCTCTGGGCCCCAGGCCTTACCCACTGAAAAACATCTGCTTCATGCCAGTACCTGTATTCCACACTCTATCATGAGCATCTATCATAATGAGGGACCAGAATTTTGCTCACTACTGGGGTCCCAGTGTGGCCTGGTATACATTAGGAATGCAAGTATTTTTTTTTTTTTCTTTTTGCGACAGTCTGGTTCTGTTGCCAGGCTGGAGTGCAGTGGTGTGACCTCAGCTCACTGCAACCTCTGCTTCCCAGGTTCAAGCAATTCTCCTGCCTCAGCCTCCTGAGTAGCTGGGACTACAGGCGCACACCACCACACTCAACTAATTTTTATATTTTAGTAGAGACGGGGTTTCACTGTGTTGGCCAGGATGGTCTTGATCTCTTGACCTCGTGATCCACCCACCTCTGCCTCCCAAAGTGCTGAGATTACAGGTGTGAGCCACTGCGCCTGGCGGAACTCAAGAATTTTTTTTTTTTTTTTTGAGACAAGGTCTCGCTCTGTCACCCAGGCTGGAGTGCAACGGCACAATCTCGGCTCACTGCAACCTCTGCCTCCCAGGCTCAAGCAATTCTCATCTCAGCCTCACGAGTAGCTGGGACCACAGGCGCACACCACTGCACCTGGCTAAATTTTTATATTTTTAGCAGAGATGGGGTTTTGCCCAATTGTCCATGCTGATCTTGAACTCTTGAGCTCAGGTGATTCACCTGCCTCAGCCTCCCAAAGTGCTGGGATTACAGGTGTGAGCCACTGCGCCTGACCAAGTATTTAACGAGCAAAATCACTTGCATATTTTATACAAAAGCCAGGTTCTCCCTTGCCTTTATGCCTGCCATTTCCCCCTTCACCAGCACCAGCCTTTCAGTGATCGCCTCTGAAAGAGGGGCTTCCAGAATTCTGGAGGGTGTGGTCCCTGGGCACTCGGACATCATAGTCTATGAAGTTCACCCTCCTTGGAGTGGGAGAAAGAGCAGTGGGCAGAGGGCAAATCCACCTTCAGCCATAAGCCCAAGGATGGGCATAAAGGAGGCCCAGTGTCCACGACCAATCAACTCCTCTGGGACGCTGGTGGGCAACCGACATCGGCCTCCCCAACCCCTGTTCCAAGTTAAGAAAGTAAAGGGATTAAGGAAGCACCAAAGGCAAGTCCTCTCTTACAACAACATCAGACAACTGTTTCAAAATATATTAGATTTGGTTTTTATTGTAGAGCACACATATCAGGGCAAAGTGCTGCACACACAACTACAAATCATTTTTGGGAAAAAAGCTGTAAAAAAAATAAAACTGCAACTGCTTTAATTATGCAGTCCCGACTTGAGAAATCCACGCTGGGAAAGGAGTTCTGGCCCCTGAGAGGGGCTTCTTGATGGTGGCTGCCCCAGATTTCTGCAGCCTATGAGGTCTCAGGCCCAGACCTCTGTACACAAAGCCCCAAAGTGGTGGTAGCCTGGCTGCTAGGAGGACCTCTGCTCTTGGCAAGCCTGAGTCCTGGCCTGGCTGACAAGAAGACATTCCTAATGAATCTAGATCCACAAAACCTTGCTGCCTTCCAGGATCCGAGTGGGTAGAAACTACCAAAGACTTTACGTTTTTTCTGATTATTATTTTTTTAAAGCCCCTTCACCAACTCCCACGCTCTGAGGCAGAAGAGGCACCAGCCCAGTCTGCAGGCCTGAGCTCTGGCCTTAAATGCATGCTGCTGGCGGACAGAGCAGGCAGGCGCCTTCCTAGAAGGATGACATGAAGAGAAGGCCCAAGCTGGCCAATGGAGAAGGAAAGGGAAAGGAAGAAGCCAGGAGACCAAAGGGCGGAGGGGAACTCAAAACAAAACAAAAACCCTACCACACACCACAACAATTTTCCATACCCCAAATGCTAGACTTGGAAGGACACCAGTCCCTCTAGCTAGAAACAATTCCTAAAACTGACCCAACGTGGCAAGTCTAACTGTTCCAAATAATCACACACATATGCTCAAAAGGAGCAACCAGCAAAGAAGTGTGCTCTTGACAAGAGAGATCAGGACCACTGCATTAGCCCCTCGGCAGCCCAAGGAAATGTGGACAGAGCAGGCTAGTGGGTGTGGGTGGAGGAAGCCTGGGGGGCTTAACAAATAGCTTTGGGATGTCAGGGGCTGGCACTGTTTAAGCCCTTGCCCAGGCAACCTGAACAACTCTGTCGCAGGAGGAAGAAAGGGTGTTTGCATGAGCTTGCAGGGTGTGGACGGCAGGTGAGAAGTGGAGAACAGCAGGCGCAATGTAGAGCCCGTGAGGCTCCAGACCTCAACCAAGTGCAGACATCAGTGGAGGAAAGGGGCAGGCAGAAGACTGAACTTTGTTTAGAACACTGCGAAGATTTACACTGAAAGCAAAAGAATTTTCTTAACCAAAATATTTTGTTGCTTTTAAATAAACCCAGCCTGATATAGCCTCACTTAAAGATGGCTGCTCTGCTCCACCACCTCTACCAGCCACTCTAGCATCAGCCTCTGTCCCCTACAGATGCCAACAGCCTTTCCATCCATACCAAGACTATGAGAACCTAGGTCCTGGCCAATTCTATTCCTCAGCCTTAACAGGCAACAAAACCAAGGAAAAATATATAGAATCAAAAAATAAAACACCCCCCCTCCCGCCAAAAAACAAAAACAAAACCCTCAAAACAAAAGGAGGGGCACTACATAGGATTAGCCAGAGTTCCCAGGAGGGCGGCAGGTAGACCTCAGTGCCGCCGCATCTTCACCTTTCGGGCAGGGCTGCCTGCCGCCTCAGAGCAGTCCTCTGAGGACTCGTAGGACTTGCGCCAGTAGTTCTCAGAGCTGAAGCTACCCCTCCGCCGGTGTGTGGGCAGCAGCACTGAGCGCCGGTTCTCTTCCTTGTCCATCTCCAGGATCCGTGGCCTGCAAGGAAAGGGAGGTAGGGCATTATCTGAGGCTAGCAGAAGGGGCCTGGCTTTACTGCTGTACTTGGTCTCATCCTTGGGATGGGTCATTCCAGCTCAGTGGTCCTCAATGAAGGGTAGTCCTGGCAGAGGCCCTGGTATTGGAGGTTCTTGCCCACTAAGTGCCAGTGACCACCTCAGTCTTTGGGACATTTCCCAATTACCCTGTGGGGTCTGCCTGGCTCGGAGTCTGGTGCCCCAGGACACTGCAAGGGCTCCTGGACAGATGTCTTCCCTACCACAGCCTCAAGACCCTGCATGGTTCTGCCACCTACCTTTACTTCCCAACCCTACCCACTTTCTCTCTCACAGGCCTCCCAACACCCCCTTTTCTACACACCAACCCCATGAAACCACAAAGCTCTTTTCTGTCTCAGGGTTTAGCCCATACAGTATTTCCCCCCTAGAATGCTCTTCCATGTCTTTCTTACCCTTTTGAAATCTACTTAAAGGTTACCTCTTCAGAAACCTTCCTTAACACTTAAAAAATTTTTTGTTAAATTATCTCCTCAAATTCCTTTTATCCAACTCTTTTTGCAGTAAGTCCCTAGTTCACTATCATCCAAGTCCCAAGATTCCTTCCTGACATCTAAGTATAATTCTACACGGGCATCTGTCTGGGTGAGACTGAACAAGGAAAATCATGGGAAAGCCATGATATTCCCATTTCTAAGTCTCTGCCTGACCCCTTCTCTCTCGGAGTACAGGCAGTTGGCCAGGGTTAGGTGGGAATGTCACCAATGCCACCAACCCAGAGGAACCAGACATTAAGCTTTTGAAAGGGTGAGCAAGCCAAGGCTCCTAAACAGCCTGCCCCAGGCTTCTCCACACATCTCACCCTGCAGCCAGGTCATGGGGCTGCTTTGCTGGCCTTTGCTGAGGGTCCTAAGCTGAGTACCTGTGGGCAGCATCAGGGTCTGCCTTGCGGTGGGACCGCTTGGGTTTCAGAGCAGGGTCCCTGTTGTTTCCTGACAGGCGATCTGAAGCATAGCTGGGTGGTAACACGGAGCTGCTCAGGGACTTTGTTTCCAACCGGGGTGCATCTAATCTCGTCCTGCAAAGGAAACATGCATGGGGTCACCAAAGGGCCTCTCTGGTGAAGGTGTGGGGAACCATCAAACCAATTCTCTGGCTAGGCCAAGTGGGAGCCAGCTGGACCTGGAATCCAGTTAGTCTCTGCTCTGTACCTCAATTTCCTTGAGTTTCAACTAGAGATTGTCTAATTGACTTTCAAAGATCCTCCTCAAGTCCACGTTTAGGAGTAAGGAATGGGAACATTTCTGTTTAGAGACTCCCAATGATAGGTTGTGCTACCCTAGGAGAAAGATACCAGGGCTCGGTCTCAGCTGAACAAAGCAGCCTCACCTTACTCCACTTGGACCCAAAGGTTCTCTGGGGCCATCTACTTCACTTGCCAGAGGACCAAAGGCCCCACTCGTAGGTCCCAACACAGGAAGGATCCCTGGTCCAGACCTGTAGAGGGGCTGGAGAGAAAGAGAACTGAAGCTACCCTATCTTCTCACTGCACAGACAGGGATGCTGAGACTGAGTGGCAGAGCCAGGGTGGGGAACCTAGGTCCACCACACAATCATAAACAGGTACCTGGCAGTTTCTGCTCATTCCAAGATGCTGACAAGGTAGAGGCCAGAGGGCTTTTGAAGGCACAGTCCCCACCCAGCACCAGGTACAAGGCTTCAAGGAATGCAATGCCTAGTAAAGGGAAGGCATACGAATACAGATGAGGAAGAGGATGATGGAGAAGCTGGGTAGAGATAACTCAGGGCAGTGATCCAAGTCCTTCATGAAGCCAGACCAAAAGGGAGCTGGCCTGGAAAACCTCAGAGAAGCCCTTAGGCTCCTTGTGTGGTACAGAGAAGGCTGGCAAGTCAGGCAGGTAGAAGCAAAGGGCAGGAGAAGGACCCATGTAACAGACTGGGTGGGAAGTGATGGGCCGCAACTAGCAGAGGCCCTGAAGGTTATCTTTTTCAGGGTCTGCTAAACACAAAGTAGTAACTTAGTTCTGAAGTAGGGGCTGTGGTCAGGGCAGGACTCTAAGGATACTACTCACCAGGATCCTAAGGGAAAGTAAGCAGGAGGGAAATCCAAGAATTGCCTTGGGCTAAGCTGCTTGATATCCTTGGTAACAACTATATCTGGTCCTCACAGTTCCCCCCATTCCTCATGGCTGCTTCCTCACCTTCCACTGGCTGGCCTGCCATACATAGATGGGAAGGATCAGAAAGGCAGTAAGTCATGCACCCTGCAAGTCTCAGGGAAAAGTTTAAAGCCAAAGTGAGACTTAAAGCCTGACAGGCAATAGTTACTCCGAACCTGGGCAGGGTATCTCTCTCCTAAAGGAAGCAGGGGCATCTCCTTCTTCCAGCTGGGAACCAATATTCTGATGCCTCAGGCCCAAACTGGTGGGTAGGTAGGTAGGACAGGCATCCCTATCCCTTTGCTTTGGCCTTGCAGAGGGGGATGCCAGAAGGCCCAGCTGCAGCAAGTGGCCCTCTAGTCTCAGGCTCCACTCTGGACTGCTCCAGACTCATGGATGCAGAACCTAGCACCAAGAGGAGGAAGATCTAGTCTTGGCACTACTACTCAGAGTCCAGGGTAATCACAATCCTTCCTCAGGACTCAGTTTCCCCATATGAGCAAAGGACAGAAATGGGACTGGCTCTGTCTTCTTTCAGCTGAAAGTCTAAGGAATTGAAGGCAAGTTGCCTCCTTCAAGGCTGGAATTCTCTGGGTAGAGGTGGTACTGGGCAACTACCAAAGATGAGGATGTGAAATAGAATTGCTCTTTAAAAAAAAAAGTGTTTTGCTCTGTCACCCAGTCTGGAGGACAGTGGTATGATCACAACCATAACTCACTGTAGCCTTAAACTCTTAGGCTCAAGGGATCCACCTGCCCAAGCCTTGCAAGAAGCTGGGACTACAAACATGGGCCACCATGCTGGGCTAATGGTTTTTATTTTTTGGAGAGACAGGGTACCACTATTTTGCCTAGACTGGTCTCTAACTCCTCTAAGCGATCCTCCCACCTCAGCCTCCCAAAGTGTTGAAATTACAGGTATGAACCATTAAGCCCAGGTCCTGATGAGCTTTTTATTTTCATTTTTTCTTTTTTTGAGACAGGGGCTCATTCTGTCGCCTAGGCTGGAGTGCAGCGGCATGATCTTGGCTCACTGCAACTTCAAGAGATACTCCCATCTCAGTCTTCTGAGTAGCTGAGATTACAGGTACATGCTGCCATACTCAGCTAATTTTTATATTTTCAGTAGAGATGGCATTTCACCATGTTGGCCAGGCTGGTCTCTAACACTTGGGCTCAAGTGATCTGCCCACTCCAGCCTCTCAAAGTGCAAGGTTTATAGGCATGAGCCATCATGCCTGGCCCAATGACCTTTACTTTACCAGGCCTTGTGCCACCAAGTTGAGAAGTCCAGGTGGCAGAGATAAGACTAAAATGTTAGCCATGCTTGACTTAAAGGACTCTAAGGGCCTCACTGAAGAAAGTCTCTCCTCTGGTACCCATAAAGCCAAGGCACCCCATATTCAGGGCAGGAAGGCCCCTGTGTGCCCCAAAAGCCCCAGTGAAGCCCTGGTGGGGGCACTCTGGAGTTGTTTCTTCGGATGAATAATGGATGGTAAGAAAAAAGCAGAGCCACCAAGATGAGAGCTCCTAACACATCCCCTGGGGCGTTACAAGTACATCTCATAACAGCTGGAGAATCTCCTGCCCTCCCTACACTTCCAAAAACTCACTAAGCTGCAGGATGCCAGGCTAGAGCTTAACTCCAAGCCCTGTGACCACCAGTAGCTTAACTTCAGAACATACCCCTGTTAAAAGGCAACCAACTCCCATGGCGCAGGCCAGGTCCTCAGGGTTTAGCAGAGAGTGCCACAAATTTGGATCCAGGAGGCCCAGTTCTAGTAGGTCTGGACCCAGGTCTCCTAAGGTGGCAACAGGAATGAAGATCAGTCAGTATTCAAAGATCAGAGCAAGGCACCTCAGACATGTGAGGTGAGGGTTGACCATGATACCCAGAGAGGTCACCCACAGTGTCAGAACAAAGCAGGGACAAGGGAGGTCACAACAAAGGATGGCTGTAGCACTAATATGTGAACCAAAGGGAAGGGACTGGGTTGATCTTATCCTACGTCCTTGAAAAAAGCTGCTGGGGTGAATTACTCCCCCTGTAGGGGTTGGAGAGCAAAGCTAAATCCTAGAGCAAGTCACTAGCTTGAGTCATAAAGCTACTACCTACTGATGGTTTCTGGGGCCAGGCACAGTGGCACACACCTGTAATCCCAGCACTTTGGGAGGCCAAGGTAGAAGGATTACTTGAAGCCAGGAGTTTCAGACCAACCTGGGAAACAAAGCAAGACCTTGTGTCTACTTAAAAAAAATAAAGGGCCGGGCACAGTGGCTCACACCTGTAATCCCAGCACTTTGGGAGGCTGAGGCAGGTGGATCACAAGGTCAAGAGATCGAGACCATCCTGGTCAACATGGTGAAACCCGTCTCTACTAAAAATACAAAAAATTAGCTGGGCATGGTGGCGCATGCCTGTAATCCCAGCTACTCAGGAGGCTGAGGCAGGAGAATTGCCTGAACCCAGGAGGCGGAGGTTGCGGTGAGCCGAGATCGCGCCATTGCACTCCAGCCTGGGTAACAAGAGCGAAACTCTGTCTAAAAAAAAAAAAAATATATATATATATATATATATATATATTTTTTTTTTTAAATTAAAAAATAAAGCGCAGGTGGGCCCTCCTCAGTGCAGCAGAGCACTGTGCAAGTGGTAGCACCACTATTTCTGGGAAAATGGAAAACCAGCCTGCACTCAGGCCACCATGACCCTCGAGCAAGGGGAGTCCCCACTCCATTACCAACTTCTCTCCTACTTCTGGCTCCACCTTCACCAAGCACCCTTGTGCTAAATGCCTGGCTTTCCAATAAAGCAAGGAGGCAGACAGAGACCAATGTTGTGGGCCTATCCAAGCACCCTCTGGCCAAATTAGTAACCTGGGCCCCTAGGGCTAACATCTAAGCTTCAGCACCTTTGAGTATCAGACTCCCACAAAGCTCAGGCCTGTACCTCGCTGGCTCTCCTGCAATAATACCCATTCTCCTCACGGGACTCTCCCCATCCATCTTCCACCAGCCTCCTGCCAACAGCAGGGCTTTCTTTAACCCCTACCCTGCTCTCTCCACAGAGCAGTTCTGAAAGGTGTTAACAGCTTGCTATGACCAGAAGAACCTAAAAGCACATGAAGTATATCACCTAAAAAGGAGGAGCCCCATGTACACGCTCCTGGGCTCCCAGAAGATCTCACCCATACACAGGCCAGCAAGATCTGTGTATGGGTGTCCAGGCCCCAAGTGGAGCATTTCTAAATCATTCAGACTAGTTACTACAATGTCATAACTTCAGTGCATACTGGCCAAGGTCCAGGAGCCAGGGCTCCATGCCAGCCCAACAAGAGGACCAGTATCACATCTCCCCAGCTTAGGCCTGGAAAGGTATCAATGTCATCCTCCCGTCTTGGAGGTCACTGAACGCCACACCTGGGGTTCCCCTACCTGGGTCACTGAACGCCACACCTCTGGGTTTCCCTTCCCTTCTACTCCATGTGCTTCTGCTCACACTATACCTCCACTGAGCACAGCCTTCCTCATCTGCTACCATCAAGATCAGAGAAGAGGTATGGTGAGGAAGAAGGAAGGTATGGTGAGAAAGAGAGAAGGTATGATGAGGAAGAGGCTAGGAGAAGCCCATCCAGTATTCACAAGTTTAACCACAACTTACTTATTTTTTAAATTTTTTGAAATGTCTCAATATATTTAATTACTTCTTGAAACACTTGGTTAATTTTTTAATTAAAAAAAAATTTTTTTTTTTTTTTTGAGACAGAGTCTCACTCTGTAGCCCAAGCTGGAGTGCAGTCGCATGATCTTGGCTCACTGAAACCTCTGCCTCCCGGGCTCAAGCGATTCTCATGCCTCAGCCTCCTGAGTAGCTGGGACCACAGGCACACGTTACCGTGCCCAGCTAATTTTTTGTATTTTAGTAGAGATGGGTTTTCACCGTGTTGCCCAGGGTGGGCTCAAACTCCTTAGCTCGGGCAATCCAAAGGCCTTGGCCTCCCAAAGTGCTGGGATTACAGGCGTGAGCCACCCTACCTGACCTAATTTTGTAAAGACAGGGCTTCACTTTTTTTGTCTGGCCTCAAGTGATACTCCTGCCTCGGCCTCCTCAAGTGCTGAGATTACTACAACTGCGACCACTGCACCCAGTCAGGAATAATTTAGAAGACAACCGAGTATTCACAAGTTTAACCACAAGTGCCCCAATTTACAGGTGCTCAGGTAAGATTGGATTCAGAGAAGAGTGGCAGAGCCATGGCAGAAGCCCAAGCCTGTCACCTCCCTGGTGATCCCATTGCCCCCATATTCCTTGGGCAGGCAACAGACACATCAGAACAGTCAGGCTGCCAAATGGACAAGGTGTATGCATGTGGACACAGACTTACTGAACCAGGGAACAAATGTGAGCTAAACCTAACCAGAGGAGACACAAATCATGATGAAAGGAGAAACACCAAGCCCTGGTCAGAGAATCCAAGAGCTAGCCACACCTCACCCCATTGCCGAAGAACAAGGTCCAGTGAGCCCTCCATTTCCTTCCACTGTGCATCTATCCACTGAGCCTTACATTCAGGTTAGGTCCAGCTTCTTCCAGCAGGGTTACCAACGATTACAGAGAAAAGACTTGCATGTTGCGTAGCTTGCTCTCGGTCAGTTGGGAGACAGGAGCATTCGGGGAAGTTTTAGGGGCGCTGATGCACCTCAAGAAGCCCACCAGTTTGTAGCTGCTGCCTCACCCTCCTCTCTGTAGAGTGCTCCTTAGATACTCAAAACACTTTCCCCAATTAGCACAGCTCTCTAATTGCACAGAAGAGGCAAGAAAGCCCTTCTATATTGGAGCTCCAGTTTACTAACTCAAAGCATACATCCCAATGACATATTGGGGGAAAGGGTGGGATATGGGGTACTCCACTGTGCAAACCACCAAGGGACCACAAGACCCAGGTTACAGATCTCACTCAGTCATTTACTGGCTAAGTTGTGAACCCAAACATTATAACACGAGGGACAGTCTGAGAATTCCACTTCTAGGGAGGCTCTTAAAAGGTCACTTGGCCAGGCGCAGTGGCTCACACCTGTAATCCCAGCACCTTGGAAGGCCAAGGCGGGCAGACCATGAGGTCAGGAGTTCGGGACCAGCCTGGCCAACATGGTGAAACCCAGTCTTTACTAAAACTACAAAAATTAGCTGGGCATTGTGGTGAACACCTGTAATCCCAGCTACTGGGGAGGCTGAGGCAAGAGAATCGCTTAAACCCACAAGGCGGAGGTTGTAGTTAGCCGAGATCATGCCACTGCACTCCAGCCTGGGTGACAGAGAAAGACTTTGTCTCAAAAAAAAAAATAAAAAAAAAAGGTCATTTTTGGCAGACAGGATGGCTCATGCCTGTAATCCCATAATCCCAGCACATTGGGAGGCTGAAGCGGGTGGATCATGAGGTCAGGAGTTCAAGATCAGCCTGGCCAACATGATGAAACCCGGTCTCCCCGTCTCTACTAAAAATCAACAAATTAGCCAGGTGTGGTGGTGGTGGGCACCTGTAATCCCAGCTACTCAGGAGGGTGAGGCAGAAAATTGCTTGAACCCAGGAGGTGGAGGTTGCAGTGAGCCAAGATCACGTCACTGCACTCCCGCATGGGTGACAGAGCGAGAGACTCTGTCTCAAAAAAAAAAAAAAAAAAGTCACTTCCAGCCTCCCTGTGAGAAATAAGGGTACACATATGTGCACGAAGACTTGGCACCACCCATGTTCACAGGAGCTGCATTTTGTCCAACCAGAAAGCACTTGGCAGCTGCCCACCCATTTTGTTCCATGAGGCCCTCAGAAAGACCTTGCCAGCTATGACTGACCTAAGCTGGTGACAGAGCCTCCAGGGTCTCTCCCAGCAGCCTGTGCAATCTTTATCTGAACTTATAAGAAGGCAGGACTGGCTCTAACTTCTCTACCATAAGCAGGGCCAGGCTCAATGCCTAGATTCTACCCACTGTAACACAACCTCACCAGAAGACATCAAATCAGTCAGGTACCTTCCAAGGCTACATCCTACTTATCTCTGGGCAATGCCTGGGCCAAGATGCTCCCCCAGCCCCCCCCCATTTTTTTTTTTTTTGAGGCAGAGTCTTGCTCTGTTGCCAGGCTGGAGTGCAGTGGTGTGATCACAACTAACTGTAAGCCCCACCTCCTGGGTTCAAGCGATTCTCCTGCCTCAGCGTCCTGAGTAGCTGGGACTACAGGCACATGCCACCACACCCAGCTCATTTTTGTATTGTTAGTAAAGACGGAGTTTCCATGTTGGCCAGGATGGTCTCAATCTCTTGATCTCGTGATCCACTTGCCTTGGCCTCCCAAAGTGCTGGAATTACAGGTGTGAGCCACCGGGCCTGGTCAATGCTCCCCCTTTTTAACTTGTCACAACCTGTGCTTTGCTAAGACAAGCCCCGTGTAGGTGCTACTCTGGAGCTGCTCCTCACTGGCCTGAATTGTTCTCCATACTAGCTGATGCCTCCTCTGGGATGCACCTAATGCTAGGCCCCGGATGAACTGGGATCTCCTTACTCCTACAGAATGCAGATTTAAAAATTCACAATAGCAAGCAAGTGTATGAGCTGTGACAGTCCAAACAGGGATGTGTGTGGGTGTGTGCTAAAAGGGCTTTAGGTGTGTATATGATGCTTTCTGCATGTCAAAATGGTCAACCTAAGCCATGAAGAATGACTAGGTTATTTGAGGAGTTGGTTATCATGTAGGTTATTTGGGAAGTTGAAGTATGAATCAGAAGATGAACTTGTTAGATGAGAAGGTACTCCCAACGGAGGCCACACTGCCACAAGAGTCCAGGACAAAAGTCCACGAACCATAATAGAAGGTGTAGATAGTTTAGAGCTCCCCACAGCTGTGTACTTCCCTAGCTCAGCTGCCTGGAGAAGCTGGGACATCTTCCCACTCCTCTCCAGTTCCCTTACACCAAAGCTCTGTGCTTCTGCCTTCCAGCCCAGTCTGTGAATGGCTCCTTGGCCGACTCAAGTCAGAAGGTAGAAGAGCCTCAGTCACCCAACAACAGCCATTCCCAAGGACAGGCCACTGCCAGGGGCCCAGCTGGTCAAAAAGCTTCCTAGGGAGCTGATTAATGGTGCAAACTCCTAGCTGTGCTAAGGAACATCTGACTCACCTGGACTGGGCAGCCAGGTATGGGAGTCACCATTCAAGAAAAAAGTAGGCTGAGTGCAGTGGCTCACACCTGTAATCCCAGCACTTTGGGAGGTCGAAGTGGGCAGATTACCTGAGTTTGAGACGAGCGTGGCCAATCTGGAGAAACCCCATCTCTATTAAAAATACAAAAAAAAATTAGCCGGACATTGTGGCGGTCGCCTGTAATCCCAACTACTCGGGAGGCTGAGGCAAGAGAATCACCTGAACTGGGAAGTCAGAGGTTGCAGTGAGCCAAGATTGCACCATTGCACTCCAGTCTGGGCGAGAGTGAAACTCCATCTCAAAAAAAAAAAAAAAAAAAGCAGCAGCCGGAAGACTGACACTCCAGCTATTGCCACTACCACCTGCACGTCCAGCTAAGATTTCCCCAAAATAAGCTATTTTGAGAGGCTGAGAGGAACACTTGGGAAGTTACTGCTCTGGTTCTATATAATATTAGAATTTCCTCTCCAGGTTCCTGGCCTGGGCTTGAACCCAGGATGCAACCCATCCCTGGCTGCAGTTGGAGGCACCACGTACAGCCTGAGAAGAAATGACCGGGGAGGAGAGGCTGGAAGAGTGCTACAGTCTGGACTCCATTATTTCTGAGTTCTGGCCTATGCTGGGAATCACAGAAAAATAAAGTATAAGGCAGATAAAAATAAAGTATAAGGCAGATAAAAACCATTCCCTTCCTCTGATCAATTATGGGAATATTCTTAGGCTAGAAAAGAGGCTGCCAACTACCAAGGTGACCCAAGTTTCTAGAGATCCCATATGTGTCCAGTGCTCTGCCTGTACCATAGGACTGTCCTACAGGTCTGGATCATACCCATCTACTACAGTTAAAACAGAGACTAAAAGTTTTGACCTGACAAAGTGGCAAAGCCACACCAAAGATACTTCATCACTACATTATTTTGGAGTTACGGGCCCAAAGGCCAGGATGCCAAAGTTATTGTTTACTAAAGTTGATGAGCCAGAAAAAACTTAGAGAGCCCCCAATGACCAAAGCTGGAACAACTTGGGCATAAAATAAATTCCCGGGAGTCCGTATTTATATATAAATTATTGAATAAATGAGGGAGAGTGGACCAATACCCTCCGCAGAAGAATTCCAAATAATTCACGTGGATGTTCCCCTTCAAGGAGATGGTGCTAACTCCCCCACTCTTTTTTTTTTTTCTTTTTATGAGACAGGGTTTCACCATGTTGGTCAGGCTGCTCTTGAACTCCCGACCTCAGGTGATCCGCCTGCCTCAGCCTCCCAAAGTGCTGGGATTACAGGCGTGAGCCACCGCACGTGGCCTACCCCCACTCTTTTAACTGTGGGTATGAATGAATGACTTCCTTCCTAAGGGTACAGTATGGACAGGGAAAAACAGTAATTTTACAGTGGAAAACCTGACAAACACTGCATCAGCCAGGTGATCAGTATCAACAGTAAGTTATATTGATAGTATGTATCCTTGGTATATAGTAAAAATGGCACAAACTTTACTATAGAAACATCAGACAAATCCTGAGAGATGTTTGATACAACACCTAACCAGTCAATATCATCAAGAATAAGGCAGGCTGGGTGGGCTGGGTGTGGTGGCTCGTACCTGTAATCTCAGAACTCTGGGAGGCCAAGACAGGCAGATCACTTGAGGTTAGAAGTTAGAGACCAACATGGGGAAACCCCATCTCTACAAAAAAATACAAAAAATATTAGCTGGGTGTTGTGGCACATGCATATAATCCCAGCTACTCAGGAGTCTGAAGCATGAGAATCACTTAAACCTGGGAGGCGATGGTTACAGTGAGCTGAGATGGTGCCACTGCACTCCAGCCTGGGCAACAGAGTGAGACCCTGTCTCAAAAAAAAAAAGCAAAGTCTGGGAAACTATCACAGCCAAGAGGGGCCTAAGATGATATGTCAACTAAATGTAATGTGCAATCTTGGGACAGAAAAAGGACATTAGAAAAACATAAGGAAAACTAAAGTATGGACTTTAGTTCATTACATATCAATATTAGATTCTTAATTGTAATAAACATCAAACCAATGAAAAATTAACAAATAGAGGAAATGGGATGCAGAATACATGGGAACTCTACTATCACAATTATCTATAAATCTAACACTATGCTAAAACAATAAAGTTTAATAAAAAGAAGGGAAGAGGAAGAAGAAAGAAAAAGACAGCAAGTTATACTGGTCAAGCCTAAGTCTACATGCTTGTTTTGCTCTGCTCACTGACTTCTATGACTCTGGGTAATCACCTATCCTCTCTGGGACTCTATTTAAAAGACAGGCTTGAGCCAGATATGGTGGCACATGCCTGTAGTCACAGCTATTCGGGAGGCTGAAGTGGGAAGATAGCCTGAGTCCAGGATTTTAAGGATGCAGTGAGCTAAGACGGCACCAATGCATTCCAGCCTGAGCAAGAGTAAGACCTTTAAAAAAAAAAAAAAAAATGCGGGGTATAGGGGCATACTTGTCTTGATCCAATGTCTATGGGGCTATGGCCTCTTCCACTCACCTCATGAAAGAAAGAAATGCTGGTGAAGCCAAGCTTGTTGATGTTAATTAGTGCATCCCTGATTCCCTCCCCAGAAGAGCCACAAGCCATGACTCTGCTGAATACTGCATCCTAACCTCTCACCCTTGTCTCTTCTCTTTACTCCCTGTTCCTCTCAGCAGTGAAAACCCAGGCATTTTTAAAGCAGGCTGCTAAAAGCACAGTCTAAAAATAATCACCAAGAGTATATGTGACAAGAACCAAGGAGGTAAGGAATAGAGGTTAAAGGGTAGGGTGGGGTTTGGAAGAATGCTGCCCAAATCTTGTCACAAATAGTGGGATCATATGCTTTTGCTCAGTCCTAAACTCCCTAAATAGCCAGACAACTTAATTTTCTGATAAAAAGACAAAACAACTTTATCCTCACAGGATTCAAATAAAAAGTAAGAGAACTTAACAGTTCTGCTCTCCACTCTGCCATGCCACTGATACATAAGAGCTGAGTTCTAAGTGGACCCAGAGCTACATCTCCGGACAGGCCTGCAGGTGCGGCAGAAGGTCAAGACATCAAGGCACTTACTTCCTGAGGATGATGACCGCTCGGCGCTCCTTGATGTCCTGAGGCCGTATGCAGTGAGTGATTTCATCAGCAGCATATCCACTGAAAAGAAACACAGAACATGTGACCATGAAGAGTAGACAGACAACCGGAGTTCCTGGGGGATATAACAGGACAAAAATGTGACCTAGGTCTTATGGCTGCTCTCTACCCATTACTTAAGAGGCTCAAGGATCTACATGGAAGGGAATATCATATTAAGCTCCAGGATGCTTTTGCTCAGAAACTGTAATACTCAAGGAAAAACCTGGTATAAAGCAAAGGAGACCCCTCTGGCCACTTAAGGCAGAGGCTTGAAGTAAGACTCTCCCTGAACAGGCCAGGAGCCCTTTCTTAAAAGGGTACTCCAGAGAGTACACTGCATCTCCTCTCCTCATTCTCCCTTCCTTTAGAAGGCAGAAGAAAAAGGCTTTCTCTTGCCGAGAAAGCCAAGGCAGCCACAGACAGCCGAGTCACCAGGGAGAACTAGGACTGCCTAATTTCAAAAGAGACTGTCTACTTGAAGCCTCCATTTAGGGGGATCCAAAATGTTGAAGACAGCTGTGTTTTAATATTTTAAGAATTCCTGGCTGGGTGTGGTGGTTCACGCCTGTAACCCCAGCACTCTGGCAGGCTGAGGTGGGCGGTCACCTGAAGTCAGGAGTTTGAGACCAGTCTGGCCAACATGGTGAAACCCCATTATCTCTACTAAAAACACAAAAATTAGCCAGGTGTGGGGGTGGGCACCTGTAATCCCAGCTACTCAGGAGGCTGAGGCAGGAGAATCACTTGAACCCAGGAGGCAGAGGCTGCAGTGAGCTGAGGTCATGCCACTGCACTCCAGCAGCCTGGGCAACAGAGCGAGACTCTGTCTCAATTTAAAAAAAAAAAAAAGAATTTCCATCATACTCAGATATCCATTTATTTTCAACAAGTTATATGACTTTTAAAACTGCCTGAAGACCAATTAATGTGGGTATATGACTGTCCTCTTCTCAGTTAGCGTCATTCCAATTTGAAACTCTGGAAGCAAGCTCTGAGCTTCCTAAGCCCCTCACATGCTCACTGGGAGCATGGCAACCATAAGCCACATCCACTTCAAGTTTCTCTACTGAGCTGCAGCAGTTCTACACACCCAGAAACTCACTCAGCCACAGGCCCAATGGGATGAGTCCGGCTTAGTTTCCCTACCTGCCCCAGGACCACAAACCCTTCTCTCATGGCTGCTGATCAGCTCCCTTTTCAAGGGCTAGTTGTACAGACACAAACTTAGGAGGGACCCCTCAAGATGCCAGGCTGGCCAAACCTCGGAGCTAATAACTGGATGCACGAACCAATAAGAGATAAAAACCCAGACTGCTTCAGGCTTAGCCTTAAGGAAGCACCTCTGATTTGGAAATCTGACTTGAGACAGAGTCTCACTCTGTCACCAGGTTGGAGTGCAGTGGCATGATCTCAGCTTACTGCAACCTCCACCTCCCAGTTTCAAGCGATTCTTCTACCTCAGCCTCCCAAGTAGCTGGGACTACAAGCGCACACCACCACATCCATCTAAGTTTTGTATTTTTAGTAGAGGCGGGGTTTCACTATGTTGGCCAGGCTGGTCTTGAACTCCTGATCTTGTGATTTGCCTGCCTTGGCTTCCTAAAGTGTGAACCACCATGCCCAGTCCAAATCTTTATTTCATAGATTCCACCCTCTCCCTCAAGTTGCTCCTAGACAAGAATTTTTCAAAATTTTCTCCGTGAACACCAGTCCCATAAGAGACAGTGGACAGAGTGTCTCAAAGTGCTAGGATTACAGTGGTGGCTCACACCTGTAATCCCAGCACTCTGGGAGGCCAAGGTAGGCAGGTCACCTGAGGTTAGGAGTTTGTGACCAGTCTGGCCAACATAGTGAAACTCCGTCTCTACAAGAATACAAAAATTAGCCGGGCATGATGGCAGGTGCCTGTAATCCCAGCTACTGGGGAGGCTGAGGCAGGAGAATCGCTGAACCCAGAAGATAGAAGTTGCAGTGAGCTGAGATCACACCACTGCACTCCAGTGTGGGTGACAGTGAGACTCCCGTCTCAAAAAAAAAACAAACAAACAAAAAAAAAGAGACAGTAGACAAATGTCTAGTCAAATCAATTTGTAAAATACTGATTAGTTTCAAAAAGCATTAACATATGTAAAGCACATGAGAATTACTACAGCAAAAGAACCCACAGACTTTAACTGAGCACTAAACAAAGAACCTTCTCTCAAATAATACCTATTAATATCTGTCAGCCCACAACAAAAAGTAACACAAAGGAGTTAGGGAGTTGAAGAGACTTGGGTTCAAAGGTGAGCTTTGTCTCCTACTAGCTTTGTGACCTTTGTTAAATCACATGCTGAACCTAAAAACCTGTTTTACAGTTTCTTCATCTATAATAAGGAGAACAGTAGGTTCTTGGGTATTTTGTTCTGCTTGGTAACTTAACTGTTCTTTTACTGCTACTAAAGATTATAAGCTTTTTTTTTTTTTTTTTTCCTGAGACGGAGTTTCGCTCGTTACCCAGGCTGGAGTGCAATGGTGCGATCTCGGCTCACCGCAACCTCCGCCTCCTGGGTTCAAGTAATTCTCCTGCCTCAGCCTCCCAAGTAGCTGGGACTACAGGCCTGCACCACCATGCCCAGCTAATTTTTTTGTATTTTTAGTAGAGACGGGGTTTCACTGTGTTGACCAGTATGGTCTCGATCTCTTGACCTCGTGATCCACCCGCCTCGGCCTCCCAAAGTGCTGGGATTATAGGCGTAAGCAACCGCGCCCGGCCTATAAGCTTTTAAAAAGGGGGACAGGGCCTTCTACCTTCCAGGCAGAATTACAGTAGTACAGGACTACATGGTTGATGGTGGTGAGAGGTGCACCTGCAGGGCTGTTGCGGGAATTTAAGTCAGATAATCCAGGGTACATGACACCCAACAATCTTTACTAAGCACTCTAACAAAAGTCAGAGGGCCCTGGACTATCCTGGGGCAAGCCAGAACCCTGGATTCAGCATCTGTCAGAGACACGGTCTGGGCTCCTCCTGCCAGTAGTGGGAGCCTCCTAGGCCCCAGTTCCGGAGCTAGAAACTCTAGTTCTCATTGAATGCTTTTGTCATTCTGCACTGGGGGAATGGGGGTTTAGACTGCAAGACAGTCCCATAAATACACACAGGACTTTCCCAAAGAACTGTCAAATGTCCCAAAAGCACATTTTCTTTTGGGGGGACAGGGGGTTTTGCTCTGTCGCCCAGGCTGGAGTGCAGTGGCACGATCTTGGCTCACTGTAACCTCCACTTCCCAGGTTCCAGCAATTATCCTACCTCAGGTGTACCCATCACACCCAGTTAATTTTTGTATGTTCAGTGAAGAGGGTTTCCCCATGTTGGCCAGTCTGGTCTCAAACTCCTGATCTCATGTGATCCACCCACCTTGGCCTCCCAAAGTACTGAGATTATATGTGCTTGGCCCCAAAGGCACATTTCTAAGTCTTGAATCTGCAGTGCTGGCTACAGGCAACCTTCCCTGCCATTAACAAGTGTTATCAATCTGTCTGACTTGGCTAAATGCATAACCAAGGGCCCTGACTTCCCATCTCCAACAGGGAACCACCTTTTTTTTTTTTTTAAAGAGACGGGGTTTCACCATATTGGTCAGACTGGTCTCGAACTCCTGACCTCAGGTGATCCACCCACCTTGGCCTCCCAAAGTGCTGGGAATACAGGCGTGAGTCATGGCACCCGGCCTGAACCACTTTTCTTAATGCAGTTCTGGAGAAAATCCAGATGTTTGTCAAAGCTTGACTGCCTGCACGATCCCTGCCCCCATCCCCCAAAGGGCTCTAGAACAAACAATAAGCCAAGTTAGGTTCCTGCCACGGAGCCTAGGCCTTGGAAGAATTGGTGTATAGGTAAGGCTGCACAGGCCCACAAAAATGACTTTGGCACTGACCCAACCTGGAAGGCTCATTAGTACTGGCCTTCTAGAACTTCCTAGCAGCTGTGACACAGCCCACTGACCCTTCCTCAAGAGTACTGGCCAGCTCTGGCAACATGAGCTCAAAGTCCTGATTAAGGGAAGCTCTTCTGGCCAACCTCACGAAGTATCGAGCAGAGACCACAGGGCATTATTTACTATTAAGGAAACTACCTGCTACAAGAGAAACTGTCTAAAAGTCTTAGTCTGCCAACTTGAAATTTAATATGCCCTGGGTCCAGCCCTACTGCTGGCATGAAGAAAAGTTCCAGGACCGCCTGCTCTTTTGTTTTCACAGTGAAAGGAGAGGAGGAAATACCTTATGCTGTCCAGTTTACCTGCTCCCTGCTTGAGATGAGCCCCCAGCCACCACAACACTGACTAGTATGCTGCAAATGTCAAGACCAACAGAGCCCAGCTCTGTCACCCACAGTGACTCTCAAAGGAGCTGAAATGTCTGTCTCCTCTTCTGGGAGTCTTGCCCTGATTCCCCAGGCTGAGTGTCCCCTATACTGCTCAACCACACCCTCTCATGCTTCTCTGCTACTCCATCTGGCCTTGTGGAGATTGTGTCTTCCCTTCAAGACAAAGCTCTTCAAAGGCCTCGCTCATCCCTGCACAGAGGACATTAAATGAAATGTGTGTTGAGCTGAACTATACTACCACTTAGAACCTGTTTCTGCCTCTGCAGAACAAAGATGACAGCAAGCCCCTCCTCAAAAGATTAGGTGCAGATTAAATGAGATGTCTGAAAGACTCTTTATAAGGGACTATGCAGGACTGTACATCTCTCCTTTAGGGGCCAGTCTTGGAAACTGAGTTGTTATGACACATTTCCAAGATGGCCACCATTTCCCATCTACTCCATGCCACGCCTAGGCCAGGATAAACCAGAGATGGAGGGACTGGCCAAGATCCCAGCCTGGTGACTGCTTCTCTCCGGCTAGGGCTGCTTTCCTTACTGACAGGCCCACAGGACCAAGAAGGTCAGCTTTGGGGGCAGCAGGCCAACCACCTTGACACAGGGGCAGAACTGTGAGCTCCAGCTCTATTATTTATCAGATCCAAGCCTCCAAGATGACACATGGCCTTACTTTATGAGAAATCCTGGTGCTTTCTGAAGCCAGAGGGAAGGTCAACCTGCTGAGCCCCAATTCTGTTTACACCAAGGTAAAGATAGTACTAAACACAGAAGACAGCCCATCTCCTGACACTTTTAGCTAAATTTCAAGCATTCAGTAACATGACAAAGATTCAACTTTCTATAACAACTCTATGGTATCAGTAGACCAGTTTTGCAGATGAGGAAAACTGAGGCCCCAAAAAGATTGAGTAATTTGCCCAAGGTCAAACAGTTAAAATGGTGGTGCTGTAACTCCAACCAAGTTTGCCATCAAACTTTCTGGACTCTGTCATGGGAAGCCCATCTGTGTTTCCTGGTAACAACCCTGCCCTGGGGGCCTTGCTGGCCTCACCAAAGGGCACATGCATACCTACTAGCCCCATGGAAAAGATTTGCAATGATGAGCCTATATCCCCAAAGGGCTAGCACTGTATCAGCTATGGCTACCCACCAACTGGCCAGCCAGCTCTGATTTTTTTTTTTTTTTTTTTTTGAGATGGAGTCTCACTCTAATGCCCAGGCTGGAGTGCAATGGCTTGATCTCGGCTCACCGCAACCTCTGCCTCCTAGGTTCAAGTGATTCTCCTGCCTCAGCCTCCTGAGTAGCTGTGATTACAGGTGTGCACCACCACGCCTGGCTAATTTCTGTATTTTTAACAGAGATGGGGTTTCACCATGTTGGCCAGGCTGGTCTAAAACTCCTGATCTCGTGATCTGCCTGCCTTGGCTTCCCAAAGTGCTGGGATTACAGGCGTGAGCCTCCGTGCCGGCCAGCTCTGAAATTTTTATGGCCTATTTATTCTCTGCTTGCTCTGAGCTTCATGATTGAGACCATGGATCATTGCTAGCTTCCTTTCTTTTGCTGCCCTCTGCCTTCTTGTCAGGCCTCGGCAGCAGCAAGGGCAGCCAACTCCCAGGCCCAGAGCTCCTCCTGACGGTGCACAGCCCTGACTTCATCCTGTGGTTCCTCCCCCTCCAGTGGAATCAGAAAGAGTCCACACAGGAGATGTGGCCTAGGACCTATCTGCCCTACTTTTCCAACTATTTTAAGCCAGAAAGCTAAATTTTGCTTTCAACCAGCTGAACAAGATCAGCCTTTATCCCAGAACTGACAGGGGTGCCCACTCCACCCAATACCAACTGTTAACTGGAAAAGTCACAGGCTGAGCTCACCAGTGCATGACCCATGGTTGGGTGATACACAGTCATTTCCAGACGGCTGGCTTAGGCCTAGGTCTCTGGGCATGTGGCCACCACACCACAGACCATGTAGCAATGATTAAAGAAGCCAGCAAGCAAACAATTAGCCTTGAGGTAATTATTCTAATTAATCCAATCGGAGTCTGTTTTAATCTGCCCCATTCAGCCAACAGAGAACAGGAGAAGGAATGACAGATGGAGTGATGTGAAGGTAAAAAATATTTCCCTAGAGGACAGCATTAAGAGGGGACCCACCCAGGCCTAACATGCGAAGGTTACAAAAACAATTGCCAACTAGGTTTGGAAAGGAATTTGAAACACTTCCAGAAGATTCCATGACGCCTTGCTCTAAATGCCCAGGTTTAGACACTGCTGAGTCAATGTTTGCGACGCACCAACATCCATGCTGATTACTATTAAATATAAAATTGTATTCCTGCCATGTTGTCTTGGACGGGTACAGACACCATTGCCACCACCACCAACTGAAGTCTGACTAAGATGCTTACTACTAGACTAGAATCCCTCTCTATCTGCACGGCACCACTGTTTTCACCGGTCCTCCCTTCCAATCTGCAGCTTTACTGCTCATCGCCTCTGAGTTAGGATCTGTACCAGGAAACAAGAGAAAGCATCACTTCTTACCAGTTTACATGCAGGATTTGATGAGGTGCACTACTAATAGGCAGGTGTTCATCCACCTGCAAACCAGGTAAGCTAGGTAAGCAGCTGTGAGAAGATTTAATTAGTGGAAGGGTCCAGACTCTAGAGCAGTGACTCTCAACTAAGGATGATTCTGCACTTCCCCTGCCCCAGCATTTGGCAGTGTCTGGAGACTTTCTGGTTGTTATAAAAAACACTACTGGTACCTAGGAGATAGAGGCCAGGAATGCGGCTACAGTCTACAATGCCTGAACAGCCGCACACAATGAAGAATTATCGAGCCCCAAATAACAATAGCACTGTTGAGAAGCCCTGATCTAGAGTTCACCAGAGCATCCTCAACCACAATCTCTGTCTCTACTAATGAACTCCATCTGCCTCCCATCAACATCCAGCCACTCTTACCTATGGCTACTCCTGCTACTGCAGCCAAAGACACTGCTGTTGTATACTTTCTCCATCTTTCTCTACTTGGCTCATTCCTAGTCACTTTTCAAATTCCAGTTCACTTCCTCCCCAAAACTTCCATCACTCCAAAGTGGGAAAGATGTCCCCCCGTTCAGTGTGCTTCTGTGGTTACCTTCCTGGGCCATAATTTACCCACCTGCCTGAAGCCTCCACGGGGCTTGAACTCCATGAAGGGAAGTAACCATGTTTCAGGCTCCACCAAATCCCTAGTTCCTTCCCCAATGAGAGAGCGGGGATCACTGAGTGGTTGTATATGAAAGCAATCACCCATTTAAGTACCTACCCTGTGGCAGGCCCTATCTTAGACAATAAATAACCACATTTCATTCTAATAGGCTTCGGAAGCTGGCATCATCCCCACTTACAGATGGGAAAGCCAGCTCAGAGAACGCCTACAAGATCCTAAAGCAAAAGAGAGAAAAGCTGGATTCAAAGCCTGGGGCAGCACTTTTCAGGACATGGCTGAGCCTCCCACACTAACTCCACAGCCAAGTCTGAATCCAGAAGAGGTTGACAGGGACTGAGAAAGCTTTAGGACTATTCTGAGGAAAATTCTTTTCCTGATGATGCAATCCTGTTGCTGATCACTAACAGACCTGCATACTAAGAACTCAAAACTTCTGTTCTTCAGTCCAGGGTGTGCGTGTGTTAAGGAGAGGAGGAGTCCCAAAACCAAAAATTCCTTGTGATCTCATTAAGCACCAGACCACTACTAGACCTCCTGACAACCACCGTGAGGGCCAATGACTACACAGAAAATATCCCAGTAAGAGACCAAATGGTCCTTGTGTGAGGTCGTTTTAGCACTGACAACCCTTCAATGGAGTCAGACCCCAACCTGCCTTACACACTGAGCACTGTGGGAGGGTGTGTCTTGGAAATTCCTTAAAATCTTAAAGCATTCTGCCAAGACATCCATCTGGAAAAGCCATGCAGATCTGAGAAGCTCAGAAGCCCATAAGAAGGCATCTGACAGGTAGGTTGTCCTCCAGGTTTCAGATGCCTAAGGAGCCAAAGTATTGCTTCTGCTACTACTGACAGGAAGTCTTAGCACAAGGCTCTGCTGCCATCCCCAACATGGAAGCAGCCTCAGCTGCTCGACTCAAATGAGATAGATGGCCTGCCCTTATGATAAAAGAAGGTTCCAGGGATCCTGCTGCTCCTCATGACTTTGGCCCTATCGACTCACTTCAGAACCTGAGCTGCTCACCACAAAAGCCCAGTGTGCCCTCATCCTGTATTTGGTGGTGGTCAACCAAGCTGCTCTGAAAACAGCTGCAGTCTAGACCTAAGAGGTTTTGGGGATTACTGAATTACATTACTAGGTTTACCTTTTTCACGACTGGAGGAGGCAGCTTCCAAGTAAGTTTTCACTTCACATAAACAGCAGAGGTGTTCCCACTGGCAACCTCCTCTGGGGGCCAGAGCACTGAGCTAATTCTCAGTAGGACCTGGGACCAAATATAGGCCAAAAGCCTAAGTTCTGCTGCTCATGCAACTATAAGGCCAAACAGACCTGGTCAAGAGACCAGCTGTATTCTGTTGTATTCAGTCCTGACTACAGGTAACATGTTCTTACAAAGAACTGATGGGCTCTTTTGCAGCCAAGAGGGAAGAATTCTAAGAGTGTGCTGCTCTCTATTCCTAGCCCAACCACTAATTTGTCCAACTCCAGGGAAGTCACTCCCCCTCCTGGGAATGGAGAATGTGCTTCAATTAAATAATCTCTGGGGCCTTTGCCCGTGACTATTTTCTCTGTTAAGGAATCCATGAACATTTTCTGTTAAGGAAACCAAAAATGACAGAACAGGAAAGACTTTTAGATAGTAAATTCAAAGAACATTTTTTAAAAGTATAGATTTGGAAATGGAAGGCCAGAACGGAAAACTAAAAAATCAAAGGGAAACGTCTTAGCCTTTTGAAAAGATGGCGTTCAATGAATTCTCAGCCAAGTCAGTGATCCCGTCAAACCTGCCTTCGGGCACAGGATTTCCACATCAGTTCCCTGAGCCCTATTTTCTTGCTACAGGTATTTAAACACAGAACCCTTCTCTTGCTCCTACTGGGCTGCTGCTTTCTGGGCCAGGGTGGGTAGCTAAGGCAGCAGGCGCAGGGCCGCCCCCTCCACCCAGGTGGGTTACCTGAGCACAGTCACGCTCCCTCTGCGCACCGGCAGGGAAAGCACTGGTTCCGACACCCGAATAGGCTTGAACTGGAACTTGCAGCCGAAGCATAGCGCAGAATCGCTAAAGAAGGACACGGACACGATAGGGCGCTCGAAGATGTGGATGGGGTCCACGTGAGACACGATGCAGCCGCCGGGCTGATAGTCGTTGATGACGGCGCTGTTGACGAAGCCCTCGGGGATGACGCGGTGCTCCACCAGCTTTTGGATCACCAGCTGGTGCACCCACTCGGGGATCTCGTCCACGTCGCCCGGCGGGTAGAGGCGCTCCTGGCCGGGCCCGCGCTTCTGCAGCTGGGCGCCGTAAGTGTAGCCTTCGCCAAAGAAGTACTTGTTGCGCAGTGGGGCCCGGTCCACCGTGTGCTCGTTGTACAGGCCCTTCTCAGCGCGGGACACCACCTCGTCGATGCGGGCCTCGATCTTGGCGCACTCGTCCTGGCTGAAGAGGCGCATCTGGCGGATGCCGCTCTTCACCTTGCGCGCCTCCTCCTCCTTCTGCAGCTGCTGCTCCTCGTAGTCGCTGCGCTCGGGGTCCGAGTCCTCCTGATACTTGCGCTTGGCCCCGGACACCGGGTAATGTTCGGCGGCGGCGGCGGCCGCGGCTGCGGCAGCTACGGCGGCGGCAGCTGCAGCGGCGGCCTCCCGGCTGCCGGCCTTGTAGTTGTCCCGGGACGTCATGGACTTGAGCTTCTCACGCAGGTCTGTGTAGCCGCTGGCGGCCGCCATGGCCCCCACGACGCTGCTCTAGGGTCCTCCGGGGCGGGCGGGGCAGCCGGGCATGGCTCTAGGGGTACGCGCCCCGGGGACCCCGGAGGGAAAGGGGGTCCTTAGCGCCGAACTCCCATACGTGGGCTGGAGACCCGGCGGGGGGCGTCGAGGGTCTGGGCGTGGGTTCGGGCCTCAGGGGCGGCGGGTCATGAAACGACAACGGGGCTTTTTCCTCCTCCACCTTCTCCACGTCCCGGGGGGCAGGGGCGCCGGCAGCGCCTCATGCCGCGGAGGGCTGCTGTGGAGACGCGGCCCGACTCCCGACCAGACCCTCGGACGCCCGGCCCGGCCCGTACTTTAAAGCTCTCCTCACGACGTCACGGGCCGCCAGCCCGACGTCCGCCAGCGCCGCTCCTTAGCGGGTTCCTCACCGCGCAAGCGTAGTGCTGCCGGCCACGGCGGCTCCGCGGGCTACAGGCATGCGCGTGCGTGCAGGCCCGGTCGGCAGAGGCGCCGGCGCAAGCGCAGACCGGGACCGCTAGCCATCCGCCGCCCCTCCCCCACTCGCTGAGGGGCTTCGAGGGAGCGCTCTCAAAACAGCAACCTGTCTCCACGCCGCGCCGCCTCCAGGACCGAAGGGCTCCCTCTACAGGGTGCGCTCACACAGCCAACAGTGTCGCCCTGCCGCGTCACGGCATCGTCCGAATGTCGGCAGACGCCTCAACCCCAGCGTGCAATCACCGGGGAACCGCCACAACCCAGGCCGCCCCGTTACCTCCCCCTTTGGCACTTCCACTTCTTTAATTGGGCCGTCGGCCATGCGCGGGGCAGGCCCTGACTGGAGTTTCTGGAAATCGGTTGGTAATCATGTCCGTCAATCAGGCAGTCTCCTAGGCTACTAAGTCCGTCACTAAATTAGCGGCTGGGAGAGCAGCGAGGACCTCTAAAGGGGAAATGGGTGGCTGAATAAGTGCCTGAATGGAGACTCCGCTGAGGAAAGCCCTCAGGATGCCTAAGGAAACTTCTGAAACCCGCGAAAACTTCTCAGATTGCGGGACCGAGAGCACCCGGCCCCAGCTCGGAATCCAGATAGGAATGTCAGGCAGAAGCCGGACGCGCGTTGTAGGGGTACAAGCCAGTCTGCTGCCGCGGCCGCCGCCGCCCGGAGCAGACGTTCCGCGAGTCACGTCCCAGTGACGGCTGGCGCGGGGGCGCGCTGGGGTGGTGTCGAGCCTCCTGGGTGCTGGAGATGGGCGTGGAGGCACCTCCTCCGGGAACGGCGCAAGAAAACTCCAGGAAGCGAACGGGAGCAAGGATAAAGCTAAGCTATAATGACTGAAGTCAATTCGAAAAAGTTTTGAAGCAGTCAGCAAAGGCGTGGCCGGGCGCGGGGTCTCACTCCTGTAATCCCAGCACTTTGCAAGGCCAAGGCGGACGGATCACTTGAGCCCAGGAGTTCGAGACCAACCTGGCCAACATGGCGACACCATCTCTACAATAAAATTTAAAAAATGAGCTGGGCGTGGTGGCGCGCGCCTGTGGTCCCAGCTACTCGGGAGGCAGAGATGGGAGGGTTACTTGAACCCAGGAGCTCGAGGCTGCAGAGAGCCGAGATTGGTCCACTGCACTCCCGCCTGGGCGGCAGAGCTCCAAAACAAAACAGAAAGGCGTGGCTGTGCAGGATGCACTGGAGGGCTTCAACAAATGAGGGGTTCTGCTAAAAAATCTCCCATGTCTCCCCAGGATAAAGTCCAGCTGCTTTATTTGGCGCTCAAAGCCTTTCTTCAAGACTCTTAGGGCCTTGCCGCCTCTCCCCTCTTTCCACCTACGCTGAGCCCCAGCCCTGTCCTCATCCTGTAAGCCAGGTCTACAAACATACTGTGTCTCACCTCCTGGCCTTCGCCCAGGCTGTTTGCACCACCTGGAATGCCAGTTCCTTATCACCCGTCTCTTTTTATTTTTATTTTTATTTTTTGGGCAAAGTCTCTGTTGCCCAGGCTGGAATGAAGTGGTGCAATCTTCTCTGACTGCAACCTCGACCTCCCAGGTTCAAGCGATCCACCCACACCTCAGCCTCCTGAGTAGCTGGGACTACAGGCGTGCACCACCATGCCCCGCTAATTTTTCTGTTTTTAGTAGAGATGGGGTTTCACCATGTTGCCCACATTGGTCTCAGAAATCTTGGGCACAAGGATCCTCCCGCCTAGGCCTCCCAAAGTGTTGTGATTACAGGCGTGAGCAACCGTGCCCAGCCTGGAATGGACGTTTTTTAAAAAGCTTATCAAGTTTTTATTATGTGCCAGGGCCTATATATGTATACTAACCCAATTAATCCTCCAAACACCTCAATGTAGGAAGCATTATTATTATTACCACCACCATATATATAGGGAAACAGGCCCAGATAAGTGAAATGACCTGCCCAAGGCCATACAGCCAGTATGTGGCCTAGTGACGATTCAAACCCAGGCAGCCTCCTTCCAGAATCTGTGCTGTCCTTCACCGGGGCTCAGAGAGGGGAGGGTCCTAGCTCAAGAGCAGTCAGGGAAGAACACAGGGAAGCTTCCAATGCAGTGTCTGCAATGGGAGAGGCTGTCTCAACCTAGAGGATGTGAAGAGGCGATTCACATTTTGACTCAACCTGGAGGATCCATTTCCAAGAGGCTGCTTGTGGTCTATGTGGTAGGCCCCAGCTGTATTCTGAAAGCCAACAGGGCCCCTGGTTTTCACTCTTTGCCACATTATCCCTTCCTGAGTCCTATAGTTTAGCTTGACTAGGGAAAGGGTTTAGGGCAAAAGTAATTAGTGAGCCTGACACCCCTTTTCCCCGCACACACCACGTATGATCTCACAACACTAAGAAATGAGGGGCAGAGGGCAGGCTTCAGGGCTGCCTCATGTTGTAGCCACTGTGCTCTAGGTTTTGGGGGTCCCCACACTGAGGGAGCACCAGTGCTGCTGGCAGAACCCCAGGGGCAATGTAGGTGAGCTGCTGCCAGCTATGGCCCCTGCACAATGGTAACTTGATTGACACCACACTCTTCCTGGTGAGTTCCTTACTTTTCTCACCTCAGGGTTTGCTTCTGGGGAAAGTCAACCCGAAGCAATGGTGAAAAATGGGACAGCTCTGTGGCATTTGTATCAGGGACTCTTTCTTGATCTTCTCCATCCTAGGATGGTCTAATTGCCCCCCTATTCCTGCCAGCTGGACCTTCTAATCTCTCCCAAGTTACCAACTTCTACCCACCCCTGTCACCATCACTAGAATCCATGCCACAGTTTTCCAGCTAACACTGCAGCAGCCCCTCTGGTCTCCCCAGCTCCTACATTCACTCACTGCTCAGTGGTCAGCATGGCTTTTACAAAGTACAATCTGTGCAGGTTGCGCCACTTCTTCCCCCTCTGGCAAACCTTTGAAGGCTCCTCATGGCTCTTGGGATGAAATCCTAAATTCTTTTTTTGAGACCGAGTCTCACTCTGTTGCCCAAGGTGGAGTACAGTGGTGCGACCTCGGCTCACTACAACCTCCACCTCCTGGGTGCAAATGACTCTTGTGCCTCAACCTCCCTAGTATCTGGGATTTCAGGCACTTGCCACCATCCCTGGGTACTTTTTGTATTTTTAGCAGAAACAGGGTTTCACCATGTTGTCCACGCTGGTCTCAAACTCCTGAGCTCAAGTGATCCACCTGCCTCAGCCTCCCAAAGTGCTGGGACTACAAGCATGAGTCACCACAGCTGACCCAGAAATCCTAAATTATTATTATTATTATTTGGAGATGGAGTCTCGCTTTGTTACTCGGGCTGGATTGCAGTGGCATGATCTTGGCTCACTGTAGCCTCTCCCTCCCAGGTTTAAGCAATTTTCTTACCTCAGCCTCCTGAGTAGCTGGGACTACAGGTGCATGCTGTCACACCCAGCTAATTATTTGTATTTTAGTAGACAGGGTTTCACCGTGTTGCCCAGGCTAGTCTCAAACACCTGAGCTCAGGCAATCCTCCTGCCTAAGCTTCCCAAAGTGCTAGGATTACAGGCGTGAGCTATCACACCCAGCCTAGAAATCCTAAATTTTTTTTTTTAATGTTGAAATCCTAAATTCTTAATGTAGCCCAGAATCCCTACTCAAACCTTCTTTGGAGTCCTCTTCAGTCTCAGATCCTGCCACAAGTAATGTGCACCTCAGGGTCCCTGCATATGTTGTTCTCTCTCCTCATTCCCCGGCTCTCACTCACAGGTCTTGTCCTAGTTTGTGGTGATTTGACTGTGATTAACTGCTAGTGCCTGGTATTTGCCTAGGTATTTGGATAGCTCTAATGGCTGAATGAGTAGGTAACTCTTTTCTCTGCTGCCATGGATCTTGCAGTTATGCCCCCATCTACCTATCTAGTCTCCCATTCCCAAGCCAAGTGCTCCCTGCCCCACAGAAACTCCCCAAAGAACCAGCACTTTCCAACATTCATTCGTTTATTCTTTCATTCATATGACAAATATTTTTAAAGTGCCTACTCTGTGTTAGGTGTTCTCTGGTTTCTGGGGGATACAGCAGGAAACAAACACGATTTTCTCTGCAATTTTTATCCCGCTCTCTTCCATCTATTCTTAGCAAACTCCTACTCATCTTTCAAAACTCAATGCTAATGTCCCATTTTCCAAGAAGCCTTTTCCCAGACTTCTCCCTTATACCACTCTCAAACTTGTGTGGTCCATCAAGTGACGGGGGTCTGGGGTTGGGGATACCCAAGGAGTGGGGGAGGATCTGTTCGTAGGCAGTGAGTCAGGGGCCTGTTACCTCCAACTCCTGCCTCCTCCCTCAGGCTTGTTTTCCAGCCACTTAGCAATTCCATGGAGAAATGGCTGCCAGGCACACCTTTTGTTTGCACAGAAATAACCAGGCTAACTGAAATACAGGCTAACTGGCAGTAAGGAGGGGCCCCTTAGGAGGACAAGTAGGGCTGGGATATGGAGTTGGAGCAGATTCCACGTCAGACCCTGAGTAAACCGAAGGCAGAGTCCAGTTCATCTAGGCAACTGGTGTGGGGCTTCTGTGCCATAGCAGGAGTTAGGAGCAGGGTCTGCAATAGGTACAAAGCAGGAGGCCTCAGGGTCCTGCCTTCTGCTCCGTTCCACCGTGGGCCAGACATTGAGTTCCTCCTGCTATCTGACCCAAGTCTGCATGCTGCCATTGCATCCCAATTCAGGATGGGTCTTCTTGGGTTCTCGAGGATTTGAGTTGCTCCTCCTGCCTCCTTTTGGTGTCCTCCAAGGTTCTGGCCCCTTACAGGGGTCATTGATCCTGAGAGGTCCACTGACTACCCTGAGGCCACAAAGTGAGTCTTCTGGTAGAAGGTACTGGAGGGCTGGGGGCTGGGTCAGAGCAGGGTGATCTCGCTGGGGGGCAGTGTGAGCCGCTTCTCACGGGCACTGAGCAGGTTCTCCACGTGCATGGCCACCACGCGACAGAGTTCCAGTCCCTGCAGGTGACAGTGACAGTCTACACCCATCCAACCCTTCCCCAGCTCTTACCTTGGGGTGGGACGTGCAGAAGGGAGAGGTGGTTGGGAGATAGGTGGAGACCACCATTCATGCAGGAACCCTTGTTCCCACTTCCCCCAGGGCCTGAGAGGAGCATGAGGAGCTGGAAGAATGGTGGACTGTGGGCTGCAAGGGGTAAGCAAGCAGGAGATCAAGTGCCTCTGCCAGCTTTGCTCCGTGTGAGCTGTGTGACCTGGGGTCTATTGCTTTGCCTCTCTGATCCTCAGTGGCCTCATCTGTAAGATCTCAATTGACGGTGGGCTTGCTTCACAGGGCTGTGGTGAGGATTCAGTGAGACTTTATTGCATGTAAATTCTTTAGATTTAAAAAATATGAATCCAATCAATAAATGATAACAGTTTCTGTCTGTTGCCATGGTTACGGCCTGGCTCCCACAGCACACAATGGGCAGTGACCCAGGCTCAGTGCTCCCAATTGGAGTGGGCATAGGGGAAGGCATCAATGAATTGCAGAAAATCGATCTGTGAGTGTGGTTCTCAGACCAAAGCCATTGTTAGAATCCCCCCAGGGAAGCTGCTCTGAGAAAGGATAAAATCATGTTAGTAGCACTCTCTGTAAACTGTGTGCCAGGCCTTGTCCTAAAGGCCTGATGTGTCCTACCTGTTTTAATCCCCACGGTGTCTCTAAGAGACAGGAGCTATTATATCCCATTCCACAGGTGGGGAAACTGAGGTGCAGAGCCTTGAAGCTCCAGACTGCATAACTTGTAGGTGGTGGGATTTGAACCTGGATGGTAAGAGGCCTGAGGGCCACACTATGAAGTGCTCTCTGCTGAGGTTAACTGTGCTGGCCCTGCCTTGTGGGCCACCTTAGCTAATTAAATCAGTATGTGCAAATGGAGTCTTCCCCTCCAGCCAATCCTTTACCTACCCACTTGCTGCCATGTTCTAGGCCTTGCTGGGATTGTTGCTGCATTTGACAGTATGGAAGCTGAGGCTCAGTGAGAAGCAGGGATGCCTCAAGATCCCCTCAGATAGTCTGTCAGAGGTAGACAGGATGGGGGCCCAGGTCTATTGCAACACTGCTCTACTTAGACATCACCTCCTCCTGGAAGCTCTCCCTGATTACCTCCCAGATAGCTCAGGTCCCCTATATACCCTCCCAGCACTGATCAAGGGATATTGGAGAGATTCTTTTATATCTGAGACTCGAGGCTCTGTGAGGGCCAGGGCTGAGGGGGTCTTGGTCATTTCAGTATCTTTGCTACACAGAGATGCTCAATGGATCTGAATGCGTGAATGAATGCAGCCCCTGACACATACAGGCCAGAGGCAGAGGTGGCAGCATAAAGAGATCAGGTGGTGCTGCAAGGAAGTGGGAAAACCAAAGAGGCCTTCATCCATCCATCCATCCATCCATCCATCCATCCATCTATGCACCCACCCATGCAATCCACAAATATGTATTGAGCATCTACTATGTGCCAGGCACTGAGCTATGGACACAGCATGAACAAGATGGACACATTCCTGCTTCTTGGAGCTGACTTTCTGATGGGAGAATGATACAGTTTGGATATTTGTCCCTTCCAAATCTCATGTTGAAATGTGATCCCCAGCCAGGTGTGGTGGCTCATGCCTGTAATTCCAGCACTTTGGGAGGCCAAGATGGGTGGATCACTTGAGGACAGGAGTTTCAGACCAGCCTGGCCAACATGGTGAAACCTCATCTCTACTAAAATACAAAAAAAAAAAAAAATAGCCAGGTGTGGTGGCACGTATCTGTAATCCCAGTATTTGGGAGGCTGAGGCAGGAGAATTGCTTGAACTGGGGAGGCAGAGGTTGTAGTGAGCTGAGATTACTCTGCCTGGGTGACAGAGTGAGACCTTGTCTCAAAAAGAAAAGAAAAGAAATGTGATCCCCAATGTTGGAGACAGGACCTGGTGGGAGGCAAATCCCTCATGAATGACTTGGTAACCCAGAGGTAATGAGTGAGTCCTCACTCTAATAGTTCACACAAGAGCTGCTTGTTTGGACTCTCCGTCTTGTTCCCTCTCTTGTCACGTGATGTGCTTGCTTCCCCTTTGCCTCCTGCTTTGAGTAAAAACTTCCTGAGGCCTCCCCAGAAGCCAAGCAGATACTGGCAAGATGCTTCTTGCAGAGCCTGCAGAGCCTGAATAACCGTGAGCCAGATAAACCTCTTTTCTTTGTAAATTACACAGTCTCTGGTATTCCTTTATAGCAATGTAAAGTGGACTAATATAGGGCGACAATACATAAACAAATAACTAAATGATTTCCAAGCCATAATAAGGGCTATGGAGGCATGGATCATGAGTTCTTAGTGAGGAGGGTTACAGAAGGCTTCTGGAAAAAGGTGATATTTGTACTGAAACCCAAATAAAGGGAGAGAGTGGGCCCTGTGATGAATCAGGGAAGAGCATTCCAGGTGGAGAGAAAAGTGAGGGCAGAGGGCCCAGGGCAGGAAGAACAAGCTCAGCATGAAGGAGCCAGGGTGGCTGGAGGAATGAGCAGAGGGGAGGGAGGTGGGAGAGGAGGCCACCAAGGTCATGAGAGGAGGGGACAGGGATAGGATGGACTCCCAGGTTTGGGGCCTGAGTGCCTGGGAGGATAGGGAGGAAAGCTGGAGAGGACTGTTAGTTTCCAAGGGAGATGCTGAAGGAGCCTGGAGCTCGGGGGGTCTGGGCAGAAGGTAGAAATATGGATGCTGGGCCAGGCACGGTGGCTCATGCTGTAATCCCAGCACTTTGCACCATTGCAGGGGCTCAGGTAGGCAGTCTCAGGGAAGGAGGGGACAGGCCTGGGGCCCAAGGCTACCAGTGGGTAAGGCAAGGATCTGTGTGACCCCAGGCAGGAGCAGATTGGGGTGTGGTGGGGAGTGCATTAGGACCTTAGGCCCAAGTAACAGGTTTTCCAAGGGACATAGGGGGTCAAGGAGACTTTGTTCTGGTCCTGTCCCTCAGAGGCAGGGCTAGGGCAGTGGAAGACCCTCTCTCTTGCCCTGGCAAATCATGGGAGTGATGCTGGGCCTCGACCTGGAGAGAGTATGTCACAGGCTGGACAGGGCAGACGTGTGGGTGTCAACCTCGATTCTATACCTTCTCTGGGCTTGAAGCCTATCTCTTCAGTGGGGTGAAAATATGACTCTTGCCCTGACCCCAGGGGATCGTGAGACTTGGACAGGAGCCTAGAGGTCATCCGTGCTTTTTAAATTTTATTTTAGAATCAGGGTCTCACTTTACCAACCAGGCTGGAGTGCAGTGGCATCATCACAGCTCACTGCAGCCCCAAACTCCAACTCCTGGGCTCAAGCGGTCCTCCTGCCTCAGCCTCCTAAATAGCTGGGACTATAGGCACGTGGGACTAAAGGACTACAGGGCTAAATAAAGGCAGCTGGGACTATAGGACTATCGGACTAAAATCACCCAGACTGGTTATTTTTTAATTTCGCTCTTGCTGCCCAGGCTGGAGTGTGATGGTGTGATCTCAGCTAATTGCAACCTCCATCTCCCGGGGTCAAGCAATTCTCCTGCCTCAGCCTGCCAAGAAGCTGGGATTTCAGGCATGCACCACCACACCCGGGTAATTTTGTATTTTTAGTAGAGATGGGGTTTCTCCATGTTGGTCAGGCTGGTTTCTAATTCCCAGCCTCAGGTGATTTGCCCACCTCGGCCTCCCAAAGTGCTGGGATTACAGACATGAGCCACCGCTCCCAGCCCACCCCTGCCTTTTGAGTAACAGCCACAGTTGCTGCAAACATGGGAAGGCACGGGGCAGGTGGGTCTCAGTTTTACCATCTGTCACACAGGAAGCTCACTTTCCCCACCCTCAATCCCAAGGCCTAGAAGCAAGCCTCCACATCTCAGCCCAGGTGAACCTTCTCAAACCTCTGGTGTCCTTGCCTTCTCATCAACCTTCTATGGCTCCGTACTGCCCTTTCCTGTGTTTCCACTGCCAAGTTGCTTCCCTGGATGACCACCAGAATGACCTGCAGTTCTGTGCTGTGCTGTGGTTGGTTCTGTCCCATGCACTGGCCTGGATATTCCCTGGGGCATGGCAGGGACCTGACCTATCTTGGAACCAGGTCCAGAGAAGAGCCCAGTGAGTGGGATGCTAGGGTGAGGGCTGGGCCCACCTGCTCCAGCTGCAGCTGCAAGGTTCGCTGGGCCACCACATCCCCCAGTGAAATCTCCACGTAGGGGTAGCTGGAGTTGGCTGTGGGCCGCTGGGTCTGCGTTGACTGGATCTCCTTCAGGGGGAACTTCACCATCAATTCCTGGGAGTAGGGGGAGAGGGGCCAGACAGGCCTGTGGGTGAGGATAGTCTCAACTAGTCTTACCCCTCCCCTGCAAATCAGATCAGTAGGAGGCAGGAGACTCCAGTTCAAGTACCTGTTCCCCAGTGACTTGTGTGACCTTGAGCAAGTCACTTTACCTTTCTGGACCTCCGTTTCCTCACCTGTGAAACTGATTCAACAAATACTGATGATGCATCTACCATATGCCAGGCACTGCTCTAAGTGCCTGGGATACATTTAGTAGATGCTGTTGGTGCCCTGAACTTCACATCAAAGTTGCTTCTTGTGAACACCTGCACCTCTTTTTAAAACTTCCTTTTTGTGGAGAACAGGGCCTCCTGTGTTGTCCAGGCAGGTCTCAAACTGCTGGGCTCAAGCAGTCCTCCTGCCTCTGCTTCCCTAAGTGCTAGGGTTACAGATGTGAGTCAGTGTGTCTAGCCTTTCTTGGGGCTTTTTTCTGGCCCAGGAAGCAAACTTGGACCACATACAGAAAAAGTCAGAGTGATGGAGAGTTAATGCCTCAGAAAGAAGCCCTTGCTAATGACAGATGGGAAGCTGAATAGACACACTGGCTCCCTCGCCCCCAGGAGAGAAGGAAAGCTCTAGGCTGTCTCTCAGGGCCCCCCGCTGGATTGAACTCCAGGTGCCCACATCAGCAACTTGCTTGCTAACATGCCCTTTACTGGCTCCATCCCTTCTGTGACTGACTTCCTCACTCCAGTGTTTCCTGGAATCAACTCTAAATCAACCACTTGCCCTTGAATCCCGGTCTCAGGGTCTAGTTCTGGGATCAAAAACTAAGGGGGTAACAGATCCTACTTATGGGCTGAATTGTGTCCCCCACCAAATCCCCATGTTGAAGCCCTAACTCCCAATGCCTCAGACTGTATTTAGAAATAAGGCCTTTAAAGAAGTGATTAAGTTAAAATGGAGTCATCTAATATGACAGATGTCCTTTTTTTTTTTTGAGATGGAGTTTCGCTCTTGTTACCCAGGCTGGAGTGCAATGGCATGATCTCGGCTCACTGCAACCTCTGCCTCCTGGGTTCAGGCAATTCTCCCGCCTCAGCCTCCTGAGTAGCTGGGATTACAGGCACGCGCCACCATGCCCAGCTAATTTTTTGTATTTTTAGTAGAGATGGGGTTTCACCATGTTGACCAGGATGGTCTCGATCTCTTGACCTCGTGATCCACCTGCCTCGGCCTCCCAAAGTGCTGGGATTACAGGCATGAGCCACCGTGCCCGGCCCCAGATGTCCTTATAAGAGGAAATTTGGAGACACAAAGAGATACAGTGTTGTGCACACACACAGGAAAGGCCATGTGAGGACACAGTGAGAAGACACTGTCTGCAAACCATCAAAGAAACCAAACCTGCTGACACCTTGACCTTGGACCTCCAGCCTCCAGAACTGTGAGAAATAAACTTCTGTTGTTGAAGCTACTGAGTCTGTGGTCTTTTGTTATGGCAGCCCAAGCACATGGATGCACTATTTGAGTGCTTAGGGTATGTTTTACCTCATCTCACCTTCACAACAGCCCTATGGGTAGGGCTCAATTCTTATCCTCATTTTCCAGATGAGGAAAGCAAGGCTTAGAGAGGGGAAGAGACTTGCCCGAGATCATGCAGGTGGTAAGCAGTGGAATTGGGCTTCAGTAGCTGGAGGTCTTGGCCCCTTGGAGGGGTTAGGGGACCAGGGAACAGAGGGTGGTGATGGCAGGGCCAGGCTGAGGCCACTCACATGAGTCTCTGTGCTGAGAAAGTTGAGGCCGTTGTGGTTGACGGCAAGGATGCAAGGGGCTGGCACAGTGATGTTGCTGCAGCTCTGG
Organism: Aotus nancymaae; assembly: GCF_030222135.1. NCBI lineage: Eukaryota > Metazoa > Chordata > Mammalia > Primates > Aotidae > Aotus > Aotus nancymaae. Next base: position 8,401,349 of record NW_026988430.1, on the reverse strand, counting down.
ATGAAGAAGAAGGAGGAGCCAAACATAGGTAGGGCGCTGAGGAGACCTGGGCAGGGAGAGGGGCCAGCAGTTACATGCTGGGTAGGACTCACTGACAACAGCCCTGGCTCTGAACTGCACAGCTGGCCTGCAGCCTGCATCTTCTCTGGGCTGTATCCAGCCAGTGCAGGAGCCCTCGGTCTGGGTCTCCACCCATCTCTGGCCTCCCTTCTCACGGCTTCTTTCTCTATCCCTGTGTGCAGCTCTTCTTCCTCTGCTCAGGGCCATTCTGAGTCTAGGTGACATCTCCATAAAAATTGTAAAACATGTTTTCTCCAGGGAGGTGCTCAGTTTAGCCGGCACTGAAAAATGCCTTTGTGCAAAGAAAAGAGGTGCCTCCATACCCATCCTCCATGACCACCCTCCTCAGCAAAGCCCCCCATGATCACCTCCCCTGCCCTGCAGCTCTTACCCAGAAACTGGGCGCGGGCCTGGTGGGGGCTGAGCGCCTGTGTCTGCTGCCGGTGCTGGCTGACCAGGTTAAGCCAGGTTGAGCCTGCTGTTGTACGGTAGAGCTGGGCTGGGATGTAATCCTGGACTTCTCGCCTGTGTACGGAGGAAGGGGAAAAGGTCCTGAGTGAGCTCACAGGCTCATGCAATCCTCACTGTGCAGCATGCATGCAGAGCAAACCTGATCTCTGCAACTCCCTGTTGGGGAGTGTAAATGGGCTGAAGGTGGGGTAGAGGCACCCACAGTGGCTTGGTACTGCCTAATCACTGCCTGGGCCAGTACCACTAGGATCCCTGTTTGCATAAGGTAACTGAGGCTCTGAGAAGTTCACTGACTAGATAAGGTCACACAGTGACTGAGTGAGTTAGCGTCACGGGTTGGCAGTTGGCAGGAGCAAGACTTGAACCTAAGGCAATTTCTTTTTTTTTTTTTTTTTTGAGATGGAGTTTCGCTCTTATTGCCCAGGCTGGAGTGTGCTGGTGCGATCTCAGCTCACCGCAACCTCTGCCTCCTGGGTTCAAGTGATTCTCCTGCCTTAGTCTCCTGAGTAGCTGGGATTACAGGCATGTGCCACCATGCCCAGCTAATTTTTTGTATTTTTGGTAGAGACGGTTTCTCCATGTTGGTCAGGCTGGTCTTGAACTCCTGAGCTCAGGTGATCTGCCCGCCCCAGCCTCCCAAAGTGCTGGGATTACAGGGGTGAGCCACCGTGCCCGACCTAACCCAAGGCTATTTCATCCTTCATACCTCCTGCCCCCAAGGAGAAGCAAAAGCTAGAGGAGTGAGAGGAAACATCATAGTGGGCAAACCCTTGAGCAGGGCTGGGCAGAGACTTGAGCAGAGGAGCGCTGGGCCTCCAGGCTGGGGCCCCTGGGCATCAGCTCACCCCAGGCCTCTTCCCTCTGACATATGCTGGCTACCTCAGGCAGTCCCTTTACCTCTTGAGACATCTGGAAAATATCAATAGCAGTCCCAGCCCATCCTGACTAGCCGGAGCTACAGTTGAAGGAAGGGTTGGGAGAAAGCCAGGGGAACCCTCTCCTCTCAAGAGATCCCCTGGGCAACATCTGTCCTTTTTTGCACTGCTGGGGTAAGGGCCTGGCATCTGAACACACCCTCCCCAGTTTTGGTTCCTGGTTCCCCCATGATTAGCGGGCTAGACTTCAGCAAGCCATATAACCTCTCTGGGCCTTATCTGTAAATGGGGAAAATAAAGTGCAGTTGGGAAGAATAGCTGAGATAATGCATATGCAGAGTCCCTTGCAAAAAGTAAGAACTCAGTGATTTTCATCCAGGATTGGGATCATGATCTTTATGTGCTTCCTGCTCTTTTCACTTAAAATTATACATTAAAAAAAAAAAGAAGAAGCTTTTGGCTAGGCGCAGCAGCTTACGTCTATAATCTCAAGACTCTGAGAGGCTAAAGAGGGAGGATAACTTGAGCCCAACAGTTCGAGACCAGCCTGGGGAACATGGTGAGACTCCTGTCTCTACAAAAAATTTAAAAATTAACTGGGCGTTGTGGCATGTGCTTGTGGGTTCCAGCTACTTGGGAGGCTGAGGTAGGAGGATCACTTGAGCCCAAGAGGTCAAGGCTGCAGTGAGCCATGATTGGGCCACTGAATTCCAGCTTGGGTAACAGAGAGAGACCCGGTCTCAAAAGAAATAAAAAAAATAAATAAAAATAAGGAGCTTTACATATTGAGCCCTTATTGTGTTATAGGTACTAGGATATACATGGTACAGACATCATTTTACTATTCTTTTTTCCGGGGGTTCTCAAAGTGTGGTCTAGGGGGTTAAAAAACATTTTCACTGGGCGTGGTGGCTCACGCTTGTAATCCCAGCACTTTGGGAGGCCGAGGTGGGCAGCTCACAAGGTCAAGAGATCGAGACCATCCTGAGCAACATGGTGAAACCCCATCTCTACTTAAAAAAATACAAAAAATTAGCTGGGCGTGGTGGTGTGTGCTTGTAGTATTTTTGTATTTTATAATTTTAAATTTTTGTATTTTCAGTAGAGATAGGGTTTCACCATGTTGGCCAGGCTAGTCTCAAACTCTTGACCTCAGGTGATCCACCCGCCTTGGCCTCCCAAAGTGCTGAGATTAGAGGTGTGAGTCACTGCGCTTGGCCATGAGGTCCTACTATTATTATTATTATTATTTTGAGTTAGAGTTTCACTCTTGTCACATAGGCTGGAGTGCAGTGGCACAATCTCGGCTCACCGCAACCTCAACCTCCCAGGTTCAAGCCAGTCTCCTGCTTCAGACTCCCAAGTAGCTGGGATTACAGGCGTCCACCAATACACCTGGCTAATTTTTTTTTCTTTTTTGTATTTTTATAGAGACAGGGTTTCACCATGTTGGCCAGGCTGGTCTCAAACTCCTCACCTCAGGTGATCCGCCCACCTCAGCCTCCAAAAGTACTGGGATTACAGGTGTGAGACACTGTGCCCAGCCCAGGTCCTCTTTTCAAGAGTGTAAAAAGATCCTGAGATCAAAATTTTGAGAATGACTGATTTACACTGTGATCATTAATTATATCTTTGAGAACATCAGTTTAAATGCTGTCTAGGCTGGGCAGGGTGGCTCATTCTTGTAATCCTACTGCTTTGGGAGGCTGAGGCAGGAGGGTTGCTTGAGCCCAGGAGTTCAAGACCAGCCTGGGGAAAGTAACCATAAAAGAAAGTACAGCCTGGGCAACAGAGCAAGACCCTGGCTCTATAAAAAGTGGTACATCTTTTTTTTTTTTTTAAAGAAAGAAATCAAAAATTAATTAAATACATAAGTAAATAAAGGCTAACACCCACAATTTACTTGATGACTCCTTGTTGTTGGATATTGAGGTTACTTCTGATATTCTGCCGTTGGCGCAGCATTGCAGTGAATGCTTTTGTGGCTAAATCTTTCTGTATAGCCACATGTGTTTCCTGAACCACAGGGAACGTTTGTCCTGGAAGCTTTTTTTCTTTTCTTTTTTTTTTTTTTTGAGACTGAGTCTCACTCTTATTGCCCAGGCTGGAGTGCAATGGTGCAATCTCGGCTCATCGCAACCTCTGCCTCCCGGGCTCAAGTGATTCTTCTGCCTCAGCCTCCCGAGTAGCTGGGATTACAGGCACCCACTATCACGCCCTGTTAATTTTTTGTATTTTTAGTAGAGACAGGGTTTCACTATGTTGGTCAGGCTAGTCTTGAACTCCTAACCTCAGGCGATCCACCCACCTCTGCCTCCCAAAGTGCTGGGATTACAGGCGTGAGCCACCGAGCCTGGCCCCTGAAGCCTTTTTTTTTTTTTTTTTTATTCATTCCCTTTGGTCTGAGTTAATAATACCAACCAGAAGCAACTTGTGAGAGAGAGGTGGGGTCCCAGCTCCTATGGCTAGGTGGAGACTTCAACCCCCAGGCAAGGACAGCCCCTTCCCAGACAGCCCCACTGGTACAAGAGGGGAGCCTGGGGGCCTGGGGACAGCCAGCTCTGAGGAGGGTGGAGGTGGGCTGAGAGGGCAGGGTTGCCTGTCCACCCCAGCTGAGACAGGCGGGCAGGTGCTCACACACTCGGCAGGTAGAAGTGGTCCTTGGCACGGTGCTGCAGTGAAGCCAGCTTGGACACCTGCTGCAGCAGCTGCTCGCTGGGCCGGTTGGCTGGCATGCTGCTGAAGAGGCCCTTCAGGTAGTCAGGTAGGACCTGCAGGGAGCACCTGGGTGAGGGGCTGCCAGGCAGGCATGTGTGCAGGCACTCAGCTGCAGGGGGCCTGGGGACATGCAAGTTTAATGACTGCAGCCCCATCCTCTTCTGGGGTAGGATGGCCTATTACTTTCCTGGGTTTTGGAGAATGATGGCAGAAACAGATAATGGTGATATGGCAGGACTGTGGCCTTGATGCCTATGAAGGAGTCCCCACAGCAACCTTGCCAGGATGTGGGCTGGCTGGTGAGATCAGAGAATCAACACTGAAGTGTGCACGCGTATCTATCAGGCCTGCTGTTTCTCAAAACTGAGTGTGCCTGAGTCACAGAAGGGCTTGCCAAAACAGACATCCAGGCTGTGCCCCAGAGGCTCTGAGCCAGGAGGTCTGAGGCGGGACTTGAGGATTTGTATCCCGTTTTTGCCAGTCCACAGGCTTCACATTGAGTAGCGTGGTGCTGGACTGCATAGGGCTATGCTTCAACAGTGACACCATGTGGCCGCAAAAGCTATGTGACCATATTGTGTACAATTCCTGAAGTTTTGGCACCAGTTCCACAAAAATACATACTTTCTGTCCAAGCACTTCCAAACATACTGGCACAGTAGGGGAGAACCAAGACTTTGTAAACTCCATGATCCTGACTTAGAGAACTTCCAAGTCTCAGGGTAGAATAACACATAGACAAAAGTGACAATATCAGCAAAGCCTGGCTTAGCACATAAAGCAAAGGACAGGCCCATGTTCAGAAGAAGAAGAAATCAGAAGGAAAACGGACATCAAAGAGGGCCTAATGGAAGAGGTGCTGTTTGGGGGCAGTTTGCTGGAGAGGAATTAGATAAGCTGGGAAGTCCAGATGGAGGGATGGCATGCGCAAAGGCCCTCAAAGGTAGTGAGGGCTGTTTCGACTTCTTCCAAGAGACCACATAGGGGAGCAGAGGCCTCAGGGTTAGAGAGGTCCACAGGGCCTGAATCATGAACACTTCAAATATCAGGGGTGTGGAGTCTGACTCACAGGCCCGGGGGAGACTAGAAGGTCCCAGAGTCCAGAGAAGCCCATGTGTTGCTGACCTGGTTGTAGTGCATGGTCACATATAGCTCATTCTCGAACTTGAGTGGCTGATCCCAGAGCACACGCCGGAACCAGAGCATGTAGCCGCCATCCACTTGCTCCATCTTGGAGGCCACGTCCAGGATGTAAGCACAGCGACTGAGTGGGCACACATGCTGGCCTGCAGAAAGCAGGGAGGCAGGACTGGGTGGGGGCATGTGTGCACACACGTGTGCACCTGTACAGAGCATGTGTGCAGACCCCAACCTGCTACCCAGGTGAGGCATCACCTCAGGCAAATTATATACCTGCTCTGGGACACAGCTTCCTTGTTAAAGGAGAACATGTTTGTTGAATGGGGTGCCCTTTGTTTTATTGAAATGTTGATGACCACGGAAGGGAATAACTCCAATTCAAAGCTATAAGTAATGCTCCATTTCTCCGAAAGAGGAGCTGCTGAAGAGTGCCCCAAGGGTGGCCTGCCTGGATGGAAAGGGGCCCTGCATTATGGCCAGAGAAGGCCCAGTCCCTTTCCAGAGGAGGCTTGGGACAAACACAAACACAAGAGGCTTCAGACCATGAGACCCAGTGGGTACCTTTCTGCAGACCTCCTTCAGGAGAGTCCCCTTGCCAGGCAACTGGCATAGGTGAGGGTGGGGAGGATTGGGGTCTGAGCCTGTGAGAGGCTCGAGTTTTTCTCTCTTTCACTGACATTTCTGCCACCCATCTCACACCTGCAATAAAATCTTACTAAAGAAAGGGAGTTTGGTATGATTACATGATTACCACTATGTCACTGTGGGTAAGTCACAACTTCTGTGGCAGGCTGAATAATGACCCCTCCAAAGATGTCCAGGTCCTAGACCCTAGAACTTGTGAATATGTCACCTTCTTGGCAAAAGGCACTCTGCAGATGTGATTAAGTTAAGGATCTGGAGATGAAGATGATCCTGGATTATGCAAGCAGGCCCAACGTCAGCACAGGGGTCCTCATAAGAGGAAAGCAGAAGGGTCAGAGTCAGAGGAGCAGATGTGAGACCAGAAGCAGAGGCTGGTGGGGAGAGAGATTTAAGGATTCTACGCTGCTGGCTTTGGAGATGGAGGAAAGGGTCATGAGCCAAGGAATGCGGGTGGCCTCTAGAAGCTGGAAAAGGAAAGGAAACAGATTCTTCCCTAGAGCCTCCAGAAGGAACCTGGCCCTGATGTTATTTTCATTTTAGAACTTCTGACTTTCAGAATTATAAGGTAGTATATTTGTGTTTTCTTAAGCCACTAAATTTGTGATAATCTGTTATAGCAGCAATAGGAAACTAATACAGCCTCCCTGGGCCTCAGTTTCCCCATCTGTAAATGGGAAGGCTAACAGCCTCCACTTCATAAGGTTGTTGTGGGGATTAAAAGAGTTCACAGAATTAAATGCCTTTTTTTTTTTTTTGAGACAGAATCCCACTCCATCACCCAGGCTGGAGTGCAGTGGCATGACGATGGCTCACTGCAACCTCCGCCTCCCAGGTTCAAGTGATTATCGTGCCTCAGTCTCCTGAGTAGCTGGAATTACAGGTGTACACTGCCATGCTTGGCTCATTTTTAGTAGAGATGGGTTTTGCCATGTTGGCCAGGCTGCTTTTGAACTCCTGGCCTCAAGTGATCCACCCGCCTCAGCCTCCCAAAGTGCTGGGATTACAAGCATGAGCCACCATACCTGGCCTGAAATACTTTGAATGTGCCTGGGGCACAGCATCTGTTCAATAAATGTCAGTTATTAGGACTGTTTTGTTACCTGCCATTCTCCCCTAATGTCTTAGCTGGACTTGGGTGGGCAGGCAGGGCTGACAGCATACGGCTGAGGGCTGAGGCAGTGGTAGGGAGGGCTGGCTGGGGATTGCTGGAGCTGACCAGCTGGTGACAGGAGGCAAGACCATGATCTAGACCCTAGGGCAGGCAGCAGATGGAAGGGGCTTTGGGATACATCATGGTCACCTAAGGTCCCAGGAGCCCTTGAGAGGGGCTCAGTGACACCTCAGGAGGGGCTCCTCTGGCCATTAAAAGGCATGAGAGGCAGGAAAGGAGGCTTGCACCTTTAGGTTCCAGGAGTGTGGGGCTACTAATGGAAACCTTCCCAGGATGTAATCTCCTTGAGGGCACAGCCTATGTCCTCCTGTTGAGCATGCCCTGAGGGGCAAAGGGAGAGATGAGAGAGGGCCCTCACCACAAGGTGAGGCAAAATAAGCAAAGCAGAGAGGGACAGATGAAGGACTGGGGGTGCTTGGTACACAAAGAGATCCTTCCCCACAGGGGTCAAGGGGCTTCCTGCAAGAAGTGGCACTTGACTTGGGCCCTAAAGTCTGGGTGGAGGCCCCACATGGCCCAAAGCTGGGGGATGAGAATGAGCCCAGCATGCTCGGTCTTTCTGGCACGCACCACGGTTGGTGACAACGAAGAGAACATATTCATTAAAGGCCTCGGGGCGTGTCAGAGCCATCTCAGCACAGATCTCTTCTATCACGTCCAGGGCCACCTGGGGGTGGGGGTGGAAGGGATGACGCCATGTCAGTTAGGATTCGCCTCTGTCCTTCTGGCCCCACTCAGGCCCCCAGAGGCCATGTGTGGAGTTCCTCAGCCCTCTTCACAGAAGTGCACAATCCTCTGAGGTCTCTGAAAATCAGCCTCAGGCAGGGAAAGAACACAGCCTGTGGTCTGAGACTTAGGTTCAAAATCTGCTTCCGTCCCTTTTCTGCAGGATGACCTGAGCCAGAGGCCTAACCTCTCCGAGGTGCAGTTTGCTCTTCTGAGAAATAAGTCCTGCCTTGTGGGACTGTTTGAGAGCCTGGGAGGGCTCAGCATCCTTGAGGGCTTACTCCACCCCCATCCTGGAGCCTGGGCTGTTCCTGTTCCTGCCCCTCCAGTACCTGACTGCAGGAGACATTCCTTCACTTACAGTGCATGTTTTGATTTTGAGATGGCGTTCAAGGCCTCCAGGAAGAAGAAAGAGTTGCCTCTTGGAACTGCGGCCTGCCTGGGGGTGGGTAGGTGGGAGAGGGGTGACAGGTTGAGTCCTGGGATCTGAGTGGCCCTTGTCCCCCGCCCCAGAAGTTCCCAAGCCAAAGGTTCTGGGGCTTGCATGTGTAGGAACACTTGAACACCTGGGCCTTGCAGGGCCTGTCTGCATGCCCCTGAGTGCAATGCACCCGACACAGAGGTCTCTGGGCAGGGCTGTGTCTCCCATTCATTCATTTGTTTTTGTTTTTTGACATGGAGTCTTGATCTGTCACTGAGGCTGGAATGCAGTGGCGTGATCTTGGCTCACGGCAACCTCCGCCCCCTGGGTTCAAGCAATTCTCCTGTCTTAGCCTCCCGAGTAGCTGGGATTACAGGTGCTTGCCACCATGCCCAGCTAATTTTTGTATTTTTAGTAGAGACAGGGTTTTGCCATGTTGGCCAGGCTGCTCTTGCACTCCTGACCTAGGTGATTTGCCTGCCTCGGCCTCCCAAAGTGCTGGAATTACAGGTGTGAGCCACTGTACCCAGCTTCCCATTCAATTTGAACCTACTTCTACCCCATGCTTACCAACATAGCCCGAAGCTCTATGCTGCTGGGGAGCTCCAGACGACCCCCGAAGCGCAAGGTTTTCCGCAGGTTCTGCTCACAGGCCTTGGCAATCCCTGCAGAAGCAGGGAGTCCAGGCCTTGCCGAAGGTGGGCAGTGGGAGAAAGGGGCTCCTCTTGCCAGCAACCATGAGCCCTTTGTATTCTCTCCACAAGCTATGGGGCAGACATTTACTCCTCCATTTGACAGTTGAGCAAACAGTTCAGACAGGGACAGGGACTTGCCCAAGGTCAAGAGCTAGAGGTTAAAAGCTAGATTTGAACCCACATCCCACATGGTCTAGCCCATAGTCCCCTTGGCAACCTATGAGCCTGTAAACTGCTGTCATCCTGAGCTGTTGACTGGGAAGCTCATAGGCAATAGGCTCTGTGGCTAGGGTGATGTAGCTCTGCCCCTGCCAGCTGGGATACCCTGCCAACTGCTCTCCCTCACCCAGGCCTCCCAGTGCAGGAGATCCCAGCATCAGTGCTCCATTTCTCTGAGTCAAGAGTTCTAGGGCACATTCTGCTGCCTTCATGCATCTGGGAGCCATTCCATAGGGAGCTGGGTCTATTCATGTGTGGGTCTAGGCATATTTGTTAAGTGAATCAGAGAAGGATTCAGAGGCAGAAAGGGTAAGGTCTCCTATCTCCTCCATGGTTGCCATGGTGACTACAGGAGCCCCAGCCTTCTTCTTTGAGAGCCCCAGGGATTGCTATGGAAACAACGCTGAAGAGTGGCTCCTACTTTCTCCACATTCTTTTTTTATTTGAAATGGAGTCTCACACTGTCACCCAGGCTGGAGTGCAGTGGTGCAATCTTGGCAACTTCTGCCTCCCAGGTTCAAGTAATTCTCCTGCCTCAATCTCCTGAGAAGCTGGGATTATAGGCACCCACTACCATGCCTGGCTAATTTTTTTGGTATTTTTAGTAGCAATGGGGTTTCACTATGTTGGTCAGGCTGGTCTCAAACTCCTGACCTCGCAATCCGCCTGCCTTGGCCTCCTAAAGTGCTGGGATTACAGGGGTGAGCCACTGCCCTGGGGCCCTTTCTCCATATTCTAAGACGGATGATACCAGCTTGGGCCCATCCCTGCCCAGATCCCTCAAGACCTTTGCCAAGTCCAACAGTCAGCGAAGCAGGGCCGCACCCAAGTACTCTGGATTCTCCCACATTCCACAATTCCCACCCTGGTCTTTGCTCTTGTCACTCACTCCACCTGGAAATCCCTCCTACCCAGGGCAATACTTCTTCTAAGGAGTCTTTCCTGACCATCCCCTCCATTAGATCAGACAAACCACCACACCAACCCCTGTGAAACCTTCACAAATGTTTGGGAAGTAAATTAGTATTAGTAAACATTGCTTAGCACCTGTAAAGAGTGAGGCCCTCTGGGTTTCCCCTCCCACCAGCTGCCCACCTGGTACCCATGGGAGAAGCATGCAGCCCTGGGTCCCCACTCATTGACCTCTAACCTTGAAAGGGCAGGCCGGGGGTCTGGCTCACGTCTTGGAGGAAGCGAGTGAAGTGTGGGTGGAGGACCTCGGAGCAGCTGTGGTAGGCGGTCACGATGTACAGCAGCCTCCAGCCTCGCTGGCAGCTGTCCCTGCAAGGACACATGGGAGCCATGTCACAGGCAGCCACAGCACTAGAGTGTGCCAAGAGCCTCTTGGGATATCCCTCTTGCGATTGAGCTGAGGAAGATTCCAACTCTCAGGCAGTTCCTGTCTCCTGAAGATGCTCTTCCCTGCCCAGTGAAGAGGCCCAGGGCAGGTGGGCCTTAAAGCCATGCAGAAGGCATATGTTGCTTGGGAAGTCAAGATGAGGGAAAGGGAAGGAAGAGGATGGGGCCCCAGACATCTTCCCCAGGTAGGGGAAGTACTGTGACTCTTTCCCCTCCTATTCTTCTCTTTTCTGCCTCACAACAGGTGGGGGGATCTCTCTGGGAAGGCTTCTGGGAAAAGGTGAACCTGCTGAGACTGTGTAGAGGTCACGGCAGGTAAGGCCCAGGGCTGGGAGGAGCAGGAGGACAAGCTGAGTGGTTCTAAAATTTCTGAGGAGATGGAGAGCAAGTGAGGAGGTAGTGCAGATGGAGACAGGAGCGGGCCTGATGGTAACAAGAGCACACACACATTGGGCACCTACTGTGTGCTGACCCTGCATGAGTGGAACACAGTAATTCACCTTCACATGGTCCTGGGTGTGAAGGTTTCATTTGTAGGGATATCTGGTGTCTGGGAACAACACTTGGGCTTCCATTGGGAAACCACCCACCCCTCTCTGAATCCCTGTGGTTTGGAGATGGGCAAGGAAGTCAGGTTTGGTTAATGAGAACACTGCAACCCCTGGCCACAGTCATTAGCCTAGGGACAGCTATATGACCCAAGACTGGCCAATAAGAGTTCAGCCTCCTTCTGGCTTTGGTGATTGGTTTTAGGACATACATGTGACCTAGATCTAACCAATCACTACTCTGTATCCTCCAGCCTTTATGATTGGTTCAGGGTTGAGCTTGTGACCAACTCAGGCCTGTAAGGCTGGATTTGAAAATTTCTGCTGCAAATATTGGGTCAGTTTTGCTTTGTCTGGGATTGCTGAGCTGTTGCCCCAGACCTGCCACCTTGCTACTCTGTGGGAGAGGCTGTTTGGGAATGATCAACACAGAGGAAAGCAGAGCCAGAAAATGGAGAAAGCCTGTTTTCTAATGACCTGGATCCAGCTATGCCTGAAGCCACATACTCATTGACTTTTCACTTCTCTGAATCAATAAGTTCCCTCTTGCTTAAATCAGCTTGAGTTGGGTTTCTGTTACTTGCAACTAAGAATCTGGACTACACATTATCACTGCCATTTTACAGATAAAGGCACTAAAGTTCAGACAGCAGAAATTGTGTGTTCCAGACCAAGTAATTCCAAAAATGTGCTCTATTGAGTGAGGAAGAGGGTGAGGGGAAGAGAATCCAGGAGGGGTCAACCCTGGGGAGGTGGGAGGCTGAACTGGCCCCTCCTGGAGCATGGACACAGTGGGGGGATGGTGGGGTAAAGCCCAGTTCACTCACTGCTTGGAGCTGGTATTGTCGGTGATCTGCTTCACAACTTGGCAGTAACACTCATCCCGCATGACTTCATGGTCCCCACACAGCTGAAGGAGGCCAGAGAGGTCATACATCAAAGACATATTAAGGGCTATGTCACATACCAGGTACATAAGAACAGGATGGGCACCTGGAGACAGGCCTGGTGTCCCTTTCCCAGCCCCCTCCCTACCAGCTTGATGCATTCCTCTTTGGACTATGGGAAAGGCTTCCCACTCTAATGTCCTGTGACTCACTGACAGATGGGAAACTGAGCCACAGAGCAAGAAAGGAGGCAACTGGCAAAGTTGGCTGAACTGACCTTTAGGAGGTTACAAAGCACGTCCAGGTCACTCTGGCCCTTCAGTGGAGCATCCCCCATGAACCTCATCACAGCTGAAGGAAAGATCCATCCCATTCAGACCCACCAAACCCCCAGTTGCTCACCCACCCCAGGAAGCCCCAGGGCTGAGCCCCTCCCTGGGAGCCTTGGCCACAGGCAGCTGGGGGCTTCTATTCTCTTAAACATGTCCCATGTTTGAGTTGGGGGGAGGGAAAGAATCTGAAGACCAGGGAGGAGTGGTGACCAGTAGACATCACACAGTGTTGGATCCCACCTGGCCCAGAGCCCTGGCTGCAGTCCCACCCCCACACCTAGGAACATTTCGGTGGCCATCTTGTTGAGGCTGCTGTCGCTGAGTTCAATGAGGGATTCCTGGAGGGGGGTCTGTGGGGAAAGAAGGCTGTGTCATGATGGAGGAGGGACACGTCAGAACAGAGAGGGGACACATTGTGTTTCAAGGCCATATGACAACAGGAGGGTCCATGTCACAAAAGGGGAGCCAGGCTCAACACTGGGGACACATGCTGTCCTTGGGAGGGAATCAGGGTGCTGAGAGCTAGAGGGTCTCACTGAGAACAAGTTTGTTCACCCCAGTGTCCTGGGAGGGGGCCCTTGTATCACCATTTTACAGATGGGGAAACCGAGGTCCGAGACTGGACACCTTGGTGAAGCAAAGCATGTCCTCCAAGGTTCTGGACTCCCGACCCTCCTTGGATTTCAGCCTGAGGCCATCCCTGCGGTGGGAGGTGGGTGCTACTGACCTGTCCTGCCCAAGCCTTGGCTGCATGCTTTTCCACAAGGGAGTGTTCTTGACCCACCATTCTGATCAGTCTACCAGACAGGGAGACCCCCAGAGGTAGGCACTGAAGTGGGCCTCACACCTGGGTAGTCTCTCATCTCTCCCACCAGAAGTGGGGCCTCCCAGACCAACAGCCTGCAGTTTGGACAGTTGCAAGAAGCCCAGAACCCTCCCAGTGTGGGAAAGAGGGGTGGGGCTGCCACTCACTGGGGTCTCCTCTGAGGGTCTCGGAAATACTTCTGGGCAAACTCGAGCATTGTGTAGGGTGGTAGAGCCAGGGCTTCCTCCCCATGGTCAGCAGAACGGGCCCTGACTGGGGTACCCTGCAGAAGAAGAGGCGGAGCTAGGAAGGCCCTGCCTGGCTGCACCACGCGTAGCCTTTCGGTCAAAACACAACACAACCCCTTGCGGATCAGGCCCAGATTCTCAAGCAGCCCGACCACCCATCCATCTGGACTCGCCCACCCATCTATATGAAGCCTCCCACATCCTGTTGGCCTCACCCCTTCAGCCCACCCACATCTTTTACTTGCAGGGCTAACCCCACTCCCCGCCCCACTTGGCCATGCCCTTGCCCAGGTTTGACTTCCCCAGCTGCCTTGTCACAGCTGACCCCATCCCTCGCTAGTTCCACAAGCCCGACCCCGCCCACTCACCTGGCCTCACCCCATCCCAGACTTGACCTACTGGCGGGCCCAGGCTGGTCTGACCCCACTGCCCTGATTACAACCAGCTGATCCTCACCCTTCCCTACCCCATTTGACCACATCTCCAGCCATCTCTGGACCCATCTCCTGGGTCTCACCTGCAGCTCACTCTATACCTGGTTCACCCTAGTCCAAGACCAGTCACGTGCCAAGAGCCTGGCCACGCCCTTGGCCAACCTTATTCCCACTCGCCTCACCCCTTCCGCTTAGTCTACCCCTCCCCACCCCACCCACACCGGTCTCACCTTTCTCCTGCGGCCCACCTCCCGTGCAGCGGGTGCAGAGGCCACAGCAGCGGCCACGGCGGCTGCTCGGCTGCTGCCCGGCTCTGCTGGCAGCTGCAGGAAGTCGGGGGCAGCAGCGGGCTGCACCAGCTCCGAAGGGAAGCGGCCCACGCGCCCATGGATGGTCCCAAACCTCCAGCCTAGGGGTGGGTAAAAGGTCTAAGGCAAACTGGAGAGTCTTGTCTTGAGACTAAAGGGGTCCTTTAGGGGGACTTGGGTACCTTCTTAACCCCTCTCTAGAACGCTGTGAGGCAGGCCAGGCCATCGAACCCATTTTACAGATGAGGAAACAGGCTCAGGGAAGGAAAGGGATTTTCTCAGGGCCACAGGACCATAACGGGGAAATGAAGCAAAAAAGCAAAGCAAGGTTTGTGGACTGTCTGGTCATGTGGAGACACAGAGAGAGACTTGGGCCACAAACATGGAAACACCCACAGAGACCCCTCAGCCACATATACAGGCAGAGCAGAGGGCTCTGTCTGACTACCAACAGACACTGACAGGCCATGCCTGGATCTTGGAGACCTGGCCAGCCCAGACCACTTTTGGGCACCAAGAAACCCTCACTGTGCATCTCAGCATGAGTGTGTGAAACTAGGATGCACCCTGTATGAGATTTCCAGGTTCTGGGGCACCCACCAAAGTCGGGGCCTGTACGCCGCAGCTCCTCCAGGTACACCACCTTCTTGCGGACCACACAGCCGGCACTGTAGCCTGTGGGCCAGGCTCAGGTCAGCATCTCCCAGGGAGGCTCCCTTGGCCAGCCTCCCCCTCCCGCACCCAGCCCGCCCCAGTGGCACTGACCCACTTGAGGAGGCTCTAGAGGCTGCAGGTGGATGATGTCACCCTTGTGGAAAGCCAGCAGCGCCGGGTCCTCAGGCAGGAAGTTCCTCACAGCGACCACATAGTCAGAGTCCTGGGTCGGCCAGGGGCAGGGTGAGGGCAATAGCCCCATCACCCCACTCCCAGAGGCCTAGGGCAACCCCTGCTTCTCACATCCTTCCTGACTCATCAGGGAGCCCTCGTTAGTTGAGAAGGGGTAAGGGCATTCTGGGTAGAAGAAAGGGCTGGAGGCTGAGTCTGAGGGACACACATGGACTTTAGGGCACATGCATAGGCCTTCCCCACTCAATACCTCACCGACCTTCCTGCTAAAGCCTTCCTCGGGCCTGGGGCACAGAGATAACCTGCCCTAGGCCTGGGGGCTGCCAGACAGGAGTGGGCAGAGGGGATGGAAAAAGACTGAGATGCAGTGGGCAGGCTATGCAGCCAAGGCAGGAGGGTGAGGAGTACAGTTGCTGCAGAGCTCAGAGGAGGCACTATGCCCTCGGGAGGGGGCACTGGCCAGCAGGGGGCATTGGCAAAGGTTTTCTGAAGGAGCAGGCAAAAGGAGGAAATGGTATTCCAAGCAGAAGGCACAGCCAGTGCAAAGGCCTGAAGGTAGACAGAAGTCTACGGACACAGTCATACTTCCCAGGCAGGTGGGGCTAGTATATATGTGGGGTGGGAGAGCCCTGTTGCTGGGCCCTCAGCCTGGGTGGGGGAAGATCTGTGGGAAGGTCCTGACCTTCTTCAGTTCCAAGATGAAGTCATCCACCAGGGTCTTGACCTGGTGAGCTCGGGCTGAGAAGAGGATAACCTTCTCACTGGCCAAGTTGAACTCCAGCATATTCTGGGAGGGCATTGTCACAAACAGGATATCTGCAAAGCTGGAGGATGGGCTGGTGGCATGAGGGCAGGACTCCACTGCCAGAAAGATGCCCTCCTTCTACCTATTGTGCTGCTTCTGCTCCTGTCCTGCCCCATTTGAAGTCTAGTCCCACCTTGGCCCCATTGTGCCAGCTCCCACAGGATCCTAGGAACTTCGCGCTTCCCCTCTCTGACCCAGGCTGTGGCTTCAGCTCAGTTCCTACCACCCTTTGGGACAACACTCTGACCCCTCTCCACCCTTTGTCCCTTGGTCCAAGCTCTAAATCTAGATTTGTGCCTACCCAAATCTCTCTTTCACCCACTGACCAAATTCTCTCCATCTTTCAAAGCAAGGAGCCTTTACCCAACCTGTGAGCAAGTTTCTATTCCCATCCTCAGGTTATAAAGGACAAAAGGGACTTATAGCAGGGGAGGGAGTCTGAGGACTCAGTAAGGTGTCATGACTGGCAGTAGTTCCCTCCCCAGCTGCATCAGGGCTTGGTCGTTTCCAGCACAGTCGCCCCTCTGCACAATGCTGCTGCTGTGGGGGCTGGAAGGAGGGCAGGGGAGTGGGTGCATAGATCAACCCCTTTCTGGCTGTGTGACCTGAGACAAACAACTTCTCTCTCTGAGCCTCAATTTTCCCAGTTCTAAAATGGGTTTGCTTCAATGGCTTGGCACAGAGCCTGGTGCGTCATGGGTACTTGGTAAGTGGCTGTGGAGAGGAAGGAAATGCTGATGCCAGTCTGTACCCATCTTCAGCCAGCCCCACTTCCCCCCTGCCAGTCACCTGTATGCACGCAGGACCCGCAGCTGCCCGCTGGCCTCCTGGCCACCCTTGACCATCCTCAGGAGTTTGATGCCCATGTGGGACACAGCTAGGAGCTGCACGCCAGTGCCTACGCTGCCCTGGGGCAGGGATGAAGGGCATGTGAGGGTCCTCTTGCCTCATCCCTGAATCCTCTGGGCAGGTAGGGGGCAGGTGAGGGGCTCGCACCGTGGCAGGGAAGAGGCGGGAGAAGTAGACCTCCCAGGTGTCTCGTGCAGCGCTGACCACGGCCCGCTTCACGCTCTCCGTTACCAGAGGCCTCTGTGTGTCCAGCTGGTTCTGGGCTATGGGAGGCCAGGTCTGGTCAGGACCCTCTCCCCACTCCCCTGCCAGCCCCCATCTCAGGGATGTCAGGGAGGGAGGTGGCTGATACTTAGCAAGAAGGCATCTAACCAGTGTCTATACTGGGAAACGGAAACTCAGAAATGGACGAGATGGCGAGGACACACAGTGTGTCAGGCATTGTCAACCCCAAACATGCAGCCCGGCCACGTGAGAGGCCAGAAGCAGAGCAAGGAGGCGCATGTCTGGGAGATGGTGGGGCTGGGCTTGTCAGCCTCAGTATCCCTCTGGGATAGGGCTGGCTGTGCCTCTGGCTGGTTGCTCCATCAATACCCTTCCCCTCCCTAGAGATACCAAACAAGGCCTTCATCTTGAGCCTCTCATCCTCAGAGATGCGCAGGCAGGCTTCGGACAGCGTATCATGCAGGATCTGTGGGAACAGGCTGTGATGCAGGCGGTGCATGGGACTCAACCTGGCTGGAATCCAGGCTGGACTCTACTAGGGTGAGTGACAATGTGTGTGGGGGGATCCCATTTTGCAGCAGTGGGGTCATCTATAAGCTGGGTCATCTGTGTAAATCAGATTCTCCTTCAGGGACCCTCTCCTTTCTCCTCACCCCCACAATCCAGGCCACCCTTCCTAGGCCTCAGTTTCCTAATCTATACAGGGGTTTACATTTGACTTCTGGGCCATGTCTAGCTCAGACAAACTATGGCTCTGATTAGGTTGAACTGTGGGCTCACTGACCCTGCCCATGGGAGGGGGGAGATTCAATAAAACAGCTGCCCGTCCTCACCCCAGTCAAGGACCCCAAATCCTAGCATGCAGAGGCAGGCTTTGCAGCTAGCCTATCTTTATATTCACACTGCCACGATGAGTTCACTGAGGCAGAAAGGAGAGAGAGGACCTCACCTGCCGGAACAGGAGGTCAAGCTGCACAGGATGGCTGTAGCTGTCCTTGGGGTAAAACACCTGTAGGGGCGGGGCTTCAGTGGGTACCTTCCGACTGCCACCTCACCTTGCTTCACACCCGTCCCTGGCCCTTTTCGGTCCTCCCGGACCTTCCTCTGCCCGCCTTCAGCCCCTCCCCTGGCTCTGGCCGTGCTCCGCACCTCTTTTCGCAGGAAGATCCTCCAGGGGGCGTCCTGATAGCCATAGAAGCTGGGGTTGATGAGGCGGTGCAGCCGCGTCTGCATGGGTTCCTCAGGGGGCTCCAGTAACCGCGAGGGCAGAGCTGGAGAGCACGGGGGTCAGGGAGGCAGGAGAAGGCACCTCTCAGGATGAAGTGGGAGAGGCAGGGCAGGTGGAGGAGGACACAGCTCCTTCATTCAACACATAAAAACACCTATTGTATATAGGCCTGGGCTAAAGGCCGAGATGGCCCCACAAACAAGGTAGACAAGGCTCCTGTCCTGGAGTTTAGTGCCCATGGCAGGTGTGGGTGGCATGGATCATTCAGAAACAAAGCTCTCACTGCCCAAGGCTGGGGTAGAGGGAAAGCAGGGTGGTTTAGGACGGATCCTGGAGAGCTGGTCTACGAGGTCCTTCACTCCTAGCAGTCTAGGCAGAACTTGCTAAGGTGACAAAGGTGATTTGAGCTGTGACATGAATGGTGAGAAGGAGCCAGCCAGGCAATGGTCTTGGGGAAGAGCATTCTAGGCAGAGGGAACATGAAGAGCAAGGGCTCCAAGGCAGGTGTGGGCTTGGAGTGTTCAGGGAACAGAGAGGAACAGAATGTGCCAAGGGGAGGAAGGGAGGAGATGAGGCTGGGGAGGTGGGCACATCATGCAGCGTCTCATAGGCCACAGTGAGGACTTTGGAGCTTATCGTAGGAGCCATCGGAGGGTTTTTGTCAGGGACAGGATGTGAGCTGCTTATATAGCTGTTAAGATCACTGTGGCTGCCGAGAGACAGAGGGTGTAGAGGTTAGGGCTCCAACTGTGATGCCAGGGGGCCTTGGGCAAGCCACTTAACCTGTCTGTGCCTCCATTTCCCCATCTGCAACATGTAGGAATAATAGTGCTACCTTGAAGGGTTCTGGTAGGATTATATGAGGACAGGATGGGAGTGGCCAGAGATCTGTGCTACTTAAGTGCTAATATTATAATTATACCAATATGCTCACAACATGTACACAGGGGCTCAGGAACACAGACACACTCCACCGACACACAGACTGGGACTCACCTGTGCCCACAGACTTCCTCATATACTTGGATACCCTCCCCACCTCCTGGCCCTCTCACCTGAAGTGGGTGTCATGGATGGCCTTGGTGCACTGGTCACTGGCTTTACCAGGGCCACAGCTTCTCTGGACACCTGTCCCACCCCAAAGAGACTGCTCAGGGGGCAACAGGCAGGCCTTGTGGAGGGGCAGTGGCAGGGCCATATCTTATAGGGGTGGCTGGTTTCTGAGGATCCCTGAGGCCCCTCTTTGACTTATGTTCCACCTGGGCCCAGCCCCACCCTGCCCCCTCACCTGGGTGCCAGGTGCAGCTGTCAGGTGAGTTATCTGCCCCTTTAGTATCATCAGGGCCTCCTCGTGGGGGTCTGGCCGCTTCATGAACACCTTCCTGCCACCCTTCCTGTGGGCATTGGAGAACCATGGCGGGTTGACACTGAGTCTCCCTTTCCCGTCACATATTTTGACAGTAGGGAACTTCCTCCTCCTCCACCACCACTCCCATCATTATAAACGAGAATCCAGAGAGAAGCAGAGACTGGCCTGAAGTCCTACAGCGCAACCTAGACAACAGCAGGGGCTCATCTGGACTCATCAACATAAACTCTTTCCCTAACAGGAACTGGGCAGGGTGCTTCAACCCCTGTACCAGTAAGCTGGTGCACCATGATGAACACTCAGGCACACTGAGGGGCTGGAGGGCTGGGGACAGGGGCAGTGCTGACCTGAGGGCCTCAGGCTGGCCTCCCCGGAATGGCTGCTGGTACTGTCTGACAATGTGCTTGATCTGCTGTGTGGGCTGTGGGAAGTGCTCAGAGTTGAGCGTTGAGTACCGGACCAGCTCTGGGGAGGGTGAAGCTGTGGGCAAGCAGGGTGGTGGGAACAGGGTGAGGTCATAAGAGGAACAACCACATCCCCAGGCCTGTCCTGGGAGGCCTCAGAGGCTTGCATAGGGCACTCACTGGTTTCTGGAGAAGCCTGATCATGAGCTAGAACAGGGGCAGCCACAGGCTTGGTGGGGGGCCTTGGAGCCTTGGCCAGAGGGGCTGGGACCAAGGGCTTTGGAGTGGCACGCAGGAGCACGGGTTTGGCTGGGGGACCGGTACCTACAGACTTCGGCTGTGCGTCTGGTGCTAGGGGTTTCTGTGGAGAACAGGACATGAGGTGGGCTGCCTGGGATATACCAGGCTACTCTCTGGGACCCCAGATCTCTGTCAAAGATGGGCTGTGGAGCCCCTGGGCTCAGAGAGGCACAATAATGCCCTGGAGCAGCACAGTACCCGTCTTTACAGCTTGCGTCTGCTAGCAACCCCTGCACCCTGGGCAGGTCAGGCTCACCTCTGTGGGCAAGGATCTCGGGGTAGCACTCGGGGGCTGCTGCTGGAGTGCCATGGCCTGCAGGGTCATCTCCCGGGCCTGGGGAGAGGTGGCAGTGGTGACCAGGAAGGTCCATTCTCCACCCCCCAGAAGTCCCTCCCCCACTTACCAGCAGGACGGCCTGTTTGTGGATGAAGGCTTGCTGCAGAGCCAATGTGGAGGCGTCCAGGCCTGGGACTGAGGGGAGAGGGCAGAGGGCAGAGATGGCACCGGAGACGCCCTCCTCCCTGTCCTCTCACCCCCCACTGTGCTGTGGCTGCCTCCATTCTAGCACATGAAGGTGCCTGAGGACCAGCAAGTGGTTCTGGCCCTGCCCAACCCTGGAAACACCCTGGGGAGGCACTGACTTGGCTTTGGCTCTGGGGGCCTCCTGGGGGTGTCTTCAGTACCACTACTGCTGCCTCCACCTGGCTGGCCTCCCCCTTTCATGCGGTAGGCAATGGCTGTTGGCTTCTCCAGGTCCTGGGGGCAGTAGGTGGCTCAAGTGACCATCTCGATGCTGTACTCCTAAGGTTCTATGGCAACAAGCACCTGACACTGGCCACTTCCCTCCCTCTGGTGGGAGGCAGTGGCCTCTCACTGGCTCAGTGTCTGCTCTATGCTCAGCCTTTACCCCTATGGCATCCCAATCAGTCTTCCCCATAACCGCGTGAGCTCCCAACCCATTCCCTCTTCCCCAGAGGATTAAACTGAGGCTCAAGGAGGGGCTGTGCCCTGCTCAGAGCTGCATATTGTATTAGGGGCAGTGGGGGTGGGGTGGGTTCTGGAGAGTTTCCAGAGTGAGCAAGGGTACCTGAGGGGTCTCATGAGATCGGGGGCCAGAGGACCCAGGGACCAAGGTCATTCAACTCCACCCAGATATTTTAGTGGCCCCAGGGGGCTGGATCCCACCAGAGGTGCACTTCTTTCTTTCTTTCTTTTTTTTTTTTTTGAGACAGGGTCTTGCTGTTGCACAGTGCTGGAGCTAGAGCACAGTGGTGCGATCATGGCTCACTGCAGACTTCCTGGGCTCAAAAGATCCTCCTGCCTCAGCCTCCTAAGTAGTTGGGACTACAGAGGCATGCCACCATGCTTGGCTAGAGGTGCACTTCTAACTACCTTCCAGGATCAGCTAAGAGTATCTCTAGCTGTGAAGCGACCCTCATCCTTTGCCCAGCCTCCAGTAGACACCCAGATGGGACACACCACCCCATGACCCTGGCTGTGAGAAGTTCTCAGGTCACCCTGTACAAATGTGTGACTTGGGTGTACATGCTGTGCCTGCAGTCTGCAGATGACCTGCCTCACTCCATCCCTACCGCATCCCCATAGGACAGCACGGGGTCGAAGAGGCTATCCAGGTAGCAGTCCAGCCCCTTGTGGGGCCCAGCAGGCTCTCCAAGACTGTCTGACTCTGGAGGGGAGGGCACAAAAACGTCAAGAAGTTCTTTTTTCCTTTTTTCCTGATGATTTCCACCCCCCATAGCCCCCAAGGCTCCCTCCCCAACAGAGACAGCAGCCATTGTTGGTTGACCTTGGTGGGTTGCTGTCCCTCTCTGAGCCTCAGTCTCCCCATTTGTACCATCCTCATTGTGGCTGCTGTTCCCATCAGAGTCCGGTACTTTGTGCATGTGTTCCTGGAGCTGGGGTCTAGCGGGCGTGTCCTCATCCGAGTCCCAGCTGTTCCCAAACACCCTGTGGGGAAAAGGAAAGTGGAGGTGCTGACCCCCAGAGAGATCCCAGAACCTTACAAATTTTCCTCTGCACGCTGGAATTGGGTGGCTTTCTCCCTTTAAAAGCAGGATCCTTTGGTGAACTCTACCTCCTTAAGAACCTGAAGTCTAAGTTCAGGGCTCAGTCTGTCCCAGCAGCTGGGAGGGGCAGGCCTTCTGCCTGGGAGTGGCCATCTGTGAGGGGGTCCCCCATAGCTACCTACACTTTGGGGCCTCCCCTGCTGGGTACAGGCCCCTCTGTGCCCACAATGAAATAGGACTTCTGTCGAGGGAAGTCCTTGAGCAGCTCCAGGTCCGACACCAGGTCCAACACGTAGTCGTGGCCAGCCAGCTCTGCCCACTGGACACCATTCTTCATGGCCACAGTCCAGCCACGCCAACCATCTGCCAGCCCCCTGGTGATGGTATGCACAGGAAAAAAAATGAGGGACAGAGTCATCAGGCACTACCTGGGGAGATCCTGGGATATAAGGCAGACCCTAAACATGAATGGAGTGGACCCTATGGGACCCTTTGGGGGATGTGACCTCCCCCCAGCCTACATTCCAGGTACATAAGAGTGTGCTGGGAGGGCATCCTAGGAGCCAACCTGTGCCTCAGAATGTCTCCAGCCACCTCTTCCCCCGTACTCCAGGAGTGCACCGGGCAGGAGAACTGGTCACCTGGGGCACAGCAGGTGCCGGGCTCAGGTTGGAGCATCTGAGTCCAGTCTGGCTGTGCTTCCCTGCTTGCTTCCTCCTCTCAGGCTTCCTGTATCTGTAGTCTCACTTCCCTGGCTTCCCCTCTCCGGGCCAGGTCCCACCCCCACACACAGACTTTCATGCAGAGCCATATTGGAGCAGGCCCCTCTTTGGCTCCAGAACATCCAGTGGCTTCTGCCATCCCTAGGGCTCACTGGGCCCTGATGACTCCCACTGCCCTCATTGAGGCTGGGGAAGGCAGCTTACCATTGAAGCAGCCCACGTCCAGCGCCATGCTGGCCTTCTCATAGGTCGCTGTCCACTCGAGCTGGGTTGGGGGTAAGGTTCGGGCAACCCCCGAGCCCTGCTGTTGGGCCCGGCCCATGGCCTGCATGAGGCGGTGCTGACACACAGCCTGGAAGCCATTCCGCCCATAATCAGACACAAACCTGATGGGTAGGAGTTGGAACCAGGATCAAGAGGGATCTGAAGCTAGCTGGGGGCCGGTGGGTGGGGGTAGGTAATTCTGAGGCTAGTCTGAGAAAAGGCCAGGCTATTCTAGAGCCCCAAGGTGAAGCTGAAAAGGCCCCAGGCTAGTTCGGAAGGGTCCTAGGCTAGAGTCCAGTGCTCTGGGACTATACTTAAGGGGTTCCAGGCTAGCCTACAAAAGACTGCAGGGTAGCTTAGAGTCCCATAGCTAAACTGAAAGGGTCCCAGGCTAGCCCAGAAGTATCTCAGGCCAGCACAGAGGTCCAAGGACAGACCAAAGAGATTCCAGCTTGTTGGAACAAAATGTCATTGACAGGATGTGGTCTGCAGCTGGGTGTGGGCAACAACCTGAACTCTGCCTTCATTCTCTCACAGGGTAACGTTGGGTGGTTATCTGCCCTCTCTGAGCCTCTTCTCCAAGTTTTCTTTTCTTTTCTTTTTTTTTTGAGACAGAGTCTTGCTCTGTCACCAGGCGCCAGGCCAGAGTGCAGTGGCACAATCTTGGCTCACTGCAACTTCCGCCTCCTGGGTTCAAGCTATTCTCCTGCCTCAGTTTCCCGAGTAGCTGGGACTACAGGCGCGCACCACCACGCCCAGCTAATTTTTGTATTTTTTTTAGTAGAGACAGGGTTTCACCATGTTGGCCAGGATGGTCTCGATCTCTTGACCTTGTGATCCACCCGCCTTGGCCTCCCAAAGTGCTGGGATTACAGGTGTGAGCCACCGCACCCGGCCCTCCTCCAAGTTTTCTATAAAAGAGATGGCTGAGGGTTCAACTCAACCTAGGCTCAATGAGCCCAATCCCTACCAGTCATTCCCCATGCTTCCCTCACCTCCACATCCTACACCCCCTGCAGCTAAGCCTGGCTGCAGGCCCACAGTAGCCCACAGTAGCTAGAGAGGGAACCTAGCACCATGCCCTCAGGAAAGCCCTAGATAGGCAGGCCAGCAATGGCCCTACCCTGGTGTCAGCTGCCACAGAGTCACAAGACTGGCCAGGTGATGTCCATCTGCTGCATGCTGGCCTGAGCAAGATTCTGTAACTCTGTAGCTCACAGCCACCATGTTGGGTGGGTTCTATTGCCATCCCCAAATTATAGGGGAGAAACAGGTTCAGAGAGGGGCAGTGAATTGTCTCAGGCAGTGACTTGTCTCATATATGGCTGAGCTGGGATTTCAACACTGATTGAGTCCAGCATCCATACTCCTAACCACCCCACTAAACTCCCATGCTGTGAGAGGTAAATGCATCCCAATAGAAACTCAGAGCAGCCCTGGCCAGCCTCCATGCCTGAGCTTTCCAGCATAGAGATCTCACTCCTGGCCTGACTTTTAACACCCCACCTGGGCCCCATTGCTGGTGCCACCATCCCTCACGTTCCAGCCCCTATCCAGTCCCACTTACTTGAGAAGGTACTTGTTGAAGCGCGGGGAAGGTGCAAAGCTACTGAGGCAGGCGGCCAGCAGCAGCCAGCCCCGCTCAGCATTGTGGGCATTGTGATTGTGCCACACCTGGTTGGCCAGCTGTGCCAGGATCTCGTCCCGCAGCTCAGGCACTGCCAGCCCCTTCTGCACAATGTAGTTGCCGAAGATGTTCTCCTGGGCACCATGCAGGTGGGGGTCGCCCATGAAGCGCAGGATCTGGGCCACGAACAGAATGTCTTGGAAAGTTGTTCCTTCTGGTCCCCACCCCACAACATGCATCCCTTTCATGTCCCTCCCATGTGTTCCCGTGCCCACATAAATGCCCCTCATATTACAATATAACAGCATATATATATATATATATATATTTTTTTTTTTTTTGAGACGGAGTTTCACTCTTGTTACCCAGGCTGGAGTGCAATGGCGCGATCTCAGCTCACCGCAGCCTCCGCCTCCTGGGTTCAGGCAATTCTCCTGCCTCAGCCTCCTGAGTAGCTGGGATTACAGGCACGCACCACCGTGCTCAGCTAATTTTTTGTATTTTTAGTAGAGACGGGGTTTCACCATGTTGACCAGGATGATCTCGATCTCTTGACCTCGTGATCCACCCGCCTCGGCCTCCCAAAGTGCTGGGATTACAGGCGTGAGCCACCGCGCCCAGCTATATGTGTGTGTGTGTGTATATATATATATATATAAAATTTTTTTTTTTTTTGAGATGAGGTCTCTGTCACCCAGGCTAGAGTGCAGTGGCAGAATCTCAGTTCACTGTGCCTCAACTTCCCTGGGTTCAAGCGATCCTCTTGCCTCAGCCCCTCAAGTAGCTGGGATTACAGGTATGTGCAGCCACACCCAGCTAATTTTTGTGTTTTTAGTAGAGACAGGGTTTCACCATGTTGCCCAGGCTGATCTCAAACTCCTGGGCTCAATGGATCTGCTCACCTTGGCCTCCCAAAGTGCTGGGATTACAAGCGTGCACCACTGAGCCTACAACTGCCATATTCTATGCCGAATGACTAGGCAGTTCATCTCGACTATGGGAAAACTCTAGATCCAAAGTATGTGTCATCTTCCCTGTTCATGAACCTTCTAGAGCTCCCCATACAGCCCCAACTCCCTCCCCAGACCCCTGGCCTCCAACCAGACCCTCACTTTCTGCTCTATCTAGGCTGCAGAAGGTTCTTTTTAACATTCAGATATGACCACATCCCTCCCATGGAAGCCCCTGCCTTGGCTCCCTAGGTACCTTGGGATGAAATCTAAGCTCTGGGTCTGTAATCAAGGCCTCACTGGCCACTCTCACCCTTGCCCTTCTGACTCTGTTCTGACCATACCAATTTCCTCTTTTCTCTGTACTTTCTCCACTCTCCCTGCTTGGCAAATTCTCCTCCAGCTCAAATGCCTTCTCCTCCAGGAAGCCCTCTGTGGCCCTGCCCAGGGCTGAGTTAGTGGCCCCAACAGACTCCCTAGCTTTGGTGCTTCCCTCTGTTCATGCTGGTGGTCACTGGCCGGGTCAGCTCTGCCTCCCTGTGAGACTGAGAAGTCCTTAAGGAGAAGACCTGGGTATCTTCTTAGTGTCCCTAAAAGACTCCAAGGCAGCCTTTTTTTTTTTTTATTTGGAGATGGAGTCTTGCTCTGTCACCAGGCTAGAGTGCAGTGGCATGCTCTCGGGTCACTGCAACCTCTGACTCCCTGGTTCAAGGAATTCTCCTGCCTCAGCCTCCTGAGTAGCTGGGATTACAGACATGTGCTACCATACCCAGCTAATTTTTTTGTATTTTCAGTAGAGACAGGGTTTCACCATGTTGGCCAGGATAGTCTCGATCTCTTGACCTCATTATCCATCCGCCTCAGTCTCCCAAAGTGCTGAGACTACAGGAGTGAGACACTGCGCCTGGCCCAAGGCGGTCTTTTTTTGTCCAGAAGATAGCTGGGAGAAGAAAAGCCACCAATCCTCAGAGAGGAAGCCATATCCTCCCACTGACATAAAAGTTTCTTCTGGCCAGGTGCAGTGGCTCACGCCTGTAATCCCAGCACTTTGAAGGAGGCCAAGGCAGGCGAATCACGAGACCAGGAGTTCGAGACCAGCCTGGCCAATATGGTAAAACCCTGTCTCTACTAGAAATACAAAAATTAGCCATGTGCATTGGCATGAGCCTGTAGTCCCAGCTACTCAGGAAGTTGAGGCAAGAGAAACACTTCAACTCGGGAGGCAGAGGTTGCAGTGAGCCAAGATTGCACCACTACACTCTGGCCTGGGTGACACAGCAAGACTCTGTCTCAAAAAAAAAAAAAATTCTCCTTTGGGGAAGAGGTATGGGGCTCATGGATTGGGCTTGGGCAGGGCTGGGAAGACTGGGAGCCTCATGGCCCAGCTTCAGGGCCAGGGGCTATGAATTAGAAGGTGGGCTGGGGAGGATCCCATACCAGCTTGAAGATGCTCACGGCTTCTGCATGGTGCTCGGCTGGCAGCTGCGTAAGGGGTGTCCTCAGGGGCACTGTCAGCATCCCAAAGGTAGGTTCCTAGGGCACAGGGCAGGCATGTGAGCAGACAGTTCTGAGACTGATACACACATCTGGACCCACTGCCCTGTGCCACATGGGGCTCCAGGGCCTATGACACAGGGGCTCTGGTCCTCAGTGTATGGATAGGGAAACTGAGGGCTGAAACTCAGTGTATGGATAGGAAACTGAGGGGCCACAGTGGCCCTCAGCAAGTCGGTGGTAGGGACAGGATGAACCCTCATCTGGAGGGGAGGAAATCAGAGCTGGGCTGACGTGCTATGGCTCCACCAGTTGTTTCTGAAATATTTCCAGACTGGTTGGTAGTAAATAGCCCTGCCCAAGCCCCTGAGGGCTCTCCACTGCTATCCAGACCCCCGGGATCTCCCAGAGTCCCTACGATCCAGCAACTAAAAGGCTCATACCCAACACCACTGGGCACAGCTGGGACCCTGCCCCAGGGCAAGGACAATGTCCCTTCTAATTGGTCAGCCCTATCAGCCAGGGCGCCTTGGACCTCAGCTAGCCCTTGCCTTGAAGTGGCACCGGACAAACTTGGCCATGGGATAGTTGTTGATATCCAGGGGCAGTGTGACACGGGGCTCAGCCTGGAGCCGAGGAGTCCGCACAGGGGCCACCCGAGGCACCCGGGCCAGCCTGAGGCCTGTGGAGAGAGGAGGGAATGGGAATGCAGTGCCTGCTCCAATCTGCCTGTGCCCTCCCTGCGCCCAGTGCCAACCCACCTGCCACTGCTTGCAGGAGCCCAGCCAGCTCGGCCGGTACCTCGAGGTGCCCCACAGCCACTACCTCCCGCTTGCTCAGCTCCTGGAGGAACAGTGCATGGGGCAGGGACAGACCTGCCACATCCCCACCTGCCAGCCTCCCTCCCTGGCCCTGCTGCCACCCAGACCTGCACCTACCTCCTGCTCCTGCAACTGTGCCCCCTCCACCCGGTGCCTCCACTCTGCCCTCAGCTTCAGAAGAGCAGATGTCAAGGTGGGGAGTGGCAGGCAGAGGCAACTGCGGACACCCAGGCAGGCCAGGTCAGCTTATGCAAGGCAGCCACACTCAAGCAACGAGGGGCAGCTTGCCACTGCCCCACTCCACAGGTGGGGTGGGAGACCGAGGTTGGCCAGAAAAACAGGGAGGGGAAAGGAGAGAGAGCAAGAGAAAGACAGAGGCAAAGAGCGGAGGGAGGAAAACTCTGGGGAAAGAGATGTACAAGGAGGATTTCTGGGAGGTGGCTGAGCAGTGTCATGGGAAGCCCTCCTCTGTAGTGCCACAAAGCCTTCAGTAAAGGCTACATACTGCTTTGTTGGTTTGGGAACTGCATTTGTCTTTCTGGTGGCTGGTTTACATGACAGTGGGCCAAGATATGAAGGTAAGAGCAAAACCATACCCAGTGACATTCAGGTCACCAAATTCTAATGGCCCTCAATTCCTTAAGACCCCACTGTGAACCCAGCACCAGGCCAAATCTTTCAATACAACATCTCATTTAACCCTCTCCACAATCCCAAGGGGTAGATTGGAAAATTGAGGAGAGAATGGCCCAGATTACACAGCTAGTGGGTGGCAGAGGCAGAATTTGAACCGCAAACTGCCTGAGGCCAATGGTCTCTTCTTGGGGGTTAAGTGCCTTTTCCCCTTCTCTGCTGTCCCCTTGGACTGAGATTGGGTAGGGCCTGTACCTTGAGGTAGCGTCGGCGGCTCATGTATGCGTGTACCAGGGACCGGAACTTCACCAGACTCCTCCTCATCTGCTGATAGCGTTGCCTGGATTGGGGGAGTGAGGAGGTCAGGGATTGGGGTTATAGGGTAACAGGGTGAACAAGGGGCAGAAAGGCCCCTGCCAGCCTGGCCTGGGAGCCAGTGTTCACACCTCACACTTGGGGCCCTTTGGCACAAAGGGAAACTGGAGCTCAGAGAGGGGCAGTGACTTGGCCAAGATTACACAGCAAATTAAGTAGCAAGGCCTGGATTAAACCTGCCTGAATCATTTATTTCCAAACAGCTTATAATCTCAGCGTCCCTGAGATGCAGGATAAGCCTCCTCTTGGCTGAATGGATTCCCACCCACCAGTCACAAGGGCCTAGGGATGGCTGGAAAGGGCATCCAAAAGCAGAGACACAGAATCTGATTATCCTCCCTGCAGAGGCTTCCATTCTCAGCTTCCATGCTTCCAGGAATAGGGAGCTCACTACTCAAGGTTGGACGTGACCTCTCCTGAGCCTGACCATAGGTCTCCTAGGAATCCTGCCTTTTCTGGGCCTCACCTGGCAAGGTAGCCACGGGCCCGGCTTTGCAGCAGGATGATCTTGTGGCGCAGAGAGCGGAATCGCCTCTTGATGAAGAAGCCACGGAAGCAGCGCTGCAGAGTAAGGGCCGCCAGATTCAGGACGTGCTCCCGCATACTCTCCAGCAGCTGGTGTAGGTGTTCCTTAAGGAACAGCTGAGGATAGGAGGCAGGCACTGAGGCAGGTAGGAGCCAGGAGGCTGAACTAAGGGCCCCTCCCTCTCTAGAATCCGTGGAGACAGAATAGACAGGGATGCCTCCTGGAGTGGAGCTGGAGGGATGGGGTGGATTTGGAGAGGTGGAAGAAAGGGTGCTGGTGAATCGGGCAGTTAGCATTCCATGTCCCAAGCTCATCTGGGTTGTTCCTGGGACAGTGGTCTCTAACTTGGACATTTCTGACTCTGGTTCTGGAGCCCCCAAATTGGGGTCTCTTAAGGGCTGACTGTGGGGTGGGACTCACCTTGCTGACCCCAACACGGTACATGTTTGGCATGACTGTGCACAGGCGACTCAGCACTGACACACACATGTCCCCATTAGCCGGCAGGTTGTGCTTGAGGGCCACTAGACAGCAGTACCTGGCAGGGGGCCCACACTCAGTCTGGGGCTATGAGACCTACCTGAGGTGCCTGCTAGACCATGGGGTTACCACCCCCGCCCCGTGTCCAAGACGCCTGGTCCCAGTGATGGCTCCACTAATAGTGCATTCTAAAAAAGGCACTCCATCCACCCTCAAGACTCTTTACTTCAGGGTGACAGAAAATTGTTACAATAGATGATTTCAGTAGAACAAGACACTTGACTGCCACCTGCTGGAAACTTTTCATTATAACTACTAAAACCATTCTAATCAACACGGAGGGTTGATTATACATATTATACATTATACAGCATATAATAAAACTACAAAAAAAGGCATGTATCTACCACATAACAGCTAGCATGTGGCAGCCTTATGTAGTGTACAATCTGAGCAACTGTGCACGGCAAGCCCTGTGCTGCTTGGGTTGTGTATTCCTGGGGCCATGGGGAGTTGGGCAGGGATTTATAGAGCTCAGGAACTACCCTAACCAAGGTACCTGTCAATGAACCCCTGGAAAGGCAGGCGCACTGGAAATCCCTCCTTGCGGATCCTCACGGTCTCCAGCACCCCTGTATAGCGTAACTGTGCCATTACTACATCTGGTTCAAAGAGACCAGGCTCCTGTAGGGGTGCGCAGAGAGGGAGTCTGCATATTGCCTCATCCATGTGCAAAGGGCACTATCATGGTGAATAGTCCCAGTGCTAGGCTGGGGAGATGCAGGTCCAGAGAGGCCAAGCCACTTGGTCAAGGTCACGCAGCATGGGCAGGAGGATTTGGTTCTCTCAGAGGTCTCAGCTCTCACTCACCTTCTTGTGGTTGGGTTTCAGGCAACGCACAAACAAGGGGTTACACCTGGCAGTGGCAGGAAGAGGACAGCATGAGAGGCCTCAGAAAAAGAAGGCTCTCACCCTCTGAAGGTCATGAGGTGGGTTAAGGGTGAGGCAGGGTGCTCTGCCCACTTGCCCCCTACCCTACCTCTCCATCTTTTCCACCAGATCCAGGAGTGACTGCTGGAACTTGGCAGCCACGGTGTGTGCCTTGTAGAGCCGAGTGACGGAGCTGCTCTTGCCCAGGCGCTGAGGGGCAGCCTGTGGGGCATGGCTGGAGAAGAGGTGTGCCACCACCTGGGCAGGGGTTGAGGGAGGGAAAACAGACAGGCAGGGGCCGGGAGACCAAAATGAGGAGGAACAGAGAGCAGGAGTCAAGTCTCTGGACCAGGGGATCTGAAGACTAACTGGACCCCTGTCCCTCTGCAAGGCCTCTGTTGTCTTGGCTTGCATGCTTCTCAAAACAGGTGGGGCTCAGCACCTTCCAAGGGATCCATCCCATAACTGGCTGACTTTTCCCCCTTTAGTCTGAGGAACACACAGTCACTGACTGTGTGCCTGGCCCCAAGGTGGCCTGTTAGACACATGGTTGTGAACTCTGGCTATGACCTCATGAGGAGGGTGCCCAGTTGACAGTAGGAAGCAGAGGGCCAGATGGGGGAGGTGATGTTACCAGGCCTGTGCTCTGTCCTAGGGCCATCTACTGGCCACAGTGTAGCTGGGATGCAGGGCCTCCCCAAGCCTTTAAAGGAACCCAAATTTGGTCCCCCAAGCTCTCCCCAGGGCCTTATGGGTGGAGTTGGGGGAACTGAGAACACCAGGAGGTGGGATTGGGAGAACAGGTCTGGCAGAAAGCAAGGAGAGAATGGGCCAGGGAATGGGGTGGGGCCAGGAATGGGGTAAGTACAGGGCAAGGCCACAACTGGTGGGATACAGGGTTAGAACTGGGAGTGGGGCCAAGGTCCGGCCACTGGGGCTGGGGGGAGCCAGAGGACAGGATCAGGACGAGGAGCTAGGTTTAGGGAAGAGCCAAGCTAGGCGGGAACAGGTCTGGCCAAAACTAGAGCCAGGACTAGACAACGTGGTCCAAGGCCTGCCCCCTGTGGGGGCAGGGCTATGCCTGGGGGCAGGGCCCTAGCGGCAGAAGGGAGGCTCACCCGTGTCCGGCTCCTTACGAACAGGTCTAGCACGTCCTGGCGCACTTGATCGTGGTTCTTGTCCAGGAACTTGTGCACCTGAAAAAGGAAACAACAGCCTGAGTAATCCCGGCCCTGCCCCTCCAGGCCTCTGTCTCTCTGTCTATCCTAGGAGGGACTGGATCCTCCTCACTGCTATGGTCCCCACTCCTCCAGACCCACCATTCTCTCCATTCCTGGGGGAGGGGAGCATTCGTCATGGCTTCACATGCCAGGTCTGGGTCTTGGCCTCACCCTCAGTGAAGTACATTGTCCTATGCCCATTCTCCAGATGAGAAAAGTAAGGCCCAGATGGGGACAGAGGCATGGAATCCTAGCCTGAGACACCTCCAGGGCAGGAATGAGCCTCAAATAATAGTGCTGAGGGTGCCCACAGTGATGTCACTACTGATAAGAGCCACTCTTTATCAAACCCACCCTACATTTCTCACACCCACCCCATGAGATGGGTACTATTATTATTCCCATTTTCCAAGTGAGAAAACTGAGGCTCAGACTGGCTAAGCAGTTTGCTCAAGGTCGCAGAGCTAGGGCACAGCAGAGCCAGAACTAGACCTGGGCGTGAATGTGTGGGGCCAGTGTTGTGCTTCTGTGTCTCTAACAGCTAGCAGCACTGCAGCACCAGCGGCCAGACTGGCCATCTTGGGGCTCACCTGGTAGGTGACCTTGCCTGCATAGTGCTTGATGGTGAACTCAGGCAGCGGCATCTTGGGTTTGGAATAGAGCGGGTTGGCGCCGTGATGGTAGTGGCACTTCTGTAGGAAGGTGTGGTCTGTAGCCTGGGGGCAGTTAGGGATCAGTTGGTGGGCAGGGGGCCTGGACACCCTGTTCCTGACCTGGTGGCAAACTCACTACCCCTGACTGCTCCCCATTGGGCACCAGCAAGGAACAACTCAGAGCTTCCCATGGCTGCCCCTCTCCTGGGTCAGAAGGCAAGCACCTTAGCCAGGCATTGGAGGCCTAAGTGGTCCCTTGAAGATACATGTGGCTGGGTGAGTTCCTAATTGCCTCCCCTCCAGGCCAGCTGTCTTTGCACTCTATTGATCTCACTGCCATCCACTCTTGTGTTTTGCAATCAGGATCTGAGGCCCAATCCTAAGGTTATCTCCTCCAGGAAAACTTCTGTGGCTTTCCAGGCTGGTGCAGCCTCTCCTCTGGACACCCACAGCTGCCCATATGGCCTCAATCACCCCAGGTTGTGAACAGTCAGTTGGGTGCCCCAACCTCCCACTGCCCGCCTCAGGCCAGAGCAGAGAGGAATGATGGAATCAGGCTGGGATGACGACACAAGGCTGAGAGATGTGTTACGTGACTAGGCTCAAATGGTATCTGCGGCTCACCTGAGGAAAGCAACACTGGTCGTCGAGGATGCGCAGGATGCCATAAGGCTTCAGTGAGATGAGGTTGATGCAGGGCTGGTTGTCAGCAAAGGTGATCTCCTGCCAGTCGATCTGCTCACGGATGTACTCCTCCTGCAGGCAGGGGGCAGCAGGAGCTCAGCCTCCCATCCCTGTCCAGGGTCCACCCACTCTCCTCCTTCAAAAAGCTTGAGCTCAACCACAGACCCTGAATCTGCCTGAAGGAGTGTGGCCAGCAGCACCTCTGCTTGCATACCTCCCAGAACAGGGAGCTCACCCCCTAATAAGGCAGCATGAGCCAACTCAGAGTCCTGCTGCTCCCTCTGCCTGGAACAGCCCAGTAGAGGACAAGAAGGACTCCCCCAAGGAGACTCCTCTTTGAGCACAGCACCTTAGCACCTTTCCCTCCAGAACAGAGGCCTTCCCATGAGCTGGTTCCTAGCTTAGAATGCCTTTCTCTCCACTGGCTGTGACGTCAGAATTGCTCTTAAACAACAAGTATATCCTTGTTTGTCTCCAAGAAGGTCCACTGTCCAGTCAAGATAGGGACAGGAGTGTTAATGGGGCCCGCACACCTGCTCCTCCTGGAAGACGATCTTGTTGAAAAGGTACTGAAGGTTCTCGTTTGCGTAGTTAATACACAGCTGCTCAAAGCTGTTGAAGCTCAGGTCCTGCCAGGTGGATAGGGAGGCTGGGAACAGTCCTTCCTGGGCCACCAGCCTATCTGCCCCTGTCTTCCCTGGTGGCAACTTCAAAAAGCTTGAGCTCAACCACAGACCCTTAGCTCAGAACCCTCCATGCCTCCTGCTACACCCAGGACAGAACCTGACAGGCTCTGTCCTGACAGCACAGGCAATGGCCGAAGGCCCAGGCTCCAGAGCCTTCTGCCTAGGTTCAAATTCTGGGTCTGCCACTTTCTAGCTATATGACCTTGAATAACAGTCCCATGCCTCAGTTTTCCCATCTATAAAATGAGGATATAGACAGTACCTGCCTCATAGGGTTGCTCTAAAGATGAAGTGAATTAACAAAGTGCTTTCAGCAGCACCTGGCACATAACAGGTGCCACGTGAGTGTCCGTGATGGTTGCATTGTGATCTTGCCCTGTCCCTCGCCACTTCCCTTGCTGTGCACTCACACAGCAGTCACCCCACACACAAGAAGTCCGGTCCCAGATCCCATGCCCCTCCACTCCTCCCAGCCTTTGCATATTCTGTTCCCAGCACCTATAGTGCCTTTGCTGGGTGTCAGGAGTGTCTCATCCCCATCCAGGAAGCCTTCCCCATTCCTGCCTAGGTGAATGATGCCCACTGGAGCATATGGGGTTGTCAGAGTCTGCCCCCACCCCCACCCAGCCTCACCTGGAAGCTCCCCAAGGGCAGGGCCCTGGCTGGTCCTTTCTGGGCAGTTGGTATTGCCCAGCACAGGGCCTGGCCCAGAGGCCTTGGGGAGTGCTTGTGGTGAGTAAAGAAAATGGAAGGTGACAAGGGAGATAGTGACGGGGAGGGGTCCATGAAGGGAAGATGGCACCTGCTGCAGGCACAGAAAGGGATGGGAAGGGCAGCCTGAGACACCTGAGGGAGGTGAGACCTCGCCTATGTCCCCTGCCCCTCAGCCTCCCACATGGCCCCACCTCAAAACCATAGATGTCCAGGATGGCGATGGACAGTGTATCCTGCCGCGGGGATATCAGCGCGTTGACCCTGGCAATGAGCCAGCTGAACAGCAGCGCATACAGGACCTTGGCGATGGCGTCCCTAAAGCAGAGGTGGCGCTATTGTGGGCAGGATACTGTGGTGGGGTGCTGGGCCCTGGGGCTCAGGCAGGGTGGGGTGCGGCCTCACCTGGCATCCACAGCGCTCTCCACAGTTAGGGGTGTGAAGATCTTCTCTCGCATTGTCTCCTAGGGAGGGGCACAGCCCTTGAGTGACAGCAGGCTGGACACTGCCTCCAGAAAGCCCCCAGGGGACTAGGGGAGTGGAGCATGAGGAAGGAAGGCTGGAGGGATGTGACTGGGCTCAGGTACACAGAGGCTAGGCTGGACTACCCCCGCCCCTACCCGACTCTGCCTGGCAATGCTAGTCATGGTGGGGACTGCAGGTCTAATGGGGGAGACAGAGGCATCAGCAGACACAATGAGATCAACCCTGGGCAGGGGGAATGATCCTAGGGCTGTGAAAGACCAAAGGAGGCACTGACCTGGCCAAAGATCAGAGAAGGCTTCTTAGAGGAGAGAATAGCTGTATAGGGTTTTAAAGGATGAGTAGGTGAGAAAAAAGGAAGAACATTCCAGATAGAGAAAACAGCCCATGCAAGTCTGAGATTGGAATCTGAAATGTCTTTGGGGTCTTGAAATTACTCCCTTCCATGCCTGACCCATGGACAGAGAGCAGGGGAGAGGGAGAGGCTGCCCACACAGGATGGGCACAAGGCAGCTCTGACCAGGCCCTGGTAGGAAGCTTTGTTCGAAGTCCAGATGCCCACAGACTCACGGTCACTTTGAAGGTGATGGCCTTCTGCAGGCCCTCAGGGGAGATCTGTAGCAGCTCAGCCACAGCCTGGATTTCCCGGGCACTCACCACTGAGGCCACCTCCTGCGCATCCGTCTATGCAAAATACCAACAGGAATGTGTTTTGAACTAGATAAGCTGAATTTAAAGTTCATATAAAAAACAGGGCCGGGCACTGTGGCTCACGCTTGTAATCCCAGAACTTTGGGAGGCGAGGTGGGCAGATTACCTGAGGTCAGGAGTTCGAGACCAGCCTGGCCAACATGGTGAAATCCTGTCTCTACTAAAAATATAAAAATTAGCGGGGTGGTAGTGGCACGTGCCTGTAATCCCAGCTACTTGGGAGACCGAGGCAGGAGAATTGCTTGAGCCTGGGAGGCAGAGGTTGTGGTGAGTAGAGATTGTGCCACTGCACTCCAGTTTAGGCGACAGAGTGAGACCCTCCCCACAAAAAAAACCCACCAAAAACCATTGTGAACGAAGTTAAAACATGAACGACAAACTGGAAGATATATGTCCAATTTATATCAGAGACAAAGGGCTGATTTCCTTAATTTCTACAAGGAGGAGAAAGATGAACAAGCCCAAAGGAAAAAAGAAAACAACAGGACAAGTGATGTGTGCATAGTGTAATCTGAAAGGGAAACAGAGAGGGCCTCGGAAAAGACGGCCAAGTCCAGAGGGTGCGGGCCTATGGCAGGCTGTGGCACCCCTCACCTCATACTTCTCAAAGTAGACATTGCCCAGGTGCAGGATGGAGGCCAGGATGCGGAAGATGCTGTCCTGGTCCTCACTGCTGAAGCCCAGCACCTCCATGGCAGCCAGGAGCCGGCAAAAGTCATCTGCATCGCTCTTTCCTGCGATCTCACAGTTCCCACCCTGGGTGAGGACAGAGGCTGAGGGTCAGGAGCTTAGGTGGGGCTGCAGAGCCCTCCGGGTCCCGCTCTGCCCTAACCAGCAGTGTGGCCTGAGCTGGTCACTCAAGCTCTCATTCCACTCTCATGGGCACAGAGGCTCTGAACAGGGCTGCAGATGGGATTCATGGATTCTAAGTGCAATGTGTGGCAGGGGCTGTCACTTGCTGACCTTTGCAGCTGCCGAGTGATAATAATGAAAAGAGTAGTCAGTGTTTACTGAGCATGTCCTGCACGCCAGGCCCTGTGCTAAGCTCTTTACCCGCATTTCCTCATCTAAGCCTCACTACATCCCTGCAAAGTGGTACTATGTTGACCCCATTTCACAGACGAGGAAACTGAGGCACAGCGAGGGGAAGTGTAGTCACTCTAGGCTGGTTGGTTCTGATCCAGGTTCCAGAGAAATGAAGTCAGGTAGGCCTTTCCTGCTTCCGCTTTGGACCCAGAAGATTCCTGGTCCCCCTTAATGTGACAAGATGCCTTAAATCCAAACTCACCCTCCCCAAATCTCCATCACCTTCACATTCCATCACTCACAACTGGGCTCCCTCAGCCCACCCAGGGGTGTCGGGGTGGGAGGACCACGGCTGGGGGCCTTCAGATGCCTGCTGGCACTCACCTGGTTCAGATAGTAGTAGGTCTCAGCCTCTTGCAGGCTGAAGGCCTGCCGGAGCTGGGCAGGCAACCCGGCCAGCAACTCATAGAAGATGTGGTAATTCCTCTCATTTTTGGCCTGTAGAGTGGGTAGTGGGCACAGAGAAGGGAGCCACCTACCTAGGTGACCCCCAGGTACACACACAGGTCCAAGCCCATGAATGCACATCACACAAGGGACTGCAGATGAGAACACGTGCCTCTGTGATGAGTGAGGCTCCCAGCCTGGCGCCAGCTGGGGTAAAAGCAGAAGCAGAGGTGCCCTGGTATGACTGAAGGTTGAGAGGGTTCTGTTTTTGGGATTTTATTTGGTTAGGAGAAAGAAGAGAAAAGGGGGCCGTCTTCTCTTGTGTGTACCGGCCACACACACCTACATACATGTGTGTCCATAGCCCACATGTGCACACACAGAGCTTCTTGATGGCTGAGCACTTCCTGTGCCCCAGGCCCTGTCCAGGCCCTTGGGACATGGGGGACAAGGCAGAGAGAAGCCCCTGATCTCATGGAGTCCACCTGCTAGCTAGGGAGACAGACACTCAGCAAATCTGGTGAGTTTCTGTTAAACTTTCTCCTCCTTGTAGAAATTAAGGAAATATACTGGTTAAAACATAAAATATATTAGATGCAGGAAACTACACTGGAGAAAGATAAGGCAGTGGACAGGGTGGGGGTTTAGATGGGATGAAGAGGGGCTGCTTTTAAATGGGGAGCTTACTGAATGAGTGAAATTGTAGGGGAGGCTTGGAGGAGGTGAGGGGTTTGGCCAAACAGGCGCCTGACGGATAAGTGCTCCTGAGAGAAGGAACAGAAGGTGCAAAGGCCCTTGCAGGAGCGTGCCTGTGTGCTGTGGGGCAGGGAAGAGCCACTGTGGCCAGAGGAGGGTTGGAGAGGGGAGGTCGCGGGCTTACATGTACATGTGTATTCAGTCATTCATTTGACATCTACCCAGCCCCATCAGGGGCCAGGCTCTGAGTATCTGTACCTCCCACCCCCACCCTGCCCAACACACAGGCCTGGGAGGGGCTGGCCCACCTGAAACACGATCCTGGATTTCTCAAGCAGGTACTGGGAGGTTATGGCACCAGAGATCACGCTCCTGGGGTGGGGAGCACAGTCAGCTCTCAGCAGGGGAAGGAGGGCTGGTGTTGGCTCTCAGGGGCTGTGGTGAGACATGGAAGACACTGCAAGGCCTTTGGGAGGCCCTCCACTGTCCCCACTCACCCTTCCAGAAAGATCTCCACGAACTTCCCGAAGCGGCTGGAGTTGTCGTTCCTGACGGTTTTGGCATTACCGAAGGACTCCAAGAGGGGTGTTGCCTCCAGGATCTGGACTCCAGAAGGAGATGTGGAGATTGAGGGGCTAAGCACTGTTCTGGGGGCCTGGATGGGGGTCATAGCTAGGGACACCCAGACACGAGCCTCCCCAAGGACCTCCCTTTATGAGGGGTGACCAGAGGTGGGCTCTCTAGAGAATCCTGAGGTCTCCCAAGTGGCCCCCACCCCATGCTGCCCAACTCCCACACAACAAGCCCGGTGCTTCCCCTCTCCCAGCCTTCCAGCCTCTATGCCCCCCACGGCAGCCTCTGACCACAAGCTCTAGCCCCGCCCAGGACAGGCCTTTGGATGTCCCTTCCTGCCTGTCCCTCCACCCACACAGGAGCAGGCACATCCACATGCATTTTCCTGGACACACACACACTCACACACACTCTCTCTGAGTACCTTTATCTTCAAGAGCACCCATGAGGGAGGAGAAAGAGAGAGACAAGAACAGAATGCATCACTAGCAGGACCAACCACCTCTCTCTCCAGGAGACCAGATGCCTCAGCCAGGGAGGGGCTGGCAAAAACCTGTGAGGCTTAGAGATCCCAGGAGTCTGGGCTTGGGGACTGCCATGGGGTCTCCAAGGTATGAAAATACACTGGTTCTGGCTTCCAAAAGGCTCTGGGGATGTCCTCTTCTCCCCCTCCCATGACCACCACCAGCAGGATCCCTGAACCTTCTCCCTGACCTTCCTCACTGTTCCCTGACACCCAGACCCACTCCTGCCTCTGGGCATTTACATCTCCTGTTCCCTCTGCTTGGAAGCCACAGCTCCCACGCACCTGCACGGCCCCCCGCCTCACCTCTCACAGGAAGACCACAGAATTCTCTCCCTGGCAGCCCTCAGCCCTGTTGGCAAACTATTTTCTTGGGTATCGTCTGTCTCTCCACTAGAACGTCAAATCCCACAGGCACGGATCTACTGTTTGCACATCTCTGAGTTCTCAGCATCTACACAGACCTGGTGCTTAGTAGGCCCTTAAAAAATATCTGCTAAAGGGATGGAAAAAGGAATAGCATCCTATGGGCAGAGTCGCCCAGAGGTGACCATGGCTGATCGCAAGCTCCCACCTGTTTAAGCACCTAACTGTATGTGAGACACATTGCCCTGATGATGCCATTGTTAACAGTCCCATGAGGTAAGTACTACTATCACGCCTGTTTTGCAGATTAGGAAACTGAAGCTTAGAGAGGTGAAATGACATGCCCAGGGACTCCAGCGTCCACTTGAGTGATGAGCGTGGGCCTAGCGTGCACATGGCTCTTTCTTCAGCTGAGGCACTGCCTCAGGATAATCTTTTAGGGAAGAAGCAAAGGAGGTCCAGTCACCACAGAAACAATACCTGTAATTTTGGGGATGGAGCCAGTTCCCTCTATCTGTTCACAGGCACCGTCCCATTTAGTCCAGGAAATACTGCACCCATTGTATAAAGGGGCACACTGAGGTCCAGAGAGGGATGGGGGCTGGCTTTGAGTGCTCAGTGAGTCAAGGTCCGCCTGGGCTTTACTGTGTAATATCTCTTAGTCTGGGAAGTCCTAGAGGACAGGTTGGCTGCTTCTCCGTTCCTGATGCCCAGCATACAGGAGGGCATAAAGCCAGCAGATAGAGTGAGTGAACATCAGAGGGGTGGAACCTGGGGCCCAGGCCTCAGACAGTCAGGGCAGAGCATTCCCCATGCTCCGGCATTGGTTCCAGTGAGGACGTATGACCAAAACTTGCCCATTGAGACAGAGCTCTGAGCCTTTTTCTGAAATGTTGGGAAGGTTGATCATCTTGCTGACCAATGGGAGACAGCTGGTGGATGATGCCCATACATGGGGGAGGGTGGAACCAAGACAAGAGACATTAAGATTCTGGATCCAGCCATGCCGAAAACTGACCCTAGAACTGGACTGTTTGATTATCTGAGCAAGGGAGCCCCATGGTCATCACAGCTGGCAGGCATATCCTCACACCTTCTGTGTGCCTGGCACACAGAACGCCCAGACTCAGCCATATCCACAGCTCCATCCATCCTACCTGACGCTCGCTACCATGGACTGCAAATCTCAGCTCCTGTACCACCTCACTCCTCCCTTCTTAGGCCTCAGTGCTCCATCTATAAATGGATGCACATGGACCTACCTCCCAGAGTTGCTCTAAAGCTCTGGTGTGATGATAACTGAAGGAACCCAGCACTATGCCTGACCACAGGAGGTGCACAGGTCACACTCATTTCTTTTCCTGCCTACCTAACCAGTCATTTCAAAAGTCTGACCTGAAAGGTTTTGAAAACTCTGCTTGGAGCAAGGGATGATCTTATTGGTCATCAGGAGGCCTGGGCTGAGATGGGAGAGGCTAGCAGGCCAAGGCAGGCATCAGAGGGGGTCAGACCAGGTTGGAACCTGACTGCAAAGCCTGTGCAGCCCCCACCAATGCCCCCAGGATCACCTTGCTGGGCTCGCCACTGGCTGGGATATCATGGCCATGTGCAAACCTTTGTGGACCCCAGGGTCGGGGAAGTCTGAGTCTGTGGTTCTGGAGTCTGAGCTGGCAGGCCAGCCCCACCTTCTCCTGAGCTCCAGGCTGGTGGTGCATCCATCACCTCCCTGCCATCTCTGTGCAGATACCTAGCAGGCACCGCTTCTCAACAAACCTGCTCCTCCTCTCCACTGCCCAGCCTGCCTCTGTGCTGCCTGTGGCTCAGGCCGAATGTCTGGGGTCGCCTCCGACAGTTCTATCTCACACCCCAGTCCGTCTTCTGTAGGTTGCAGGCTGGCTTTGACCTGCTTGCACCTGCACCTGGACCCAACCTGCTTGCACCTCAGGGCCTTTGCAGGTGCTCCTCCCTCTGCCTCTTCATTGTTCCCCTAGACATTCCCAGAGCCCACCCCCTTGCCTTCTCAGTACAGCCTACCCTGACCACTACACTTATGACGATGACCCCTAACACTCCCCACCCTTCTCTCCACTTTTTTCCTTCACAGCTCACCACCTACCCTTTCACGTACACATAATTTACTTATATAAGTGTATATGTATTTGTCGTCCCGCTTCCATCACTAGAATGAAGTTCCCATGAGGGTGTGAACATTTGCCTGAGTTGCTGCTGCCCCTCCTGGACGCCTAGCCTGGGCTTGGCACACAGTAGGTCCTCAGTAAATCTTTACTGAGGGAATGGATGGGGTTCTACCATTCTCAGGCTCAGAGGGCTTAGCACCATCCTTTTCAGCAAAGCTTCAATCCTGCAGACTCTGGCCTGGCATCTACTGCCTCCCCTACCCCCTGCCAACCCACCTGCCTCTTCACTCCTTGGGGCTGCATAGTTTCTGAGTGTGAGAATATGGCGGCCCGAGAGCCATGACCAGGAAGGTGAGGCCAGGTGAGAGAGATGGGATGACTCCCCTTCCCTATGTGATCTCCCTCTGAAGTGGCCCCAGAGGGCTGGAACCAGGAGCTGCCATGGAAACACAGGCAGGCAGAAACTCTCACCCCTCAGGCACATCCCTGGGATGGGTGGCAGAAAGAGCAGTCCTGGGCAAGGCCCCCTTCTGGAACTCATTCTCCCCATCTTCCTACTGGTCCAAGGAGCCTTGCCTCTTGGGGAGCACATGAGGTGTACTTATCAAAGGATGCTCAGCCTAGGGTCCTGGGGAGACAGGTGGACTCACCTGCTGCATGACATCCCGTTTCTGGTTCATGGCGACCAGGTAGCGCAGAATCAGCTTGGTGGCCTCAGTTTTGCCAGAGCCACTCTCTCCACTGACAGAGCAAAGGGGCAGAGTGAGCTCTAACCTTTCACTGCTTCTTCTGGGACACCCCAACCCCCACCATGAAGCAAGAGGATGTGTGTGGTGGGCCAACCCAGAGGTGCCAGGCAATCTTCTGACATCCCATAGCAGTTCTGGCCAGATTCAGGCCTGTTACCTGAAGTCTCCCATTTATCCCCCACATAAAGACAGCCCGCTCACCTGATGATTATGCACTGGTTCTGTTTGGCATCGAGCATTTTGGTGAAGGCGAGATTTGCAATCGCAAAAAGGTGCCTGGGAGACAGGTTATTAGAGCCAGCCCCTGCCTCTAAGCTCCCAAACCTCCCAGGGATTGGGCAGGGATCATCCGTATCCAGCCAAATAGCTAATCCTGCCCACCCCTCACCCTGTTGGGGGAATGCTCCCACCCCCAACCAGGTCTGAACCACAGTGGCCTCCAACCCGTGGCTGTGGCCTCGCCTGGGGAGAGACTGTCAGGTTGAGTAGGTGGGCTGCCTTTTCCCATTGCCTCTGACTCATGGCTGAGATGCAGCCAAGATCCAGGCTCCCAGAGCAGGAGAAAGAGGGGCCCAAGAGACCCCAAGGCAGGTCCCCCTGAGACACTCACGGGGGATTCTCTCCCAGGGCCCGCCCGTTGTACTGCTGCACCTGCTCCGGCCCATAGATTCCGAACATTTGGTATGGGTTCACTGACACCAGGATGCTCCCGATGTATGTCTGCCAGGCAGATGGTGGCCTCAGCGCCATGGCTCCTCGCAGCCCTCCCTCCCCTACGCTGGGAGCCTGGCTCCCTGTTTCCATCTGGACAGATATCTGGCTACCTGGACTTGGGACTGCCATCTAGAGCCCTTTACCAGCTTGCTGGGCTATGTGCTCTAACAGTGGAATCTCAGGCACTGCACCAGGCTGAGCTGGGAGGAGTCTGGGGTGAGCAAAACCCCACAGCCATGATCCTCGGTGGGCTCCTGCCTACTTCATTTGTTCATAGTTGGGTCCAGCCTCCAGGAACTTTTGCTTCTTGTTGAGGGCAAACCTCCACTACCTGGAGTGGGGAGTTGGGGGGCTCAGGGGATCTTTCTGTGGCCAGAGCCCTTCTGAGTGTCCCTGTCTTCCACACTGTGGCTGTGGGCGTCTGTTCTGTCATTCTCAGGTCAGAGGCTCCCTTCCACCCCTCTGGCTGTCCCCACTCTGGGGTCCAGGTCTGTGGATTCTAGGACTCTGGAAGTTCTATCTATCAGGTCCCAGGTGGTGGAGGTGCCACATATTTCTGGATTCCTTGTCTTCAGCTTTCTGCCTCTGGCATCCACCATTCTAAGACTG
The DNA here is from genome assembly GCF_030222135.1 of Aotus nancymaae. Taxonomy (NCBI): domain Eukaryota; kingdom Metazoa; phylum Chordata; class Mammalia; order Primates; family Aotidae; genus Aotus; species Aotus nancymaae. The sequence continues at coordinate 8,357,422 of NW_026988430.1, read as the reverse complement.
TGTTTTAAGACTTCAGATTTTAATTCCAGGCTCTGGCATTCTATGCTGAATTGACAAAACTCAGAGTTCAAACCAGAGTACCCAGGGGCTAGGGCCCAAAGAGAAATCTGTGCATCCCACCCGGCCCCAGGAGGCAGCTGCCTTCCTGACCCAGGCCCAGGGCAGGGCCAGCCCCAGGCCTTACGTAGATGAGGTTCTGTTCAAATCTAATCTTCAGGTTGGACAGCACAGTGGTTTCCTGGAGGTCTCTGGAAGGGCACAGAGAGAAACTGTCAGCACCCCCGGGGCTGGCTCTGGCATGGGTCTCCCTCCCCCACACAGTGCAGTGCCGTGATCAGATAGGCCTGAGTTCAAGTCCTGTTTCTGACACCAACCAGCCAGGAGACCTTGGGCAAATTATTTCACCTCTCTGTGCCTGTTTCTTCGTCTGTCCAACAGGTGTGATAATCATTTCTTCATCTGTCCAACGGGTATCATAATCAATGGGTATGATACTCCACTGGGGGGTTGGGGGACACACATAGTCACCGTGATTGGATAATGATGCTGACCTACACACCCTCATGTTTTGAGCACCTCCAATGTGCCAGCATCCTCACAGCAGCCACCCCACTCCCATCTTGTGGATGAGAAACTGAGGTGCAGAGAAGCAAAGCAGTTTCTCCAAGGTCCACCAGCTGGTGAGTGGTGGGGCTGGGATTTGAACCAAAGTCCATCTAACTCACAAAGCACACCACGTTTAGTCTTTGTGACACTTCATGACTGAGGCTCTGAAAATGTCCTGGGAGATGAGAGGCAGGTGTAGGAGGAGCTGCTCTGGCTGGGAAGGTGGGGACCCCATGGTGACCTCCTGCTGACCCTGCCGGCCCTGCCCACTCACTCCAGCTGCGTCATGTCCTCCACACCATCCTCCCTGTGCTGCTTGCGGAACCGCATGGATGGCAGGTTGCGGATGGAGTGCATCTGTGTGAGAGAGAGGCTGTGTCTGCAGGTTGCAGGGCAGCCCCCACCCCAATTGGCCTCTGGCTCGGTCATACCTGGGGCCTGCTACCATTGTTTGGGAGGGAACCCCAAGGTCAGGTGAGTCCTGCAGGTGTGTCCTTGCTACAGAATGCTGTGGACCCTGGAACCTGCATGCGACCCTCATACATGAGACACATGCATGCCCTCAGTGCCCAAGCAGGTGCTTCCATGAGCTCCCAAGCGTCCTGCCCTGGAGGGTGAGCAAAGGCATGTGCAGGTACATGGGTACATCTGCCAGCTCCCTCCCAACCGCAGCTCTCCCAGCACCAGCAGACCCCATGTGTTGGCTTGCGTGACAACTCGATGGACGCTTGTCTCCTGGTGCATGGGGACTCCAGGAGGGCAGAGATGGAGACTGTCTCAGCACCACACCCCCATGCTCATTCCGGGGAAAATGTGTGGACACCTGCATATGGACCCACACTCAATGGCATTTCTAGCTCATACAGCTCCCAGACACACAGGTGTTCTTGTAGGCCTGTGGGCATGCATGCAGGCCTGTGGAGCCCGTCCGGGGGCACACGGTGTGCAGGCACATGCTCTACCTGTCCACTTGGCACATACATCTGGGCGGACAGCTGGGTCCCCCCCTACCCTGGAGGTCTGGAGAATGGAAGTCCTGATGCCACCTTTGGGCTGCAGGGTCTCCTCTGTGAGCACATGTCTGTCCACATTGGCAGAGGGTGGGCAAACAACCCTGACTCCCCCAGGATGCCACATCTGCTCAGATCTCATACACTTGCTTTCGTCATTTGGCTGTGGTACACACTCACACACACACAGGCACGCAGGCCTGCGCAGGATCCACATGACTGCAAGCACACATGTGTGCACCCTCAGCCTTTCCAATCCCAGCTGCCCCCTGAGCAGGCGAGGAAAGAGGACACCAGGAGGGAGCCCTGCATGCCTATCGCTGGGCTGCTAAGTAGGACACAGCAAGTATCAATCACCCTTTCTGCTCTGGCCTCCGGCCCACCCATCTGCCCACGTGTTCGCCAGCAGCCGCAGACCCTGAATAATTCAGCCACTCACGTATTCCAGGGTGAGGAGGGCCCAGGCATCCTTGCCCCTCACCCCTAGGCGCCCTGCGCCCCGCTCCCGCAATGCTGCAGCCCACACGGCGTGGGGTACCCGCCGCCGGGGCCAGGGCCCCCCCAGCAGCCAGGCTGCCCTAGTTGCCATTGTTGAGCCCTGCTGGCTGCCCCTTCCACCGGGCACCGTCTGCAGAGGCTGAGAAGCATCCGCTGCCCCTGCTTGCCCCGCCCACCCCCCTGCGTCCCAGGAGAGGCTCTGGTGACCATGCACCTCCGCCAAGGGCCACCCAGCATCAAGCTCGAGTTCTGCCTTGAGTGTGGCAGCCAGGCGTGGGCACCCCTCAGAAGGGGCTTCCTGCCCTCTACCTGACATGGGGTTCCAGAAGGACTCCTGGCTCAGTTTTCTCTCTGGCAATGAGAAGACTGGAAGGTTGGACCCTGAGCCCCTCACCCTGACCGATTCCAGAATTCTGCAGCCCAAGAGACTTCAAAGGGCAGCAAAAACCCTGAGGAAAGAGGAGGCTCTAATTTGAGGGAGGGTCAGTAGGAGGCAGGAGGAACAGCACAGACCTGGGTGTGCAGTGAGACAGGATGGATAGGCACGTCCTGCAGTTTCATATCTGGCTTGGCCAAAATCTCTGAGGGGAAGTTAGGGCCCAGACTTGTCATCCAGATTGGATCAGGGCAGGGCTGCCCAGGGCCGCACAGGGCTCCTCAGGCTGTTTCTCTTTCCCTGTTTCCTAGGCCAGAACCCACAAACCCTCCCTGTAATCTGTGCCCCCATACCTTGTTCTGCCAGTTTGGGGGGCCGAACTCCTCCCAGGACCTGCTAAGGGACAGGCAGGTAGCTCCATGGCCCAGGTGGCAGGACTGGGGGTGGGTGTGTACTCGTGGCCAGGGTCCGTGGGCCTCTGTCTGCAGCCAGAGGCAGGACCAGCGAAGACTCCAGGCTCTCGGCTTAGGGTCCTGGGTTGGCTGGACTTGAGGCTTCAGGGTTGCAGGCCCAACTCGCTGGAAAGAGCTCAGCTTCTGCACACGAGGCAGGACCACAGCAAAACGCCCAGGGCCTGCCTGGCGCTGCTCGCCCCCCTTGGGCAGGGGCTCTGGGGCCCTGGTGGGCACCAAGGGACCTGGGGCTTGGGGCAGTGTCCCCCAGCGGTGCCATGATGGCCGTGTGGCCCTGGTCTGGTCACACTCAGCCAGTGGGTATGAGAGGCTGGGCCTTAGTGTCTTTTGCTTTGGGAGGACTTCCTTGGGAGGTCTGACATCCTTGGGAGGTGCTGGGGTTGGAGGCTTGGTCTCTGCTGGCAGCTGGGGGTCCCCCAGGGTGCTCTCTTTTTCAGGCTTCTCAGGGCTTGGGCCAGCCGATTTGGTGAGCTGTCCAGGCCCTGGGTCATAATGTCTGCCCAGGAAGACCCTGGTTATATCAGCAGCTGAGTCCTTGGGCTGGAGAGTGGGGGATGGCACAGGGCCCACGTGCTGGAGAAAGGGGTTTTCCAGCACAGGGGGTGGTCTGGAAAAGCCTCTGCGGCTGCCTGCCCCTCCTGGCCAGGGGGATGGTGGGCGTTGGGCGGTAGGCATGTCCACGTCCCAGCTGGGGGCCAGCGGGGGCACGGTCCAGGGCGTCTCTGAGTCCTCGGGTTCTCCTGGGCTCTCCTGGTGCTCCAGGGGCGCCCGCCAGGCCCCGGCCCCGGGCGGTTGGTGGAAGTGCGGGCGCACTCGCGGCTTCACAGCTCGAGTGGGCGGCTCGCTGAGGCGCCGCCATGTGTGCGGGAGGCGGGGGGGCAGGTTGAGGGAGCGGCGCCGCTGGCTGTGGCCTAGCACCACGGGCGGTGAGGGCGGCCTGGGCGAGCCGGGTGGGCCCAGGCGCCCGGAGGCTCGGCGTGGGGCTGGGGGCTCCCGCAGCGAGTGGGGCCGGCGGGCCGGGGGCGGGAAGGGCGGCTGGTAGGGACCCGCGCGCATGCACAGCTGAGGCGACGGAGGCGCCAAGGGCGAGCGGTAGCCGGGGCCCGACAGGCTCCTCAGCGAGGGCTGGGGCGAGGCCAGTGGGGACCAGGCCTGCCTCCGCGACGCCCGTGTGGAGGCCACCGGGAAGCCGAAGGCCGTCCCTCGCCGGTGGGAGCCCCGGAACGATGGTCGGGGTCCGGGGAAGGCCAGTAGGTCGGGGGGCACCTCTGGACTCACGGCAGGGGGCTCCAGGAACGCCCACCAGCTGGCCTGCGGCGCGGGGGGCACAAGCGCTGGGGCGGCCCAGGGCGGCGGGTGGCGGCGGAGAGAGCTGTAGGGCGAGGCCGGCCCGGGCAGGCCCGAGAGCGCCTGGGAGAGAGGCGGTGCGGGCGGGGGCCCGGGACTGGGGGGCCGCGGGGGCGCGCGCGGGGTGAGGAGCGCGCTCCAGTGGGAGAGTGTCCTGGACGAGGGCGCGGGCGCGGTGGCGGGCGGGCGGCGCGCCTCGTTGCTGCTGTGAGCGCGCGGCTGGGCTCTCCTCAGCACGATAGGTGTGCTGGGCCGCTCCGGGTCCATGCCAGCCAGCTTGTAGCCGAAGCGTTTGTAGGCCGCCTCCCTGACCGCGGGGCCGCCCGCCCGGGCCTTCCGGCTGCCCCTGAGCCGCGGGATGGGCTGCTTCTCCGACAGCGTCTTCTTGAGGAACCGCGCCAGCGAGGTGGCGGGCCGAGGCTCAGGGCGGCCAAACTCGGGGCCGAATCCCGGGCTTCGGTGGGCGCCGAAGGCTGACAGCGCGCGCTGGAGGTTGCGCTGGCGCGGCGTGAGGAAGCCCCAGAAAGGGTGGCCATAGGGCACGGCGGGCACTGGGGGCAGCTCTTCCTCATCCTCCTCTTCGTCCGCATCTCCCAAGGGCAGCGGAATGTCCAGAGAGGGTGGCAGGGGCACCTCCAGCTTCTCCTTCCCAAACAGCTTCACCTGGGGCCGCGGGAAGAGGCGGAACTTGCGGATGAGGGACAGCTTGGACCTGGCGGGCTTGTCCATGCCTTGCTGCTCGAAGAAGGCGGCGCTGGGCAGGCGGAAGGAGGTGCCCTGACGCTCCCCGCCCGTGTCCTCGGGCTCCTCCAGCTCGGCGATGTCATCCATGGGGTGGGCATACGGGTTGTGGGGCGACGGGATGGGCGGTGGTACCCAGGGGTACACAAGGGCCGAGGCCGACTCCTCCGGGTAAAAATAGGGCCCCTCAGGGGGGTAAATGGCCTCGTCCCCACTGCCATAGACACCTTCGGCATAGGGGACGGTGTAGGGGACCCCGTAGGGATCAAAGTAGGGTACGTCGTAGCGAGTGTGGTACGGGAGGTCATAGGGCGGGTATGGCACGTCGTAGGGCGCGTAGGGATCCAGGTAGTAGCCGTGTGGGTGCGCCTCGCCCTCATACTCATCGTGGTAGCTGTAAGGAGACGAGTACCCCGACGGGGGCGCATACGGGGGTTCGTAATCGTCGTAGCCGTAGCCGTAGCCATAGGTGTACCCCGGATCAAAGGGGCCACCGTAATAGTCCGGGTGGTAGTAGTCGTAGGGGTCCTCGGGCGGGTACCCATAGTAGTGGTCACCGTAGGGTGGCCAGGCCGGGCTGTAGGGGCCGAGGCCCGCCACGTAGGGCTCCTGCTCCTCGTAGCGGTGGAGCGACTGCCGGTCGTAGTAGTCGTCGCCGTCGCGGTGGTAGTCATAATACTCGCCCAGGTCCTGGAAGCCCTCGAGCCCGTACAGCGACTTGCGGGAGCCCGAGTGATGGAATGGGGCCTCGTCCTCGAAGGGCAGGAAGCCCAGGGGCTCGCCCGACGCGTAGATGCTGCGGCTGCGGGGGAACCTCCGGAGCCGGCCCCCGGGCCGCAGGATCTCGGCACCCGACGGGAAGGGCAGCTTGCGGGAGCCCACGCGGGAGCCCGAGCGCTGCAGCCAGGCATCCACCGTGGCCTGCTCGCTGCCCGACTCCTCGGCCTTCTTGAGGAGGAACTTCTTGGTGAGCCAGTTGATGGCGGTGGATGCCTTGCTGAGTGACTGGGCACGTGGCCGCAGGCGGCCGTAGCCACGGCGGCCGGGGAAGCGGATCACCATGAAGGACGGCTTCTTGCCCTTCATTGCCCGCTTCTTCTTGCCCATGCGCATCTGCGTCATGAGCTTCGACGTGGACTTGAGCACAGTGCGGGCCTTCTTCTTGCGCTTGGTCTTCTGCGGGCCGGTGTGGAGGCCCCAGAAAAAGGCCGAGGCGCTGCGGAACTGGCCCTTCTTGGAGATCTTCGGTGTGCGGTCGCGGAAGCCCATGAACAGCCGCGACGTCCCCTTCAGGCTCCGTTTGGGCTTCTCCGGCTCTGGCGCCTTCTTCCCCTTTTTCCCTTTCTTGGCTTTCTTCTCCTCATCTTCCTCCTTCGCCATGGTGGCTGCCTGCTCCCTGCCGGGCCTGGAGCCGGTGTCACGGTCTCAGGGACTTGGAGACACGGGACCTGCTCAGTCTCCTGCCTGTAGCTGGACACGCGGCCTCCTGAGGCTGGAGGCAGACTGGACCGGCCCCGGGTGGCGTGGGGAGGGCCGGGCCAGGATTCCGGGAGGGTGGATCCATAATTCATCTCCTCTAGAGCCGCCTTGGGTTTCACCCTAGAGCAGTGGCGGAAAGTGTGTGGGTGTTGTTTGCCGCGATGGGGAAGCCTGCCTGTGAGGCCCGTTCTGGGCGGGACATTCTGGCCTTGGAGTCGTCATGAGAATGTCAGTGCTGGTCCTGGTCAGGCCCTCCCTGGACCACAGCTGGCTTAACCCCCTGAAGGGAGCCTTTGGGTCACTTCGGCTTCACAGAGGAAGACATTGAGCCACAGAGATGGGATGCTACCTGTCCTAAATCACCAACACACCTGCACTGGGCCACAAGTGGGGCATAGAGTGGGATGGTCAAAGCCCACCAAGTCATGTTGGAGAACCTTGGACCCTCTAGGTCCTGGGCAAGGGAGGAGGGGAATGGGCAGAGCAGGTGCTGGGCTTTGGTCAGTGTAACCGGAGCTGCCTGGCTCTTAGGAACTGAATAATACATGAGCAGGGGAGCCGGGCTGCAGGCTCAGAAGGCACAGGAAGGAGGGGTGTTTCAGTGGAACTCCAGTTCTGGGGGGGAGGGGGTGTTGGGGTGTTTCAGTGGAACTCCACTTCTGTGTGTGTGTGGAGGGGGGTGTTGGGGTGTTTCAGTGGAACTCCACTTTTGTGTGTGTGTCGGGGGGGTGTAGAGGGGCAGAAATGGAGGGTGAGTCAAGCCTGGCTCTGACCCTAGATTCTGTCACTAACTGGCTGTGTGGGCCCAGGAAAGCCCTTTGTCCTTTTTGGTGCTCAGTTCCCTCTGAAGAACAGGAGTGATAAGCTATACCCCGTCTCCTTCAGCAAAAAGGAGCAAGACCTGATGGAGCTACTGGGTAACTGGAGATGCCTCCTGCTGGCGCCTGTCTGGGGTCCCTACCTACCCCTGTCCTCTCCCCTTTCTGCCCTGGCTGAGTAGGCTGTGGCCATGTGGTTTCTGCCTTCTCTGGGCAGAGCTGATTGCTTCATATGGCCTGATCTAAGGCTGCATGTCTGAAGTCTGGCTGGTGGCCAGTCTAATTCACATTTGAGAACCTGCACTAAAAGAGGTAGGGGGTGGGAGAAACGGCAGGCCATCGGGAGTGGGGAGTGGCAGCTCAGACCTGAAGCCTCAGAACCATCTCCTCCTCTTCCTCCTCCCTGTTCTCAAGACGGACGTCAAATGACATCAGGCTCACTACTCACTGAATTCCAGTTCAGTCTTTTGGTCCCAGAGCTAATTGGTTGTTTAAGGTTTAGCATAAGAGACCCCAGAGCAGCAAGGTTCTGGCCCTGGTTCTGCCACTTGCCAGCTCCACGCCCTCAGATCAGTGGCCTCAGAGCCTCAGCGTGCTCAGCTGTGAAACGGATGGGGGAGGCCTTCCCAGACAAGTGGCAGGAGTGGATAGGGAACTGGGCAGTAGGTGAGATCTCCCCTTTCCCTCTGTCTCTTCCCCCTGCTCACTTTCTCTGGCTCTTTACTTTCCTCTTCCTGTTCCTCCTCCCCAAGACTCACCCAGAGACTGTCGGTGCCCAGCCACTCAGAGGAGTTGTGCCAGGGACTGGTGGTGCCTGCTGTAGGCAGTCTCACAGTGATCGGGAGCGGGGCTTTATGGAAACCAGAGAAATTGGATGGAGCGCTTTTGGGGCAAGTTAGGGAATGTGTGCAGGAAGTGGGTCTCCTGCAGTGCAGGAGTTTGAGGGGCTGCCCACTCTCCCTTCTGTTTCTGGGCAGTGGCTCTTGCCCTCTTGAGGAAAAAGGAAGGGCAGGAGAGATGTTCTTTCTTTCCCCCTCCCCTCCCCTCCCCTCCCCTCCCCTCCTCTCCTTTCCCTTTGGCAGAGTCTCACTCTGTTGCCCAGGCTGGAGGGCAGTGGTGCAATCTCGGCTCACTGCAACCTCCACCTCTTGGGTTCAAGCAAGTCTTGTGCCTCAGTCTCCCAAGTAGCTTAGCTGGGATTACTGGCCTGTGCCACCACCCCTGGCTAGTTTTTGTGTTTTTAGTAGAGACAGGTTTTGCCATGTTGGCCTGGCTGGTCTCGAACTCCTGACCTCACGTGATTCACTGACCTTGGCCTCCCAACATGCTGAGATTACAGGTGTGAGCCGCTGTGCCCAGCTGAGACATTCTTTCTAAGCCCAGAGATATCAACACCTGCCCAAGCTCCTCTTGGAGTCAGTTTCCAGAGTGAGGCCCCAGCCAGGTATGTGGTGCAGTGGTCTCATGGGACTCTCACAGCAGGTCTGTGAGATATGAACTGTTAGTATCTCCATCCTCCACATGAGGAAACTCAGACTCAGAAAGGAGAAGGGACTTGCTCGAGGTCACCTGGCTTGGGAAGGTAGAACCCAGGCCTGGTCGGGTCTAGAACTACCTTCCTTACTAGGTCCTCCTGCCAACTGAGCTCCTGGGTGGTCACTGGGCTTGGAGTGGCTTAGGACACTGGGCCGAGCCAGTGGCATAGTCCATCTGGCCCCAGATCCTGCTCCTGCCTGGAGAGGGAGGGCCCTGACCAAGCCACTGGACAAACTAGAGCCCAGCTGGGCCTCCAACAGGCACCAAGGCCTCTACGGTGCTTGCCTACCTCCACCCCAACCTGGATTCCTCAGTCAGCCTGGCCCCTTTCCCTAAGGGTCCTGTAGCCAGCATTTACTCACTCACTCATTCATTCAAAAGCCTCTGTGGGAAGTGTGCTGTACACCCGGTACTGTCTAAGTGCTGGGAGCACAGCTGTGAACAAAACAGAGAAAAATCCTGCCCTCATGGAGTTACCATATGTGGGCGGAGGGAGAGCCAATCAACATGGACAATCAGTAACATAGATAATGGGGCATAAGTGCTGCAGAAGGGGCAGCAAGAAGTGGGGGTGTGACATTAAACAGGACGTCAGGGAAGGGCTAGTGGCCAAGGGGCCATGAAGAGAACCTGTGAGTAGTGCACAGTCCCAAGCAGGTGGAGGAGCAGCCAGGCCAGGTGGCCGGAGGGCAGTGAGGGTGCACTGGGTGGTGAGGTCAGAGTTCAGGGCACACGTGCGGGCCCTGTGGGCCACAATGAGGGGTTAGCTTCAACTGCCAGTGAGGCAGGAGCCGTGGGAGGAGGGTTTCGGCAGAGAAGGGATGGAATTAAACCTCAGTCTTCTTTGTTTATTTGAGATGAAGTCTTGCTATGTTACCCAGGCTGGAGTATAGTGGTGCAATCTTGGCTCACTGCAACCTCTGCCTCCAAGGTTTTTTTTTTCTGTTGCCTGAAGGGTTTTTTTTTTTTTTTGAGACGGAGTCTCACTCTGTCAACCAGGCTGGAGTGCAGTGGTGTGATCTCAGCTCACTGCAACCTCTGCTTCCCAGGTTCAAGAGATTCTCCTGTCTCAGTCTCCCAAGTAGCTGGGACTACAGGTGTACACCGCCATGCCCAGTTAATTTTTGTATTTTCAGTAGAGACAGGGTTTCACCATGTTGGTCAGGCTGGTCTCAACTCCTGACCTCAGGTGATCCACCCACCTCAGCCTCACTGAGCCACTGTGCCTGGCCTTTGACTCCCAGGTTTAAGCAATTCTCCTGCCTTAGCTTCTCGAGCAACTGGGATTACCAGCGCATACCACCATGACCGGCTAGTTTTGTATTTTTAGTAGAGATGGGGTTTTGCCATGTTAGCCAGGCTGGTCTCGAACTCCTGACCTCAGGTGATTCGCCTGCCTTGACCTCCCAAAGTGCTGGGATTATCAGGCATGAGCTACTGTTCCTAGCAGAAGACCTCAGTCTTGACAGGAGCCTCTACTGCTATGGGAGGAGCAGCTGCAGGAGTGAGGGTGAAGGCAGGGAGGCCAGTGTGGAAGTTTCCATGGAAGTCCTCCTGCACTAGGCTGCCAGCAGCGAAGGTATGGAGAAGTGGTAGGACGCTGGGGACATGTGGCAGGTAGGGCTGACAGGATTTGATGATGGGGGTGGGGGAGGGTGGAGAATGGCTCCCAGATTTCCTTACTGAACAGCAGGGAGAATGGAGAGGCCGTCAGGTCATCGGCCAGGATGAGGAAGGCTGCAGGTAGAGCAAGTTGAGGAGGTAGGGCCCAGGAGTCAGCTTTAGGCACTGGGCACTGCCAGGGGGCCATCACAGACATCAGGGCTGGTGATATCAGTCATTGGCATCTAGATGGCGTTGAAGCCACAGTTCTGGAGCATGCCACCAGGGAATGTGTGTAGAGAGGAGAGAGGCCAAGGAATAGGCCGCAGGGATGCAGCGCTTAGGGGCCAAGAAGGCAGTGAGTGAACACGAAGCCAGCCAGAGGAGGAGGTTGGAGGGCCAGAAGGGAATGGAGTCTGGGGGGCTGCACAGGAGGGCAGGGCTGCTGTGACAGATGGGCACATGGCTCAGGTTAGTCGAGAATGGAGAGCTGACGACTGAATTCAGCTCCTTAGAGCTCCAGGGGTGACTGTGACAAGGGTGGCCCCAGTACAGTGGTGGGGGCAAGGGAAGTGACACCTGATGGAAGAGGGCTCAAGAAAGACAAGACCAGGGACTGGCATGGTGGCTCATGCCTATAATCCCAGCACTTTTAGAGGCTGAGGTAGGTGGATCACATGAGGTCAAGAGTTTGAGACCAGCCTGACCAACATGGTGAAACCCCATCTCTACTAAAAATACAAAAATTAGCTGGGCATGGTGGTGCATGCCTATAATCCTAGCTACTCAAGAGGCTCAGGCAGGAGAATTGCTTGAACTCGGGAGGCAGAGGTTGCAGTGAGCCAAGATGGAGCCATTGTACTCCAGCCTGGGCGACAGAGCAAAAAAACTCTGTCTCAAAAAAAAAAAAGAAAGAAAAGAAAGACAGGACTGTGTTGGTCACAAGGCAGGCCCACTTGTGAGCATACTAAAACCACAGCATTGTACACTTTGGTGGGTTAATTGTATAGAGTACAGATTAAATACTGATTTTTTTTTTTAAAGAAAAGAAGGGAGGGAAGGAAGGAAGCAAGTAATCCACCCCTGGGAATCTCTCCTACATGTCCTTATGGGGAATGACACAAAAGGAGCTGCTCGTTGCCACAGTACACCATGGTGCGTTCCGGGATGGAGCATGGCACAGCTATAACAAGGAATGTGGATGATCTCTGTGTCCTGGTAGGGAGCAATCTCCAGGACCTGCTAGTGCAGGAAGCAGGCTGCTGTCTACAGTGTTTCCTGAGGTCTTTCTGCGGGAAGTGTGTGTGTGTGTGTGTGTGTGTGTGTAGGTCATAAGAATATAAGTTTGTGTTCTTGTATTTGCTTTTTTTTTTTTTTTTAAGACAGTCTCACTCTGCCAGCCAGGCTAGAGAGCAGTGGTACAATCTCAGCTCACTGCAACATCCACCTCCTGGGTTCAAGCAGTTCTCCTGGCTCAGCTTCCCGAGTAGTTGGAATTACAGGCATGCACCACCAGGCCTGGCTAATTTTTGTATTTTTAGTAGAGATGGGGTTTTGCCATGTTGGCCAGGCTGGTCTTGAACTCCTGGCCTCAGGTGATGCGCCTACCTCATCCTCCCAAAGTGCTGGGATTACAGGTGTGTACCACCATGCTCAGCTTGTATTTCTTTTTATTTCCATATTAGAAATACTGCAGCCGGGAGCAGTGGCTCATGCTGTAATTCTAGCACTTTGAGAGGCTGAGGTAGGAGGAGCCCAGTAGTTTGAAACCAGCTTAGGCAATATAACGAGACCGTGTCCCTAAAAAACAAACAAACTAAAAAATTAGCAGGGAGTGTTGGCAAGCGCCTGTAGGCCTAGATACTCAAGAGGCTGAAGTGGGAGAATCACTTGAGCCAGGATTTGAGGCTTCAGTGAGCTGTGATCACGCCACTGCACTCCAGTCTCTGACATAGAGCAAAACCCTGTGTCAAAAACAAACAAATAAAAGACATATAGCACCGGGTGCAGAGGCTCAAGCCTGTAATCCTAGCACTTTGGGAGGCTGAGGTGGGCAAATTGCCAGAGCTCAGGAGTTTCAGACCAGCCTGGGCAACACGGTGAAACCCCCTCTCTACTAAAATACAAAAAATTAGCCAGGCATGGTGGCGTGTGTCTGTAGTTCCAGCTACTCAGGAGGCTGAGCCAGAAGAATTGCTTGAACCCAGGAGGCGGAGGTTGTAGTGAGCTGAGGTTGTGCCACTGCACTCCAGCCCAGGTGACAGCGTGAGACTCCATCTGAAAAAAAAAAAAAATACAGCAAAAGCTATACAGGAAATTAATGAGAATGGTTATCTCCCTGTAAATCTTTCTATATTAATTTGATTTTTGATCCATATGAGTGCATTTCTGAGTCAAAAACCAAACAAAAATGTAACATTTAAAAGTATAAATGTGGGCTGGGCATGGAGGCTCTCACCTGTAGTCCAAGCACTTTGGGAGGCCGAGGCAGGTGGATCACTTGAAGCTAGGAGCTCAAGACCAGCCTGGCCAACATGGAGAAACCCCATCTCTACTAAAAAATACAAAAATCAGCTGGGTGTGGTGGTGCACACCTGTAATCCCAGCTACAGGAGTGCACAGTGTGGTGGCTGAGGCAGGAGAATCACTTGAACCCAGGAGGTGGAGGTTTCAGGGAGCCGAGATTGCACCACTGTACTCTAACCTGAGAGACAGAGCGAGACCCTGCCCCCACCCCCAAAAAACTGTAAATGTGAAAATGGAAAGAAAAGGAATTGGAGACAGTGAGTGGAAACACCACTTTAGACAGGCTCTCAGGAGGAATGTCAGGGCCCGAGATGTCACAGTTCCAACCCCACCCCCACGCCCAGGTAACATTTGTTGAAAGTGAGGCAGAGAGAGGTCAGAGACTTGCTGGAGAAAAGTGGGGCAGGGCTGGCCCTTCAGAACCAGGAGCACCTCCCAGAGCCATACTTTCTGTCTGCCCCAAGTAGGGAGCCTTGTCTGTCTGTCCAGAAGAAAGGCCGAGAGGCCACCATTGTCTAGGGGCTTGCCCAAGTCACGCCTCAAACCCGCAGGCAGGCATCTTTCCCCTGCAAAACCCCATTGTCCAGATGAAGACCTGCCACTCAGAGAGGCAAGCCCAGCTCTAGCCCAGGGGATGAGGAGGCCCATGGCTCAGAGCTCTGGGTTGGGTCTCATTTCTCGCCTGGATCTGACCCATAGCAAGTCATGCAGCCTCGGCATTGGAGTCTCCTCATCCGTGAGTGTAGATACCTCCCCTACCAAGGCTGACCTGGGCATTACATGAAATAGTGGAGAGCCGGGCACAGTGGTTGGCCTGGGTAAGCAGCTGTTATGACTGCCAACATTGTTGCTACAGGCTGTTGCCTGTCTGCTCTGAGTGAGGTGGTCTGGGTGACCGCTGGCAGCAAGTCCTGCCCACCTGACCCCTCCTGGTCTCTGGGGCCCAGGCTCGACCTCAGGCCAGTAGTCACCTGAGGCTGCCCCTTCTCTGCTAGGTTCCAGGTCCTGCCTCCCTCTCAGGGTCCCTATCCTCTGTGCAGGCACAGAGCAGGTGTCAGGGCCCAAGTCTCTCATTCATTCATTCTTTAAATGTTAGCTGTGCATTAGTTGTGCATGTGTTATTTGCCAAGCACTGTGCAGGGCACTCAGGGTTGGCAGAGTGGAGTGGAACCCAACCTGATCTCTGCTCATGAAGTTCCCTGCATTATAGGGGACACAGACTTTGTTTTTTTTTTTTTTTTTCGGACAGGGTCTTATTCCATCGCTTAGGCTGGAGTGCAGTAACATAATTACAGCTCACTGCAGCCTTGAGCTCTCAGGCTCAAGCAATCCTCCCACCTGCCCGAGTAGCTGAGACTGCAGGTGTGTGCCACCACCCCTGGCTATTGTTTTCAGTTTTTGTAGAGACAGGGTCCCACTAAGTTGCCCAGGCTGGTCTTGAACTCCTTGCCCCCAAGAACTACTCCTGCCTCAGCCTACCAGTGTTGGGATTACAGGTATGAACCACCATGCCCATCCTGGATGCAGGCTTTAAGCAAAGAGTCACACCAATAAGAAGAGCTGTGAAGCTCAGGGCATGACCCCAGATGGGCAAACACTGCATTGGAGGTCCAGGAAGATTCTCCTCACAAGGCAACCCTGAGCCAAGATCTGAAGGATAAGAGGGAGCTGATCACATGGAAGAGGGAACAGTATTCCCGGCAAGTGGAACAGCATGTGTAAAGGCCAGGTGGTAAGAGGGGCTTCAGGGACAGTCTATGGCTGGAGCAGAGTGATTGAGGGCATGTGAAATGAGAGGTGGCCAGGGTGGCAGGCAGGGACTAGCCCAATCGGCCATGGAAGGGATGGGACTTTGGTCACTGTTCCACATTTCCAGATGTTTACTGTGTGCCAGGCTTGGTGCTAAATGCTTTTCTGGAGTATCACACTAGATTCTCACATAGGTAGGACAGGAACTGTTCTTCACATTTTATAGATGAAGGGCTTGATCTCAGGTTAGATCCCTCAGCCGAGAGCCCACAGTGAGGAATCAATGGGACCTGTGACGGCAAGGCCTGTGTTCAGAACTGCCAGGCCACACAGAACTCAACTCACTACGACCTCCTGAAGTGGGTGTGATTATTCTTCCCACTTTGCAGAGGAGGACATGGGCCCAGAGAGCTTGTAGGTGGAGTTGAGCCTGGGCAGTCTGGCTCCAGAGTGTCCACAGTCTCAACCACTGGCTCATGTGGCTTCTTAGGAAGTAAGAGAAAAGGCAGCTCAGGCCGCCATGTGAAAAGAGTGGAGCGGGGACAGTGGCGTGGCTGGGACCATGCTGTGATGGAGTCCAGTGGACACATGCAGGATGAGGTGAAACAGGCTGGCCCTGGTGAGGGGCTAGATGGGGCTGGGATGAGGGGGTAGCCAGGTGAACCTGGGGTTGGGTTGGTACAGCTGGAGGGTGTGGGGAGTCTCTGAGGTGAGGCCGGGTGGTGTGGGAACGCCATGTTTGGTCTGGGACACGGCGGGTTTGGATGGCTATGGGACAGTGCAGTGGAGAGTCAAAAAGGCTGCTCGGACCCAGGTCTGGCGAGATGGAGGCTGGAGGTGGGGTGAGCTGTCTACGAGAAGGACAGAGTGGGAAGGAGAGGCTCTCGACTTGGCTTTCTTGCCAAAGAAGGGTTCTGAAACGAGAAACTGTGGAATCTAAGCTGGAGAGGAAGAAAGATGGAGAATGAGTGAATGCACAGGCATGGGACAGATTAATATTCATTTCTTTGGCTCCTTTGTACCTGAGTCTTCTAAAGCTGTGGCCAGATGACCCCCGGAGGCTGCAGGGATGCCAGCTGGGAGCTGAGTGCAGCTCTGCTGCCTGGGCACGGCGGGTGAGGGTGCATACTCCTGCCTGTGATTGCCAGGGAGCGTGAGTGATGAGAACAAGGTGCTGACAGGGTGAGGCCCTGGAGCTCAACCAGGTTGGCGGGGGGTCTGGGACCTTTGAGGGGGTCTTAGGGAGCTCCCCCAGCCCTAAAGTCACCACGAACTGCCACTTCACACTGACCTGGGCATACACAGCTGCATGATCTCTCGTTCACTCTCTCACATGCAGATGTAGACCGTACAACCATCCTGCCCACAGATCCCGAAAGCCCAGGACACAACAGAGCTGCAGTGCCTGCCTGACCCCCACACACCCTAGCCCAGGAACAAGCCTACCCACGGTGAGGAACATGTGGCCCAGTGGCAGGAGCCTCTCACCCAAGCCCTCACTGCCTGAGGACCCCCCAGCCTCTGGCCTCATTTTCCACCGTTTGTCAGCCAGCCTGGGGGACAGAACAGGCCAGGATCTAATCCAAGGCCTAGACTCAGCCTGACACCGTGTGAACTCAAGGCCTTCCCCACCTCACCCAGGGCCTGAGCCCTTGCCTGTAAAGTGGAAGTGGGAATGGCCACCACCCAGGTAGAAACCCTCACTTAGGGCCATGGCCAGGCATCAGGGCTGTTGGGAGAGGGCCCAAGGTAAGCCAAGGAGCCCTTGCCCGTCTTGGTATCCCACCATCACCAGGAGGGGGCTGCGTGGGCATCACACCCCTCACAGATGAACAAAGTGAGGCAGCGAAGGGCCTCAAGGTGAGTTAGGGGCAAGGCCCCAGCTCTGCTGCTGCCCCTGCAGCCTGGGATGGGAGGGTAGCTAGTGGCCAACCCCAAGGACTCCAGGCTAGGGTCCCCTTACCTGGGTCCCGTGGCCTGCTCCCAGCCTGCATGCCGCCTCATGGGGGTCCTCTGGCTGGCCCAGGAGCACGATTGGTCCAGCAGAGCAGCTTGGTGTTATGGGGAAGGGAGGCCCAGCCCACCAGGCTAACCGCCTGGGGCCCCATGTATATTTAATGATGTCTATTATTCCTGCTTTGTCTCTGGAAAGGACTGAGCAGCTGACAGGGGAGCCACAAACAGCCCAGAAGCTGGGCCTGGGCCTGCTCCACATTCCAGCTGGGCCCGAGGCCCCTGGGAGCTCTCTACCTCTCCTGGCAGCCTCACAGAACCTGCTGCATCCCTCCAAAAAGGCACACCTCCTCCAGGAAGCCTTCCCTGCTGCTCAGAGGTCTTACATCTAGGCTCTGCATTCACAAACTGTGCAACCTACACCAGCTTCTGAGGGACAGCAGAATATTGTGGGGGGCCTGGCACTGTCCCTGGCACACAGTAGGCACTCATCAAGCCCCCGCCAGCCCCTCTGCTCCTGGCTTCTGAGGCAACAGGAAATGATCAGCCACCTTGTTCTCACTGGGGAGCCTCCCTGCCACCCAGATGGTCACAAGGGCCTCCTGGGATGCTGCCCACCTTGGCAGCCAGGCCCCTCTGGAGGGGCCAGTCTGGGCCTGACACCCATGACCAACACCCTGGGCAGAGCCTGCCCGTGCCTGAGTGAGGAACCCTGCATTCTCCTTGCCACCCATGGCCTGGGGCTGCCCTGGGAATCCAGGCTCCACCCTCTCCAACTCCCAGGCCCACTGCTACCCTCAATGTCTGACCTGTGCCCACCTGACTCAAACTGGCTACTGTTCAGCAAGTTTACAAAGTGTTCTCAGTCTGGACAGGAACGGTTTTCAATCCTTTATTTCAGAAAGGAGAGCCAGGAGAACTGGGGACTTAGAAAACAGATTCTAAACTCAAAAAGTCCCCAGCCCAGGCGTTCAGAGCCAGGGTCTGGGGGTTTTGTGCTGGGCAGGGGCTGCCCTGGGAGGGTGAGAGAGGGGGAGGCACTTTAGGACCCCTTAGGCTGTGGAGGGTGTCAGCTGGGCCTTTGAAGCCACTAACCTCTGCTTCCAATCCTGGAGAGCCCTGAGTGGAGGACCCAAGGGGGTTTCTTCCTAAAAGGGCCCCCACCCCGAGTGTCAGAGAAGCCAGCAGGAGCTGAGGGTGGGAGATGCTGTAACAGTAGCCACAGCCTCCAGGGACCCAGGCAGGCCCAGCTTCCCACCTGGCACTGAGCATGCCATCTGCTTTAGGCCCCGGCTGGCAGGCAGGTGGGCAGCTTGTTCCCTCAGCGCAGGGGCTGGGGGCACAGACGCAGGCCCAGCACTCCAAACTCAAAACCCCCGTGAGAAGCCTCAGTCTTGTGGGAAATGCCTCCAGCCGAACCCCTCTGTCCCAACGCACTCTTCATCTGCCTACTGAAGAAACTTCTGGAAATAGCAGAGACTTGAGGGACCCCTTCTTGGGGTGTGTGTATTTGTATTTTTCCGTTTGGGTGTTTGTGTGTCCCAGTAGGACCGACGCCCCCAGGGAGATGGGGCAGGTGGGCGGGAGGCCTGGCAGGTGCCATTACTTCTTCACGATCTGGATGACGTCCTCATGCTCCATGTTGTGTGTCAGGCCCACCCGCTGCGGACTGTACTAGGTGCTGGTGCCCTGGGTGAGGAATGGGGGCAGAGGGGTCACCTCAGCTTGGACTGGCCAAGGCCAAGGCCAAGAAAGATATCCCCGGGGTGTGTGTCCTGGGGGTGAATGCTGACATAAGGTCGGGGCCCCAGGCAGCAGGACGTCTGCAGTGGTCTGACCATCCCTGACCTCAAAGGTGGGGGAGGGCCAGGCACAGTGGCTAATGCCTGTAATCCCAGCACTTTTGGAGGCCAAGATGGAAGGATCATTTGAGCTCAGGAGTTCCAGACCAGCCTGGGCCAGATATCGAGATCCCGTCTCCATGAAAACTGAGCCAAGCATGCTGGTGTGCGCCTGTAGTCCCAGCTACTTGTGACGCTGAGGTGGGAGGACTGCTTGAGCACAGGATGTCAAGGCTGCAGTGAGCCGTGACTGTGCCACTGCACTCCAGCCTGGGAGACAGAGCCAGACCCTGTCTCAAAAAAAAAAGAAAAAAGAAAAGAAAAAGGGTGGGGAAGGCCCATGTCCAGCCTGGGTTGGCACATACGTTCTATGGAGGACAGACACACAGTCATGCCAATCCCCACAGGAAGGACAGGAACACCATGCAGAGGAATGTGAATGCCTTGCTCCATGCCTAACCCGGGGGCATTGCTGGGTCTGACCCCCTGCCTGCCTCCCACCCAGACACTTACCCACACCAGGGCATACTTGAATTGGCTGGCGAGTGACAGGTGGATGCGGTGGCACTGGAGGACACGAGAGAGACAGAGAGGTGAGGCTCCACCTAACCCTATCCCAAGCTCGGCTGCACTGTCTCTCACTCCTCCTGGCCCCACCTGTGGCCTGAAGCCTCCCACATATCACATCACCCCAACTCCCAGAGCAGCATACACCCTCCAGTGCTCCTTGGTAGGGATGAAGGTCACAGGGGTCCCAGATGTCACATGAAATTGGAAGGAGACCCTGGAGGGGCAGCCAGCATTTGCCCTGAGAGTGTGGACCTCTGGTTGCCACGCTGATGGTGGGACAGTGGAGGGCGGCAGGGAAGGGACTCTGCAATTGTGCGATGTGGCTCCTCCCCCCACATTCCCACAAGTCTTCCAGGCCCCAGTGGGAGACAAAATGCCTCAGCCCAGTGTCCCTGGGGCGGAGGCGGCGCCAGGACTGCAGGTACACTTCCCTGACAGAGATGGGAAGGTGGCTGATTCTGGCCTGCAAACGGGTCTTACATATGACTCAGTTTGCCACTTGTGAGTGTCTGAAGGGATTCAGGAGGGTAATCGTGAGTCTCCTTGGCTCCTCCTGCTGTGATCTCAAGCCTAGGTCTTAGAGAGATGGGACTTTGCGTGGCCTCATTTGTTCAACACCTCCAGGGTGGCACCCAGAGACCTGGGGCTGGGCTTGCAGAAGGAATGAATGCATGAGACCAGATTGCAAGCCCAGCCGCCACTGTCATAAGGGGCTAGAGGGACAGCTGGGCCTACAGTGTCCCTTGCTTCCATGATACAGATCCCAAGAAGAAATCAGCTTGAGGAAAATAACGCCTGGGAAAGCCTGAGGTCAATCCTTTATTTCAGAAAGGAGAGCCAGGAGAACTGAGGACTTAGAAAACAGATTCTAAACTCAAAAGTCCCCAGCCCAGGCATGCAGAGCCAGAGTCCGGGGGTTTTGTGCTGGGCAGGGGCTGCCCTGGGAGGGTCAGAGAGGGGGAGGCACTTTAGGGCCTCTTAGGCTGTGGAAGGTGTCAGCTGGGACTTTGAAGCCACTAACCTCTGCTTCCAATCCTGGAGAACCCTGAGTGGAGGACCCAAGGGGGTTTCTTCCTAAAAGGGCCCCCACCCCGATTGTAGAGAAGCCAGCAGGAGCTGAGGGAGGGAGATGCTGTAACAGCAGCCACAGCCTCCAGGGACCCAGGCAGGCCCAGCTTCCCATCTGGCACTGAGCATGCCATCTGCTTTAGGCCCCGGCTGGCAGGCAGGTGGGCAGCTTGTTCCCTCAGCGCAGGGGCTGGGGGCACAGACGCAGGCCCAGCACTCCAAACTCAAAACCCCCATGAGAAGTCTCAGTCTTGTGGGAAATGCCTCCAGCTGAACCCCTCTGCCCCAACGCACTCTTCATCTGCCTACTGAAGAAACTTCTGGAAATAGCAGAGACTTGAGGGACCCCTTCTTGGGGTGTGTGTATTTGTATTTTTCCGTTTGGGTGTTTGTGTGTCCCAGTAGGACCAACACCCCCAGGGAGATGGGGCAGGTGGGCGGGAGGCCTGGCAGGCGCCATTACTTCTTCACAATCTGGATGACGTCCTCATGCTCCATGTTGTGTGTCAGGCCCACCCGCTGCGGACTGTACTTGGTGCTGGTGCCCTGGGTGAGGAATGGGGGCAGAGGGGTCACCTCAGCTTGGACTGGCCAAGGCCAAGGCCAAGAAAGATATCCCCGGGGTGTGTGTCCTGGGGGTGAATGCTGACATAAGGTCGGGGCCCCAGGCAGCAGGATGTCTGCAGTGGTCTGACCATCCCTGACCTCAAAGGTGGGGGAGGGCCAGGCACAGTGGCTAATGCCTGTAATCCCAGCACTTTTGGAGGCCAAGATGGGAGGATCATTTGAGCTCAAGGATCACTTGAGCTCAGGAGTTCCAGACCAGCCTGGGCCAGATATCGAGATCCCGTCTCCATGAAAAATTAGCCAAGCATGCTGGTGTGTGCATGTAGTCCCAGCTACTTGTGACGCTGAGGTGGGAGGATTGCTTGAGCACAGGATGTCAAGGCTGCAGTGAGCCGTGACTGTGCCACTGCACTCCAGCCTGGGAGACAGAGCCAGACCCTGTCTCAAAAAAAAAAGAAAAAAGAAAAGAAAAAGGGTGGGGAAGGCCCATGTCCAGCCTGGGTTGGCACGTACGTTCTATGGAGGACAGACACACAGTCATGCCAATCCCCACAGGAAGGACAGGAACACCATGCAGAGGAATGTGAATGCCTTGCTCCATGCCTAACCCGGGGGCATTGCTGGGTCTGACCCCCTGCCTGCCTCCCACCCAGACACTTACCCACACCAGGGCATACTTGAATTGGCTGGCGAGTGACAGGTGGATGCGGTGGCACTGGAGGACACGAGAGAGACAGAGAGGTGAGGCTCCACCTAACCCTATCCCAAGCTCGGCTGCACTGTCTCTCACTCCTCCTGGCCCCACCTGTGGCCTGAAGCCTCCCACATATCACATCACCCCAACTCCCAGAGCAGCATACACCCTCCAGTGCTCCTTGGTAGGGATGAAGGTCACAGGGGTCCCAGATGTCACATGAAATTGGAAGGAGACCCTGGAGGGGCAGCCAGCATTTGCCCTGAGAGTGTGGACCTCTGGTTGCCACGCTGATGGTGGGACAGTGGAGGGCGGCAGGGAAGGGAATCCTTAATTGTGCGATGTGGCTCCTCCCCCCACATTCCCACAAGTCTTCCAGGCCCCAGTGGGAGACAAAATGCCTCAGCCCAGTGTCCCTGAGGCGGAGGCGGCGCCAGGCCTGCAAATGGGTCTTACATTTTACTCAGCTTGCCACTTGTGAGTATCTGAAGGGATTCAGGAGGGTAATCGTGAGTCTCCTTGGCTCCTCCTGCTGTGATCTCAAGCCTAGGTCTTAGAGAGATGGGACTTTGCGTGGCCTCATTTGTTCAACACCTCCAGGGTGGCACCCAGAGACCTGGGGCTGGGCTTGCAGAAGGAATGAATGCATGAGACCAGAT
The DNA here is from genome assembly GCF_030222135.1 of Aotus nancymaae. NCBI lineage: Eukaryota > Metazoa > Chordata > Mammalia > Primates > Aotidae > Aotus > Aotus nancymaae. Next base: position 8,335,309 of record NW_026988430.1, on the reverse strand, counting down.
TGCAAGCCCAGCCGCCACTGTCATAAGGGGCTAGAGGGACAGCTGGGCCTACAGTGTCCCTTGCTTCCATGATACAGATCCCAAGAAGAAATCAGCTTGAGGAAAATAACGCCTGGGAAAGCAACAGCCCAGAAGGACGGCCATGTGACCCAACACTTGGCCACCACCGGTGCCTGCAGGGTCATGTTCAAGTGATAGAATTCTGAACAGAGAAAGGCAGCCTCGTGCTCCCTGAGCCCAGAGCACCTCCCCTGGGGCCTGTCCATGCCGCTCCCCTATCTGGGATGCTCCCCACCCCAACTCTTCACTGCCAGACCCGCTAGTTCTACAAGCCAGCTCAGGTCGCCTCCTTGAAACCTCGGTCCTGACTTCTGTGTTGAGCTAGCGCCACTCCCCACTCCTTGACTGATGCCTGAATGGCATGGGAGCAGGGTTACTGGCATCCATGCACTACAGGCAGCGTGCTGAGTGCCCTACATGCTGGACTTCATTCAACGTGAGGGGGCAGGCAGCACATCCCCCCTCACAGGAGAGGTTGGAGGCACAGCACATGGCTAGGAAGGGGTGCTGCAGACGCAGCCCCAGACTGTCCAACTCCAGAGTCTGTGTGTCAGCATCTGAGATTGAGACCAGCAGAGCCCACCCCTGGCCCAGGACACCTCAGGCAGAACAGAGCTCCAAGGAGCACGCAGAGCTCCCACCCCTTGTTAGGGCAGGTCTTGTCAACTCACCACGTGCTCCACTGAGGCCCCTTTCCGGAGAATGATGGCATCTGTGAAGTCCGGCCTCTCTGCAGGGTGAGATGGGGAGAGCGTCAACCACACACGAGGACCCACACTGCCACCTCATGATTCTGCCCGAGGGAAGAGCTGGCTGCAGAGGCCCTTTCGGTCTCCTTGCCTTGGTCTAGCATCCCCGATATCCAGCACGCCCTCCGCATATATCCCTGAGCCATCTTCTACAAGCTTGACTTGAACACAGTGACTCAAAATAAATCAAAGTCCAGGATCACACTGCCTGCCACCCATCTGCCGTGACAGCACTGACAGAGACCAGGATCTAGACTGAACGGGCAGGGTCCGAAGGGATGTTGGAGTCTCGTGAGGGAAACTGTAGCTCGCTCCTTGCTGCCAAGGTCGGGGTTGATGCAAAGTGCTCCGAATTCAGCAGCTGGGACCCCAGGGCATATGTGTGTGTGCACCCACCAGGAGGATGGGTGGGGGTCAGACATGGGGAGGGCTCTTGTGGATTCAGGTCACTAATGCTCCTGTGGTGGGGCCTGTCACTGTGAGGGGAGGTCAGGATGGCACTAACTGCTGCAGCCAGTGAGGACCCCGAGGTAGCCTTGCCCCACCAGGGCACCCTCAAAACCAGCAGTGCCCAGCGCTGAGAAGGGAAAAGAGCTGAGATGTGTCTAAATAAGCCAGGCCAGAGCTGGTGCTGGGGTCTCTGGGCACCACCCACAGGCCTGGCAGCCTTTTAGGGAGGATGAAGCTCAGCCTGTTTCTCAGCTACACGCAGCGTAACTCACGTCCTCTCTTCTTGGTGTAGATGCAGGTCAGGGCCAAGTACTCCCAAAGCATCTCCAGCAGGTAGTCCAAGTTCAGCTTCATGCCACAGCTGCAAAGAGGGAGGCGGCCAGTCAGGCAGGGGCCCCTGTGAGTTCAGAGGCTGGGTCTCCACTTCTCACTATTGGAGGGGACAATTTCCACTGGCCAGCATGGGCACCAAGGCCAGGTGGCTCGCCAGTGCCCACAGGGAAACAAGCCCATTACTCTTGATGGCAGCGTGATGCTTCTGCTGCCAGTGCCTCTGGACACCAATCATGGTCACAGTCAACCAGGGTCAGCATCTCTCCTGGGGGCTGGCAAGACTGTGTGCTCTGTGGAGGGTTGTACCTTGTGTCTGATGAAGGGCTGCCGTGGGGAGATGGCCGGGGGCTGTGACGGGACCAAGGGCAAAGGCTGGGACCCAGAGCTCACTCCTTGCAGAGAGGAGCTAGGGATTGCCAGGAAGTCCAGTAGGGATTTCAGCATGAAGAGGAGAGAACCGAGGCTCTGGAGGCACCAGGTCTAGGGTGGACCGTGGCTTAATTGTTTGCAGTGTGACCCTGAGCTGTGTCCTAACCTCTGTAGAGCCGTTCTACGTACGAGCAGGTAAAGGTGTAGAGCTGTCAGCCCTGAGGATGGTAGCCCCTCTAAGGCCTGGGACACAGCAGAAGGAGAGGAGCTGAGGCTGTGCTATGGGACGGACACTGCTCTTTGTGGTGGCTACAACAACCACAAAATGGTCCTTGTACTCAGGCCAGGACCCTCAACCATCATTTGCACTGTCCAGCCTCTTGGTCCCTGAGCTCTCCGTACTGTCGGCTGAGCTTCACTGTAAAGCTGCAGAGCGCCGGCTTCAAGCCAGGAAACCAGAAAAGGGAAGCACCTGAATCAGTCTGCCCCAGAGAGGAACCTGCCAGGCGCTGCTGGCAAGTGAACAAACAGCCGGTGTGGGCGGTATCCCTGGGACCCGCCCTGCAAAGGAGGGCAGGAAGTAGGTGACCAGAGCCTGAGAACGTTAGTTCCCTTTTCCCCTTTGAGCTGTGATCAGACAGAAGCCACACTTTTCAGAGCACCAGGAGAGGTAGGCTGACACCCAGGGCTAAGTTCAGTACTAAGTTAAGAAGTTTCTTAACCATTCAACCTTGGTTGATGAAATCCTTCTGTTTTCTTAACCAGAGTCCACAAGACATCACCCACCCTGCCCATGGCAATTCATGACTGGAACAGACCAATGCCTCCAGCAGCCATGAAGGGGACCCTCCTGCAGTGTCTCCTTGACCTCGTGGACAAAGTCCTCTGCCCTGGGCAGGAAGCCCTGGGCTCCGTGAGGGCTGTGTGCTGCTGGAGGCTGTGCTGGCTTTTCCTCCTCCACAGCCAGAGTGGCTGAGAGGCCTGACAACTGGGGTCAGAACCCAAGCAAGGACAGCAGAGTGGCAGGATGCCGGCAGCCTCACCTGATGACCACACTGTTGGGTTTTCGGGCCAGGCGGTCCACCTCTTCCATGGAGATCTGGTCGATTTTGTTATAAACCTGAGATTGAAAAGGTGGAGGCCAGTGCTAAGAAGGACAGGAGTAAGGGATCCAGGAAAGGGCCCTCCATTGCCCTGTGCCAGCTGCAGCCCTTCCTTGGCGAGCTGAGCCTATGCCCTCCTCCCCCTTGCTGCCTCAGGGTGGGGAAGGCTGAGGCGGGAGGATGGCTTGAACCTGGGAGGAAGAGGTTGCAGTAAGACAAGATTGCATGGATGCACTCCAGCCTGGGTGACAGAGTGAGACTCGGTCTCACACAGAAGGAAAAAAACCCTAGGCCCAGATGGCATCACTTCCCAATTCTACCAAATATCTAAAGAAGAAATGATAACAAATCTACACAATCTCTTCCAGAAATGGAAACAGTAAAAATAAAAACTTCCCAATCCATTTTATAAGGCCAGCATTACCCAATTTTAAGACTTACCATATTTTAATTAAGACCATGTGCTATTAATGAAGGAATAGACACATACATCATGGAATAGAAAAAGGAGTCCAAGGCCAGGTGTGATGGCGGCTCACGCCTGTAATCCCAGCACTTTGGGAGGCCAAGGCGGGCAGATCATGAGGTCAGGAGATTGAGACCATCCTGGCTAACATAGTAAAACCCCATCTCTACTAAAAATAACAAAAAATTGGCCAGGCATGGTGGCACGTGCCTGTAGTCCCAGCTACTCAGGAGGCTGAAGCAGGAGAATCACTTGAACTCGGGAGGTGGAGGTTGCAGTGAGCCAAGATCGCGCCACTGCACTCCAGCCTGAGCGACAGAGCAAGACTCCATCTCCAAAAAAAAAAAAAAAGTCCTGTTGCTTTGCAAAAGATGCCATTTGCTTTGTAAAAGATACCTTAATAGAATACAAAGTCAGGCTATAACCTAGGAGCAAACATTTGTAAATTATATAACCAATAAAGTTTTTACTTCTAGCATACAGAAAGAACTGTCAAAATTCAACAATGAGAAAACGGATAACCCAATAAACTATGGGGAAAGATTTGAACAATTCACCAACAGATGACAAATATATACATGAAAAACCACGCAACATCATTAGCCATTAGGAAAATAAAGGAAAACCACAATGAGATATCACTATCTGTCTATTAGAATGGCTTTAAAAAAATAAAAACAACTTAAAAAAATGGCTGTATCCAGTTCTGGCAAGAAAATGAAGCCACTAAAACTCTCATATATCAATGGTAGGAAGGCAAACTAGTGTACTCTACAAAACAGTCTGGTGATATATTATATAATTAAATATACACTTACCATATAATCCGGCAAACTCGCTCCTAGGTGTTTATTTACCCTACAGAAGCAAAAACTTACATCCACACAAAAACCTGTATACAAATGTTAGCAGCTTTATTTACAATCGTCAACAAAACTGAAAACAATCCAAATGTCCTACATTCATATGAAGGAACACTACTTAGGAATAAAAAGAAATGATCTATTAATAAAATTAACAACATGGATAAACTTCAAAGCTATTGTGCTGAGTGAAAGAAGCCAGTGTCAAAGGTTTCATACTGTAGATGTATATACGCCACCAATACAGCACTCTAGAAAAGGCAAAGCTGGCCGGGTGCAGTAGTTCACACATGTAATTCCAGCACTTTGGGAGGCCAAAGTGGGTGGATCACTTTAGGTTAGGAGTTTGAGACCAGCTTGGCCAATACAGTGAAACCCTGTTTCTACTAAAAATACAAAAAAGTGGCTAGGTGCAGTGGCTCATACTAATCCCAACACTTTGGGAGGCAGAGGCAGGTGGATCACCTGAGGTCAGCAGTTTGAGACCAGCCTGACCAACTTGGAAAAACCACATCTCTACTAAAAATACAAAATTAGCCGGCCATGGTGGCGTATGCCTATAATCCCAGCTACTCAGGAGGCTGAGGCAGGAGAATAGCTTGAACCCAGGACGCAGAGGCTTCGGTGAGCTGAGATTATGCCATTGCACTCTAGCCTGGGCATGAGCAAAACTCTGTCTCAAAGAAAAACAAAAAAACCAAAAAATATGGCAGGGCATGGTGGCACATGCCTGTAATCTCAGCTGCTCGGGAGGCTGAGGCAGGAGAACTGCTTAAACTCAGGAGGCGGAGGTTACAGTAAGCGGAGATAGCCTCACTGCATTCCAGCCTGAGTGACAGAGCAAGACGCTATCTCAAAAAAAAAAAAAAAAGAAAGAAAGAAAGAAAAAGAAAAAGAAAAAAAAGAAAAGGCAAACCTATTGAGATGGAGAAAAGATCAGTGGATGCCAAGTGTTGGGATACAGGTGGGGTTTGACTTGAAAGGTGACAGAACTAACCTTTCTTTATCCTTATTGTGGTGACAGCTACAGGAATCTGTCGTGTTAAAACTCATCCAAGCATACATTTTAAAAAGGTCAAACTTACTGTATATAACGTTTGAAGATAATGAAAAAGAACAAGAAAGAGTCTTGTTCTGTCACCCGGCTGGAGTGCAGTGGCATGATCTTGGCTCACTGCAACCTCCGCCTCCCAGGTTCAAGTGATTCTCCTGCCTCAGCTTCCCGGGTAGCTGGGATTACAGGCATCCTCCACCATACTCAGGTAATTTTTGTATTTTTAGTAGAGACAGCGTTTCATCATGTTGCCCAGGCTGGTTTCGAACTCCTCACCTCAAGTGATCAGCCCACCTCGGCCTCCCAAAGTGCTAGTATTACAGGTGTGAGCTACCACGCCTGGCCAGAAAACACTAATATTATTTATAATTCTCACAGTACTGTGCCAAAAATTTAAATTAAAAGAGGGAGATCTTTCTCTGAAAACTTCGACGGTGGATACAATTAACAAAGGCAGAAAGCATTCTAAAATATGGACTCTTTTTAATTCCTTAAACCTCGCTGGCTGTAGGAACAAAACTAAAATTGTAGAATAAATGCTTGGGGTGGGGGAAACCTATAAAAATATTCTTCAGGCCGGGAGTGGTCGCTCATGCCTGTAATCACAGCACTTTGGGAGGCTGAGGTGGGTGGATCACCTGTGGTCAGGAGTTCGAGACTAGCCTGACCAACATGGTGAAACCCCATCTCTACTAAAAATACAAAAAATTAGCTGGGCATGGTGGCAGGCGCCTGTAATCCCAGCTACTTGGAGGCTGAGGTAGGAGAATCACTTGATCCAGGGAGGTGGAGGTTGCAGTGAGCCGAGATTGTGCCACTGCACTCCAGCCTGAGCAACAAGAGTGAAACTCTATGTGGGAAAAAAAAAAAAAGATAAAGCACACTCCAGATTCATAAAATATATTTTTAGTAGTCTGAAGAAATATTAATATCACTCTTTTGACTTCAGAACAAAGATAATTTCAGTCATTCAATAATAGTTGTGGGAATTACAAAATGAAGAGTAACTATATTTTTTCAATTTTAAAGGAAGTTTTATTTTATTTTCATACGAAATTGGAAAGAGCAAAATAACTTTTAGCTTCTTTATAAACAAAAGCTACTTTTTGTGTTCAGACAAGTAAGAGTCTACAGGAATGGTGAGACTCTCGTATTGTTTCTTAATTAGATGTATATAATGCAAAATGCTATTAACTCATTTGTACAAGGCTTTCTCTGCTCCCTCTTAACCTCTCTGTTAGAACCAGTAACTTATTTTTACCACTCCATCCTGATAGTCCACCTTCCTTGTCTCCATAGTACTATACTCCTAATTTCCTCTTCTATCTGCCCATTCCTTGATTCTTTTTGTCCCCATTTATCAACACACTGTGTCAGATATGGTTTACTTCCTTTACTCCTCCTCTTCTTGAGGCTATTTGTTCTTTTATTCTTTCTGCTAGAAAGCATATTTACTCTCAAATCTTTAATTATTTCTAGAGCAATAGTTATCAAACTTTTTTTAAGCTATAACTTCCTTTGCTTCCTCTCTCAAAATAAACTTAACAGGAGGCCGGGTACAGTGGCTCACCCCTGTAATTCCAGCACTTTGGGAGGCTGAGGAGGGCAGAGGTCTGGAGTTCGAGATCAGCCTGGCCAACATGGTGAAACCCCATCTCTACTAAAAATACCAAAAATTAGCTGGACATGGTGGCGGTCACCTGTAATCTCAGCTACTTGGGAGGCTGAGGCAGGAGAATCACTTGAACCCAGGAGGCAGAGGTTGCAGTGAGCTGAGATTGTGCCACTGCCCTTCAGCCTGGGCAACAGAGAGAGACTCTGTCTCAGAGGGAAAAAAACTCAAACAAACAAAGAATTCTGGCAAATTCAAGGCAACTGTCTTACTCACGCCCTCCACATGGACTCTGCAACAGCTCCCGGGGCACACCTCTGTGGAGCAGATGAAAAGTCCCTGACCTGTATGTGTAACTTGTCTTTGACCTGAGCTTTGATCTTGTATCTTATATCACTGATTACTCTCTACTAGACATTCCCACCCACGGTAATCTTACTATCTCAACCACAATCTGTCTAAATATCAATCTAAAACATCATCGTCTGATTCTCCTTCCTGATTTCCCTGTCTGTTCAATCCACCAGTCTCCAAAACTCAAAATTGTGGTCCCATTCTTTTTTATTGTATCTGTTTATCTGCCAAGATTCGTTGACTTTTCCTTCAAGATGTTTAAACATTTACTTACCTGTTTATTTTTACCACCATACCCTCAGTGCAAGTCTTTCTATATTATAACAAAAAAACTTCTGGGGTATCCATCCTGCAAATCTCTTCCAGACTAACCTTTCATAAACACCATACTTAGAGCATCACTATCTTGCCCAGAAACCTACAGTGGCTTCCTGCTTCCTCTGTCTCAATTCTTTTTTCTGGTCTTTACAGCTCTCTATAACTTCATCTCAGTCTTTCTGTAAAAATCTCCCTTTACTTGTCTGAAAGCCCCTCTGCCCAATGTATCCTCAAATAAGAAGCTGGGCTGGTAGGGAGAAAAGAGAAAGACTCTCTCATTCAGATCTTTCTTATTCTTCTGGGGTAACTTTTATGCAAGGTTAAGTGTCATTTCCATGAAGTCTTCCCTAAACTTCAGAAATCATTTGCTGATCTCAAATTCCTCTGAACTCCTTGCAATGCTTCACTTAATTTTACTAATTCAACATGTTGAAGGCTGAATATGTTAAAACTAGATAATGACAGCTACCAATGGAGGACTTACTATATACCAGGCACTATACTAGTTTCACCATGTACCTTTTTTTTGGGATATTATTTCATCTATCTCTCATGACAATCTCGTAAAACCATACTTTCCTCATTTTAGAGATGAAGACAAAAATGAAAACAAGTTGAATACTTTGCCCTAGGTTAATGAGCTAGTAAAGAGCCATTTCAACAGGCAGGATTTCAACCTAGGATTGCTAGACTCTAAAAAAATCACTCCCTAACCTTTGGTTTAAAACTCAGACCCTAAAATTACTGTGCATATAAAATAACATATGTAAATGAATGACTCAAAAGCACCTCCCACCCAACATTCCAAAACTGAACATATAATTTCCTGGCTTGGTTCTGTTAGGCAAGCCAGAAGGTAGGTATCAACCTCAAATATCCCTCTCTCTTATACCCCATATTTAATCAATAACAAACTTCTATCCATTTTGCCTCCTAATGTTTTTTCAAGTCCGTTCAGATCTCTTTACTTCCACTGCTACCAATCTGGCCCAAGCTATCTGTGGAATTATTTGACTAATGTTCCTTCTTCCTCACCAATCTATAAGTTCAATGAGGACAGGACCTAAATCTTTCTTGCTCACTGTTTTAGTCAGTTTTTGTCTAACTCCCAGAACAGAAGAGGTGTTCTATAGATGGCAGCTAGTATTATTTTGGTTTATTTGCTACTGTTCTGTGTATAAGTTTGTCTTCTTTTTTTTTCTTTGAGATAGAGTCTCACTCTGTCACCCAGGCTGGAGTGCAATGGCGCGATCTCGGCTCACTGTAAACTCTGTCTCCTGGGCTCAAGCAATTCTCATGACTCAGCCTCCCAAGTAACTGGGATTACAGGCACCCACAATTATGCCAGGCTAATTTTTTTGTATTTTTAGTAGAGACTGCTTTTCACCATGTTGGCCAGGCTGGTCTCAAAATCCTGCCCTCAGGTGATCTATCTGTCTAGGCCTCTCAAAGTGCTGGGATTACAGGCATGAGCCACTGCGCCCAGCCATAAGTTTGTCTTTCTAACCAGAATGTAAACATCTTGAGGGCTATTTCTTGTACTGCTTCTACATTATACTAAGGTTAAGTCAGTGAATGTTAAGCAGGATTATGTACTGTCATAATTAGAGTGTAAGCATAGAATTTTTTAGCCTGGTAGAGATTTAGAAATTAGCTAGGCCAGCCAGGCGTGGTGGCTCATGCCTGTAATTCCAGCACTTTGGGAGGCTGAGGGGGCTGGATCACCTGAGTTTGGGAGTTCGAGACCAGCCTGACCAACATAGAGAAACCCTGTCTCTACTAAAAATACAAAATTAGCACATGCCTGTAATCCCAGCTACTTGGGAGGCTGAGACAGGAGAATCGCTTGAACCCGGGAGGCGGAGGTTGCAGTGAGCTGAGACTGGGCCATTGCACTCCAGCTTGGGCAATAGGAGCGAAACTCCACCTCAAAAAAAAAAAAAAAAAAAGAAAAAAAGAAATTAGCTAAGCCAATCCCGTCATTCAACAAATAAAGAATCTTCGCAATGTCATACTGTTAGTGGCAAAGTTTAGAGTGGAAGATTGGTGTTCTCACTGTCGGAGACATCTAAGTTTCTTCCTTCTACTACAATTAGATCTAGTCTTTATAGTCTAGACCTTTATAGGTCTCTGCTTGAGAAGAGACCTCTCTGCTTATTAATGCCAATCAAATTTTGCTCAAAGGAGTTTGAACTAATGTGGAATCCAACTGGCTTTAAACGATAAGAAAGAAGTAAACTAGGCTGTAAGTTACCCTATTTGCCCCCTAATTTTACCACTTTCCTAAGCTATAATTAGTCTCTTTCTCCAGCAAATTGAGCATATAGAATACTCAATTTGAGCAATACAACATAAAAACATTTGAAAGAAAAATCTAAATAAGTAGCAGTCTACAGATTTTATGTAAACAAATTAATGAAATTAATATGTAATGACTACGGAAACCATTTCCATTATAATTTTCCCATTTCAACCTCTGTACACTGAACATAATAAAATCAGTCAATAATACAGCATCATTAAAAAGCATGCTCTAAACAAGGACAATGTCTTGATTCCAACAAAAAATAAACAAAGTGAATATATTTTAAATTAAGGTCGTTCATTCATATAAAAAAGCAAAAACTGTAATCAACCATACTTCTGGATAAATTACAGAAAACCAGGCCTTTTAAATGTCAGTGCTTTCCAGCAGTTAACAGACTGCTAAGTTAAGAGTAATCTTCATTTTTTGTCTTACTAAACAAAGTCAACTAATCACTTTTAGGGAACAATTAAATGTGTGATGAATAAGAAGTCAGGGAGAGAGATCCAAGATGGCTGATTAATAACAGCTCAGGAATGTAGCTCCCAGTCAAAGCGCAGAGAACGAGAGGACGTCACACTTTCAGACGAATTTTTGTTGCTCACAGACCAGGAGATTCCCAGCGGAGGAGCCCCACGGGTCACCAGCGCGACTCTTGTGGCCGGCACGGCGGTTTTGCCAGCGCCCCGGCGCGGCGGTTCCCAGTGCAAAGTAAACGGGACTGGGTCCTCTTTTGGTCGACGTTTGGAGCTCCAGGAAGGCAGAGTTGCCTATTCAGCTGATTGAAAAAGGGACTCAAGAACGAAGCCAGATCAGAGATTCCCGGGCAGAAAAGCACCATGAATCTTAACGCCGCTGTTTTAGCCGGCACAGTGGGTTGCTCAGATATCGGCGCTGGGAATCAACAAGTTGGACGTCTACTCAGAGACCTAATTTGAAAGTCAGTAATTACAAAGATGACAGGTGGATAAATTTACAATGACGGGAAGAAACGAGCATAAAAAGGCTGAGAATACCCAAAATCAGAATGCCTCTCGCTCTACAGGGGATCACAGTTCCTCATCAACAAGGGAACAAGGCCTGATGGAGAATGAGTGCGTTCCATTAACAGAATTAGGCTTCAGAATGTGGATAATAAGAAACTTCAGTGAGTTAAAAGAACATGTTCTAGCCCAATGTAAAGAAACTAAGAACCTTGAGAAAAGGTTTGATGAAATCCTAACGAGAATAGACAATTTAGAGAGGAATATAAGTGAATTAATGGAACTGAAGAATACAATACAAGAACTCTGCAAAGTATTCACAGGTTTTAATAGTCGAATTGATCAAGCAGAAGAAAGGATATCAGAGGTTGAAGACCAACTTAATGAAATGAAACGAGAAGATAAGATTAGAGAAGAAAGAGTAAAAAGGAATGAGCAGTCTCCAGAAAATAAGGGACTATGTGAAAAGACCTAATTTACGTTTGATAGGTATACCTGAATGTCATGAAGAGAATGAATCCAAGCTGGAAAATATTCTTCAGGATATTATTCAGGAAAACTTTCCTAACCTAGTAAGGCAGGACAATACTCAACTCCAGGTAATGCAGAGAACACCACAAAGATATTCCTCAAGTAGAGCAACCCCAAGACACATAATCGTTAGATTCACCAGAGTTGAAATAAAGGAGAAAATTCTAAGGGCAGCTAGAGAGAAAGGTCAGGTTACCCATAAAGGGAAGCCTATCAGACTTACAGCAGATCTCTCAGTAGAAACTTTACAAACTAGAAGAGAGTGGGGGTCAATATTCAATATTCTCAAAGAGAAGAATTTTCAAACCAGAATCTCATATCCAGCCAAACTAAGCTTCATAAATGAAGGAAAAATAAAATTTTTCATGAACAAGCAAGCACTCAAGAGATTTCATCACCACCAGGCCTGCTTTGCAAGAGCTTCTGGAAGAAGCACTATACATAGAAAGGAACAACCAGTATCAGTCATCCCAAAAACTTACCAAAAGGTAAAGAGTATCTCTATAATGAAGAATCTATATCAACTAACAGGAAAAATAGGCAGCTAGCATTAAACAATATTAAACTCACGAATATCAATATTAATCCTAAATTTAAATGGATTAAATGCCCCAATCAATGACACAGACAGGCAAATTGAATAAAAAGTCAAAACCCATTGGTATGCTGTATCCAGATCCATCTCATAAGCAAGGACATACTAAGACTTAAAACAAAGGGTTGGTGGAAGACATACCAATCAGATGGAGGGGGAAAAAAAACAAAAAAACAGGAGTTGTAACTTTTGTCTCCGACAAAATAGACTTTAATAGTAACAAAGACTAAAAGAAACAAAGAAAGACATTACACAATGGTAAAAGGATCAATGCAACAACAGGAGTCAATGATCACAAATACATATGCACCCAATATAGAACACCCAGACACATAAGACAAGTTCTTAATGATTTATAAAGAGACTTGAACTCCCGCACAATAATAGCGGGAGACTTTGACACCATATTGTTAATATTTGATGGATCAACGAGATAGAAAATTAACAGGGACATCTATGATTTGAACTCAGACCTTGAACAAGTAAAATTTATAGAATTCTTCACCCCAGGTCCATAGAACATACATTTTTCTCATTACACCTATTTTGAAAGTGATCACATAATTGGAAGTAAATCATTCTTCAGCATTTGCATAGCATTTCACAGACTTAAATGAAATATTGGTTGGCTGTTTGTTTGTTATTTTCTTCCCTTATTCCTTCCTATCTTCGCTGTTAAGCACAATTATTGGCATAAAAGAGGTTTTTATACCTATTTTTAGATTGCATTCCGGCCTGGGCAATAGAGCAAGACTCCTGTTCTCTCTCCCCCTTTCTCTTTCTCTTTTGTTCTTTCTTCTCTTTTTCTCTTCCTCCCTCACTCCCTCTTTCCCTCCTTAAAAAAAAAAAAAAGAAGTCACTAGGATCCAGCCAACACACACAAGGCTCAGTAAAAGCCTACTTATGGCTGGGCGTGGTGGCTCATGCCTGTAATCCCAGCACTTTGGCAGTCCGAGGCGGGCGGATCACGAGGTCAGGAGACTGAGATCATCCTGGCTAACATGGTGAAACCCCAACTCAACTAAAAATACAAAAAAAAAAAAAAAAAAAATTAGCCGGGTGTGGTGGCACACGCCTGTAGTCCCAGCTACTTGGGAAGCTGAGGCAGGAGAACTGCTTAAACCCAGGACGCAGAGGTTGCAGTGAACCAGAGATCATGCCACTGCACTCCAGCCTGGGAGAGTGAGACTCCGTCTCAAAAAAAAAAAAAAAGAAAGAAAAGCTACTTATGGCTGGGCTCGGTAGCTCACACCTGTAATCCCAGTACTTTTGGGAGGCCAAGGTGGGTGGATCACTTGAGATCAGGAGTTCGACACTGGCCTGGTGAACCCCGTCTCTACCAAAAGTACAAAATTAGTCAGGCATGGTGGCAGGCACCTGTAATCCCAGCTACTCAGGAGGCTAAAGCAGGAGAATTGCCCCAATCTGGGAGGTGGAGGTTGCAATGAGCCAAGATGGTGCCACCGCACTCCAGCCTGGGTGATAAGAGTGAGACTCCATCTCAAAAAAAAAAATTAAAGTAAAGTAAAAGCCTACTTTTTATATGCTAGGTGCTAAAGCATATACAGGTTAAAGAGGGAAATAAATCAAAATCCTAATTATAAAATAAGGCAGAAATGATTAATGCCAAAAAAGAGAAGATCACAGGATTAAAGAGCCCACAAACCCAAAGCACATCACTTTTGAATGCAGTGGATTGCCGGCGGCAGAACTTACCTTTAATGGACTTGACATCTGAGGTCTTCTCTTGTTCTTTGCCTTTCACTGGAATAAAAAAGATCACTATGACCAACTTTTGTAGTCAGAGATCCATTCTATAACAACACTGTAAAAATTAGACCAGCTTTATTCTAAGATGAGTATTCAAAGTTCTGGAACAACGGACAGCCTTGGAGGAGGGCACAAGAGGGCAGCTGTCGGCAAAGGCTTCTCTAACGAAGTGACCCTGGAACAGCATCCAGTCAAAAGAGCTGAACCTGCTTATGGAGAGACAATGTAGTCACAACACCTGGGGTCAAATTTTGGCTCTACCACTTATAAGCCATGTGATCTTGGACAAGTTACTTTACTTCTCTGGCTCGTAATTTCCTTGATTTATAAAATTAGGTCAACAATAAAAACTACCTTGGAGGGTTGTTGATTTAAAAAAAAAAAAATTACCTGTAAGGGACTTAGAAGAGTAACTAGCACAGTAAATTTAGGGCAAATGTTAACCAACATTATCCTCCATAGTACTGGCTACTAGAAGCATAGTGAAGAAAGATCTTTGGTTGTGTATCACATCTTCTTATTCCTCCCATACCATCAAGTACAAACATTCTAAACCTCTAACACTCAAAGTATAACAATTTGTCTGTAAAATAATCACATAATTGCTCCTTTATTACACAAAACAGGAAAAACTCTGCTGTAGATAAGCTAATATGACATCCAAGAAAGGAAGCTGCCCAGCAGCTTGAGCCAAGTGTGAATTCTATTACAGGCTCTGACATAAGACTATTTTTAACCTTCTTTTCTTGTGATTTTTTTCAACATTAAACTTTAAAAAATCTTACCATGAAAAGGTTATCAAAATAAGAAATGCCAAAATGTGCCCATCTCTCTATTTGTGCTCTTAAACATTAAAAGGTGAAAGGCTAGTAGCAGGAAATAACTTGCCCTCAGGGTATCTGGTTGAAGTCAATTCATCAACAGTTGAGTACTTGGTATGTGCCAGTCAGGCTCCCAGCTCAGAAAAGGCAGTGCTTTTGCCTTCAGAAAAGCAATTTACATTCAAGTGTGTGGACAATGTGAAAATAAATAAGATCACTGCAGGTACTGATCACAGTTGTCAGGTAGACAACATTTAAAAATGTTGTAGGCTACTGGTGTTTGCAGTCCTCTCAGCAGCAACTGCCCATGGACTGAATCTCTCACCTGAAACATTAACTTGTCTTGGCTTCCTCGACTCCTCTTTTCTGCATAAACACATCTATTTCCTGGCTGACCTACCCATTCTTAAGGCTTACAATACCATAGATATGCTGTTACTCCTAAATTTCTATCTCCATCCTAAATCTCTTTTATCTCAAATTCATATAGCTAACCACATACCTGCCATCTTCCATAATTCCACTTGTCTAAAATGGAACATGTCATCTTTTCCCAAACCTGTTCCTACTCAATCTTCATCTTCTCTCATGAATGACACTGTCATCCACCCACTACTCAGACCAAAATTCTGGAAGTCATCCTTCATATGGTCTGTTTATTACCTTCCATATGCAAACTATGACCAACTGATTCTACTGTCAAAATACACCACCGCAGTTCCACTTTTACCACCCTAAAAACATTCTCCTACTATCAATCAGATCTCCTATGTTATACTACCATGAAAGTACACACAAGCCAACAATCAAATATCAACATTTTGCTGTTTTTCCTTTTGTCCTCCTAAGTATTATACATAGAGCTCAAAGTTCCTATGAATCACCACTTGACCCCTCCCTTCCCAGATATAAATATTATACTAAATTAGATATTTTCTGGCTGGGCACAGTGCCTCATGCCTGTAATCCCAGGACTTTGGGAGGCAACGGTGGGAGGATCACTTGAGGTCAGGAGTTGGAGACCAGCCTGGCCAAAGTAGTGAAACCGTCTCTACTAAAAATACAAAAAATTAGCTGGGTGGCATGGTACACGCGAAAACTCAGACTTTCAAAATAAGGTACTAGAGAGATTTCCTTGATCTTGATCCACAGTGCGGAAAGAAACAAAAAAAAAACTAAAACCCCCCTAAGAACTGTTGTTAAGCATATACGCATGAACTTCTGTGGGTTTCAGCAATCGCTTCTGAACCGGCGCGACAATTCTCTGACCTCGCGCAAGAAGGCCACCTTCTCCCTCCCAGAAGAGTCCCGGAGCAGAGCAAGACACTCAGGAGGCGTCTGGGCGGAGGCCGAGGCTCGCTGAAGGCCTTGCTGCAGCCCTGGAGGAAGCCCTCGCAGGCCCACCTGCCCCACCGCCACCCCTGATGCCCGGCCTGACTCCCCGCCGGCGCCCCCTCAGCTACCTTTCCGCCAGAAGAAGGACACGGCGGGGCCCGGGTCGGGGCGGTGGGTGCGGGGGGACTGGCGCGGGGAGGGCCCGGCTCCCCTCATTCAGCAACCAGCCCGGACTTCCGGGTCCAGAGGGGCCGCCGCACTAGCGCGAAAAGAGACCCTTCTTCCGGGAGTTGGCCCCACCGCCTCCTCGGGATACCCAGGCAGCTCCAGCCGCCATATTATCAACAAGCCGCCCGCCGGAGCTCCGGTCCTTCCCCGCGCGAGGCTTCACGGGAGGTCAAGCGCCGGCTCCGCCCCTTTCCCCGACCCCCTCCCGCGGGTGCAGGGGCGCGAGCCCGCATCGCCCACGTGACTCTACGCGCGTGCGACCCGCGCCTCTAGTCCGGGCCCGGAGGTGCCTGGAGCGAGCTACGGTTCCTGTAGCTGCTTTGTGGTGTCTGTCACCGGCCCTTGGTGGAGCGCTGCAGACCCAGTCTCTGCAAAACCAACCCGCCTCGAGCGAGAGCCCTCCCTGCAGCTGGAACGGCGCGGGCCTTACGTCCCGGGCTTCCGGCCCGGGGCACCCTTCAGAGTGTGCCCTCCTAAAAGGCAGGGCCAACACTGCCACGCTCGGGCTGGACCCGTCCTGCTCCTCCGTTCGAGTTTTGCTCACAGGCGCTGGCCGGCACGAGCAGCTTTCACCCTGCACGCCAGCCTCTGCAGCAGCTCACCGCGGCCCGCGGCTTCCATGCAGAACCCTGATTGGGAAAAGGCACAACCTGCTGCGTGCGGAACCAGCAACTCCCTCGGTCACAGTGACCTCGCGAATGAAAAGAGGAAGCGGGTTTATTGCGGAGTGCAATCCCTGCGAATGCTCAACTTTGTAAGGAGCTGCAACCTAAAAACCTCGTCAGTATTTAAAAGCAAGCTCCAGTGAATCATCCTTACTCAAATGCCATTTTCCTTGGAATCTTCTGACCTTCCCTCTACTCCCAAAGCAAAATGAATCAAGCCTCCCTGTCTTTGGTGCTCCTTACACCCCGCGAGTGCGCTCAGCAGCTAAGTGACAGTTGTAACTGCTCCCTGGGGTTGGGGTGGGGAGGGCAGGAAGGTAATAGTAACTCTAAATAAAGGTTCGCTGGAGTTTTTAAACCAATGAAGTTTATCACGTGACAGATAGGGAACCAGCCCCATCAGAGGCAACTGGCCCAAGATTGTTCAGTAAGTCCAAAAACCCGAAATAGGCAAATCCCTTAGCCTCCTTTAATAATGATAGGGTCTTTTCACTGTATTATTAGAGCAGGTAAAAAGATTTGCCTATTTCCTTTCTGGCCCGGAGCGGTGGTTCACGCCTGTAATCCTAGCACTTTGGGAGGCAGAGGCGTGCAGATCATCTGTCTGGAGTTAGACCAGCCTGGCCAAGATGGCAAAACCCCGTCTCTACTAAAAATACAAAAATTAGCTGGGCGTCATGGCGCGCGCCTGTAATCCCACCTACGCAGGAGGCTGAGGCAGGAGAATCTCTTGAACACCGCAGGCCGAGGTTGCAGTGAGCCGATATCGCGCCACTGCACTCCAGGCTGGGCAACAGAGGAAGACTTATCAAAAAAAAAAAAAAAAAAAAAAAAGCTTTGCCTATTTCGTTTCAGAGCATTGCGCTATACCCTCCGGATGAATAATAGTCCTTGAAGTCAGTCCTGACATCTGGAAAACTAGGCACTGAAAAATAAAGTCAGCTGCCGAAGGTCACACTCTAACTGGGGGTGAAGCCTGGATTTCAAGGTCAAGCCTCTCTCCAGGTAGGGAGAGGGAGTCAGGAGCGCTGGGCGGAAGCAACGCTGGCGGCGGCTCCGGAAGCCCAGAGTGAGCTGGTGCCGCTTTCCCCGGCCTTGGCTGGGCCTGCACTGGGAGATTGCGCGGCGCCCACCCGGGGATCCGAGATGCCCTCGGAAGCCAATCTGTGTTCTGGACGGACCACACCCCGCTGTCTGTAGCCAATAAAACCCTGGATCGTGCATCCCACCCCCACCAAAGGGAGATTGGCTGAAGCCGAGGACCCGGGCGCGGTCTCCGTGGGATTTCTCTGCAGGCTGATGAAACACGTGGCTATCTAGCAGGGGCCCAAGTACAGGGTGTCTACACTTCAGCAAGAAAGCGCAGCGCCCTTCTCTCGTTCCCTTCTAGAGTGCAGTCCCTCGCTGGGGCTTTTGTATTTGTTGTGTGTTTAGTTGGATGGGGCGGGAGGGAGGCAGGGGAGGGAACAGTGCGAGAAATCCCCTGAATGTGTCTGACAGGGGAGCAGATCTGACAGAGTTGGGGGAGGAGGACTCCAAGTTCCTCTTTCCTCATTCTCTCCAGCTAAGCAGAGTCAGTGCAGAAGCAGTGTCTCACCTTGACTTCCAGTGTGATTGCAGCTTTTGCCCCGCCTACCAGAAATTCTGAAGTTGCCTCATCCCCGACAGCTGCAGACACCTCAGTCATGATAATGGCGGTCATTATTTATGAAGTACTTATTACGCGCCCTCCTTGAATTAAGTGCTTTACAATTACTATCTCACTTAATCCATCACTCTTGCCCTTCCCCGAAAAGAGACCCTGTGAGATGGCTGCCATCACAACCCTCAATTTACAGATGCGGCCTGAGGCTCCGGGTAACTTATGCAGGTTCATAAGGCTGGAAGAGGTAGAGACAGGGTTTCAATCACTGTCAATCAGATTCCAAATCCATTCGTTTATACCACTTTCTCCTGTCTTTCTCTCCACCCACTTATTTATCCAGTGTCCCGGAATGGGATATCTGTCGGGCAGGTATAAGGGGATGAATGACATCTGGCAGTACAGATGCTTCGGGTGCCTTCTGAATCATCACCCATTAGAATTTTTTTTTTTTTTTTTAGACGGAGTTTCGCTCTTGTTACCCAGGCTGGAGTGCAATAGCGCGATCTCGGCTCACCGCAACCTCCGCCTCCTGGGTTCAGGCAATTCTCCTGCCTCAGCCTCCTGAGTAGCTGGGATTACAGGCACGCGCCACCATGCCCAGCTAATTTTTTGTATTTTTAGTAGAGACGGGGTTTCACCATGTTGACCAGGATGGTCTCGATCTCTTAACCTCGTGATCCACCGGCCTCGGCCTCCCAAAGTGCTGGGATTACAGGCGTGAGCCACCGCGCCCGGCTAGAATGTTTATATACTTAGGGAAGCTTGCTGCTAAGAGTATTGTCATTTAATCTTTTGAAATTTGATGATCCACATATAAGTAAAGTCAAAACAAGAATTTAAAAATAACAAGAATATTACATTAGCCTGAATACCCAGCTGTGCCAAACTAATACCCTGCATTGTATTTCTGAATTAACTTGATAGAGTCATTTTAGTTTACATGGAAGATAAAATAAATTGGCCGGGCACGGTGGTTTGCGCCTGTTATCCCAGCATTTGGGGAAGCCGAGGAGGGCAGATCACGAGGTCAGGAGTTCGAGCCCAGCCTGGCCAACATAGTGAAATCCATCTGTACTAAAAATACAAAAAGTTAGCCTGGCATGGTGGCCCACTCCTGTAATCCCAGCTACTCAGGAGGCTGAGACAGGAGAATTGCTTGAACCCAGGAGACTGAGGTTGCAGTGAGCCGAGATCACACCATTGTACTCCAGCCTGGGGAAGAGAGCAAGACTCCTTTTCAAGAAAAAAATAAAAAATAAATTTTTATCAGAAGTTTCTTGAATTATGCTCCTAATTTTAAGGGAAATGTCAGTTTTTTTATACCAGTCGTATTAATTACAACAAATCAGTGTGGTAAAATCAGTAAGTTAATTATCAGAAATCCAGTGAATGAAATTAATCTAACATTGTTTATAAATCAATGTATAGTATTCTACAACAAATATTCTAACAAATGTAGTTCATCAAGCATTCATAACCTTTTTTTTTGAGACAGAGTCTCATCTCACTCTGTTGCCCAGGCTGGAGTGCAGTGGTGTGATCTCTGCTCACTGCAACCTCCACCTCCTGGGTTCAAGCAATTCTCCTCCCTCAGCCTCCTGAGTAGCTGAGACTACAGATGTGGGCCACCATGCCCGGCTCATTTTTGTATTTTTCGTAGAGACAGGGTTTCACCATGTTGGCCAGGCTGGTCTTGAACTCCTGACCTCAGGTGATCCACCCGCCTCGGCCTTCCAAAGTGTCGGGATTACAGGCATGAGACACCTTGCCCGGCCCTGGTCCCTGGTTTTAGTTTTTTTGTTTTGTTTTGTTTTTGAGACAGAGTGTTGCTCTTTCCCCCAGGCTGGAGTGCAGTGGCACAATCTCAGCTCACTGCAGCCTCTGCCTCCCTGGTTCCAGCAATTTTCCTGCCTCAGCCCTGGGTAGCTAGGATTACAGGCACATGCCACCACAACCCGGCTAATTTTTGTATTTTTAGTAGAGACGGGGTTTCACTATCTTGGCCAGGCTGGTCAGTTTTGGTTTTAATCTAATCAATTGTAACCAAAGAGGAGAAGAGAGAATTTATCAAGGAAATATTTTGAAAGCTAACGGCTGACAATTTTCCTGTGGTGATAACAGAAATCAACACACTAATTCAAGAATCACTATGAACTGCAGACAAAAGAAATAGAAAGAAATCTGCACACAGATTATTAATAACAAAACTTCAGGAAATAAAAATGAAGGAAAATTATTAAAAATTTCTAGGGGTGGGAGAAGCAGATTACCTTCAAAGGAGTGTCACTTGGCCAGACGCGGTGGCTCATGCGTGTAATCCCAGCACTTTGGGAGGCCAAGGCGGGCAGATCACCTGAGGATGGGAGTTTGAGACAAGCCTGGCCAATATGGTGAAAGCTCGTCTCTACTAAAAACACAAAAATTAGCCAGGCATGATGGCACACTCCTGTAATCCCAGCTACCTGGGAGGCTGAGGCAAGAGAATCTGCCTCAGATTCTCTTGAACCTGGAAAGCAGAGGTTGCACTGAGCCGAGATTGTGCCACTGCACTCCAACCTGGACGAAGAGCGAGACTCTGTCAAAAAAAGAAAAAGGAGTGCCACATAAACAGCTGATTTTTTCAACAGTTTCAATGGAAGCCAGAAGACTGATATTAAATCTTCAGTGTGCTATAGAAAGTAACTAATGGCCAGGCATGGCCCAGCACTCTGGAAGGCCAAGGTGGGTGGATTGCTAGAGCTCGGGAATTAGAGACCAGCCTGGGCAACAGGGCGAAGCCCCGTCTCTACAAAAAATACAAAAATTAGTTGGGCATGGTGGCGTGTGCCTGTAGTCCCGGCTACTGGGGAGGCTGAAGTGGAAGGATCACCTGAGCCCTGGGAGGTCAAGGCTGCAGTGAGCCGAGATCACATTCCTGCACTCCAGCACAGGCAACAGAGCGAGACCCTGTCTCAAAGTAATAATAACAACTATCAACCCACAACTTTATACCCATGAAAAATATATTTCAAAGATAACACAAGATAAGATTTTCAGACAAAAACAGAAAAAATGGTCACCAGCAGACCTCACTAAAGAATATTCTATTGCAGGGCGTGGCGTGGCTTGCCTGTGGCCCCAGCTACTCGGGAGGCTGAGGTGGGAGGATCGCTCGAGCCCAGGAGTTCTGGACTGTAGTGCACTATGCCGATCGGGTGTCCGCACTAAGTTCAGCATCAATATGGTGACCTCCCGGGACCACCAGGTTGCCTAAGGATGGGTGAACCGGCCCAGGTCGGAAACAGAGCAAGTCAAAACTCCCGTGTTGATCAGTAGTGGGATCGCGCCTGTGAATAGCCACTGTACTCCAGCCTGGGCAATATAGCAAGACCCTATCTCTAAAAAAAGAGAATATTCTATTTCAGCCAGGTGTGGTGGCTCATGCCTGTAATCCCAGCACTTTGGAGTTTGAGACAGCAATGTCCTCCCTGCACATGTACCTTAACAGATGTGTCTATATCTTCATTAAAATACAACAATCCTTATAGCAGCATAATTTGTAATAGCCTCAAACTAGAAACTTCCCAAATATCTGTCACAGAAGGATGGTTAAAAAAACCATAGTACATTCAAGACTAGACTACGATACAGCAAAGAAAATGAATACAATCATATGCCTACACACGCCAATGAATCTCACACAACTCATGTGTGAGCGAAGAAGTTAGACCTATAAGGATAGATAATGTGTGATTCCATTTATATGAAATTATCATCAGGCAAACTAATCTCAATAACAGAGTTTACCTGGGGCTGAGGGTGCAGGGATTAGAACCTTCTGTGGGGCCTGAAATGTATACAGTTGTCAATCAATGTATGTGGGGAATCAGTTTCACCATCTCCCACAGATATCAAAATCCACAGATGCTCAAGTCCTGATATAAAATGGTGCAGTATTTGCATATATCCCTAGTACATCTTCTCGTATACTTTAAATCATCTCTAGATTACTTATGCAATCACCTGTCAGATAACGACACTTCAGTCCATACCAGAATACATATAGGATGGTGGTCCCATAAGGTTATAATGGAGCTGTGCCATACAGCTGTACAATCTCTAAAAACTGATATTTAAGAAGAGATGGGATGGCAGAGCGCAGTGGCTCAGGTCTCTAATCCCAGCACTTTGGGAGGCTGAAGAGGGCAGATCATGAGGTCAGGAGATTGAGACCATGCTGGCTAACACGGTGAAACCCGTCTCTACTAAAAATACAAAAAATTAGCCTAGCATGGTGACATGCACCTATAGTCCTAG
This sequence comes from Aotus nancymaae, assembly GCF_030222135.1. Lineage (NCBI taxonomy): Eukaryota > Metazoa > Chordata > Mammalia > Primates > Aotidae > Aotus > Aotus nancymaae. Next base: position 8,312,404 of record NW_026988430.1, on the reverse strand, counting down.
CTACTTGGGAGGCTGAGGCAGAAGAATCGCTTGAATCTGGGAGGCAGAGGTTGCAGTGAGCTGAGATCCCACCACTGCACTTTAGCCCGGGCGACAGAGCAGGACCGTCTCAGAAAAAAAAAAAAAAGGAGAGATGGGGTCTTGTTATGTTGACCAGACTAGTCTAGAACTCCTGGGCCCAAGTGATCTTCCCAACTTGGCTTCCCAGAGTGCTGGGATTGTAGGCATGAACCACCACACCTGGCCAGGTGTACCATTTTTATTGTTTATACTGTAATTTTAGGGTCCTTTTCTGTGTTTACACAGATAGCTACCATTATGTTCCCATCGTCCACAGTACCCAGTACGGAACATGCTGCAGAGGTGCGGAGCCCAGGAGCAATCAGCTCTACCCTTCAGCCCAGGTGCGTGTCTGGCGGGACCATCTGGAGGAAGCCGAGGAGACATGAGCTGAAGGCAGAAGGTGAGTCGGAGGTGGGATCTTGGGACCGGTGTGAGAAGTTAGACAAAAACGGGTGAAATCTGAATAAATGTTACCATATTCATATAATTACTGCATTAATAACCTTAGATAATGGTTCATGTTATCATTTAGTTAATAGGATTACGCCTATGTTAATTTTTTTTTTTTTTTTAAGAGATAAAGTCTCACTCTGTGACTTAGGCTGGAGTTCAGTCTGTGACTGATCATAGCTCACTGCTTTCTGGAACTCAGGCTCAAGTAATCTTCCCACCTCAGCCGCCTGACTAAGTGGGACTATAGGCAGATGCCAATATACCTGGCTAATTTCTTTTACTTTTCTTTAGAGACAGGGTCTGCCTAGGCTGGTCTCAAACTCCTGGGCTCAAGTGAACCTGAACCTCCCGCCTCCACCTCTCAGATTGCTGGGATTACAGGCGTGAGCCGCCATACCCGGCCTAAAGTTCTTACTTTTGACAAATGTGCATGGTAACGCAAAATGTCATTATTAGGGGAAGCTGGATGGAAGGTATATATGTAAAGTTATTTCAACAGTATGTGTTTATTTTACAACATGGAGGTGTTTATCTTTCCATGAGTGTAAAGTACAAAAGGCAGGCTCATGGTGTTGTCAGAAGTCAGAACACTGGTTTCAGGGCTGGGGGCCCGGGGAGGGGCTGGGCATGGTTGGCTTTGTGATCTGGGGGCTGGTGTGTTCCATCGCTGAATGTCTTTTGAGCTGTGCACTTACCAGGGCCATAAGTCACATCTCGAGAAATGTTCATAAGTTTCCCAAAAAGTAAAACGAGGTTGGGAGGCTTGTTTGGGACCTTGGGTGCTTATCCAGCCATGAGCCCTGGCCCTGGCCCAGATGCTTCTAGAACTGAGAACATTCCAAGTAGAGGTGGCAGAGCCAAGGCCCTGAGGTGGGAGCGCACTGCTGCTCGTCCCCAGCTGTGAATGGGGTGTCCTGGTGGGAATCAGTGCCGTGTGCACTGCAGGGCCGGCAGGTCCATGTCCACATTGTGGCTCAGGGCAGCGAAAGCCAATCTCCGTCCCCTCCACAGGGTGGTCAGCCTGTCAGCAGGTGGCCAACTGGTCCTCCTGGGAAATGGTGCCATCCCAGATACTGGGTGTATCTCATCCACAAATAGGGTGCTCAGCAATGGTGTCAGCCTGGTGAGCCTTGGTAAGGGCAGGTGCAGGATGCTGAGCCTCTTTAGTCCCCATGCCCGTCTCAAGGCCACTCCTTCCGTGGGCCCATCCAGCAAACGAGGTGGCTGGGAAAGAAGCCAGCTCCATCCACAGGGTGTGCCGTTTTGCTCAGCTCAGAACCAGCATCATCCTCCGTCGTAATTCTCTTTGGTGGGAGTACTGGGAAAGCCTGCACTGGCAGCTGGAAGGCAGCTGGTGGTGGCGAAGCTGCAGCAGTGGCTGCAAGGCTTTTAGCCTCGCCCGGCCTCTGGGACAGTGGCAGAGCTCTCCAGCACCAGGGTCCCCGGCATGGTCACGCTGACTACAGCTGGGAGCCCAACACACCCCTGGTGCCCCTCTCGTCCCAGGGCTGGGGGTCTAGGCCAGGCCCCTCTTGGCCTCAGAATTGTGCCCTGGGAGGGGAACACGCCCAAAGGTTGGTACAGAGGCCCTGGGGCATGCTGCTGGCTGGCGAGGGCTGCGGGGATGCCATGCTCCTCTCTCTCTCTTGTGGCCTTGATGGGACAAGCCTCCCCATTGAATGGGATTTTCCAAGGTGTCTGGGGCTGCGGGGTTAGGGTTAGGGTTAGGGTTAAGGTCAGGGGTTAGTGTTAGGGCTAGGGCTGGGAGCTGGCGGGGTGCCCCCTGGCTCCTTCCAGTCACAGTCATTTGGTGAAGGGGCCAAATACAGGTGCCCATGTTGCAGTGGGGATATCTCCCGACCTTCCTCTTAGTCCTGATGGGCCTGGGCAGGGCCCGGTGTCGGGGTCCCCATGGGCTTCCTGGGCTAAGCCTGTCCCATGGTCCCGGGGATGTCCAGGACACAGTCGGAAGGGACACGGACCCAGCAGCTCTTCTCGAAATCATAATGGGGGAACCAAGGGCCCCCCACATCCAGGTCCGTTGGGAGCTGGGGCATTGAATTCCACTCTATATATCGCCAGGAATGGCGAGGTCCTCTCTGAGCCAAGGCTGGGCTGGACACAGGGTAGGTGTTTTCATGGACTGCCCCACCAGGACAGGGTGTGAAAGGATGAGGTGCCTGTGGTGGGGGAGCTGACCAAATGGTCTGCGGGCACTGGGTTGCTGGGCCGGGAGGGGGCTGACCGTCCCCCTTGCAGAGGGTGTTCCTGCCAGGTGAAGCCAGCACGGGCCTGGGTGCCGAGGACCCTTTTTCGGGTTTGGCTGAAAGGAAAACAGATGTGGTCGGCGTCTCCAGTGAGCCCATGTAGGCCTTTCCGGGCTGGGCCCCACGTGCCTGGGGTCTGACACTGAGGACACGCCTGTAGTCTGCTGATTCCAGAGGGAGGGGAGTGTGCAACCTGGGGTGAGGAGGCCGTCGGAGGATGGCAGGTGGCTCCTGGGACTGCCCCCCAGGGTCCAGGCTGGCTGGGGGCTTCCTGCCACACACCCTCCTCTCAGGGCTGCAGCCGCCAGGCAGAACTCAGGTGGGAGGGGCCTTGGCTGTCACCCAGCCGCCTTGCCACCTCCCATGGGGATCTGTCTCCAAAGTGGGTGATTGGGCCTGGACGTGGGTCACCCTCTGCTCTCCTGAACTGCCCAGTCCATGCCAGCACTGACCGTTCCCACATCTGGCTGAACTCTGGGCTTGCCTCTGGGACCAGGTTCCCACCTGCGTCCTTTCCCTGAATGCTCTGGGGGTCAGGGATACTGATTCCCTCATCTCCCTGACTCAAGGCTTGTGGTCCTGGCACCCTTGAAGGGCTGTGCAGGAGTAAGGGGCCTCTGCTGCTCTCTGAGGCTGTCAGTGCTCACAGGGAGGGACAGGGGCTCCCACAAATGGGTCTGGCTCCTCCGGTGCCCTTGAGGGCCCCATGAGGGGGACAACGGGCCACCATGGAAAGTGCGAGGAGGCTTCTTGGAGGGTCTTGCCCACATCCCCCTCCTGCATGCACAGCACATCCAGTCCACATGCACTGAGCGCCTGCCCTGAGGACCGGTGGGCCTACTGTACTTTCTTATAGTCTAGGAGGAAGAGGAGGAAGAAAGGCTGAAGAGGGAGGGCCAGGTAGTAGGGTTGGGGCTCCCAGGCATTTCCCCACTGTTGACTTCCCCAGAGAGTGACTCGGGAGGGGACCTGGCACTGGAGCTCACCTGGGGATGGCAGGTCCTTGTGCTTCTTTGTGGGCCTCGAGGCCCACAGATGTTTTAACACCTTTTCATCATCCATCACCCAGGTACCGGAAAAGAAGTTCCGGAAGCGTGCCCACAGGCCAGACCTTGATGTTCTCAGCAGGCGCTCTAGGGACAGGGTGGGCATCAGGCCAGGAGAGTTCCCTGGGAGGGGTCAGAGCCCATACCCCGTGGCCACTTCAGTCTCCCACTGGGCGGTGCTGGATCCTTTTGTGGCCGCCTCAGTGGTCCAGATGTGCACAGGAGGCTGTGGCTGGGGGGCGGCCTGGGCAGGGAAGTGCTCACCACACTCCCGACTTTCATCTGGGTCATGTGGGGGATGGACTCGGTGTCACTGTGCCCTCCCAGCCCACCCGGGCAGATCTCCCTCTGGGCCAGAACTGAGGATCATGAGGACAGTGTGAGGAAGCTCCCTCGGGTCAATTGGGGTCTGACCCCAGTGCTCCCCAGGTCACAGATGGACTTACTCCTCCAAACCTTGCTGATGATTCTTGTTATGGGCATCAGCGCCTGCTCCCCCTCCAATACATAAACATCCCAGAGGCACAGGGTGAGGCCGAGAGAGATCTGTGGGGACAGCAGGCGTGGGAGGACCTGGCCCTTCCAGGCTGAGGCTGGGGCTTAAGCTGGGCCCATTGGGGCTTCAGTCCCCAGAGTCAGTGACCCTCCCCATGAGGGTGGCCTGACCCTTCTGGGAGGCTGGGTCAGACAAGGTCTTGCAGCTCCTCATGGGGGGCACTCATTTCATTGGGGATGTGGCTTCTGGAGAGAAGGGCTTGAGGCTTCCCTGAGCCCTCCCAAGTCAGATCCTGGCCCAGTCTGCCCATGAGGTTGGTCCTCAGCCCCGGCCTCTGCCTTGGGATGATCCTTCTGGGGCAGAGGGTCTTGCTGTGTGTCCTGTGGGGACCCGCATGGGCCTCCTGTGGGCTGGGGGTGGGCCGGACCCCCGAGCTGGGGAAGCAGGGCACTGCACGGCAAGGAGGGTCCCTGAGACTCCCTGTGCCTCCTTACCTCATCATTGAGCATCCGGAGAAGCCAGCCTAATGAGGAAGCCTGTGCGCCTAGCCCTTCCTTGTCCTGATGGGAGGAACAGAGGTGCTCAGGGCCCCCTGGGCTGCTCTAGAAACCTCCCTCTTCCAGGACCCACTGAAGACCCCTCCCTAAGTGCAGAACACTGGGCGGTGTCCAGGGCTCCCCACAACACCTTCCCCTTCCCACACTCCCGGGGGACACACTGCCCTTAGTCCTGCTCTGCGGGAGCTGGGCCCCAGTCCCTGTGCCTCTGTCTCCTCCAGGGCTGGAAAAAAATACCCAAATCCCAGCCCACGGAGAACCCTACGTCCCAGGTCGGGCCCTGGCTGCCACTCAGCCTGTCACCAGCCACCGGGGGGCTCCAGCCCCCCCGCTCCTCCAGCCCCACGTGATGCAGGGCCTCTGGAGAAGAGTCCAGAGGACCATAAACTCACCAGATGCCACATGGTCTTGGGTTGTGACGAGGGCACCACATGCTCCTGATGGTCTCGGAGCCCCTGGACTGTCCCGCCATTTGGGCTGTGGAATCCTGAGAAGCCCCCAGCTCATCATGAAATCAGAGCCCTCTCCCAAGATGTGGAGCCATCAGCTGGAAGAGCTGGGCAGCTGCAGAGGCCCCCAATCCCCGAGGCCTCCCACCCTCCCATCTGCTGACCCCACGATGCTGCCTTGGCCCTGGGGAGGAGGGGTGGGAACATCCCCTGGAGCCTGGCTGGAGGTGCTCCTGGAGGCCTCCTGGGCCAGGGTGCTGGGAGGGCAAGGCTGACTTTGAGGCCAAGACAGAGGGTGGCCAGAACAGAGTGGGTGCTGGGCTTCTCGGTCATCTCCTGGAAGTGGCGTCGGGCCAGAGGACACGGGATGGGGGAAGATGCTGCCATCTGGGCTCAGTCAGCCCATTTGTGGGGACCGAGGGCAGCTGGAGCCCAGGCAGCTGAAGGGCAGGAAGACTCTCAGGGAGGGGAGAGTCAGCTGCACAGAATCAGAGCCAGAGGGCGTGGCTCCAGGACACACAGGGCGGCCACAGGGAGGATGAGATGTCCTCTGCTGATGGGGATGAAAGGCGTCTGACTTGGGCTCTGGGGGTCAGCCCCCAGCTCCTGTGGGACCCTCAGCAGAGACATCCTAAAGGCTCCCAACAAGCTGGCGACACAGGAAGGTGCCTTCACTGAAAGTTGAGATCACCTGGCCAGGGTGAGCATCCCCAGGTTTGGTAGCAAGAAGTCCCAGGGGCACCTGTCCACCTACCCTGTGGGAAGTGCCTCTCACTGGCCAGCAGCTGTGCCAGTGCCCAGAATGCGTCCTCTTCGGGAAGGTACAGTAGGAACAAGGCGGCCACCTGGCTCAGGTCTCTGCAGTAGCCCACCTCCTGCAAGAGTCAGAGTCACCGTGGAAGGACATCACCATGGAAGGATATCACCTGGGTGCTGAGGTCACCTGGGAGGACTCATGTCATTGGAGAAGACAGAGGTGACTGGGGAGGCTTCCTCTGAACAAGAGGCTTCCTCAGGATGCAAATTCATTTCATTTCAAGACAAGAGCCATGTCCATCAGACACTTCAGCAACTGATCGAAATGTCTCCTGAGAGCACTGTCCTGCGTGCGACCCCGCCAAGCTCCTGGGCTTTGTGGGCAGCCCCAGGAGGAAGGTGTCATTTCTTGCTCTGAGAAGTGGTGGTCGGGCCCAGGTGACACCAGGAGTCAGGGCCCTGACTCCTTTGTGACTCAGTTTGACCCCTTGAGACCACCCCCCTTGCTTGGAAGTTTATGCCAGCAGTGAGCTAGAGTCATGCCTTCTATATCCTGGTGGCTCACAAATACTGACTTGGAAAGAAGCAACGACACCCCCAATAGACACCCACACCAGGGAATATGGCCGTGAATATGGGAATATGGTCACTGCCCAGAATACTCACCGGATTATACTCTGCGTAGGCCAGCAGGACGTGGAATAGTTCCCTCTGCCTAGGAGACAGAGAAAGGGGGCTTTCATTTCTTTTGTGGAGATGCTATTAGTTTCACTTTGTCTACAAATCCTAACAGCAAATCCCATTTCACGTTCAGATGATTCACCAGACAAGCGGTGAGCTCTTCAGGGCCTTTGACTGTTTAAGAAATGTTTCAGTAAAGTCCACATCTATGAAATGCAGATATCCAAGTTGGACAGTGAGTTGACTAATCAGTTTTGCTTTGATTGACTTTTTTTTCAGTTTGCACACACGCCAGTTCAGTCTTTGGGTGTACAGTTCTGCCATGGTTCTAACCCAATGTGCAGAGTCTCCCGGCCACTGCTCCAGCCCCTCCTGGAGCGACTCGTTCATCCTCCACAACTCCAGAGTGGCCCCTATGCAGCCCGCCTTCCCCATTCTGTCAGCTCCTGGTCACCCAGACCGGTTCTCAGTCCCTCTGGTTTGACCTTTCCCACAATGGCCTATGAATAGGAATCCTACAGTGGTAGCTTTTCGAGTCTGGCTTCTTTCTCCTAGCAAAATGCATCTAGGTTCCACCCACGTTCGTGCGGGCATCACTGGCTCGTTCCCTTTTCTCAGCGAGTCTTCTATCTCAAGGGAGAACCAACCTTCCTCGCCCCATTCCCATGCTGATGGTCATCCCCAAAGGTTCTGTGTGTGAGTGATGATGAATGAAGCAGTGAATGTGGCATGCAGGTTTCATGTGGATGTCAGTTTCCAAGTCATTGGGCTCAATATCTGACACTTTGGGGACCTGTGGTTCAAGTGCGTTGAGCTTTGTGAGCCACTGCCCAACTGGCTGCCAAAGTGGCTGTGCCATATTACATTCCCAGCAGACCCGGATGAGAGTTTCCAGGACCCTGAGTGCCCCCAGCATTTGGTGCTGTCAGTGCTGCCTGGGGAGGCTCATGGGCCCTCCATCCTGCTGCCCTCCCGTGGGTGCTACCATGGGTTCCCATGGCTCAGGGAGAGCACCTTTCCCCATTGTGCATGATTTTCTTTGCTGCCTTCTGTCTCCTCAGGTTCCTCTTCGCTTCTGGCCCCACATGTTCCAGCCTGGCCCAGGGCTTGGAACCTGGGAGCTGCTCGGTCCCTGGTGCCGGCTGCTTCCTGGGCCAGGAGAGCACTTGGCAGCTCTGTCATCCTTCCTGGGTGACCCTGGCTTCTGCTCCAGGGAAGTCCCCATCCCTCTGGTTCACCCCGTCTCCACTGGGGCCCTGTGGCTCCCGTGGGCTTACTTGATGCCATATCGCTCCTGGAAAAGACTGTGTCTTCTGAGTGTCTTCCTCACGTCCAGGTCGATCTGGTGCACCTGTTGACAGGACCTCTTCCCCTTCTCCTTCATGAGCTGTAGGGCAGGGCCAAGAGGAGGAAGCAGCCTCAGAACAGAGGGAAGACTCCCTGCCCCAAAATGCAGTCATCCCACAGTCAGCACTTCCAGAAGGAAGGAAAGAAGGAAGATTTCCTTCTGCAGAAAGCTGCTTTTTGGCTTGTTTCTGAAGCCGGGGAGGGTCCCCAAAGCCAAGCTCCTCTGTGGTGTCTATGTGGCCATCTATGCCCAGGATGTGCATCTGGCCAGCACACACATGCCCCAAGTGGGGCTTGATGTTCGTTCCCTGCAGCTGGAGACCTGGGCCCCTGACACGGCCTGGCCTGTTTGTTGGGCTCTGGCTTAGCATACCTGGTATTTGCTGGGGTTTTTCGCCTTGATGTCATCAATGTTGAGGAGGACCGACCACACCTGGCCCCGGATATTCATGGGAATGCCCTTGTAAACACGGCGAATGAGCTGTGGGCAGAAAACGATCTGGTGACTCGGGCCAGGGGCGACCCCCACGAGGACCAGATCCCGAGAATTCTGTAAATTATTAGTTTTGGCCCCGTGATTCCTCAGTAGAGGTGAGGTCAAGCTGGGGCAGGGTCTCCCTTCCCAGGACTGTAGGAGAAAATGGGCACTCAGAGTCCTGAACTCTGATCTGGACCTGTTCCTTCCTTCGGTCACCAGGAGGCTGCCCTAGCCCTGAGCTCCGGTGGCTCCAGCCCTAGATTCAGATTCCCTTCGAACAAGGTGACTCTCACACCAACGGGTAGCAAAGCTGGCGACCAGGCCTGTGGTCCTCTGCATGAGGACAGTGTGCCACCCGCCCTCTGAGAGGCTGAGGGTGCCAGGCCACAGCCACGGGTGCCTGTCCCCTGTCCCTGCAGAGAGTGGTTCTGGGGCCTCTCCCTCCACACGTTACTTTTTCGCTCTTCTTATATTTCTCCCATTCGCCCAGCATTTCCCTCCACTTGGTCTTGCGTCTCAGCTCCTGCCGAATTTGCTGTCAAAGGAGGAATGCTGGAGTTAGCGGAGCCGCCAGGCTTCTCAGAGCAGCCCGTGAATGCTGCGTCTTGGGTTCTGGAGCCCTGGTGGGACCCAGCTGGAAGGAGCCAGGGAATGGCAGACCCTAAGGGCTGACAGCCTTTCAGCAAATGAGCGCCAGTGGGCTGGCCTTGGGTCCCTGGGATGTGCCATTCTCAGGCCACAGACACACCAGTCATAGGTCAGGTCCCAGCCTCTAGGTGGGGTTCTGACACAAGTGGGCAGCTGCCCCCAAGCCACGACTCTGATTCTCACTTTGGAATTTCATCAAACTGCCAGAGATACAGTGACTTGGGGTCAGGTCCAGCAGGGAAGCTGCCCCTCCCTGTGACAGCGTGTTGCTCCCACCCACCCCCACCCAGGCTTGCTGCCTCCTCCACCTCACCCACCACCTGCCCAGTCCCTCTGTCCCTGGGTCAGGCCCCCCATGCATCAGGATCTTACCTTGACCTCCCGGGAACTGAGAGGGGGCAGCTCCGTCTCACTGTAAGGGAACCAAGCAGAGCTGAGGACCTGCACAGGGCTTGGAGCCGTCCGGTCTGGGAGCCGACCCCCAGAAAGAACTGGCTCTGTCCCATCCAGCTCAGGGCTCAGCCTGGAAAAAGGCACAGGGAAGGGAGGACGGGGGCTTTCCTGTGGGGCTGACTCCCAGGAGGGGCCAGGACCTGGGAGGAGCGGGAGTGCAGGGCCAGCCTGGCCTGGGTTACTGGGGCCCCTGGTGTGGGGGGGCAGTCAGGCTGCACAATGGGGTGCCCCTCCTGGCCTAGAGGTGGTGCTTTCTGCTAGAGCTGAGAAAGGTGGGCCATGAGATGGGATAGGGGCTTCCCAGGGTGGGTGACCGGGCCCTGACAGGAGTCCCTTCAAAGTGCTCACGTGATGTGGAACTGCCGGGGTCTCCAGAGCCTGGCCTGAGACCTGTGCAGTGCACCCAGGGTGTAACCGGGACCCATCGCCCCCTACACACCCAAGGCCCTCGCAGGTCTGACCTCCCAGCGTCCACCTGCCTCTCCCTGCACCCGAGCCACACACCCTCCATTTTAGAAGTGGCAGGGCTCATACGCTCCCTCCACCCTACCTCCCCCGGGATCCTCTGTCTCTCCATGCTATGATCCCTGAGGGGTGGGCGCCAGGCTGGGCTCCTCTTACCTAGCCCCAGATCCCTTCCCAGCACCAGACCCAGGCTCTTTTTTTTTTTTTTTTTTTTGAGACGGAGTTTCGCTCTTGTTACCCAGGCTGGAGTGCAATGGTGCGATCTCGGCTCACAGCAACCTCCGCCTCCTGGGTTCAGGCAATTCTCCTGCCTCAGCCTCCTGAGTAGCTGGGATTACAGGCACGTGCCACCATGCCCAGCTAATTTTTTGTATTTTTAGTAGAGACGGGATTTCACCATGTTGACCAGGATTGTCTCGATCTCTTGACCTCGTGATCCACCCGCCTCGCCCTCCCAAAGTGCTGGGATTACAGGCCTGAGGACCTAGGCTCTTTAGCTGCAAGCTCTGCTGCCATTTTGGCCTCACCGTGAGATGCCCAGAACAGGGTTCTGCCCGTCTTCTCCCTCATTCCCCTAGGGCCACAGCCCCCACTGTCCCTGTGCCTTTCCCCTTTCCCCATGGGGACAGGGAGGGCTATGGCTCTAGGGAAATGGGGGAGAACAGGGGCAGGTGGGCCCTCAACAACAGCCCCGAAGCTGGGGCAGGTGTCCCTTCACCCTATGGCCACAAACCTTGGATCTCACTGGGGTTGTCTGTCAGTGGACAGGATTAGACCCTCAGGCTACCCTGCTCCTCTTGTGCTAACTTGGAGATGGAACTGCTGAGAGCCCAGGGGCCTGATCTAGCCCCTTCTCCATTCCCACCCGCTCCCTGGATGGGCCCCTCACCTCTGGCCTAACAACCTCAGGTGGGGCCTGCAGGGGAGCCAGGGAGGAGGTCTGACCCTGGGAAGGAGGTTGGCCGGACCTGGGGAGACATGGCCTCAGGGCCTCAGGAGGTTTTTTCTAAAAGCAAACCCATCCCTGAGCTGAGATAGGTGCTTTAGGGGCTGAGGGGAGCATAGAGGACTCACTGCACAATTCCAAACCGATCCGCGCGGTTGTGGATTTCCACAGGCTCAGGCTCCATGTCCGCTGGCAGCCCAGCTCGTTGTCCCTGCAACCCAGAGGGAGCCTTGCTGAGGGGCCCAAGGTAAAGGGTACAAGAGGCCTGGGGCATTGGCCACCCGTCCCCACCCTGTGCTCCTAGGGAGCCCAAAACCCTTTGACCAGGGCGCACTGGCAGAGGTCCCCCTCCAAGGAGCAGACCGACCTGTACCTTCTCATATTTGAGAATGATGTCCTCTCGCTCCTGTAATGTATGTTCTGTCATCTCCATCTTGTGAGACAAAATCATCTAAAGATTACACTGCACCTGAGAACTTCAGAGAACACCTGAACCGCTCCCACTGGGCTCCCAGATGCTGGCTGGCTGCGTAACCCCCATTCCACCACTGCCGCCAGGTGAAAAGGGGCCAGACGCAGTGGCCCACACCTCCATGGGTCTCTGGAGTCTCAAACCCCAAGCTGGGGTGGGCATCTTCTCAAGGACGTGAGAACAGTGGGACCTGGTCAGATAATCCCGTGTCCCCAAATGCCATGAAACAGGCACACACCTGCCCTGGCAGGTTGAATGGTGTCTCCTTGCCTAAATTGAAGGGCCCATGATGGGCTACTCCAGACATGTAGAGGCAGACTGGGGTCAGGGACCAGAGGTCTCTGTACAGTCGGCCTCCTGAGATTCTCAGGGACCACAGAGATGTCCAGTTTCCCACAAGGAACAGGATCTCTCCTGAGTGCTCCATCCTACTCCACTCATCACTTGGGCTACCATGGCCCTTCAGTCAGAGCAGCGAAGCCACTTTAGGAATAACGCCAGTTGAGCAGAAGGGTGTTTGGTTGGGGGAATGAAAATGATCTACTGTCTCCAAAGCAGCCTCTGTGCTCGTGGAAACCACGTCTCTGGGGAAGGGACGGCAGACTCCACCATTCTGAGCTCTCCACATAGGAGGGGGCTTCATCTCCCTGGGTCACCGAGGAAGAACAGTGGGTCCTTGGTCCTGGAGAACACCTAGATGGACCATCCCTTCTGGGAACACTCGGGGCAAAAGGAGGGTGAGGACTCGATAGGACCAGACAGAGAAAGAAATACTTGGGGAGAACCTCAGTGCCTGGACCCTCTGAAGAGGAGGAGAGAGAGTCTCCCTCCAGCCAGCCCTTCAGGGATTCTTCATTTTCCACAACTGCCCAAAGGCTGAAGGCTCCCCATTCACTCCTGGACAAGAGACTGTGTGTGCCCAGTGGGTCCCACAGCGACCATCAGGACCCAGCTTAGGCCACAGAGGTGTTTTGATGATTCATCCCAGTCAATTTGTGGATTCATCCCAGTGGCTCTGCCAGGGCCAGTTTCTGCCCCATCGGGATGGAAAACCCTGGACAGATTTGGGATGTAGAGCAGGGAGGCCACAGGGTTCAGGCCTGAAGTCCCTCTCAGCACAAGGCAGGCTGACAGCAAAACCTAGGATCATGTCTGGATTCCCAGACTGATTACCGCCTCTCTGACCCCAGAAGTCTCACCTGTCGAATGGGTACATTTGGGACAGCACTCACCCTACGGAGCCACCATGGGGACGAAAGAGACAATCGTCTACACGGGCAGCGTAGAAGAGGCACCGAGTGCTCAGGGATCACCCTCCTTGGCAGCTGCCCAGAGGCCAGCATAGCCCACACCATAGCCACTGCCCCCAAGTCAGCATGGAGAGAAGAGAGCAGGTCACACTCACCTGATTCTGATGAATCAGCTGGCCTGGGTTATGCCTCTCAGGCAGAAAATCTCTGAGTACACAGAAGTGCTCACAGATGCCACTGTGTGTGTGTAGCCACTGTAGAACACAGAGTGAGGCCAGAGAGCAGACAGGTGCTAGGCATAAGTGGCATTCCGAGGTCATGGCACGCATCACAATGGGGCCTTGCCCAGGTCAGCAGGGCCCTGTCAGCGTCCTCCACTACCTGAGGGCTGGTTCTGGGGCAGGCTGCTGTCAAACTCCGTCCCATCTTCCAGCTTCCCCGTGTAGTGCATATGCAGGACATCCCATTTATGAGATTTGATGGGACAGTGGTCCACCCGTTTCTTGACCCCGATCTGCAGCTTCCTTTGGCCCTAGGCCCCCGTGGCTATGGCCACGGCGCTCAGGCAGATGGACAGTACTGTCAGGACCTGGACCCAGCTCGGCCTCATGTCTCTGTGGGCACAGACCCCGACCGACCGACTCCTCTGCAAGCCCCGGGAGTCAACCCTGGCGGTGCTGCTCTGCTCTTTCTCTTCATCGTGTCTGTTTCAGCATCACTTCCTAGGAGAGGCCCTCCCTGCCCACCCCTGCTAATCCCCCCACCTGTCTCCACCATCCCATCACCATGCTCTTTAAGGTTTTTGTTTTGTTTTTTTCTTGTAAAGAAAGTGGGCTGGGCATGGTGGTAGCTCACTCTTGTTAACTCTTGTTATCCTAGCACTTTGGGAGGCTGAGATGGGAGGATTGCTTGAGCCCAATTCTAAAAAAAAAAAATACCAGGATGTGGTGGCATGCCCCTGTGGTCCCAGCTACTCAAGAGGCAGAAGCAGGAGGATCCCTTGGGCCCAGGAAGTCGAGGCTGCAGTGAACCGGGATCACGCCACTGCTTCCAGCCTGGGCAACAGAGCAAGAACTTGTCTCCAAAAAAAAGCAGACTATACAGGGGTACATAATATATAATATATATTCATATATTTACTTGAGAATCATTTTTACTAAGGCAATTAGATGTTAGCACGTTACTGGTTCTATCAGTCTCTCCGCAGGCACTCGCTATAAATGAAGCAGAGGTTTTCAGAGCACACATCACCCTGTTTTGGCTTCTCCGTGCTGTTGTCTGGCTCCCCTTCTAAAACGTAAGTTCCAGGATGGCCAGAACTTTGTTCTATTTGGTTCACACGCGACACAGTAAGTGCTCAGAAATGTCTAACGACACAGGCCCGCTCCTCGGTTTGCACTGCTCCTCCGTGGCCCCCTATGCAGTGGGAGAAGGTAGTTTGGGCCCAGGGTCCAGGGAGAAGACGCGAATGGAGAGCCCGGGAATGCGGACCTTCAAGAAGCGCCGGGGGCCCAGGGCTCTCAGTCCTCCGAGCCCCGCCCCCGGGCTCCGCCTCCTCCGGTGCTTGTCCCTTTAAGGGCCGCGCGCGCCGTTGTCTCGCTCTGGGGCCGGTACCTGCGCGCCCGCGCCCCGCGTCCCTAGCTCCGCGCCCCGCACGTTTCCAAGTGTTGGGGGCTTGTCCTCCGCCGCGGTCATGTCCACTGGCCGGCCGCGGCAGCCCCGCGCGGCCCAGGTCCCCGCGCCCGCGCTGGGCCGGCGCGCTGGGCCATGATCCGGCTGGGCGGCTGGTGCGCGCGGCGGCCCCGTGGCGCGGCGGTTCCCGCGGGGTGGCGCGGGGCGGCGGGTGGGCCGGGCCTGGCGGGCAGTCGCGCCCTGCGGGTGCTGGTGGACATGGATGGCGTGCTGGCCGACTTCGAGGGCGGATTCCTCAGGAAGTTCCGCGCGCGCTTCCCCGACCAGCCCTTCATCGCGCTGGAGGACCGGCGCGGCTTCTGGGTGTCGGAGCAGTACGGCCGCCTGCGGCCAGGGCTGAGCGTGAGCGTCCCTGCCCGGCCCCGCGCCGGGCCCCCTTCCCGCCCCAGGCCCCCTTCCCGCCCCGGGCCCCCTTCCCGCCCCGGGCCCCCTTCCCGCCCCGGGCCCAGACCCCGCGCCGCTGCGGCGGGAAAACGAGGTCGCCTCCCAGCCGTGGCCCAGGGCACCCCCTGCGCGGGTGACCTTGGACGGTCAGCGCCCCAGCCTCGCGGTGGCCCTCTGGTAGAATAGGGTCAGGTCGAGGTGGGGGGGACCAGGGGCCACGGGCCACAGGCCACAGCCCACCGGGAAGACACAGCCCTGCGCTCGGGATCTGTTGGCTGCCATCCAGGGCTTCTGAAAATGCGGGAGAGTACAAAGTGTTAATGTATCTGACTCTCCATCTGAAGCTGACTTTAACGTTAATTTGTGGTATATTTTGGCCTCAAGTCGTTTGTTAAATTTTTAGATAAATAAACGTTGTTAAGTTGTCCTCTTTCACCCAGACCGCCATCACGTTCCCACTCGTTTGTCCTCCGGACTTTTATGGGTATCTTTACCCATCTTTTTTACCGTTGTCCATGAAAGCATAGCTTCCAGTGGTATTTGAGGCCCAGAGAGGTTTTGTGACTTTCTGGGGGTCACACAGCGAGTCAGTGGTCAAGGTGAGGTGGGATCCACCTCGTCTTTTTTTTTTTTTTTTTTTTTTTTTGAGACAGTTTTGCTCTTCTTGCCCAGGGTGGAGTGCAGTGGTGCCATCTGGGTTCACCGCATTTTCTGCCTCCCGGGTTCAAGTGATTCTCCTGCCTCAGCCACTCAAGTAGCTGGGATTACAGGCATGCACCAACTCCCCTGGCTAATTTTGTATTTTTAGTAGAGATGGGGTTTCTCCATGTTGGCCAAGCTGGTCTCGAACTCCCGACCTCAGGTGATCTGCCTGCCTCGACTTCCCAAAGTTCTGGGATTACAGGCGTGAGCCACGCGCCCGGCTGCCTCATGTCTTATCCCCTTGCAGAGGTGGCCTTCCTAAACACCTGAGCTCAACCCCTCCCCTCTGACTCCCGAGGGGTTCTGTTCAGGATGGATAGAGGGGAAAGAAAGATCCAAGAGGGACGTTTACACGCAGAGTTTGATTGGTAAATTTGAAGTATTTTGCAAAAGGAACAGGGGATTTTGGCATGCACAAAATTAAAGAGGCTGAGTGTTTTCTGGCATCCCTCGATTGGCCACCTAGGGTCGCTGCCGGAGGATCTGATAAAGAGAAGGAAGTTACAAGAGCCCTTTTTTTAGCCACAAGTTCACTGCATCCTCTCTTTTGTTGGGTAGATATTATCTCTGTTTTCCAGATGAGGAAACTTGCCCCAAGTCACATGCTGCTCAGGGGCTCAGTCAGGACTCAAACCTAAGTCTGTCTGCCTCCCAAGCAGAGTTAGAGCTCCCCACTCCAGAGTCCTGTTCTCTGTCCTGCTATCTCTAACAAGTGACGTTTCTTCTGACTTCAAAAAGATGCCTCATCAGTAATGTGGTTTGTTGAGGGACAGGTTTTCAAAAAGGAAACCAAGTGCCATTTGTCTGCATCAACACCAGGCCCTTCAGAAGGTGACTTTCCCAGAGCCCAGTGTGCCGAGCTCTTCCATGGCCGATGCCTAATGATGAGCTTTAAACTGGAGAAAACATCCTAGTACTTTCTGCAGCCTCAGGAATAGGCTCCAGTGTGCCGTGAGCGTTCATGTATAGACAGCGCTTGGCATTGGGAGTCTGGGCACTGTACATCCACCCAGGAGTGGATTATCGTGGAAACAGCCCACCCCCAACTCTGAAAAGTGCAGCGGCTTTTCCAGTTCATTGTGCAAATGTGCAGGCTCTGCAAGTGCGGGGTTACTGGTTTCCAAGCACAAGGCAAAGGCACATGGCAATAAGAAGGGTACCCTGGGAGTAGTCTGCTGGCTTCCCCTACTTCCCTTCCTTAGGATGGTTTGCTGCTGCAGACATCCCTGGGCCTCCCCTTGGCCGAGCTGGCCCAATAGCTGTGGTTAAAACAACACCCCCACACGTGGCTCCTTTTGTGTATGTAGGCATTTCTGTTTTCAAAATTCTGCTCTGTCTGTATTCCCTTTGAACTTCACAGTACCCCATGTGGGATGTGAGGATCAAATGTGTTTCAGTAATAAGCATGCATTTGCCTAGTCCCTGTGGTTCTTAAGCGTGTTGCTGGTGTGCTCTCAGAGCATCCTCCAGTCATCCATGGGACACGGTGGCGTCTTTCATAGCGTGCAGAACGACCTGGCGGAGGCACTGCCTGCACTGCACACGCGGGATTTAGGCTCCTGCTTCTCGTAGGCTGACATGTGTCTCCCCTCTGGTTGTCACATTCCCCTTGCCTGACCCTAGAAAAGGTGCTGCACTCTGGCCCAGTAGCAGAAAGGGGAAAGGAGAAAGGCAGTGGGGGTGGGGCAGTGGGGAGGAGGGGGTTAGGAGTTGGAGGTTCTCCTCCCAGCTCAGCTGCTGTTTTGCTGTGTGACATCAGGTGGATCTCTTCCCCATTCTGAGCCTCAGTTTTCTCATAAGTAAAATGAGGGTCTGCATTTTTGCTTTGCAACTCTAAAAGCAGCAGAGTCCTTTTTTTTTTCATGTACTTATTGGCACCTTGACATATAAAACAGATGAAAGCAGAGCTCTTCTGGTTGATGTGGGGAGGATCCTGGACTCCCTAAATTGTCCTTTTACCCTGCCTCCTCCTCCCCCTTGTCCGTCATGGCACAGCAATGCCCTTAAAGATCTCTGAGTCCCTCCAGTTCTTAAGTTTAAGGACTCTACTGCCACAGCAAGAGCTGTTCCAGCCTCAGTCTCCACAATGCTTCTGGCCAGTTGAATCCAGCCTAGCAAGCATGCAGTTTCTGACAATTGGCCTCAGGTCCCAGAGAGCTCCATAGCCCTGGCATTTTAGCTGGTCTCTGCTGGATCCCGACAGAAGCCAGGTCCTTTCTGGAAAGGGGCTCGAAGCCCACACACTCTCTGCACTTCCCCCAGGAAATATGTCCTTGGGTGTGTGCTATGTCCTTGGGGAAGTGAGAAGACTGTGGGACCCCTCCCCCCATAGCCTGGATATACTCCCTGAGATGAGGGCAGTAAAGTGCTGAGGACCCTAGAAGTAACTTGTTTTTCTCAACTTCTCAGGAGAAGGCCATCAGCATTTGGGAGTCAAAGAATTTCTTTTTTGAACTTGAGCCTCTGCCAGGGGCCGTGGAAGCTGTGAAGCAGATGGCCAATCTACAAAAGTAAGTTTGTCTTCCTGGCCCTGCCCAGCCAGGCCACTCAGCCCCGTACCTCCTTCCGGCTTCTTCCCTTCTCTGCCTTCTCCCTTCTCGCTCCTTGGCCCTGCACAAGGCTGCACTTGCCTCATTGTTGCTGAATTTGGGGAAAACCGCTGAGTAAAATGGACTCCAGGCCAGGCGCGGTGGCTCACGCCTGTAATCCCAGCACTCTGGGAGGCCGAGGCAGGCAGATCACAAGGTCAGGAGATGGATACCATCCTGGCTAACATGGTGAAACCCTGTCTCTACTAATAATACAAAAAATTAGCCAGGTGTGGTGACACACACCTGTAGTCCCAGCTACTTGGGAGGCTGAGGTAGGAGAATCGCTTGAACCCGGGAGGTCGAGGTTGCAGTGAGCCGAGATTGTGCCACTGCACTCCAGCCTGGGTGACAGAGCAAGACTCCGTCTCAACAACAGCAACAAAAAATGTGTACAGAGTTCTTCCCATTGATGTACAAAATAAACGTGTGTAGGTTTCTTTTTAGGGGTGATGTAAAAACTCTGAAATGGATATGGTAGGTCTGGGTACTGTGGCTCATGCCTGTAATTCCAGCACTTTGGGAGGCTGAGGCAGGCGGATCACAAGGTCAGGAGATCGAGACCATCCTGGCTAACATAGTGAAACTTTGTTTCTACTAAAAATACAAAAAATTAGCTGTGCGTGGTGACATGCGTCTATAGTCCCAGCTACTTGGGAGGCCGAGGCAGGAGAATTGCTTGAACCTGGTAGGCAGAGGTTGCAGTGAGCCGAGACCGCATCATTGCACTCCAACCTGGGTGACACAGCAAGGCTCCATCTTGGAAAAAAAACACAAGAAACAAAAAATGGACTCCATTTGTAGGCTATGATGTTTTGATCCAGGAACTTGAGGAAATACCCAGTTTATTTTGGTCTGGTTCCTTGGGTGTTCAAAGCTCGTTTATTCAGCAAATATCTCAGAACTGACTGTGCTAGATACTGCAGGCCCCAGGGATTCGGTAATGAGCAAAGCATAGTCCTTGCCCTCATGAAGTTTCCAGTCCAGACAGAGCAGACATTAAAGAATCACAAAGTGAAAACAATCGCAGATTGTCCAAAGAGCTGAAGGAAAAGAGGTTCAGTGGGAAACCTCATTTAGAAAAAGGCAGTTAAGAAAAGAGGAATGGTATTGCTTGAGATATTTCTGTTTTGTTCTGATAAAATGAGTAATTCTGTGGACTGAAGCCCCCTACTCAGTGACCGTTACAGAGTCCACTGTGACCCATTGACAATTACAGAGGATGTCCTTCCCTGAGAAGCCTTACTGACACATAAATGACGTACCACACAGTCCGCCCATTTAAAGCATATATTCCAGTGGTTTTACAAAACCATTTGCAAAGTTGTGCAACCATCACCGTGTCCATTTTTTTTTGAGATGGAGTTTTGCTCTTATCACCCAGGCTGAAGTGCAGTGGCACGGTCTCAGCTCACTGCAACCTCACCTCCCGGATTCAAGCGATTCTCCTGCCTCAGCCTCCCGAGTAGCTGGGTTTACAGGCACATGCCACCACACCCAGGTGATATTTGTATTTTTAGTAGAGACGGGGTTTTCACCATGTGGGTCAGGCTAGTCTTGAACTCCTGACCTCATGATCCGCCTGCCTTAGCCTCCCAAAGTACTGGGATTAAAGGCATGAGCCACAGCGCCGGGCCCCACCATATCCATTTTAAAGCTTTTTCATCACCCCTAAAAGAAACCTTGTACCCATCAGCAGTCACTCCCATTCCTGCCCTCTCCTCTAACCCCTGGCAATCACTATTCTACTTTCTGTCTTTAGGAATTTGCCTATTCTGGGGATATCATATAAATGACATCATAGAATATTTGTTTTTTTGGGTCTGGCTTCTTTCATTTAGCACATGTTTTCAAGTTCATTCGTGTTGTAGCATCTATCAATACTTACTCTTTTTATGGCTGAATAATATTCCAGCTATTGGATATGTATGGATCTAATACATGGATAGACAACATGTATTGATGTATTTATCAGTTGATAGATGTTTGGGCTGTTTTCACTTTTGAGCTATTAGGAATAGTGTTGCTATGAACATTCTTGTAAGTATTTATTTGAATCTTGTTTTCAATTCTTTTTTTTTTTTTTTGAGACAGAGTCTTGCCCTGTCACCCAGGCTGGACTGCAGTGGCATGATGATGGCTCACTGCAGCCTCTACCACCTGGACTTGAGCTCTCCTCCTGCCCCAGCCTCTGGAGTAGCTGTGGCCACAGGTGCACACTACTACACCCAGCTAAGTTTTCATTTTTTGTAGAGGTAGGATCTCCCTATGTTGCCTAGGCTGGTCTCAAACTCCTAGGCTCAAGCAGTCCTCCTGCCTCAGGCTCCAAAAGTGCTGAGATTACAGATGTTTTCAGTTCTTTTGGGAATATACCTAGGAATGGAATTGCTAGACCATGGGATAATTCTGTTTGATATTTTGAGGAAATGCTAAACTGTTTTCCAAAGCAACTGCACCATTGCACATTTCCCACTAGCATCATTTCAAGGTTCCAGTTTCTCTACCTCTTTGTAAACACTTGTTAATTTCTTTTTCACTTTAGCCATCCTGGTGGTTGTGAAGTGATTTTGGTTTGCATTTCTCTGATGGCTAATGATGCTCAAGCATCTTTGTCTTTTTTTTTTTGAGACATCATTTTGCTCTCGTTGCCCAAGCTGGGGTGCAATGGCGCAATCTCTGCTCACTGCAACCTCCGCTTCCCAGGTTCAAGCAGTTCTCTTGCCTCCGACTCCTGAGTAGCTGGGATTACAGGCCTGTGGTACCACGCCCGGCTAATTATTTTGTATTTTTAGTAGAAACGGGGTTTCACCATGTTAGCCAGCCTGGTCTCAGACTCCTGACCTCAGGTGATCTGCCCACCTTGGCCTCCCAAAGTGCTGGGATTACAGGCGTGAGCCACTGCACCGGCCACATCTTTTTCTTTTTAGACAGGGTCTGGCTCTGTCACCCAGGCTGGAGTGCAGTGGTGTGATCTTGGTCCACTGCAACCCCTGCCCCTCCTCCACTTCCCCACCTCCCAGGCTCAAGTGATCCTCCCACTTCAACCTCCCAAGTAGCTGGGACCACAGGGATGTACCACCATGCCTGGCTATTTTTTTTTGTATTTTTAGTGGAGACAGTGTCTCACCATGTTGCCCAGGCTGGGCTCAAATTCCTGGGCTCAAGTGATCTGCCTGACTTGGCGTGCCAAGTGCTGGGATTACAGGTGTGAAACACCACACCTGGCCTCAAGCATCTTTTCATGTGCTTATTGGCCATTTTAAATTTTCTTTAAAGAAATGTTTATTCAGATCCTTTGTTGAGTTTTTCAGTTGGGTTGTCTTTTTTTATCATTAACTTTTGGATAGGGTCAGGCACAGGATAACTTACTTTTGAATATACCACTATCTTTTTTTTTATTTTTTGTAGAGACAGGGTCTCACTATATTGCCCAGCTGGTCTTGAACTGCTGGCCTCAAGCGATCCTTCTGCCTTGGCTTTCTGCTGGGATTACAGGCATGAGCCACTGTGCCTGGCCTTTTTTCCATTGTTAACTTGTAAGAGTAATTTATATATTCTAGATACAAGTCTCTTATCAAATCCATGATTTACAAATATATTCTCTCATTCTGTAGGCTGTTGTTTCACTTTCTTAATTTTCCCTTAGAAACACAAATGTTTTTACTTTTGGTATAGTCCAATTTACCTGTATTTTTCTTTTGTCACTTGTATTTTTATGTCATATCAAGAAGCCCTTGCTGACTGAAGGTCTCAAAGATTTGCTCCTGTGTTTTCTTTAAGAGTGTTAGTTTTAGCTCTTCCATTTAGGTCATGATCCATTTTGAGTTAATTTTTGTATATGGTGTGAGGTAGGGGCCAAATTTCATTCTTTTCCTTGTAGATATCCAGTCGTCCCAGTTCCATTTATTGAAAAGACTATTTTTTTCCCTGCTGAATGGTCTTGACACTCTTGCTGAGAATTAATTGGCCATTAATGTAAGGGTTCATTTCTAGACTCGGATAACTTTTTTTGGCCACATTTTGCTTGAATTTAGCAACCTGAATGACAAATCAAATGTAAGGTATGATTTGGCCTTCATTGTGCCATGTAAATGCCTCTAAACACTGTCAAATTTTAAAGTTCTAATATGATAAATAGGTGTCAGAGAAACACAAAATACAGAGTTTGAGTTGAATTGTAGACCTTATTTGGTAGTAATTTATCTTTGGATGTGATTCCAGGTCCTGCAGAGTAGTGAATTTTATTCTGATTTATGGTATGAACTTGATGTATATATAGTGTTGGTAGCAAGAGTTTGAGAGGCAAAGAATATGTATATAGCATTCACACTTAAGCTTTCAAAACTCTGCTCACAGCCTGGATCAATGTGTGCTGTCCTGCAGCCACATGGTTGTGTGCTGGGAAGCTGCAGGACATGGTGGTTTGAAGTGGGGTCCTGGACATAGGCTGCCCAGGTTCACATCCTTACTTCCCTGGAATCTCACTCTCAGATGTCAGGCAAGTTATTAAACTTTCTGGGTCTCAGTAAAATGGAGATAATGAGAAAGTCCTCAGTAGAGTGCCTGGCACATAGCAGGTGCTAAGCAAATGCTAGCTGCTGCTGTTGCCATTCTGTAAGATTTAATAGGCATGTCACAAGAAAAGCATCCTTGAGCCACCACAGTATGGGAAATACTGGATTAGTTTGGCTTCTTCACCGTAGAACTTTTCAGAGCTTTTAACTGCTTGTGGGTTTTGTGGCACTTCACTGGGGTAGGAGAGGATGCAGCTTTCTTCAAAAGTATTCTTGCTTGGGTGGGGTGTGGTAGCTCATGCCTGTAATCCATCACTTTGGGAGACCAAGGCAGGAGAATCACTTGAGCCCAGGAGTTTGAGACCAGCCTGGGCAACACAGCAAGATCATGTCTCTACTAAAAATAATAATAATAATAATAAAAAGAAGCCAGGCGTGCTGACCTGTCCCTGTAGTCCTAGCTACTTGGGAAGCTGAGGCAGGAGGGTCACTTGAGCCCAGGAGTTCAAGGCTGCAGTGAGCTATGATCACGCCACTATACTCCTGCATGAGCAACAGAGCAAGACCCTGTCTCTTCAAAAAAAAAAAAAAAAAAAAAAAAAAGGTATTCTAGCTAGAACATTTTTTCATAGCTTCTCTATTAACACCTTTCCAGAAATTCCAGTTTGGGAATGCAAATCTAGACCATACTCAGTGGTCCTTTATCTCCATTTGATTCTAAACTTGGTAGAAGATTCCTATAGTCAGTTTGTGCCCAGTATCTAGACAAAGTGAAGGGACTTGTCAGTAACTGAGGTGATAAATGTATATCTGGTGCTGAAGTGGGCACTCTGAGGACAAGAGATGTGGGCCCAGTAGCAGAGACCAGGGCTGATCAGTCATCCTCATGACTTTATCCAGCACCTGCTGCATGCTCGGCCTTATCCCAGGGGCTGCAGACACATAAATAGGTAAGCGAGTTCTTACCTTCAAAGAGTTCTCTGGTAAGTACGCATTGGAACATAGATCTCAAAGGAATTGTGGCATTGGGGTGCAGGCAGGCAGAAACTGCTTCTCCCAGGGAGGCTGCACCACTGTGCTGCCATCTTGAGGAATGAAAAGGAACCTGCCAGGTGATGAAGGGCAAGGGGACTCCAGGTAGGAGGAGAACTGTTGAGCAGACGCCCAGAGGACTCTCCTGAGATGGCCTCGGTGGCATGTCCTGCCGTGTTCCAGCAGCTCTGTGCATGAGATAGGTCTTCCCTGGGCAGAGCCTCAGGTTCTGAAGAACCTGGTTTGGAATATCTTCGGGGTGACCATTCTTTTTATTGTTCCGGAATACATGAATATGTATATATATTTGAGATGGTCTTGCCCTGTCATCCAGGCTGGAGTGCAGTGGCGCCATCTTGGCTCACTACAACCTCCACCTCCTGGGTTCAGGCGATTCTCCTGCATCAGCCTCTGGAGTAGCTGGGATTACAGGTGCCTTCTACCACACCCAGCTATTTTTTTTGTATTTTTAGTAGAGATGGGGTTTCACCATGTTGGCCAGGCTGGTTTCAAACCCCTGACCTCAAGTGATCCACTTGTCTCAGCCTCCCAAAATGCTAGGATTACAGGTGTGAGCCAGGTGCCCAGCCATGAATATATTCTTATAAAAGACTCCAATAGTGTGAGCATGTGTGAAAATGTGTCAGTTGCCCTATCTCCCTGCATATGCCCGCCTCGGCCCACCCTTTTTGCCCTAGTTAAGAATTTGGTGTTTATGCATCCAGACCTTTTGAAGTGCACCCCCTACATATGCAGATATAGATTTACAAATTTATGTGTCCCACCCAGCAGCCAGTGATTTTTTTTTAAACCAAATTCGGATGATGTTAGCCCCACTGCTTAAAGCCTTCTACTAGCTTCATACTGTGCTAAAATCCCACACTCCCTCAGCCAGCCTGCGAAGGCTGTCTGCCCTCTGGTCCTGCCTTCCCCTCTAACCTCTGTCCTTCCTCTGCTCCTGTCATGCTGGCTTCTTTCCTGCCCCTTGTTTCTGGTCTTAGGACCTTTGTTCTCGTTACATGTTCCCGGAATGTTTCTGCCTTAGTTCTTCACACAGCCAGATTGTTTTTCTCTTTTATGCTGAGTACCTTGCATGTTGCTCCTCACAGAGGCCTTCCCTGACAACTGCAGCTCAGGTCTCTGCCCTCCCCTCCTGCTCGTTCTGTCCCATGATCCTGGGTGTGTACTCTAAGCTGAAATTGCATGTCTGTGTCTGTCTCTTCCTCTTTCGAATGCCAGCTCCCTGAGGTCAGGGATTGTCTTGGTTCCGGCTCTATTCTCAGTTCCCAGAATGATGCCTGGCACATCCATACACTCAAAATATTTGCCAAATGAATAACTTTATGTGCATTATCCCGTAGTAATTGTTGATTTTCAAAAACATGTTTTTTTTTTTTTTTTAATAACAATTTTGGATGAAACCACTCATTTGGAAGGATAAGAACTTAAACCTGATTTTAGCATGGTGCTCACTGTTGTGGAGCCTAGAGTAAGAGGCATTTCATTCATGGGTTCATTCAACATACATAGTTTACCACTTAATATGCACCCAGTACTAGGCTAGCACTGGGGATATATTTGGAAATAAGACAGCTAAGGTCTCACGCCTCAGGGAGTTTACGTCACAGCAGGGAAGATGACAACATATAAACGAAAATAATTTCCAATTGTGATAAGCTCTGTGAAGAACTAAACAAGGTGCTGTGCTGGAGAGTAAACCGGGAAGGGCTGCTTTAGGTGGGGTGGGAAGCTTGCTCTAGGGAGCTGAGAACTGACTTCAGACCTGAAGAGTAAGAATGAACAGGCCAGTGAAGAGTCGGGACAGGCCTTGCAGGCCGAGAGAGGAGCAGCCGTAAATGCCCTGAGCCGGGCCAGACCTTCGTTTATGTGAGTAACATAAAGGAACTGGACAGCTGGAACTGGAACTTAGGGGGCATGCTGCGGGTGGCAGCGGGGCAGGGTGCAGAGGGTGAGGTTGAAGAGAGATTGATGTGATCTAACTTGGTTTTTTTTTTTTTTTGAGACAATCTCACTCTGTTGCCCAGACTGGAGTGCAGTGGTATGATCTCAGCTCACTGCAACCTCTGCCTCCCGGGTAAAAGCAATTTTCCTGTTTCAACCTTCTGAGTAACTGGGACTACAGGTGTGTGCCAACACACCTGGCTAATTTCTGTGTTTTTAGTGGAGATGGGTTTTCACTGTGTTGGCCAAGCTGGTCTTGAACTCCTGACGTCCTGACACCTCGGACTCCCAAAGTGCTGGGCTTACAGGTGTGAGCCACCACACCCTGCTGTAACTTAGGTTTCTATTTTTATTTATCTATTTCTTTGAGACAGAGTTTCGCTCTTATCACCCAGGCTGGAGTGCAGCGGCGCTTTCTCGGCTCACTGCAACCTCTGCCTCCTGGGTTCAAGTGATTCTTCTGCCTCAGCCTCCCAAGTAGGTGGGATTACAGGTGCCTGCCACCATGCCTGGCTAATTTTTGTATTTTTAGTAGAGATGGGATTTCACCATGTTGGCCAGGCTCTTCTCAGACTCCTAACCTTAGGTGATCTGCTGTCCTTGACTTCCCAAAGTACTGGGATTACAGGCTTGAGCCACTGTGCCTGGCCATAACTTAGGTTTTTAAAATGTGGATTTGGGGCAATGCATTTGGATAGATATTTTTCCAATGAAGATATACAGATGGCCAATAAGTACATGAAAACATCATCAGTCATTAGGGAAATGCAAGTCAAAACCCCAAGGAGGAGCCGGGCGAGTGGTACTCACCTGTGGTCCCAGCTACTCGGAAGGCTGAGGAGGGAGGATCCCTTAAGCCAGCCTAGGCAGCAACATAGACTGTCTCTAAAAAGACCACAATTCACATTGTGGGTGTGAGTATAAAGTTGTGCAGCTGCTGTGGAAAAAACCTTTAAAAACATTTCCTCAAAATGTTAGGCCGGGTGCAGTGGCTCATGCCTGTAATCCCAGCACTTTGGGAAGCTGAGGAGGGCGGATCACTTGAGGTCAGGAGTTGGAGACCAGCCTGGCTAACATGGTGAAACCCCCGTCTCAACTAAAAATACAAAAATTAGCTGGGCGTGGTGGTGGGCGCCTTGTAATCTCAGCTACTTGGGAGGCTGAGGCGGGAAAATTGCTTGAACCTGGGAGTGGGGGTTGCAGTGAGCTGAGATAATGCTACTGCACTCCAGGTTGGGTGACAGAGTGAGACTCCATTTCAAAAAAAAACCAAAAAAGTTAGACATAGACTTACTGTATGAGTCAGCAATTCCACTCATTGATATATACCCAAAGGAATTGAAAACAGGTATTCAAACAAATACTAACACCCGAATGTTTCAGCAGCACAATTCACAGCAACCAAAAGGTAGAAACAACCCAAGTATCTTTTAAGCGATTGATGGATTTTATTTATTTATTTATTTGTTTGAGATGGAGTTTCACTCTTGTTGCCTGGGCTGGAGTGCAATGGTGCAATCTCGGCTCACCACAACCTCCGCCTCCCAGGTTCAAGCAATTCTCCTGCCTCAGCCTCCCCAGTAGCTGGGACTATAGGTATGCACCACCATGCCAGGCTAATTTTTGTATTTTTAGTAGAGATAGGGTTTCACCATATTGGCCAGGCTCATCTCGAACTCCTGACCTCAGGTAATCCACACGCCTCGGCCTTCAAAAGTGCTGGGATTACAGGAGTGAGCCACCACACTCAGCCTCCCATGTGTGTCTTTATGTCCAAATTTATTGACTTGTACCCTTTTAATATGTGTGTTTATTGCATGTTGATTATACCTCGGTAAAGCTGTTTAACAAGACTCAGTCTGGATGCTGGGTGGAAATGCTTGGGGAGCGAGAACTGGAAGCTGAGGAGTCAGTGGAGATGGTTGTGGCTGCTCAGTGGGAGGCGGCTCAGTTGGGTCTGGGATGAGGTCTGTGGAGAGAGGCTGGTGGATGATGTGTGCTTTGGTGGGACCCATAAGACCTGGGGATGGATCTGATATTGGGGGTAGGAGAAAGGTAGGAAAAAGAGGTGATTTTTAGGTGTTTTGCTTGAGCACAATTCCGTCTTTATCATCTCTATTTATCTAAAATAGTCCAGGAACTGAGGGAAGACTCAGGGAAGGACAGGCTTTAGAGCAGAGGACCACATGTCCCACATCGGAAATCCTGTATGAGGTGTGTGAGGTGTCCAGGTGGGTGTAAGGCTGGTGCTGAGAGAGGCTGGGACACATCAGCATGCAGAAGGTGTTTAAAGCAGGAGTGCAGGCAGAGAGCCCCCGAGGGTCTGGACCCAACCTGGAGAGGTCAGCAGAGGAGTAGATGGGGAGTCTGGGCCCAGCACCTGGCGAGGAGCTGGAATGGAGGAGGAAGAGAGCCCAGTGGCAGGTGAGCTTCCACATCCATGATGAGGTGCACTCAGAGTCTCACCCACAAGAAGATTGAGGAAATGAGGCAGATGTGTCCTGACTCTGCCCAGAGTGCCAGAGAGGGCACTGGAGAGAGCTGCCAAGCAGTTGGAGGCCCTGGCTCAGTGTCAGGAATTGAAGATGAAATGGGTCCAACTGATGATGTGAATTTTCTTCTCCAGCAACATTGAGTTGCTTGGGTGCAGGTGGGAGGAGTGGGATAGCTGGGCTCCTTCAGGGGCCTGGCGAGACAGGCCTGCGTGGAGCACAAGAAACGCAAGCAGAGGATGGCAGCAAAGGCTGGGCCCCAGCTGGATAAAGGCGGGTCGCCAAGTTGGGACAAGGACGGTGTCTCCATGAGGCTGAAGAGTTGAGTGCAGGATGAGAGAACACATGTGCTGAAGCGTTGTGGGTGGTGGCCAGGGAGGCAAAGCCTGAGACTAGGATTTGGGGGGAAGTGATTCCAAGCTCCATGGGGTGACAGTAGGAGACGTATTGGAGGTTGGGTGTTTGGAGGTGGAGAGGAAGGTGTTTGGAGGTGGGGAAGGTTAGGAACTGAGTGACAAGGTGTTGGATCTGCACCTGTGCACGCACATACATGTGGACATGTATCAAGTCACTGAGGACTGCGATGGAGCAGGAGTGGAGAGTCCAGCCAGTGACAGAGTGCATGAGGGATAGTAACTGGCAATGGTGACAGCGGCCAGGAAGGGCAGCAGGGATGTGCTATAGGGTGTGGGTACTGGCATCAGGGATCTGGAAGGAGCAATGGAGAAGGAAGACGCCGCCATCTCTGAAGTCTGTGGGGTGTGAGGAAGAGGCAGCTCTCACTCAGAGGCGAGCTGGGGAGGTGCACCCTTGATGTGAGGCCAGTTTCGGTTGGGGCAGGAGTGAGGATGTTGGGGAGAGGCTGAGTCTTCAGGAGAGGGGCTGGCATGGCTGGCGGAGGTAGTGCCAAGAGTCAGGTAATGAGAGGGCACACCCTGTGCCCAGGAACCTGACAGTCTCACCTCTGCCTCTTGGGGGACTCGTTTGCCAGAGAGAGAGCATCAGCAAAGTTCTGTCTTCCAGAGGCTCAGCAAAATGCACAGGAGGTACAGGTTCCAGTGGCGAATGCCGGCCTCATGAGGGTGTTTGGGACCAAGTGGCCCCATTAGTGAGGGCTAGGGCCCTGTGGGCATGAGGGTGCAGGCACCTGGGAGGCCATTTGGGTCAGCTGCCCCATGGTTACAGCACAGCACTGCGACCCCGGGGACTTGGTGCTCCTCATGCTGAGCCAAGCCAGGCCTGTCTTTCAGGGACTCGATCACTGCAGGGCTCAGCCCAGCATGGAGTAGGCCCCTTCTCTGTGTTCCCCGGGCCAGGGGACTTGCACACTAGAATCCTTCTTCCTCATAGATTTCTTGACTTACCTCTCTGCATCACAGGAGGCCCTGCAGGCAGATGTCCAGCCCAGAGCTGGCTGCCCATGGCCAGGGTAGGGTCATGTGGCTGCCCAGGGCCATGGGATGGGGCAGACACACGAGGCCAATGCCTCTGGCATGGAGATAGTACAGGGTGGTGGGGCTCCCACAGCAGGTGAAGGGTTCAGACTCAAAGGGTCCAGCCCTGTGAAGGCGGGGCAGGTGGGGAGGGCCTCGGGTGGTGAGTCGGGGGCTGCAGGCTCTCCGCTCAGCCGGGGCAAGTGGGGAGGGCCTCGGGTGGTGAGTCAAGGGCTGCAGGCTTGCCACTCAGCCTCCCTTCTCTTGTTGACAGCACTGACGTCTTCATCTGCACAAGCCCCATCAAGATGTTCAAGTACTGTCCCTATGAGAAGGTAAGGCATGCATCTGCTCAGCTGGACCTCACCTGTGTTCAAACAGGTGAGGGGTGTGGGACCCAGCCTGCCTGTGGAAAGGGGATGGACCCTCGCAGCACTCCCCCACCTCTGTGACAGTAGCTCCCGCTCCCCAGGGCCCTCTCCAGCCCCAGCCTGAGGCTCTAGATGGGGACTCGTTATGATGCAAGTTCTCTGGGAAGAGTACCTGTCACCGTGTCAGGTCAGCCTGGCCCAGAGCAGGCCTTTGAAGGGTGAGAACCATAGCTGGGGAGGGCCTGGAGGCACGTGGATATATTTCCATGGAAAGTCTCACAAAGGTGAGCTGGGTAAAGTTCATTTTGCTATTTACTCACTTTATTATCTTCATTGAAAAGAATTAGAATTGCATGACATTGAGACCTTTCTGGAAATTGGGAACTTGAAGTGGCCAAACCCAGAGGAAAGGTCTGTGACCCTGGAGGAGGCGCTCGTGCTGGAGGCCAGAGCAGCTCTTCCCAAGCTCAGGAAGGTGAGATCTTCATCCTGGAGCCCCTCCTGCTCTGGGGGCGTCAAACCTTCAGGCATGAGTTCTTTCAGGGGTCTTCACATGACCTTTCTCTCTGGATTCCTTTTTTTTTTTGATGATGGAGTTTTGCTCTTGTCGTCACCCAGGCTGGAGTGCAGTGGCACGATCTCGGCTACTGCAACCTCTGCCTCCAGGGTTCAAACGATTCTCCTGCCTCAGCCTCCTCAGTAGCTGAGATTACAAGTGTCCACCACCAGGCCCAGCTAATTTTTTCTGTATTTGTAATAGAGACAGGGTTTTGCCATGTTGGCCGGACTGGTCTCAGACTCCTGAGCTCAGGTCATCCACCCGCCTTGGCCTTCCAAAGTGCTGGGATTCGAGGCATGAGCCACCAGGCCTGGCCTGGATTCTATATTTAAATGAAATTCATGGCCTGGCACAGTGTACTTCCAGTTACTCAGGAGGAGGCTGAGGCAGTCACTATTTTAGCTGGAGTTTCACTGGGTGGCCATGGTGGTCGACCAGCAACTATGGGAGTGAGATTAACAACAAGGCCTCATTCATCTGTTCCTGGGGATTAGATACTGACTTTGTGCCGATCGTCCCACCTTTGTAGCCTCAGCCCTGGACTGCCCTCAAGCTCCAGACACTCAGACCCAACGTATCTGTCCCTGGGGTGCTGATTTCCTTGCCGTGTCCTTCCTTCCCTCCCAGTGGGTGGCACTGCTGTCTGCCGGCCTCAGGTTGGAAGTCAGGGGCCATCCTGATGAATCTTCTCTAACCGCTCACCTCCAGCGTGTCGGTACGTCCCATGTCTTCTGGGACTGACTTCTAAACTGCGCCTGGCACATGTCCGCTTCTCTCTTCTCACTGCCACTACCCTGGCGTTTCCTCCTAGAACAGCTGACGGGGCCTCCTAAACTGTCTGCTCCTCTCAGTTCCACGCAGGCTGACAAGGCCTCTCACACAGCAGATCATGGCAGCTCCTCTTGAAACCTTTATGGTTGAAACCTCTTTATGGTTTCCCTTTAGAAACCATGTGCACATGCCTGGGCATGACCTGCAGGGCCTGCCTGCCTCTCCATCCACCGGGGCCCCCTCCCCATCTGCTTTTCCAGCAGCTTTTGGCTCGGAATGTTCTCCTCCCATCCCCAGTCCTGGTGCCTTCTCATCCGTGAGGCCTCCGCCCAGAAGTCTCCCCATATTTTGTGACCGTCATGTTTAAGTGTATTCTTTGTCCACCTTGGTTTTTGGATAACGCTTCCCACCATTGAAATGGGTTTACGTTTTCATCTGTGGCTTGTTCTTTGTCCATCTCCCGACTGGGCCGGGACCTGTGCAGGCTGGGCTCTCACCGTCCTGCCCGCTGTCAAGCCCAGCGCCCAGTGCAGGGCAGCACACCGTGAGTACTCAGCGTTTGTTGTTAGATGAGTAGATTCATTTGTCCAACAGAGAGTTACTAAATACCTGCGAGCAACAGTGCTTGCAGCTCATTTGACGCTTTGATACGCCAGGCGCTGTCCTTCTATTATCACTTTTGACGTTTATAACAGCTGCCTGTGAAACAAGAAAACTCTTCTGATTTGACAGATGAAGAAACTGAGGCTCCGAGGGATGAGGCAGCTCATGTACCGGGTCTGACGCTTGCCCAGGCAGTGAGGCCTGCTCTGGGTCTGCCTGTATGTTCCCCGGCAGGTAGCTAGCATTCACTCACTGGAGAGGATTTGGAAACAGTGCAGATATAAGAGGAAGGGGATGTCAGTTAGGACCCTAGTCCCAGCAACATCAACAGCCTCTGGCTAACTTGAACAAAGGCAGGACCGATTAGAAGGATGTTGCTTTGCTCAGGGAATCAAAGGGAAGCCTGAGGAAGCAGGCCTGAGACCACAGGGGCAGAGCTCACAGACTCTCCAGCGAAGAGTCCAAGATGCTGGAACCCCCTTTCTCCATCCTTGGGTTTCATTGCCCAAGATTCATAGTCCCAGGAGAGGGAGGCCCATCAGCTGAGCTTGGGTCCCACACCTAGCCCTGGGTGCCCTGATGGACTGTCCTAAAAGGCCACAGCTGGTGACAGAGGCCTGATTTTCCAGAGGAGTTGAGGTGCCGTTGCCAGAAGACAGGGCACACTGACAGTGGATGTCCTGATCGAACTAAATGAAAGAGCAAAGGCAACAAGAATCCACGTCTGCAGTCCCACCACCTGGAGAGAGATGCTGTTAGCACTTTGATCTGTTTCTAGCTTTTTTTTGGCAGGGGCAGCGTCTCGCTATGTCACTCAGGCTGGAGTGCAGTGGCGCCATCTCAACTCAGTGTAACATCTGCCTCCCACGTTCAAGCAATCCTCCTGCCTCAGCCTCCTGAGTAGCTGGGATTACAGGTGCATGCCACCACGCCCAGCTAGTTTTTAAATTTTTAATAGAAATGGGTTTCATCACATTAGCCAAGCTGGTCTTGAGCTCCTGACCTTGTGATCTACCCGCTCAGCCTCCCAGAGTGCTGGGATCACAGATGTGAGCCACCGCGCCCGGCCTTGGTTTTTCTTTGATGTGTTTTAAACATAATACATGGGCCGGGCACGGTGGCTAACGCCTGTAATCCCAACACTTTGGGAGGCTGAGGCAGGCAGATCATGAGGTCAGGAGTTCAAGTCCAGACTGGCCAACATGGTGAAACCTCATCTCTACTAAAAAATACAAAAATTAGCTGGACATGATGGCTCGTGCCTGTAATCCCAGCTACTTGGGAGGCTGAGGTAGGAGAATTACTTGAACCAGGACCCGGGAGGCGGAGGTTGCAGTGAGCCGAGATTGCGCCACTGTACTCTGGCCTGGGCTACAGAGAGAGACTCCATCTCAAATAATAATAATAATAATACATGTATTTAACAAAGCTTACATCCTGTATGGTTTTCCTTTTCTGCTTAGTAATACATTTTTAGCCTTTTTTCTGTTGTCAAACACTCTCTTCAGAAATAGGATTTTTTTTTTTTTGAGGCAGAGTCTAGCTCTGTGTCCCAGGCTGGAGTGCAGTGGCATGATTTGGGCTAACTGCAACTTCTACCTCCTGGGTTTAAGTGATTCTCATACCTCCGCCTCCCAAGCAGCTGAAACAACAAGTGTGTGTTACCATGCCCGCCGAATTTTTTATATTTTTAATAGAGGTGGGGTTTCACCATGTTGGCCAGGTTGGTCTCAAACTCCTGGCCTCAAAGTGGTCTGCCCACCTTGGCCTCCCAAAGTCCTGGGATTATAGGTGGAAGCCACCACGCCTGGCTAGAAACATGATTGTTAATAGCTGAAGGTGTCTTGTGAGTAAGTCTTTGTACGGTCATGTCCTTAGGGTGAATTCCAAGAAATAGAACTCCTGGGTCATGTGAGAAAAGGTAGGGTTTGGGTAAATGTCACACAGAAAATTTATTCACTTCCACTGCACCAGCCGTGGGCAGGGTCCTCTCCTGCCAGTGGGTAGGCTGGGCCACGTAGGGTCAGTCAGTAGAGGAAGTGGGCCGTTGAACAAACACACGAAGACGGGAAAGTGCGTGGCACATTTGAGGAATTCGGGATGAATTTGTTGGCTGGTGGCTACAGGGGCTGTTAGGAGTGGGGTTGGGCCGGGTGAAGTGGATTAGTTTATTCAGATCTCCCAGCTGTCGTCATGGTTTGGACACACCACCACCTCTAACCCTAGAACTAAGACAAGGGGGAAAGTGTGGGCGAGATGTGAGTAAGACGAAGCTTGCTCCAGGCACCCCCGGCCCACCGTTTATGCCCCTCCCAGCCCTGTAGACCGGCACTTCTTCCCTGGCTGAGGGCGGGCAGGTATTAACAGTTCCTCTGCTCCATGCCTGGGGGTGGCAAGGAAGGGCTGGGGGTGGGTCTCGGGACATGTCTGCACAGGACAGAGGTCTCCAACATGGTAGCCCCAGTCTAGGCTCAGGCCCCAGACCACGCACACTTCCTCGCCAGCTCCGTGCACCAAGTAGGATCAGCCTTTGTGGCCAGAAGTGGGAACTTTTCTCCTTGGTTGATTTTCTTTCAAGACCCAGTCAGAGGATGGGAACCTGACTGCCATCAGCTCTCCCTCTTTCTCACATGGAGGGAGTTGAGTTGGGTGACATTCAGGTTACCAGAACCTTCTTTCTGGTTGGAAAGAAGGTTTGCCAACATTCTAAACCCAAACCGCTGGGTAATGGTTAACAGTAGCCAAGCTGGTCGTATATGCCTGCAAGGGCTTGCCCTGTAGTGATGCATTTAGCCTCATAGTAGCCCTAGACAATAGGTACTGTTATTATCCCTGTTCTACAGATGGGGAGACTGAGGCACAGGGTCAGCAGCCAGAAAGTGGGGAGTCGGACTTCAGAGCCCGTGCTCTGCTCCTCGGCCTCAGTGCCTCTTCTCGGACTCCCTGACTCAGAACTGAAGCAGCATGACCTGTATCTTTCACCCTGCAGAGAGATTTTAAAATCCATGGCAAGTTCTTCCTGCACGGGCGTGACATTTTACTCTGAAATTTTCCCGTTCAACAAGGGGAGTAATCACAAGCCAAATTAAGGGAGGGGCTTGGGTGCAAAGGGGAATGTGCTCTTCTGACTTGAAGTCTGGTTTCCAGATGACATGTCTGCCTCATTCAACATTGATTTTTAGAATAAATGTCAAAAATTCCCACTTCAGGCCGGGTGCAGTGGCTCATGCTTGTAATCCCACTTTGGGAGGCTGAGGCAGGAGGATCACTTGAACCTAGGAGTTGGAGACCGGCCTGGACAACACAGTGATACCCCATCTCTACTAAAAAAAAATGAGCTGGGTGTGCTGGTGTGTGTCTGTAGTTGCAGCATTTTGGGAAGCTGAGGTGGGAGGATTGCTTGAGCCTGGGAGGTCAAGGCTGCAGTGAGCTATGATCATGCCTCTGCATTCCAGGCTTAGTGACAGAGTAAGTCTCTGTCTCAAAAAATAAATAAATAAATAAATAAATAACCAACCTACTTCTTAATTGAGCCTCTTCCTTTAACCTGGAATAAAAACATAAAAACCTAGACTTTTTTTTTTTTTTTTTTTTTTTGAGACAGAGTCTCGTTCTGTGGCCCAGGCTGGAGTGCAGTGGCGTGATCCCAACTCACTGCAATCTCCGCCTCTTGGGTTCAAGCAATTCTCCTGCCTCAGCCTCCCAAGTAACTGGGATTACAGGCAACTGCCACCATGCCTGGCTAATTTTTGTATTTTTAGTAGAGATGGAGTTTCACCACATTGGCTAGGCTAGTCTCAAACTCCTGACCTCAAGTGATCCACCCACCTCGGGCCCCTAAAGTGCTGGGGTTACAGACGTGAGCTAACGCACCTGGCCAATATAGACCTTTTTTTTTTTTTTAATATAATGAATTATACTTCTTTGCACGTGTGTGTGTGTGTGTGTATTTTGTTTTTGAGACAGGGTCTTGCTCTGTCACCCAGGCTGGAGTGTAGTGGCACGATCATAGCTCACTGCAGCCTCTTAACTCCTGGGCTCAGGTGGTCCTCTTGTCTCAGCCTCCCACTGGTTAGGATTACAGGCACATGCCACCACACCCAGCTAATTAAAAACATGTTTTTGAAGATGGGGTCTCCCTGTGTTGCCTAGGCTGGTCTCTAACTCCTGGCCTCAAGTGGTCCTCTTGCCTTGGCCTTCCAAAGTGCTGAGATTATAGGGATGAGCCATCGTGCCTGGTCATAATACTTTTAAGGTGGCCTAGATCAAGCCATTCATTCTGAAAACCTCCAGCTTTATGGTATTATTTTTCTAACAATGTCATTCACCCACCTCTCACACCTGCATACCCCACCCTCCCTGATTTGAGGCTTGTCTTGGGATCTGCTCATCTAAGTGGAGCAGGACTTTGTCCCTTCCAACATTCTACCTGCCATGGATCGTGTTTAACTCATAGAGCTCTGGTTCTAATGTGTGCATTTGGTGGTGGGCCTGTGAGCCACATGGCACAGGAAGGGCAGGGAGGTAGGGATGAGAGCTGCCAGCCATCTGCCCCTCTGATCTTTTCCAGCACTATCCTCTGCCAGCATCCCCCTTTACTCCTGTGTCTTCTTGGTAATCACTGGTCTCTTTGCTCTCGAGGTGGTTCATGGACTTCCTGCCTGCACCCCTGGGTCTTGGAGAGAGGGCCTCCCCTGGGAGTCCTGCCCACAGTTCTTTAGCTACATGTAGTTTTAGGTTCCATGGCAGGCATTTTTCCTGATTCTGGTCTAGAACAGAACCACTTTATGCTTGCATACCTTTACATACATCTGGGCTGAACTATTTTCTCCCTAGAGCTTTCAGGAACCAAAATGGTGATCAGGTGATGAGCAAGCCTTCTTCCAAACAGCTGCTGATAAACCCAACAGACGGTTCCTTGTCCAAGCCTACCCTTGTCCACTGAGGTGTCCCTCTGAGGCAAATCTGAGCTAAAGGCACAATGCCCCCACCAGCGTGCACATTGTTACAGCCGATGAACCTACCTCTATGCACTATGGCCACCCAGAGCCCATAGTTTACATCAGGGTTCACTCCTAGTATCCTGTGTTCCGTAATGTTGATAAAAGGGGTGGCTATGCATTGTGCAGGGGTGGAGGGTATATGGGAAATCTGTACCTCTGCTCAATTTTTCTGTGACTAAAAAGTAAAGGCTATTAAAATCCACAGTGAATGAGAGTCCCTCTTGCTCCATATCCTCTCCAGCATTTGGCGTTGTCAGGGCTCTGGATTTTGGCCTTTCTCATGCATGTGTAGTAGTGCCTCATTGTTGTTTTAATTTGCATTTCCTTGATTAATGATATTGAACATCTTTTTAACTAAATAGCCCTTTGTATGTTTTCTGTGATGAAGTGTTCAAGCCTTTTGCCTAGTTTCTCACTGAGTTGCTTGTGAGTTGTGAGGGTTCTTTATATATGCTAGAAACAAGTTCTTTATCAGATAATGTGTTTTACAAATATTCTGTCCCAGTCTGTGCTTTGTATTTTATTTTATTTTATTTTTTTTGAGATGGTGTCTCTCTCTGTTGCCCAGGCTGGAGTGCAGTGGCACAATCTTGGCTCACTGCAACATCCGCCTTCTAGGTTCAAATGATTCTCCTGCCTTAGCCTCCTGAGTAGCTGGGATTGCAGGCATGTACCACCATACCAGGCTAATTTTTGTATTTTTAGTAGAGACGGGATTTCACCATGTTGGTCAGACTGGTCTCGAACTCCTGACCTTGTGATCAACCCACCTTAGCCTCTCAAAGTGCTGGGATTACAGGTGTGAGCCACTGTGCCCAGGCTTCTCTTTTTTTTTCTTTTTGGAGAGACAGGGTTTTGCTCTGGCACCCTGACTGGAGTGCAGTGGCATGATCATGGCTCACTGTAGCTGTGACTCCCTGGGCTGAAGTGATCCTCCCACCTTAACCTCCTGAGTAGCTAGGACTACAGGCAAGTGCCATTATGCCCAGCTAATTTTTAAAACTTGTTTTTTGTAGAGATGGAGTCTTGCTATGTTGCCCAAACTGGTCTTGAACTCCTGGACTCAAGCAATCCTCCTGCCTCAGCCTCCCAAAGTGCTGAGATTACAGGCAAATTTTCTCAACAGAGTCTTTAGAAGAGCAGAAGTTTTATATGTTTAGATTTTTTATTTAGGTTATGATCTTTTTTTTTTTTTTTGAGATGAAGTTTCACTCTGTCACCCAGGCTGGAGTGCAACAACACAATCCCGGCTCACTGCAACCTCCACCTCCTAGGTTCAAGGGAATCTCCCTGCCTCAGCCTCCTGAGAAGCTGGGATTATAGGAGCCCGCCACCACACCCGGATAATTTTTTTCTATTTTTAGTAGAGATAGGGTTTCATCATGTTGGCCAGGCTGGTCTCGAACTCCTGACTTCAGGTAATCCACCTGCCTTGGCCTCCCAAAGAGTTGGGATTACAGGCGTGAGCCACTGCGCCTAGCCACTGTAGTTTTATAGTAAGTTTTGAAAGCAGTGTGAGTTTTCCAAAATTATTCTTGGTTTAAAAAATTGTTTTGGCTATTCTAGGTCCTTTATATTTCTACTGAAAGCTTAGAACAGGCTTCTCAGTTTCCACAAAGAACCTAGTGAAAATTTGATTGCAAGTGCATTGTAGCTATGCAGCTAAACAATATTGGATCTTCTGATCCGCGAGCACACACACCTCCTCATTTATATAGGACACCTTTAACTTCTCTCAGCAATGTTCTGCAGCTTCAGTGCACCAGTCTTCCACATACTATGTCAAATTTGTCTCAATTTCATGGTGTATTTTGTTTGGCACAGAGACTATCTTTATAAAAATAATTTTTTAAATTTTATAGTGGTTAATACACATAAAATTTATTATTTTAAGTGTACAGTTCAGCTGATTTTATTTATTTATTTATTTGTTTATTTATTTATTATAGAGACAGGGTTTCACCATGTTGGTCAGGCTGATCTCGAACTCCTGACTTCAGGTGATCCGCCCACCTTGGCCTCCCAAAGTGCTGGGATTACAGGTGTGAGCCACTGCACCCGGCCACAGCCGATTTTATTTTTAATGTTATTACAAACTTTTTTGTTTAATTGCAGTTTCCAAATGTATATAAGTGGTTTTTTAATTTTAATTTTTAATTTTTTGGGTATATATTAGATATGTCTATGAGGTACATTAGATAGATGTTTTGATGCAGGCATGCAATGTGTAACAAACACATCAGGGCAGATGGGGTATCTGTTACCTCAAATATTCAATCCTTTGTGTTACAGGCAATCCGATTATATATGTAGTTATTTTTAAATGAGCAACTTTTTTTTTTTAGGTGGAGTCTCGCTCTGTAGCTCAGGCTGGAGTACAGTGGTGCGATCTCTGCTTACTGCAACCTCCGCCTCCTGGGTTCCAGAGATTCTTCTGCCTCAGCCTCCCGAGTAGCTGAAACTACAGGCGCACGCCACCAGTCCTGGCTAATTTTTGTATTTTTGTATTTTTTATATTTTTCGCCATGTTGGCCAGGCGGGTCTTGAACTCCTGACCTCAGGTGATCCACCTGCCTTGGCCTCCCAAGGTGCTGGGATTACAGGTGTGAGCCACCTTGACCAGCCATGAACAACTAAATTATTTTTTGACTATATTCACCCTGTTGTGCTAGCAAATACTAGGTCTTATTCATTCTTTCTATTTTTTTGTACCCATTAACCCTCTCTACTTCCCCCCAGATACTCCTCCACTCGCCTTCCCAGCCTCTGGTAACCATCCTCCTATGCTCTATCTCCATGAGTTCAGTTGTTTTAATTTTTAGCTCCCATAGTGAGAACATGTGACATTCTTTCTGTGCCTGGCTTATTTCACTTAACATAATGACCTCCAGTGCCATCCACGTTGTTGCCAACGACAGGCTCTCATTCTTTTATGGCTGAATAGTCCTCAATTGTGTGTATTTACCACATTTTAAAAATCCAGTCATCTGCTGATGTACACTGAGGTTGCTTCCAAATCTTGGCTGTTGTGAATAGTGCCGCAGTAAACGTGGGAACGCAGATATCTTTTCCATACACTATTTTCCTTTTGTTTGGTGGTGGGGGGCGGGATATATGCCTAGGAGTGGGATTGCTGGATTGTAAGGTATCTCTATTTTCAGAGGAACCTCCATTACATTCCCACCAAGAGTGTACGAGGGTTTTCTTTTCTGCTTCTTCTCTCCAGCATTTGTTCCTGCCTGACTTTTGGATAAATGCCATTTCGACTGGCGTGAGATGATACCTGCTTGTAGTTTTATTTGTATTTCTCTGAGGATCAGCGATGTCGAGCACCTTTTTATATACCTGTTTGTCATTTGCATGTCTTTTGTTGTGACAGGGTCTCGCTCTGTAGCCCAGGCTGGAGTGCAGTAGTGTGAACACAGGTCACTGTAGCCTCAACCTCCTGGGCTGAAGCTATCTTTCTACCTCAGCCTGCTGAGTAGCTGCGACTATTGGGTGTGTGCCACCAAGCCCGACTAATTTTTTTTTTTTTTTTGAGACAGCGTTTTGCTCTGTCTCCCAGACTGGTGTATAAGTGGTGCAATCATGGCTCATTGCAGCCTTGACTTCCCAGCCTCAATCAATCCTCCCACCTTAGCCTCCCAAATAGCTGGGACTACAAGTGTATGCCACCATGCCTGGCTAATTTTTGTGTTTTTTGTAGAGACGAGGTCTCAGTGTGTAGCCCAGACTGGTCTTGGACACCAGGGCTCAAGCAACCTGCCCGCCTCAGCCTCCCAAAGTGCTGAGATTATGGGTGTAAGCCACCGCGCCTGGCCTCCCCGATGTTTTCTTTTAGTAGATTTTGTATATGTCTAGAGAAAGGGGTCTAGTTTAATTCTTTTGCCTATGGATATCCAGTTTTCCAGTGCCATTTATTAAAGAGACTGTCTTTGTCCCAATGTATGTTCTTGGCACCTTTGTCAAAAATGAGTTCATAGATTTATCTGTGTGTTTTGTATTTTTTTTTTTTTTAAAGATGGAGTCTTGCTCTGTTGCCCAGACTGGAGTGCAGTGGTGCCATTTTGGCTCACTGCAACCTCCACCTCCCGGGTTCAAGCAGTTCTCCTGCCTCAGCTTCTGGAATAGCTGAACTACAGGCGTGTGCCACCACACACAGCTAATTTTTGTATTTTAAGTAGAGATGAGGTTTCACCATGTTAGCCAGGCTAATCTCGAACTCCTGACCTCAGACAATCTGCCTGCCTCAGCCTCCCAAAGAGCTGGGATTACAGTGTGAGCCACCATGCCCAGCCTGGTTCTGTATTCTTATCCACTGATCTATGTGTCTGTTTTTATGCCAGTAACATATCATTTGGGATACTGTAACTCTATAGTATAATTTAAAGTTAGGTAATGTGATTCTTCTAGTTTTGTTCCTTTTGCTTAGGATAGCTGTGGGTATTCTGGAACTTTTGTGGTTCTATATAAATTTTAGGGTTTTTTTCCTATTTCTATGAAGAATGTCATTGACATTTTAATAGGGATTGAATTAAATCTGTAAATTGCTTTGGGTAGTATCAACTTTTTTTTTTTTTTTTTTCAAAGACAGAGTCTTGCTCTGTTACCAGGTGCCAGGCTGGAGTGCAGAGGCAAGATCTCGGCTCACTGTAACCTCCGCCTCCCAGGTTCAAGCAATTCTCCTGCCTCAACCTCCCGAGTAGCTGGGACTACAGGCGTGTGCCACCACGCCCAGCTAATTTTTGTATTTTAGTAGAGATAAGGTTTCACCATGTTGGCCAGGATGGTCTTGATCTCTTAACCTTGTGATCGGCCCACCTCAGCTTCCCAAAGTGCTGGGATTACAGGCGTGAGCCACCGTGCCCGGTCAGTATGAACGTTTTAACTATATTTATTCTTTGAATCCATGGACATGGAATGAATATCTTTCCACTTTTTGTATCTTCAATTTCTTGTATCAATGTTTTATAGGTTTCATGGTAGAGCTCTTTCACTTGGGTTAATTACTAGATATTTTATTTTATTCGTAGCTATTTTAAATGAGATTCCTTTCTTAATTTTTTTTCAGATTGTTCACTGTTGGCATATACAAGTGCTACTGATTTTTGCATATTGATTTGGTATCCTGCAACTTTGCCGACTTTATCAGTTCTAGTAGTTTTTTGGTGGAGTCTTTAGGTTTTTCCAAATATAAGATCATGTCATCTTCAAACAAGGACAATTTGACTTCTTTCTTTCTAATTTGGATGCCCTTTATTTCTTTCTCTTGTCTGATTGCTCTGGCTAGGACTTCTAGTACTATGCTGAATAACAGTGGTGACAGTGGGCATTCTTGTCATGTTCCTGATCTTACAGAAAAGGGTTTCAGTTTTTTCCCATCCAGTATGATACTAGCCATATATAGTCTGCCATATATGGCTTTTATTATGTTATGTTCCTTCCATACCCAGTTTTTTGAGGGTTTTTATCATGAAAGGCTATTGAATTTTATCAAATACTTTTTCAGCATCAATTGAACTAATCATATGGTTTTTGTCCTTCATTCTGTTGATATATCGCATTAATTGATTTGCATTTGCTGGACTATCCTTGCATCCCAGGGATAAGTCCCACTTGGTCATGCCGAATGATCTTTTTAATATGTTGTTGAATTCGATTTGCTAATATTTTGTTGAGGATTTTTGCATCAATATTTATCAGCGATATTGGCCTATAGTTTTCTTTCTTTCTTTTTTTTTTTTTTGATGTGTTTTTGTCTGGTTTTGGTATCATGGTAATACTGGGCTCATAGAATGAGTTCGGAAGTATTCCTTCCTTCTGTCTACTTCTGAATAGTTTGAGTAGGATTGGTATTAGTTCTTTGTGTTTGGTAGAATTCAGCAATGAAGCCATTGGGTGCTGGCCTTTTCTTTGCTGGGAGACTTTTTTTATGGCTTCAGTTTTTGTTACTTGCTATCGGTCTGTTTGTTTGGATTTCTCCATAGCTCGGTCTGGGTAGATTGCACATGTCTAGGTGTCCGTTTCTTCTAGATTTTCTAAGGTATTGGCATGTAGTTGCTCATAGTGGCCACTAACGATCCTTTATAGCTCCGTGATATCAGTTGTAATGTCTCCTTTGTCAACTCTGATTTTATTTATTTGGGTCATCTCTCTTTTTTTCTTAATTAGTCTGGCTAAAGGTTTGTCATTTTGTTTACCTTTCCAAAAAACCAACTTTTTGTTTCTTTTCACAAAACCAATCTTTTGTATTTTTTATTCATTTCATATTCATTTATTTTGCTCTGCTCTTTTTTTTTTTTTTTTTTTTTTTGAGACAGAGTTTTGCTCTTGTTGCCCAGGCTGGAGTGCAATGGTGCTCACTGCAACTTCCGCCTCTTGGGTTCAAACGATTGTCCTGCCTCAGCCTCCCGAGTAGCTGGGA
The DNA here is from genome assembly GCF_030222135.1 of Aotus nancymaae. Classification (NCBI taxonomy): domain Eukaryota; kingdom Metazoa; phylum Chordata; class Mammalia; order Primates; family Aotidae; genus Aotus; species Aotus nancymaae. Next base: position 8,269,047 of record NW_026988430.1, on the reverse strand, counting down.
TTACAGGCATGTGCCACTACACCCAGCTAATTTTGTATTTTTAGTAGAGACGGGGTTTCTCCATGTTGGTCAGTCTGATCTTGAACTTCTGACCTCAGGTGATCTGCTCGCCTCGGCATCCCAAATTGTTGGGATTACAGGCATGAGCCACCATTCCTGACTGTTTCTTTTCTTCTATTAATTTTGAGTTTCATTTGCTCTTTTTTTTTTGAGACAAGAGTCTTACTCTGTTGCCCAGGCTGGAGTGCAGTGGTGCAATCTCGGCTCACTGCAACCTCTGCCTTCCAGGTTCAAGCAGTTCTTCTGCCTTAGCCCCTTGAGTAGCTAGGATTACAGGTGTGTGCCACCACGTCCAGGTAATTTTTGGATTTTTAGTAGAGACGGGGTTTCACCATGTTGGCCAGGCTGGGTCTCGAACTCATGACCTTGTGATCTGCCTGCCTCGGCCTCCCAAAGTGCTGGGATGACAGGTGTGAGCCACTGCACCTGGCCTGCTCTTGTTTTTCTATTTCTTTAGGGTGCATCATTATGTTGTTTACTTGAAGTTTTTCCTCTTTTTAAAATTTTTTGTTTTCTTCTTTTCTGATGTGGCATGCTTCGTCCTGCTTCTGCCACACCCCATAGGTGTTGGTATGTTGTGCTTCTGTTATCATGTGTTTCAAGAAATGTTTCAATTTCCTTAATTTCTTCATTGACCCACTTCATTCAGGAGCATATTGTTTAATGTTTCCGTGTTTGTATAGTTTCCAAAATTCCTCGTTATTGATTTCTAGTTTTATTTCAAAAATATATGTGATTTTTGTATATTGACCTTGTATCCTGTTACTTTGGCAAATTAATAGTTCTAGTTGCTTTATGTAGATGATTTGGGGCTATGAAGGTTTAGTTATAATAATTACATTTATTTAGTACATCTTGTGTCCGGCGTTGCTTCAGGTGTCCTCACGGAGTTTTTACGCAATCATACCAGCAACACTGTGAGGAAACTGACCTCACGGTGGAAGTCACTGGCTTGCCCAGGTTTCCAGCTCACATGTCTCAGAAGCACAGGGGGAAGAGGGGGGCTTAGGGCCTAACTTTGAGGATAAGACAAAAAGCTAGAATCCTTTTTCTGAGGATTTTCTGGGTGCCAGGTGCAGTACTGAGACTTTGATGCACAGTTTTCCACTGAATCCCAAAGGCACCCACGAGGTAGATGCTGTTCTCATCCCTGTGTCACTGCACAGGGACCAAGCAGCCTGCTGAGGGAGAGACACTCCCGTGAAAAGCTGGTGGTATCTTTGAGCAGTGGCCACGCGAGTTCTCATGGCCAGGCTCCAGGAGGCTCCGGGGAAACCCCAGGCCTTTTTCTATTTTTACCTCCTACCATATATATATATATCACCTCAGGTGATCTACCTGGCTTGGCTTCCCAAAGTACTGGGATTACAGGCGTGAGCCACAGTGCCTGACATCATATATAAAATTTAACCCTGGCCAGGCATGGTGGTTCACGCCTGTAATCCTAGCACTTGGGAGGCCAAGGCAGGCAGATCACAAGTTCAGGAGTTTGAGACCAGCCTGGCCAACATGGTGAAACCCCGTCTCTACTAAAAATACAAAAAACTTAACCAGGTGTGGTGTGGGTGCCTGTGATCCCAGCTTCTTGGGAGGCTGAGGCAAGATAGTCGCTTGAACCTGGGAGGTGGAGGTTGCAGCGAGCTGAGATCATGCCACTGCACTCTAGCCTGGGGGACAGAGCAAAACTGTTTCAAAAAAAATTAACCCCAAATGGGTTAAATACATATAAATACATATATACATATAAAAGCTAAAAGTACAAAACTTCTGTTCTTCAAAAGATCCTATTCAGAAAATGAAAAGGCAAATCACAGATCATAAAAAAATTTGCAAAATGCATAGTCTGATAAAGGACTGGTTTCTAGAAGCATAAAGAACTCTCAAAACTCAAGACAAACAGCCCACTTTGTTTTGCCACTTGTGTGACCGCTGGTGAGTCACGGACCCTCTCTGAGCCTCAGTTTCTTCATCTGTACGGGATCTAGTCACCACTGTCATGGTGTGTCATTCTCCCACAAACCCTTTCTGCAGAGCAGCTCTGTGTGTTGTCTGCAGGTTGGCGCCGGTCCAAGATAAAACACGGAAATGGGTGTGTGTGACTGGACGCGTTCATGGCAATTTGACAGTGCTGCAGTGTTCAGGCACGTGATTTGATTTCACGTCTTACAAAAGCGTGGGTCACAATGCACTGGAAATTAAAAAAACAAAACCTGACCCTTCTCTTCCCACATCCCCAGATTTTCCGTATTCCAGCCACACTCCAGGGTTTTCCCCATTCCTCAAACGCCTGAACACCTGCCTGCCTTAGAACATCAGCGTCTGTGGTTCCTCTGCCTGGAATGTTCCTGCTGACCTGCGGAGAGCTGGCCGCCTTGTCAGTCGGGTCCAGAGCTGATGCCGCCCTCTCAGTGAGGCCTCCCTGCGTGGCTGAAGCTCTGTGCTGACCGCAGAGCCCTCGCCCACCGGCTGGGGTTGTCTGTGGCCCGTGGGCCTCCTCCTGCATTGTGTGCTCTGTGGGTCTCCTGTTCACCATTGTCTCTCTGGTTCCTAGAATTGTACCTCATGCAATATTGGCTAAATAACTGCACAAGAAAGGCACCCGCCACCACGCCTGGCTAGGTTTTTTGTATTTTTTTGCATTTTTAGTAGAGACAGGGTTTCATCATGTTGGCCAGGCTGGTCTCAAACTCCTGACCTGGAAGGTTGCCATGAGGTTTAGATACGATGACGGACACTTCGTGCCTGTGCAGTAGGTCTGCTAAAAACATTAGCCTCAGGCTCCTACCCCCAATCCAGCCTGCACGAGCAATTTACAGTTGAGTGGGGCAGATGTGAAGTAAGTTACAGAGACGTATAGCTCCGATTGTGACATTGCTAGGAAAGACAGAGTGGGAAGGCTCAGGGAAGGCTGAGAGGATGACAGCTTTAGAAGGATAGGTGCTCTGGGCTAGGAGAAGGGCCCTGTGTGCACGTGTGTGTGTATGTGTATGCATGTGTTCTTGTGTGTGCATGTGTGCATGCAGGTGTGTCTGCTGTGCATGTGTGCATGTGTGCACACAGGCGTCCATGAAGGAATGTTCTAATCAGAGGAAATGGCACATGTGAGGCTCTGAGCAGGAAAAAGCAAAACAGTCAAGCAGTGAGAGGAGGTTGTTGTGGGTGGGTAAGGTAAGCGAGGTGGCCACAGAGCAAGGTGACGCTGGGACCACCACAGGGCTGGAGCCAGCCTGCTTTGCAGACCCAGCCTTGTTCTCATGTCCTGTGTGCTGGCTGGTTGCAGAGGGTCATGTGGTGTCTGCCTTTGTGAAGCGGGACTGCTGAAGTGACTTGCAACTGGAAGAAAGCCAGCCCAAGGCACCCATGTCCCATCCCCTTGTCATACACAGGGGAAAACGGAGTCCCTAAGAGGGCACGGACCTGCCTGGGCTCTGCCCCAGGGTGGCGGCCGATGCACTGAGCTCCCTTCGCAGACAGGGATACTCAGCGTGAGTTTCTGTTTGTTTGTGCAGGAACCAGAGGAGCTTTGGGAAAAAGTGCCTCCAGTCCTGCCCCTCCTCAGCTGGGGGTCTGCTGCTGGTTGACATCTGTAGTTGTAACAGGGTCTGTGCGTTAAGGCGTTGGTTGCCAATGTCAGAAATCACCCAGGGTGTTGGAATCTGGGTGGCTGTAGAGACAGCCTGGAGCTGGGCAGGGCTCAGTCAGGGTGCCTGGGCCCCACGGGCCAGAGCAGGTGCTGTGCTTAGGCGGCGCTGCACTGGGGTGGTGAGAGCAGTCGGGACCTGCTACCCTGCAGGAAAAGTTTCCCCAGGAAATCGAGGAAAGGGGAAAGGGTGCCGAGAGCCCACCAGCGGCAAGAGGGTACTGGTGGCTGGCCAGGCCCCGTCTACTCCCCGCCCCTGGGGAGCGCCAGCACCCCAGCTTGCTGTCCCTCAGCCCAGACACGCCCTGCCCCATTTTCGTTAGCGCCTGGAACGAGCTGTGTGCTAGGAGTGCCCCTGGGGTCAGCTTGCCTGTCCTGAAGAAAGCCTTCCTTGGGCAGCCTGTGGCTTCTTTGTGGGCCTGTGGGGTGTTATGTAACTCATTGTTTAAGAGGGCCTTGACAACTGTCACCTGGCTGTAGGCTCCCTGAGGGCAGGAACTGTTTTTTGTCTTGGTTTTCTTTGTTCAGTGCCCAACAGAGCGCACTGCCCGCACGCAGGTGGGGCAGGAGGTGGCAGTGGCCCAGCGGGCGGTGGGGGTGGCAGACATGGCTGCCCTCTGCTCCCTGCACCTGGGTGGTGCTGTGCAGTGTTCGCTGGTGTGTTAGGAGCAGGCCTGGGTTTGCTGTGACTGCTGCTTTCCAGCTGCAGGGGTGTGGACCAGCCACGCGCGCTCCCTGAGTGCCAGCGTCCTGGGCTGGAGGGCTGGACTCTTCCCAGCACTGACTGCCTGGAGCTGGGCCTTGGCGTCAGGCCCCATCCCTCCCTGCCCTGTTAGCTGAGGTCTAGGCTGGCCCCTGCCCTGCCTCTTGGTCGACTCCCAGTTCTGATGTCCCTTTCTTCTCACCACCCGCCCCCGCCTGCTGGCGTCCAGTATGCCTGGGTGGAGAAGCACCTCGGCCCTGACTTTCTGGAGCAGATTGTGCTGACCAGAGACAAGACCGTGGTCTCTGCCGACCTTCTCATAGACGACCGACCGGACATCACAGGCAAGTGGCCTGCGGCAGGTGAGGAGCACGTGGGGAGGGCCCGCGCCTTGGCCTCCTTCTCCGGGGCGGTGAGCGCTCAGTCGCCTCCTGCCTCTACCCGCCCCTCTTAGTTACCAGCTGTTTGCCAGGCACTGAACTCCTCCCCTCCGTGTGGGCTGTGGCCTGGTGCTCCTGGGAGCTGGGAGGAGTGGGTGCCGGCCTCAGGGTTAGCTTGAGGGGTGGCCTTGGGGGAGTCCCTTCAGCTCCAAAGCCTTTACTTCCTCATGTAACATGGGGACTCAATTCTGGTTTCCAAATGTTTGTTTTTAGCAACAAAACCCTTTTTTCCCCCAAAAGCAATGTGGACTAATGTAATGAATGACAGGAGGGCGGAGCAGAGCTCCTGCGGGGAAGGTGGGTTGGGACAGAAAACCCTCCTCCCAAAAATCAAGCCAGTCAGTGTTGAACTGCGTAGAAAGGAGAGGGAGGCCGGTGGCGCGGTGACTCACGTGAGCCTGTGATCCCGGCACTTTGGGAGGCTGATGCAGGTGGGTGGCTTGAGCCCAGGAGTTTGAAACCACCTTGGCCAACATAGCGAGACCCTGTCTCTGCTAAAGGTACAACAAATATCTGGGCGGGATGGTTCATGCCTGTAGTCCCAGCTACTCCAGGGGCTGAAGTGGGAGGATTGTTTGAGCCCACGAGTTGGAGACCAGCCTTGGCAACTGGTGAGACTCCTGTCCCTACCAAAAAAACAAAAAAATTAGCTGGTCCTGGTGGCGCATGCCTGTGGTCCCTGCTACTCTGGTGGCTGAGGTGGGAGAATCACCTGAGCCGGGGAGGTAGAGGCTGCAGCAAGCTGTGATCGCACCACTGCACTCCAATCTAGGTGACAGCGTAAGACCCTGTCTCAAAAAAACAAAACAAAACAGGAGAGGGGAAGTTTATTGGTTTACCTAACCGAAAACAGGGTAAGGAGAGCTTCGGCCGTGGAATCTAGGCGTTGAAACTGCCCGTGAGCGTTGTTTCTCTGCCTCAGGGCTCTGCCCTGGCCTGGCTCTCCAGCATCCCCGGGTAACCGTCTCCTCCTGGAAGCCATCAGTAGTTTCGGGTTACAGCCTAGTCTTTTGGACACCCCAGTGGGAAAATACCTTCTAGTTTTTCCCTGATGGTTTTGGAACTGGCTTGAGAAACATGCCACCTCTGTCACTTCATCCAGAGGGTGGACTCCACGAGTGCACCCGTCCCACCCTCCCCAGCCTCGTGGCCTCCCGGGAGAGCCAGGGCAGACAGTGGCCTGTGGGGGCCCATGACCCTGAGGGCCCAGAGGCCGGCTTGGCCTCCATCTCCAGCCACAGGGAGCTGGGGCAGGTGCATAACCCAAAGGGGTGGCGTCCCACCAGCAGCACCAGTGTGGACATGAGGGCTTGAGGCCTGGGGAGGCTGTAGGGCCTATGGTCAGCGGCTGGGGAGCTGCAGAGCTGGTGCCACTTGGCCTTCCCACAGCGGGCCAGCAGGATAGCAGGGCACGGAGAGGGAAGTCTGGGGAGCACCGGGCGGCATGAACCAGCACATGTCCCTCGGCAGCGCTGGTGGCGATGGCGGCCCGCGCAGTCAGTCCCTGTCCACTGAGCACTGGCTGCGCGTGCTGAGGGCCTCCTTGCTGCGTCTCACGCCATCCTCACACCCGCTGTGAGGCAGGTGTATGTTCTCTCACACTCCACAGAGGAAACAAGTTTCTGCAAGGCCGGAGGCCTGCTGGATACCCAGGTTTCCGCCCTCGGCAGCTGCGCTCCAGGTCTCCGAGGCTGAGCTGATGCCGCTTTCCCACCCACAGGGGCTGAGCCAACCCCCAGCTGGGAGCACGTCCTCTTCACTGCCTGTCACAACCGGCACCTGCAGCTGCAGCCCCCCCGTCGCAGGCTGCACTCGTGGGCAGACGATTGGAAGGCCATTCTGGACAGCAAGCGGCCCCGCTGAGCTGAGCTGGACTGTACTTTGTGGGGCTCCAACCTCAGGGCTCCCGGCTGGGGGCCTGTGGGGCCAGTGTGCTAGCTGGGGGGGTCCCTCCCAGACTCCCAGGGCCCGTGACCTCCTGCTGCATGTCCCTTCCCTTCCCCAGCCCTGCCAGGCCTTAACCTGATCTCGGGGCAGGGCTGGGCCCTCCGCACCCTTGGACACAGATATGTGGTCCCAGGCCATTGAGCCTAACCTCAGGCAGCAGGCTGCAAGCTGCCAGAAGCTGGGGGGCTCAGGAAGGGGAGGAGTTGAGGCCACTGTTCAGGGGGCTGGCGGCCCTCTCCACTCCCTAGCAAGTTCTCCGAGGCAGAGAGGGGGTTCCCTTTTCCTGGGTCTGCAGCCATCAGCAAGGAGGGCCAGGAACCTGGCAACCAAGGTGCTTCCAGGTGGGGACGAGCCCCTCATGGTTTCAGCCATGGCACCCCTTATTCCAGCGGCCCTACCACAGCACCCCTTATTCCAGCAGCCCCGCCCCGCCTGCTCACTCCACACGACCTGCTGTGTATTCAGCAAACACTCATTAGGTGACAGCGGCCACCAGGCTCTGTGCTGGGGGACGATACCGGCCCTGGCCTCAACCAGCTCAGAGGTTTTTTGCACCTCTGTCCCCAGGGCCCCACTCAGGGCCCAGCAGAGAGTCCGTAGGCTTGAACGTGTCTTGAGTGCATGAAAAATAAATGCTGTCCACGTGTGTAGCTCGAGGCTGTGGCCTGCCCCCAGGTCCTCTGGCGTCTGCCCTCCTGGGGACCCAGCTTCAAGTCTTGTGTCTGGGGGGTTCCTCTGCACTGAAGACAGGCGGAGGAAGGCATGACTTCAGCCCCTGCCTTGCAGGCTGGGCCCTAGCGGGGGTCCCCTCAGGCCACCCACCCACTCTGGTGGGTGAGGCTTAGAAGATGGGTCCCAGGCACTTGGCCGCCCTCTCCAGTGCCTCCTTCCTACACCTTCCCCAGTACCCAGAGCTGGGTCCCCATCCTCTGCTCTTCTCCCAAGGCCAAGTTTCTGTGGGACTGCAGGAGCCCTGGGGGGAGGCTGGTGTCAGAGCCTCAGCTTCTGTTCCTTTTCACCCACTGGGGAGTGACGGCTTGAACCAGGCACCTCCCCACTGCCCTTTGGAGAGGTTTTGGGGCCGCTATCTGTCCTTATGCCCTTCCCTTACTGTTCTCCTATCATGGCCCTTGAAGGGAACAGGGGTTTCCCACACCCCTAACCCACCCCAGCTCTGGGCCTTACTGGCAGGCCCTTCTGCCTTAATGTGACAGAGATGCTCTGGGCTGCCCTGAGGCAGGGCCAGATAGGAGAGAAGACAAGGGGAGGTGCCCATGGCTCAAAGCTGGCTGAGCTTTTGGATGTTCCTGTTCTTAAGTTTCAGGAGCTTGGGCTCCATCACCCACCTTAGTGAGGAAGGACACGTCCAGGCTCCATCACCCAGCTTAGCGGGGGAGGACTCCTCCAGGCACCATCACCCAGCTTAGTGAGGAAGGACTTGTCCAGGCACCATCACCCAGCTTAGGGAGGGAGGACTCCTCCAGGCACCATCACCCGGCTTAGCGGGGGAGGACTCCTCCAGGCACCTTCACCCAGCTTAGTGAGGGAGGACTCCTCCAGGCACCATCACCCGGCTTAGCGGGGGAGGACTCCTCCAGGCACCATCACCCAGCTTAGGGAGGGAGGACTCCTCCAGGCACCGTCACCCGGCTTAGCGGGGGAGGACTCCTCCAGGCATCATCACCCAGCTTAGGGAGGGAGGACTCCTCTAGGCTTGGCCAAAGGCAGATCTCCATGGCGCCCCCACTCCCCACCCACTGAACTGACATTTTTCTTTAGGGTGAAGGGGAGAGGCTGGACCAGGAATATATCTGGGGTTGCATCATGTGATCTCAAACCACCTGGTCCAGGCAGGGTGGTGGCTGGAGGGGTCCTGGTCATCTTGCCACATGGCTCTGGAAGGAAGGGTGACCTGGGGTGCTGGCTCCCTAGCTGCTTCTGAGCCCCCTGACTCTTCCTGCTGTCTGAGGTCTCACCCGGGGGGCCCTGAAAGTCCTTCCTCTTGAAGGGCCAGGAGAATGTGTGATGTTCATCTCCTTTCTTGTCCCTGGGGGACCTGTCCACCTGTTCCACACCCTCTGTCCTGAGAGGGACTGCCCCACCAAGAGGTTCAGAAGACTCGAGTCACAGGGACTCTCCCGGGCCAGCCACAGCCTGAAAACATTGTAACTATCACTTGGGGTGCAGAAAGCAGCTTGGCTTGTTCCCATTCTGGGGCCCTTCTGCTGGGGACGGAAACTCAATCCTCTGTGGGCTTTTTCAGCCGCGTCCGGGTTTCTCCCTCTCTCCTCCTGCCCAGGCAGAACCCCGGCCTGGGGGCTGACTTGGTGCAGAGGTATGGGTCAGGTTGCTGAGAGCGGTGTTCACGGACCCCTAGGGAGCTGCGGAGGGGCCCTGAGGCCTTCTGTCCACAGAGGGGAGCAGGGCCTGGCAGGGCCCCACTCGGGGTCGCTCCCTCCTGCCTCTTGCTGTGTGCCCCCGGCCAGGGGATCTTCGTTGAGTTTAGGGCAGGGCCGGGCAGTCTCTGTCCGCTCCTAACCAAGCGTTCGCAAGAATAATATGCTCTGATTCTTTCAGGAGATGGACTCTTCCGAAACCTTTTGTTTTAGACTGATAATTGCCATCAGTTTTAAAGGCCAGTTGAGGAACTCCATTTTCCAAATTGCCGCATTTGCTCTCAGGTATCATCACTCACCTGAGGTGGGCAGCTGCTTCAGCCGCATAATTTATTTAACGAAGAAAAATCATTGCAGGGGCAAAAATCCTTCAGAACAGGGATGCCTCAAAGCAACTTGCTGTGATGGTGACAGGTGCTTCGAGGGGCAGCTGAGGGACCGCTGAGGCACTGCAGGGCGGCAGGAGGAGGCCCCGAGGGCTTCAGGTCCTGGCATGGTCCCCCAGGTGGAAAAGAGGGGCAAGCCCCTGGCTGAGGCCCCTGCAGAGGCCCAGGGCTGGGGGAGCTTGCCGATGTGAAAATGGGAAGCAGGCGTGGACGAGCGAGGTGCCGTCTGCACCCAGATGCTCAGCCGGCTGCTGAGTCCTCATTGCACTGGGAAGGGCAGGGCACCCACCACAGCTGATGACCTTGGCCAGGACCCCAAATTCATGATCGTGTCAACATTCTCCTGATTGAGGCTGGGTGTGGCGGCTCACGCCTCTAATCCCAGCTTACTTTGGGAGGCCAAGCCAGATGGATCAGTTATGGCCAGGAGTTTGAGACTAGCCTGGCCAACACGGTGAAACCCCGTCTCTACTAAAAACACAAAAATTAGCCGGGCATGGTGGCAGGTGCCTGCAATCCAAGCTGCTCGAGTGGCTGAGGCAGGAGACTTGCTTGAACCTGGGAGGTGGAGGTTGCAGTGAGCCGGGATCGGGGCACTGCACTCCAGCCTGAGCGACAGAGCGAGACTCCATCTCAACAGAGCGAGACTCCATCTCAAAAAAAAAAAAAAAACATTTCCTGATTGAAATGAAGGTAACTTTCTTGGAAGCTTGAGAAGCACGTGTTTTGCATCAGAACCAGTTTGTGAACCCCAGCAAAGAAAATCCACCCCCGATAGGAGAGCTAGGCCTGGTTCTGCCCCGTGGCACATCAGCTCTGTCCCTCCCCTGCCCACAGGGCTGGCTTCTCAGTGGCTCAGCTCTCGGTGGAAGTTGTGATTCATTTGAAATGTTGGAAAGATTCAGAGCTCTAGGACCAGAGCCCCTGGAAGGGGCAACATCCCCCAGGTGGAGAGGGTGCTGGGAGAGCAGGTGTGTGGAGCAGGTAGGAGTCCCAGCCGCACACTCAGCTGTGTGGGGGACGTGCCCCTGCTTCTCCGTCCTGCCAGAGGGTGGAGGCATCTGACTCCCCCACTTGCTCTTCAGCACTGGGGCCTCCAGCAGCGGTGCCTTGTCATTGTCCCCATGCTCCTCCCCTTGGCCCTTCATCCCTGTCCGTGCAGGGCATCCTCCTGTCCTTGGGGAGGGGCCGCTGCTGCCCGGCCTTGCCCCCACCCAAGTCCCCCGCTGCTTCCCCACTGCAGCCCCTACCTGGCTCGGGTGAGGTCCTTGTTGTCACTTGCGTGTGTCAGAAACACAGCTCAAACCCACCCATGTGCAAAGCTTGTGGGCCTGGGAGGCCCAGGGCATGCTTACCCCCAGGGGTCACACAGGCTGACCAGGGCTTTCTCTGCCTTCTCGTCCTTCCTGTTCTCTTACTGCCCTGTCTACCTCTGCTTCCCAGCCTGTGGACCCTCCCAGGAGGGTGGATCAGCTGGTACAATATGCCCATGCTCCGAGCGAGCAGCCAAGCTCCGGCCCACAGTGGTGGCAGATGATGGTGCAGAAAGGGCTCAGAAATAGCGAGGGGTGGTGGTGGTGGCAAACCCAGCAGCAGAGCCTGTGACGAGTGCAGTGACGCCTCACAGCCAGGCTCGGTCGGGGCAGGTGGCCTGGTCTGAAGTCACTGTAAGCAGAACAGCCTTCACACTGGGACATGCAGGTGTATAACAGAGCCGGGCCCAGGCCGGGGATGATCCATGTTGCAGGGGCTCTGGCCAAGCCTTGGCCATTGCCCTGGATGACAGGCGTGGGAGCAGTCTCTCCAGATGAAGTTTACTTCCAGCGTTTGGGTCTAAACCCCCAAATGCACAGATGGGCTGGAAGTGTGGCCTGCTTGCTGCAGGCAGCAGAGGCTGCTGTGTGGTATGGCGGCAGGTCCTGCTCTGTGCCCGTGCACCGAGGGGGCACCAGCAGCACTTTCCAGCCCTCGGGTTCCATCGCATGGTCTTCTTACATGGGCTGCTGGGGGTGTCACGGGGGGTCACATGGCTGTAAAATGTGTCCTCACGGCCAGGCACGGTGGCTCACACCTGTAATCTCAGCACTTTGGGAGGCTGAGGTGGGTGGGTCACGAGGTCAGGAGTTCGAGATCAGCCTGGCCAACTTGGTGAAACCCCGTCTCTACTAAAAATACAAAAAATTAGCCAGGTGTGGTGGCAGGCGCCTGTAATCCCAGCTACTTACTTGGGAGGCTGAGGCAGAGAATTGCTTGAACCCAGGAGGCGGAGGTTGCAGCGAGCTGCGATGGTGCTGTTGCACTCCAGCCTGGGTGACAGAGCAAGACTCTGTCTCAAAAAAAAAAAAAGTGTCTTAATTGACGGGGAGCTCCAATGCTGAGTGAGGGAAGGAGGCCTGGGGAAGCCCAGCCAGGCAGGGAAGCTTGGCAGTCGGAGCGGCAGCCCAGAGTGGAGGAAGGGTGACGCCCCCCCAACTCCCTTCCCAACCTGCCCTCCGTAGACCTCCGTGCTCTGCGTCTGTGCCTGGGCCTCAGTGGGGGTGTTTTTAAAATGCAGAATGGACATTTTAAGGGCATCTCTCTCGGAGCACCCGACGTATAGACACGGTTCAAAAGATGGCAGCCAGGATGCAGTCCTCCCAGCTGGCCTCGGTTTCAGGGCAGAAAGACTGTGGGGTTTCTTCAGTTTTCTGGGTCAGGGTTCCCCATTCGTTGGGGCCCGATCCAGCATCACTACGACAATAGCTGTTTCTTTAGAGCTTACTGTGTCCCGCCCCTGTGATCAGCACATTTCACGGCCATGGAGCCACCCTCTGGAGCGGTTCACGGTTAGGGATGGCGCGAACCATCTCTGCGTGGCCAGGCCTGCTGGGGCTGCCCTAGGTGGTGGCTGTGCTGGGCTGCACTTGTAGCCTCCTGGCACTGTCCTCTGGCCTGGCATTCTCTTGGGGCCCAGGTGTTCCTGGGTAAAGCAGGGCCCAGGTTGGGAGCTGGGCCTCCACCTGAAGGGGGTTCTAGGCGCTCAGGTTGCAGCAAAACCACAGGACAGGCAGAAAGGGTCAGGCCAGAGCAGGCCAATTCTTAGAGGCCAGAGGGGCAGGCCCAGCCACTGAGGTGGCCTCAGTTGCCAGCCTTGGGACAGGGGAGGGTGAAGAGGGGATGGGAGCGAATTAATCTTCCACCATGTGACTGGCCTGGCGCTTACATATCCAATGGAGACAGCACTTTGTAGACAACTGCCATTTCCCCAGTTTTCTTCCCTGCACTCCTGCCAATCAGGCCAGGTGACGACCCCACCACCCCTTGGGAAGGTAGGGCAGGTGCTATCCAGGACAGGAAGTCCACGGGGTAGAGAGGAAGATGACCTGGGGTAAGGTCCCACTAGACTGAAATCTGCCTCTGGTCCTGGATGGGAAGAGAGCCTTGGAAGGACCACACTGTTGGGGGATGAGCCAGGGTCCTGGGAAGTGACCCCGATTTGTCTTGGTTCAATAGTAGGTGTTTGTGCTGGGGGGTGTGAGCAAGGGAACAGGAACCCCACAGAAACCCCGACTGATGAGGGGCTGCTTCTGCATGGCATGAGAGAGGCTGAGCAGGTGAGCCTCAGGTAGGGCCCCAAGGCCCCCTGCTCTCCCTCGGCCTGGAAAGGAAAAACCCAGGGGATCCTAAGTGCTCGTGGAGGAACCATGGCCAAGAACTCTGGTGGGCAACTGCCTGCTTGGTGAAGTGAGCTGGGACTGAGGGTTGCAGGGGCCATGCAGTCTGGGGTCAGATGGGAGCTGCGGCCAGACCTGAGGGGCTCAGAGCACCCGTGGAGCCAGGCAGGACTTCACTGGCAGGCCCCTCGCTGCTCCCAAGTTTTGTCTCTCAAGATTTTAGTCTCTACTAAAAATACAAAAATTAGCCAGGCATGTTGGTGTGCACCTGTAATCCCAGCTACTCAGGAGGCTGAGGCAGGAGAATCGCTTGAACCCAGGAGGCAGAGGCCGCAGTGAGCCAAGACTGCACCACTGCACTCCAGCCTGGGCCACAGATCAAGACTGTCTAAAAAAAAAAAAATAGAAAAAGAAAGGGCTGAAGGAAATCGGACATTTATTCCAGAATGTTGCTGCTTGATTGGGGAAACTGACTTCCTCTGTAAAGCAAGGCCATGGGCTCAGTGGTGGGAGTCCCAAATGGCGAAAAGGGGCCTTCCACGGGAACTTGGAGTCCTTCCAGGGTCATTGTCCTAGAGTGGCCACCAGGTGGCAGCACAGCCCCCTTCAAATGATGACTCGCCAGTGCTTATGATGGGGGTGCATGGGCACAGGCCGCTGCGGGGAAAGAAGGGGGAAGGGCCCCATTCCCTATGTGCTCTTCTTGCCCTCCTGGGCCAGCTCTTCTTCCTCTTCCCCTCCAGGCTGCTGTGGACAAGCGCCTGATAGGCCCAGGGCTCCAGTGAGGACCCATGAGCAGCCTGCCCGGGTAAGGGGCTCCCCCTTGGCCAGCAGAAACCTTGTCTCCAGCCATACACTGCAAGCACCCACCACCAGCAAGACCTTAAGGAGGTCGGGAGAGGAAAGCCGCTCTGCTTCCAAGCCAGGGCTCTGCACGATGCAGCCGGGCCTTGGGCTGCACCTCCGGCCCACTCACAGCTCCCTGTCATGTTGGGGATAAAATGGGATCTCCTTAGCTTAGCACTGAGGGAAGACCCTTCAGGATCTGGCCCTCCCATCTCCCCACTCTGGGCTCCTGGGGCTCCTCGCAGGCCTCTCACCTGCGCCTTTGCACCTGCTGCTCACCTGTCTTTACTGGTGCTTTCTTCAGTAGCCCTGGCTCTCACTTCCCTGCAGCGGGGAGTCCGTGCGGGCTGTGTCGGCAACAGCTTTTGCAGTGTCACCTTCATCCAGAGCTGCCCAGGCCTGGGAGCTAGGCTGAGGGTCCCTGCGGCTTTGGAGAGGGAGAGGCTGGGCCTCCGTGAGCACAGTCCAAAAAAGAGTCTTCTTGGCCGGGCGCGGTGGCTCAAGCCTGTAATCCCAGCACTTTGGGAGGCCGAGGCGGGTGGATCACGAGGTCAAGAGATCGAGACCATCCTGGTCAACATGGTGAAACCCCGTTTCTACTAATACAAAAAATTAGCTGGGCACGGTGGCGCGTGCCTGTAATCCCAGCTACTCAGGAGGCTGAAGCAGGAGAATTGCCTGAACCCAGGAGGCGGAGGTTGCAGTGAGCCGAGATCGCACCATTGCACTCCAGCCTGAGTAACAAGAGCGAAACTCCGTCTCAAAAAAAAAAAAAAAAAAAAAAAAGTCTTCTTTTCCTCTGGGCTTCACAGACCCTAAGCCACATTATGCCAGGGCTGCCACAAGATGACGCTTAAGGACGGAAATACATACAAATAGTAACCAAATCGTCTGTCCAGGAATTGTCTCTTCCCTGTTGGCAATTTAGGTAAAATTGCCAAAAAAAAAAAAAAAAGTCCTTGATCAGATTTGGCAAAGCTGGTTTGTAGCCACAGGTCGGGGCCTAAAGGAACCCAGCAATAATCAGTCTCCTTAAAATGTAGAGAGACGCGGGGCTGAGGCGATACCCTGTATTCTCACCTGGTTTTCTGCTGACGCTTGGCAGTTTCGGCTCTGGAGAGTGATCAGGCAGTGGTGTGGGGCTGCAGTTCACAAAATGGCCACTGGGTGGCGCCAGAGGACCAGCTCTAGATGCTCGGGTCCTCACTGCTTCCCTGGAGGGGCCTCCCTTGGACCCTGCAGTCACCACCCACCACACCTGCCCCACGTTCTGGTCCCACAGCGGTGTTCCTAATGACCAGCATCTCTTTCTGATCCCAGGCACGTTGAAGCTCCTGTGGGCAGGCCCTGGGGACCTCAACCACTTGGTTGGCAGAGGGGTAAGATGAATTGCCTGAGCTGTGACTTCATCTGAAAGAGCAAAGTGCTGTGGGCATTCCCGGCTCCAGAGACAGATTGGGGGTGGCTGGGGTCTTGCACGGGCCTGGCTAGGAGAAAGGCAGGTGCTGAAAGACATCCGTGCGTTCCTGTTCTCATGGGAGCTTCCATCTGCTGTGGGCCCCTCCCATGATGCCAACAATGGGCGCCCATACACGTCAGAGGTTGCAAACTGGCAGCCCTCAGAAGCGCTTTGGTGGCCCACCATATTTTTTCATGGTACTTTTATATCCTCTACTGCAAGCCCTCAGGAGTTGGGCACAGACGGCTGGGCTGCTGGGCAGTAACTGAACATCCCGCCCCAGGCTTCAGTCCCCGGCCCTCTTGGACCCAGCCCTGGTCACAGGTTTGTCACCTCCTGGCCCCCTATAACGTTGGAATCCCTGACCTCTGCCTATACAAAGCAGACGATGGTTTTCCCCGACAGTCCCACACCTCGCCTCGCTCTGTCTTTCCTGCCTCCCCCACCTCCAGACTGAATCTTTTCCTTCCCTCCCCACTTATCTGAAGCCTGTTCTTCCTTGAAGGCCCTGCCCACCTCTTCCTTCCTCCACAAGGTCCCCACGGCTCCAGCCCCCCCACCCCCTACCCCGTGGTCTCTCTCTTTTGTCCCTGCGGCACTCATTGCCTAAACCACTGACTGCAAACAGAGAGATGCTAGGGGAGGAGTTGAGTCCCTAGGGTGGCGGAGAGAGAGAAAGAGGGGATCCTACATGTGTTGAGCAGATGCCAGACGCCTCATGAATCCTCCCGGTGAGGATGAAGTAAGGTCCAAATAGACTTTTTTTTTTTAGACAAAGAGTCTCACTTTGTCGCCCAGGCTGGAGTGCAGTGGCACAATCTTGGCTCACTGCAAGCTCCACCCCTCAGGTTCAAGCGATTCTCCTGTCTCAGCCTCCCGAGTAGCTGGGATTACAGGCGTGAGCCACCATGCCCAGCTAATTTTTGTATTTTTAGTAGAGACGATGTTTCACCATGTTGGCCAGGCTGGTCTTGAAATCCTGACCTCAGATGATTCGCCCACCTCGGCCTCCCAAAGTGCTGGGATTACAGATGTGAGCTACAGCCCCCGACCCACATAGACTCTGAATTCTGTGAAGAGTCAGGCTGAGAAGGTGCAGCCCAGGCTCAGCTTGACTCCAGGGCTGATGCCCAGCACCTCAGGCTACAGAGATTAAGAAACTCAGAGGCATGCCACAAATAGAAGGGGATGGAGTGGCAGGCCGACTCACACACCCCCACCCCCGTTGTCCTAGATCCTCTAAGGGGATAGAAATGCTTTTAAAATTCACAACTACGTTGGAAAACAATGGTGCCCTCGATTCACCGTACACTATGCTGAAGGCCTTAAAGGTGGAAGAGGCTGGGCCCAGGGTGGGAGAGGGCGGCTGCTGCAAAAGGTCGGGGGTGTTGTAGGCCCCTGGACCCTGATGGGATGATTGTTTAAGGTGCGCAGTAGGAGCCACAGGTGAATTGAACCCTCTTCCTGACCACACACACACACACACACACACACACACACACACACAGGCCAAGCAGAGAACACAGGCATCTGTGTTTCGAGGAGTAGTTGTCAGAAGTAATGTGAGTGCAAGGCTTGAAGGGGCAGGCACTGTCCTGGAAGGCTGCTGAGTCCAGGAAGAATGGAGGCCCCATGCGCAGAGCATTAGGTAGTGGCTGGTGGTGCATTGTGCTACCCCTCAAGTGGGGCAGGCTGTGGGATAGAGCCGTGATGCTTGCAGGCTGGCTAACCGCGAGCTTCAGACACAGAGATGAGCCCTGGAATGACAGGCAGCAAACCCCTCAGTGAGAGAATTGACACCCAAGGAAAGGGAGTTAATGCACCAGAATGAGGATTTAGAAAGGTGTAATCAATATCCCTGGAGAGATGTGATAGGATATTGGATTCCCCAAAAGATCAACTAGAGAATCTAGAAAGTTAAAATCTGGTCATTGAGGCTGGGCATGGTGGCTCCGCCTGTAATCCCAGCACTTTGGGAGGCTGAGGCGGGTGGATCACAAGGTCAAGACCAGCCAGGACAACATGGTGAAACCCCATCTCTACCAAAAATACAAAAATTAGCTGGGCCGTGGTGGCCTGCGCCTGTAATCCTAGCTACTCAGGAGGCTGAGGCAGGAGAATCGCTTGAACCCAGGAGGCAGAGGTTGCAGTGAGCTGAGATCACGCCATTGCACTCCAGCTTGGGTAACAGAGTGAGACTCCATCTCAAAAAAAAAAAAAAAGTCTGATCATTGAAAACCTCATAAGTGGACTGAATAACAGAATGGACACAGCTGAAAAGCAAAGAAATGAGTGAGAGATTGAGCTGAGGACTTCTAGAATGCAGCATGAAAGGACACGGAGATGGAAAGCACCGAATAAAAGTTAGGAGACACGAAGGACAGAGTCAAAGTGTCATTTTCTGTTCCCCAAAGACACAACCAGAAGAATGCAGGGAAAGAAATTTTCCAGAGCTGAGATTGGCAACGTCCCAGAACTCTGCCAGTGCCTGTCAGGACGAATGAAGAGAGAGCCTCTACTGGACAAGCATGTTGAAATTTCAGAACGCTGGGGATAAAAAAGATTCTAAATATTTCAGACTGAAAACAGACGGCTTGCAAAAGAATGGAATACAGGAAGCCAGAAAATAAGACAACCAAGTAATTATCTTTAAAACCTGAAGGAAAATAATTTCTAACAGAATTCTAAATGCAGCCAAATACAAGGATAAAAACACATGCTGAGATATGAAATGGCTAAGGTGGTTAGCATTGATAAAATTCCTTTCTGAAAAAATTATTAAATGATGTGCCCTAATAGGGCAAGAAGAAACAGTAATCCAAGAAATGGAGGCTGAGTGCGGTAGCCCACACCTGTAATCCCAGCACTTTGGGAGGCCAAGGCAGGAGGATTGCTTGAGGCCAGGAGTTTGAAACTAGTCTGGGAATCCTAGTGAAACCCCATGTCTACAAAAAGTAGAAAAATTAGCTGGGTGTGGTGGTGCTTGCCTGTCGTCCCAGCAACTTGGGAGGTTTAGGTGGGAGGATCACCTGAGCCTAGGAGTTTGAAGTTCCAGTGAGCTGTGTTTGCACCACTGTACTCCAACCTGGGTGACAGAGGAAGACCCTGTCACAAAAAAGAAGTGGAATACAAGAGACGGTGAGGAGCAAATAAACCAATAAAACCTGTTAAATTTTTAATAAGTGTTGATTGCTTGAAAATTAATGACAATCTGCAACTAAAATATTAGATATTATCAACTAAAGGACTGAGGTGTTTATGGAGCAGTAGAGAGTAAATGCGTGCCAAAGCACTTGTCTAGACAAAGGGTAGATAGAGATTATGATTAATCGTAGCTATTCATAGAATAAAGTTAAGTAGTATGTGAAAATGTAAGGGAAAGCTCCAGAAAAATAGAAGGAGAATGTGTAACTTATAAACTAGTAGAGGAAAAAACTGAAATGGGAAAAATGAAGTCAATCCAACAAATATCAAGAAAGATACAAAAACAAAACATAGGAAATAGAAAATAAAAACTTATATAAAAGGAATAAGTTCAAACATTTCAATACTCACATACAATAAATGTGAATGGGTTAAATTTGCATATTCTGGAGTCTCCCTAGACCAAAAAAAAAAAAAAAAAAAAGGAAAAAAAATCCTGCCTTCAGAAAACACATATAAATAAATCCTAATGACCCAGGAAGGTTCTAAACAGGAGAGTAGAAAAAGATAATTTTTAAAATCCTAACAGAAAGCTTTTGGTGAGCATACATCAATATTAGACAAAATAGAGCTCAAAGCAAAAACTTTATTAAAAAAGGAAATTTGAATTCATGTTGCCAAGAGACGATATACCAGCAAAATAAAAATTATGACATCTTATGCCCTTAACATAGTTTCAAAATATTTAACACAAAAACTCATAGAACTATAAAGAGAAATGGACAATTTTACAATTAGAATGAGAGATCTTAATATGCTTTTCTCAGAAATTGGCAGATGTAATACAATTTTTTTTTTTTTTTTTTTTTGAGATGGAGTCTCACTCTGTTGCCCAGGCTAGAGTGCACTGCCTTGAACTTGGCTCACTGCAGCCTCTGCCTGGGCTCAAGCAATTCTCCTGCCTCAGCCTCCCAAGTAACTGGAATTACAGGTGCCTGCCACCATGCCCAGCTAATTTTTGTATTTTTAGTAGAGATGGGGTTTCGCCATGTTGGCCAGGATGGTCTCAATCTCTTGACCTCGTGATCTGCCTGCCTTGGACTCCCAAAGTGCTGGGATTACAGGTGTGAACCACCACGCCCGGCCACGATTTCCTTTTTGAACTGCTCAAATCTATATAGGTCCTATAGGATTTTTGTCTAGGGAGATTCCTGAGTAGGTGAATTTAACCCATTCACATTTATTACATGTGATTGTTGAAATGTTTGAACTTATTCCTTTTATATAAGTTTTTGTTTCCTACTTCCCATGTTTTGTCTTCTTTTTTCTGATATTTGTTGGGTTGATTTCATTTTTTCAATTTCAGTTTTCTTTCTAATAGTTACAAGTTATACATTCTATTTCTATTTTTCTGGAGATTTCCTTTAACATTTCTTTTCCTTCCTTCCTTCTTTTTTCCCTTCCTTCCTTCCTTTCTTTCTTCTTTTTCTTTCTTTCTTTCTCCTCTCTCTTTCTCTCTCTTTTTCTTTTTCTTTTTAGATGGAGTTTTGCTCTGATCTCCCAGGCTGGAGTACAGTGGTGTGATCTTGGCTCATTGCAATCTCTGCCTCCTAGCTTCAAGCAATTCTCCTACCTCAGCCTCCTGAGAACCTGGAACTGAGCCCCACCACGCCTGGCTAATTTTTGTATTTTTAGTAGAGATGGGGGTTCACCATGTTGGCCAGGCTGGTCTCGAACTCCTGACCTCAAGTGATCCACCCCCTCAGCCTCCCAAAGTACTGGGATTACAGATGTGAGCCACTGTGCCCTGCCTCCCTTAACATTTTCACACATCTACTTAACCTTATTCTACCAATATCTAAAATTAATCAGAATCTATATCCACCATCTAACAAGATAAATCTATAGATAGATAGATTTGAACAGTTCAAAAAGAAATTATTTTCAGATATACATGGACTGGTCACAATATTTAAATATTGAAAATGAGATAAAATTTGTTGTTTTGTAGACAACATGATTATCTCATTAGAAAAGAAAAAAAAGAACTAACGAAGAGTTTGGCAAGCTTGTTGGACTAGAATACCAAGGTGCAAACACCGTTGCTTCCCTGGTAGTGGAAATGGGGATGAGGATGGATATGAGAGATGGCATTTGGCAGGCAGGGCAACAGGGCAGGGAGGGAGGGGACAGAGGCAGGGAGAGGGAGGACAGAGGCAAGGAAGGGGAGGACAGAAGCAGGGAGGGGGAGGACAGAGGCAGGGAGAGGGAGGACAGAGGCAGGGTTGGGGAGGACAGGCAGGTAGAGGGAGGACAGAGGCAGGGTGGGGGAGGACTGAGGCAGGGTGGGGGAGGACAGAGGCAGAAAGAAGGAGGACAGAGGCAGGGTTGGGGAGGACAGAGGCAGGGAGGGGGAGCACAGAGGCAGAAAGAAGGACAGAGGCAAGGTTGGGGAGGACAGAGGCAGGGAGGGGGAGGACAGAGGCAGAAAGAAGGAGGACAGAGGCAGGGTTGGGGAGGACAGGCAGGTAGAGGGAGGATAGAGGCAGGGTGGGGGAGGACTGAGGCAGGGTGGGTTAGGACAGAGGCAGGGAGGGGGAGGACAGAGGCAGAGAGAGGGAGGACAGAGGCAGAGAGAGGGAGGACAGAGGCAGGGTTGGGGAGGACAGAGGCAGAGAGAGGGAGGACAGAGGCAGGGAGGGGGAGGACACAGGGAGGGATGGGGAGGACACAGGCAGGGAGGGGGAGGACAGAGGCAGGGATGGGGAGGACACAGGCAGGGAGGGGGAGGACAGAGGCAGAGAGAGGGAGGACACAGGCAGGGATGGAGAGGACACAGGTAGGGTGGGGGAGGACAGAGGCAGAGAGAGGGAGGATAGAGGCAGGGAGGGGAGGACAGAGGCAGAAAGAAGGAGGATGGGGCAGTGAGGGGGAGGACAGAGGCAGGGATAGGGAGGACAGAGGCAGGGAGGGGGAGGACAGAAGCAGGGATGGGGAGGACACAGGCAGGGAGGGGAGGACAGAGGCAGAGAGAGGGAGGACAGAGGCAGAGAGAGGGAGGACAGAGGCAGGGTGGGGGAGGACAGAGGCAGGGATGGGGAGGACAGAGGCAGGGGGGAGGACAGAGGCAGGGGGGAGGAAAGAGGCAGGGAGGGGGAGGACAGAGGCAGGGTGGGGGAGGACAGAGGCAGGGAAGGGGAGGACAGAGGCAGAGAGTGGGGGGACAGAGGCAGGGTTGGGGAGGACAGAGGCAGAGAGTGGGAGGACAGAGGCAGGGTTGGGGAGGACAGAGGCAGGGTGGGGGAGGACAGAGGCAGAGAGTGGGAGGATATAGGCAGGGAGGGGGAGGACAGAGGCAGGGAGCATGAGGACAGAGGCAGGGAGGGAGAGGACAGCGGCAGAGAGTGGGAGGATATAGGCAGGGTTGGGGAGGACAGGCAGGGAGGGGGAGGACAGAGGCGGCGGGGGAGGACAGAGGCAGGGAGGGGAGGTGAAGGCTGGGAGGGGGAGGACAGAGGCAGGGAGGGGAGGACAGAGGCAGGGTTGGGGAGGACAGGCAGGTAGAGGGAGGACAGAGGCAGGGTGAGGGAGGACAGAGGCACGGTGGGGGAGGACAGAGGCAGGGTGGGGGAGGACAGAGGCAGAGAGAGGGAGGACAGAGGCAGGGTGGGGGAGGACTGAGGCAGGGTTGGGGAGGACAGAGGCAGGGGGAGGACAGAGACAGGGTGGGGGAGGACTGAGGCAGAGAGAGGGAGGACAGAGGCAGAAAGAAGGAGGACAGAGGCAGGGTTGGGGAGGACAGAGGCAGGGTGGGGAGGACAGAGGAAGGGTGGGGGAGGACAGAGGCAGAGTGGGGGAGGACAGAGGCAGAGAGAGGGAGGACAGAGGCAGGGTTGGGGAGGACACAGGCAGGGAGGGGGAGGACAGAGGCAGGGACAGGGAGGACAGAGGCAGGGACGGGGAGGACACAGGCAGGGAGGGGGAGTACAGAGGCAGGGATGGGGAGGACACAGGCAGGGATGGGGAGGACAGAGGCAGGGAGGGTGAGGACAGAGGCAGGGAGAGGGAGGACAGAGTCAGAGAGAGGGAGGACAGAGGCAGGGTGGGAGAGGACAGAGGCAGGGATGGGGAGGACAGAGGCAGGGATGGGGAGGACAGAGGCAGGGAGGGGGAGGACAGAGGCAGAAAGAAGGAGGACAGGGAGGGGGAGGACAGAGGCAGGGAGGGGGAGGACAGAGGCAGGGATGGGGAGGACACAGGCAGGGACGGGGAGGACAGAGGCAGGGATGGGGAGGACAGGCAGGGAGGGGGAGGACAGAGGCAGAGAGTGGGAGGACAGGCAGGGAGGGGGAGGACAGAGGCAGAGAGTGGGAGGACAGAGGCAGGGTGGGGGAGGACAGAGGCAGGGAGCACGAGGACAGAGGCAGGGAGGGGGAGGACAGGGGCAGGGACGGGGAGGACAGGCAGGGAGGGGGAGGACAGAGGCAGGGAGGGGGAGGAGAGAGGCAGAGAGGGGAGGTGAAGGCTGGGAGGGGTGGTCTTTGGAAAGGCTGCAGAGCAGGTGAGTGTGGGCTTGCGAACACTCACTGTGTGCCAAGCATCTCCTAAGTGATGTGTATGAATAATCTCATCAAATCCTTGAGGTCGGTGCTATTAACACACCCGCTTCACAGACGGAAGAACCTGAGATGCCTGCGGGCCTGTTGAATCCCAGCTCAGCCAGGATTTGGGCTTTGGTCCATCCGACGCTGCACACTGCTCTTCATCTCCACGTCATAGACAGGGGCTCTTCACTCTGCTCAGGGCGCCCTCTGGGAAGAGTGTGATTGGTTTTTCTAATTCTCAAAGAAGCGTATGATCCAGATTTTCTAGATCATACGCTGGGATACATCCCAGCACACATTGGGATATATCCCAGCATTGGGAACGTGGGGTCTGAGGGCCTGGCATGGGGAAGATGCTGGCTGTTGTCGCCGGGGGGACGGTCCTGGGAGAGCCTGTGCTGGGCGTTCCAACATTCCCATGAGTCAGCAGAGGACATCTGGTTCCACTCAGACTCGGACAAGAAGAGAGAGACTCCTGGAGCTGCCCTCTCTGGTCCCACGCTGTTAAGAGATGGACATCTGGAGCCCAGAGAGGGGGCCACTCACCCAGGGTCCTGCAGCTGGGGGTGGCTGAGGGGCCGGGCCAGGGAGAGGCATGGTCCTACCCCAGAGCCGGTGCTGCAGGGACCACAGAATAAGGACAAGGGCAGATGCGCCCGTGTGTGCCGGCAGTCTCAGGGTGAGCTCACACATGTGAGCTCATTCGGTTCTCAGGGCAGTCCCGAGAAGCAGGTGCTAACGTTGTCCTCATTTTACAAATGTGGAAATGAGGCTCAGAGAGGGCCAGCAGTCTGCCCAAGGCCACACAGCTAGGAAGTGGAGGATGAGAGTGGGAAGCAAATGGTCTGTCTCCTCAGGGGCTGAGGCAGGTCCTTGGGAACAACAGAAACCTGCTGACTCTGCAGAAAGGTCAGGGCTCAGGACTCAGCTCGAGATGGGAGGAGTGTAGGAGAGACGGAGGCTGGAAGGAGAGGCACCTCTCTGAGGCAGGCGAGGTCAGAGCCAGAGTCCCAGGGTCATCACATACAAATCGGCCAGCTGCCGCAGCCCCCATGGCCTCCAAGCCTGGGGAGTTGACAGGCAGAAGCCAAATGCGGGAGGGACTTGGGCGTGGACAGATTGCTGGGAGAAGATGGTAGTTCGGATGCCGTGAACCGGCTTGAATGCATGTCCCGTTTCCTAGCGATCGCCATAAGACTGACAGGCTCAGCCAGAGCTGCTGGAGAGCAGAGATCTCTCCAGGAACTGAGTTTGAATCTGCGGTCTTCAGGCCCTGGGTGGTGGGGGAGGGGCCGTGTAACCACATGCAAGGACTCGGACCCTAGAACCCCAGCCCCGGCCACTCCACAAGTTCCTCCCCTAGATGAAGGACCAGCACCCAGGGACCGACTCCCAGACTCAGGATGGCCCCGTTCCCCCAGGGTACTGATGGGCCTCTTTTTAAAGTTTTTGTGGGTTTTTTTTTTTTTGAGCCGGAGTCTCACTCTGTCACCAGGCTGGAGTGCAGTGGTGTCATCTCAGCTCACTGCAACCTCCCCCTCCCGGGTTCAAGCGATTCTCCTGCCTCAGCCTCCCGAGTAGCTGGGATTACAGGTGCATACCACCATGCCCAGCTAATTTTTGTATTTTTAGTAGAAACGGGGTTTTCACCATGTTGGCCAGGCTGGTCTGGATCTCTTGACCTCGTGATCTGCCCGCCTCAGCCTCTGAAAGTGCTGGGATTACAGGCGTGAGCCATTGCGCCTGGCCTGTTTTTGTTTTTGAAAGCAAGTTCATTAGAGAAGTAAAGAAACAAAAGATGGGCCAGGCACGGTGGCTCACACCTGTAATCTCAGCACTGTGGGGGGCCGGGCATGGTGGCTCACGCCTGTAATCACAGCACTGTGGGGGGCCGGGCGTGGTGGCTCACGCCTGTAATCACAGCACTGTGGGGGGCCGGGCGTGGTGGCTCACGCCTGTAATCACAGCACTGTGGGGGGCTGGGCGCGATGGCTCACGCCTGTAATCCCAGCACTGTGGGGGGCCAGGCACGGTGGCTCACGCCTGTAATCTCAGCACTTTGGGAGGCCGAGGCAAGTGGACCACTTGAGGGTCAACAGTTTGAGAGCAGCCTGGCCAACATGGTGAAACCCCGTCTCTACTAAAAACAGAAATATTAGCTGGGCATGGTGGTACACACCTGTAATCTCAGCTACTCAGGAAGCTGAGTCAGGAGAATCGCTTGAACCCAGGAGGTGGAGGTTGCAGTGAGCCAAGATCATGCTACTGCACTCTAGCCTGGGCAATAGAGCAAGACTCTCCATGTCAAAAAAAAAAAAAGAAAAGAAAAGAAAAGAAAGAAACAACAGAATGGCTACTCCACGGGCAGAGCAGCCACTGACCGGCCTCTTGTTCAGCCTCCTGCCCCGGCAGAGCTCCGGCAGCCACACGCCCTCCTGCGGCGCGGCCTTTGCAGCAAGCCTGACGTTTGGCAGTAGCTGCATGAGGAGCCGAGCCCGGCCTCGGCTTGGGTTGAAGCTGCCGTGTGAGGGCAGCAGGCAGATGGACTGTGAGCGGGGTGGGCTCTGTCCTAGGTGTGAGACTTTGTGGGGCAGAACAGGCCGGGCCCTGCCTTCCTGAGCTCACAGCCCACACAAGCAAAGGAGCGAGTGGCTGCGGGCTGTCCACACCCCGGGATGCAGGCCTTCAGGACCCTGACACTCCCTGCATGGATTCTGAGTTGGCCAGGGCACTTCTCCAGACCTGGGCACCCCAGGCCGGGGACGTGTCAGCAGGCAGTGGACCGGGACACCTGGACAGTTTAGTC
Source organism: Aotus nancymaae (assembly GCF_030222135.1). Taxonomy (NCBI): domain Eukaryota; kingdom Metazoa; phylum Chordata; class Mammalia; order Primates; family Aotidae; genus Aotus; species Aotus nancymaae. Next base: position 8,242,963 of record NW_026988430.1, on the reverse strand, counting down.
TGGGGACCTTGCTTCTCTTTGTGGACCCACTGGCTCTGTCTCACAGTCTCCTGGTTCCAGGCCCCGGAGCCCCTTCCCCCTGGAGCCTCTAGAAAACAATTTCTGAACCCATGAAGCTAAAGATCAGGTCCCTGATGGTGGAGACTGAGAACTAAAAATAAAATTCTGGGCCCACAACCGACTGAACAGACCGAGTCCCCTCTCTTATCCACGGGGACCCCAGGCACTCGCCACCGCGCCCGGCTAATTTTTGTATTTTTACATACAAAAATTATCCGGGCATGGTGTCGAGTGCCTGTAGTCCCGGGGCAGTTTCACCATGTTGGCCAGGATGGTCTCAATCTCTTGACCTGATGATCTGCCTGCTTCGGCCTCCCAAAGTGCTGGGATTACTGGCGTGAGCCACTGTGCCCGGCCCACACCGTCCCTTCTAACGTCAAATTCTACTGGCTTTGACTCCAGCTGCGCTCTGAACGCAGCCTTACCATCGACCATCACTGTGGCCCTGGGTCAGCTCCTCGCTGGCTCCTGCTCCCACCCTTGCCACCTAGAGTCTGTTCTCCCCCAGCCTAAGGCAGCTCTCCTCCCTCCTCTGCTCAAAACCTTCCCATGGCTCACACTTCACTAGGCCAGAAGCCCAAGTCCTCACCACAGTCCTCATCCATTGTCCATTGGTTCCACCTCTCCAGCCTCCGCGCTCCCCGCAAAGCTCCTGCACCTGTTCTTTCTTCTCCCAGGCGCTCTTCCCTGTGTGCAGGCTCAGACCTCCCATGGCATCTCTAGGTCTCAGGTCTCCCAAAGAGCATCTTCTGCTTAAACTTGGACCATCCTTCCTCCAGTCCTTCCTTGTTGACTCATTCGTTGCCATCTCCTAAGGAAGGGAGGGAGATTTAAACGGGACATGAAGGAGCAGTAGGAATCAGCCTGGTCCAGGAGGTGGTGGTGATGGGGAAGAGGGGTTGGGTGTGAAGACCCAGGGAAGGAGGGAGGGGGCCTTGGAGGGACTGAACAGGCCCATGAGGCTGTGCCCGCAGGCAGGGGCAGGGCAGGTGGGAGAGCAGGCGAGGGGGCGGGGCTCTGTTGGCCTCGTCTGTCTCCGCCCCGCCCTCCCCTGTGGCCCCATCTTGTTATGGCATCTCAGGCCATCAGCCTCCTGCACACACCCTGTTCCCCTGTCCCCGGGTGATTATAAACACTCTCAAGGTGACAGCCCACTCTTCCCAGCCTCGTCTGCACCCTACAAAGCGAGCCCCTGCAGGATGGATAAATAAACAGCTGTGAGAACCAGTCAACCAATCTCACAGCGAGGGAGTGAGGCGGTGGGAACCCGGGGTTAGGCAAGGTCAAGGACCCCACAGCCCCCTTTTAGCCTTGACCTCCAAGGAGGGGTAGGGCAGCCGCTTGGGTGGGGCAAAGAGTGTATTTGAAGGAGCCAGGCAGGAAGAAAGAGAAAGTAGCTCTCCATGGCTCTCCTGGGAGGTGAAAGACTTTGAAAACTTGGAGGGCTTCCTGGAAGAGGCAAACCCAAGGTAGCTGGCCCGTCTCACCTCACTGGGGAGCTTCTGTCCCATTCCTTCCAGATCCCAGAGACTTGGCCTAGGTCCTGCTGAGCCTGGACACTGTACCCTGCTTCCCTTTGGGCAGGGCCCCTCTTCCCCAGATTCCCAGGCCCGGAGGGAGCCACAGAAAGTGGGACGGGGCGCTGGCTCTGTCTGCTCAGGGACATGGGTTAATTCATGAGGCTTTGCCCTTTCCTGGTGCTTTTGCACCCTGGAGCTGAATATTCAGGCCGGCTCCCTGACTTAGCTCTGGCCTGTGTCTGACTGGCTCTATTTTTAAAGCCCAGAGGACAGCTGACAAAAATGTTTAAAAAGAAACCAAATCTTTAACATGTAAAAGCCTGGTGCCGCTGTTTTGTTTGGAAAGCAGGATGACATGTGATTTGCCCCTGCCCCCGGAAGGGTACAGGGCACTGCAGCAAGGCCAGGGGCTCAGGGAACCCAGGTCAGGCCCCAGCTTTGCCACTTACCTCTGTGTGAACTTGGCCAGGCCCCTTCTTCTCCTGTGCCTCAGTTTCCACTATGTGAAAAGAGAAGTTAGGATGAGTTGGATTTCCCTCATTAGACTTTGGGTGATTCAAGAGCCGTTTTTCTTTTTTTTTTTTTTGAGACAGAGTTCTGCTCTTGTTGCCCAGCTGGAGTGCAATGGCATGATCTCAGCTCACTGCAACCTCTGCCTCCCAGAGTGCTGGGATTATAGGCGTGAGCTACTGTGCCCAGCCTCAAGAGCTGTTTTTCTGCAGGGGGTGGGTGGTGGGAGCAGGCTCTGTCCTCTGTTCCCCACCCTTCTCCCCTAGGAAGCTCCACTTTCTAACTAGGAGTAAAGGCCTCCTGCAGGCCCCTCGCAGGGGCTGGGGAGGTCTTGGGAAGAGAAGTTGGCAACCTTCATCTTTAATCCGCAGCTCACATGCACGGTCACCATGTAAGCTTTTGGGTCTCAGTTTTGACATCTTTTAAAAGGGCAGTGGCAGTGCCCTCCCGGCTCACCTCACACACCTGTAGCAGAAATCCAGTGTCATGGTAAATGTATGTGGTTGACAACACTTGGAGTTCCTTCAGTGCCACCAATTTCCGTGTACTCTAATCCAGATACTGACTGAGCATGTACCAGTACCATCAAAACCCCGTCACTGACATGCAGGGTGGGGCCGGCTACCTAGGTGACATGATTTCTGAGCTAGCCCCAGCAAGGAACAGCAGTATGAGTCATGCAGGCCACTGGCACCTCTCAGTTCTCCATCGCAGGGCAGAGCTGGCACCTTGAGGATGTGGCACAGGGTTCACCCCCACAGGGTTCCTCCTTGGCGGGGGTGGTGGCTGCAGTAATCTCTCTAACACATACGTCCTCTGCACATGGCTCTGTCTCTCCCCCTGATTCTGGGAGGACGTGTAACTTGCTGAGGAGCAGCAGAATGCGTGAAGCAATGCAGCTTCTGCTTCGTTTGCTGAAATGCCACGTGAGCAGACCAGCTGCCCGAGTTGCCATGCTGAGAGAAAGCTCAACAAGCCACACAGATAAACATAAGAGGGAGAGGTGCCCGGCCAGGGGCTCAGAACCACAAGCACACGATAGACTGTTTGGCCGAGTGGTCCTGGAATTCCTCAGGCACAAAAATTATGAGAAACAACAGTGTTGTCTCTGCGGCTAAGTTTTGAGCACTTTGTTTCACAGAGTAGTAATTGACTCAGAGGTGGTTGGCGCAGACCGGAGGCCAGGTCTTCCCTCAAAAGTCTTGTCTGTGGTTTAGAGCTGGGGTTGAGACTTTGGAAAGGTAAATGAAATGAGCACAGAAGTTACCAATGCCACTTCCTGGTGGAAAAGCCTGTGTGCTACTCTCTTCCCTGCTTTGGCAAGCTTTAAAGCCTCCCTTTGAGGTGGGGATATCTTTTTTTTTTTTTTTTTGAGACAGAGTCTCACTCTGTCACCCAGGCTGGAGTGCAGTGGCACAATCCGGCTCACTGCAACCTCCGCTTCCCAGGTTGAAGCGATTCTCCTGCCTCAGCCTCCTGAGTAGCTGGGATTAGAGGTGTGTGCCACCAAGCCCAGCTAATTGTATTTTTAGTAGAGACGGTGTTTCACCATGTTGGTCAGGCTGGTATTGAACTCCCGACCTTGTGATCCACCCACCTTGACCTCCCAAAGTGCTGGGATTACAGGCGTGAGCCACCACGCGTGGCCGAGATGGGGGTATCTTAAGATGATGAAACATGTTAGTCTGAGTGGGTCCCTGAAGATCTGCAAAGAGAGAGACCCTTCCCATCAAGCCAAACCTTAGTGGTAACAAGCCCTTGAGACTTGGGGGTTGTTTATTACAGCAGCTTAAAATGACCTCTCCTGACTGATATTCGATACAAACAAATAATAAGAGTGAAATGTTTCCCATGTTATTGTTGAGAGCCTGGGATATTGAGAACATTCAGTTAACCATTGGTTGTTATTATAATACCAATTCCTGTGTCTAAATCCAGACCCTGAGATGTGGAGTTGAGTGCAAGACGTTTGTTTGGAAACTGATTCCTGGAAGCACTGGTGGTAAGGCAGAGAAGCGAGATGACGAAGGGAAGGAATTTGATTAGAGGGTGCAGGGATGAGAAGCTTACTGCTGCCGGTAACCAGGGTTTGGTCCTTCTGGGGACCTCTGGGAGACTGTGTAAAGCACGCTTTGGGTCATCCCAATCCAGAGGTACGGGAGCCAGGGATTTACCCACCTGCCCCCATCCATTGTTAGGTGAGGGCTGCTCCTGGGGTGGCGTCAGCTGCCAGGCCCTTGGGCTTGCCCTGGGCACACAGCAGCATGTTCTTGGGTCAGGGGAAGTCCTTGGGCAGAGCCCTGGCTTTGCAGGGAGGGGCCGTTGGGGAGAACAGACTTTGGCTGCTCCGGGAGTGTGGGGAGGCATCCCTCTTTACAGATAAGAAAAGGAGCTCTTGGGAGTCCTCTGTGCCACAGCCTGACCACGACCTCTGGCCCGTTTGACTTCCGGGCTTGCATTCTGGATCGCTGAGGCTCTTGGTGGGAAAGCACAGAACACCAAGATGGGACCTCCCGTCTGGAGTCTCAGCTCTTGGTGGGAAGGGACCGCATCTCTTTTGCTGTGACCAGCAGCCCTGCGTCTGTGGAAACGTCCCACAGGGGAGCAACCTGAGACCCAGGCGCGCTCTCACGGACCCTCACGGGCTGCCAGCTGGACAGCAGCCCAAGGATTTGATATAGGGCGTTCTTCATTGCTGTGTGAGTCTGGGACCTCTCTGGGCCCTACTTTGCCCAGAATTTTTGCACAGAGCAGATGACATGCTGAGTAGAATGCGAGGCATTGGAGCCACTGACAGAGCTGGGATCAGTGCAGCGTTCTAATCTGTAGGGCAGTCGGCACGGCTAACAGGCAAAGCTGCCAAGGGTCAGCAAGGAAAGGGGGGCCAGGAGAGGCTGAGTCTGGGGCACACGCTTGTCTGTCCTCGTCCCTGGAGGTGTTTCCTCTTCCCAGTCCCTGTTTGCTATTGACCGCCCCGCCCCCCGCAGCATCTATGTACCGCTCACCCACCATTTGGACACATTTATTTAGTACCTTCTAAGGCCCTGTAGGAGGAGTCAAGCAAGGCTTCGAAGGGACATATAATTAATTAGGGTGAAAAGCATAGAAACAAATAATTCACAACCCAGAAATGCATTTTGACTGATGGAGCACAGCATCCTGCTGAGAAGTGCTCCTGTGCTCGAAGCCCTGGTGGGGAGGGAACTTGCCCGCCCTGGGATGAGTCTACACCCTCCCGATCGGGTTTTTGGATTTTAGGGATGGAAAAGAAAAGGTTCTTAGAGACGTCCCCAAGAGGCCTATGACGGAGATAATGGAGAGGGCAGGGGTGGGGGTCTGGGGTCTCCAAAATTGAAGCAGGCAGGGATTTTGGGGCCTTGGAGACCGTGAGATCGACACTGCTGAATGCCAGGAGACACTAGGGTGCTGATCAGGGTGATGCCAGCTGGGCTTCCTCTGTGGAGGGTCAGGGCTCACCCACATGGTGCTGGATGACCAGGTTCTCATTCATTCTGTGGGTCTGAGAAGGGAGGAGATCCCACATCAATTCACTGGGTGAGTGGCTGCTCAAATGGGATTTAAAATGACTTTAGGGCAGGTGCGGCAGCTCATGCCTGTAATCCTAGCACTTTGGGAGGCCGAGGTGGGCAGATCACCTGAGATCAGGAGTTCGAGGCCAGCCTTGCCAACATGGTAAAACCCCATCTCTACTAAAAATGCAAAAATTAGCCAGGCATGGTGGTGGGCACCTGTAATCCCAGCTACTTGGGAGGCTGAGGTGGGAGAATTGCTTGAACCCGGGAGGCAGAGGCTACAGTGAGCTGAGATCACGTCACTGCACTCCAGCCTGGGCGACAGAGTGAGACCCGGTCTCGAAATAAAACTTAAAAAAATAAAATAAAATTACTTTAAACCAATAAAGAGGTATGAATAAAAACAGCACGCTGAAGCTTGGGGGATGCAGCAAAAGCAGTGCTAAAAGGAAATTTTAGACCTGTTAAATGCTTATGTGAAAAATAAGAAAGATCTCAACCGGGCGTGGTGGCTCATGCCTGTAATCCCAGCACTTTGGGAGGCTGAGGCAGGCAGATCACAAGGTCAAGAAATCAAGACCATCCTGGCTAACATGGTGAAACTCCATCTCTACTAAAAATACAAAAAATTAGCCAGGCATGATGTCATACCCTATAGTTCCAGCTACTCAGGAGGCTGAGGTTGGAGACTCACTTGAACCCGGGAGGCAGAGGTTGCAGTGAGCCAAGATGGTGCCACTGCACTCCAGCCTGGGTGACAGAGTGAGACTCTGTCTCAAAAAAAATAAAGAAGAAGAAGAAGAAAAATCTCAAATCAACAACCTAACTTTACAACTTAAGGAACTAGGAAAAAAAACAACACCAAAACCAGACTAAGCCTAAATTGCAGAAGAGAGGAAATAATTTAGATTAGAGCAGAGATCAATAAAATAGAGAAGAGAAAATCAATGAAACGCATTGAGGAAAGGGCATTTGAGGACACTGTGGGAAAGTGGCCCTCTGCAAAATGGGAAGAGAGCCCTCACCAGAATGCAACTATGCTGGCATCCTGCTCTCAGACTTGCAGCGTCTAGACTGTGAAAAAATAAATGTCTGTTGGTTAAGCCACCAAGTCCATGGTATTCTATGGCAGCCTGAGCCCATGAAGACAACCCCTAAATACTGCATGTACCTCTGCTAAGAATAAAGACATTCATCACACCAAGAAAACTGGTAATAGCTCCAGAATATTCAATATCTGATTCATAGTTAGATTTTCCCCAAATTGTCCTCAGAATGTTTTTTTATTTACTCAAAATGTTTATTTATTTAATTTATTTTAGAGACAGCATCTCACTCTATGGCCCTGGCTGATGTGTAGTGGCATGATTATGGCTCACTGCAGCCTCAACCTTCTGGGCTCAAGCGATTCTCCTGCCTCAGCCTTCCAAGTAATCAGGACTACAGGTACACAGCACCGCACCCAGCTCGGAATGACTTTTTATAGGTGCTTTTAAATTTTTCAACCAGAATTAACTAGCCATGGCAGCACGTGCCTGTAGTCCTAGCTACTTGGGAGGCTGAAGCTGGAGGATCACTTGAGCCCAGGAGCTCAAGGATGCAGTGAACCACAATCATGCCACTATACTCCAGCCTGGGTGATAGAGAGAGACCCCATCTCTAAAAACAGAAAAAGATATATAAATATAAATAAATAAAATAAAAATTTCAACCAGGATCCAGACAAGTTCCACACATGCAACATTTTTTTCATTTAGAACAATCCCCCTGCCTGCCCTCTCCGCCACTGTCATTGACAATTTTGATGAACCAAGGCCACTTGCCTTATAAAATGTTCTACTTTCTACATTTATCTGATGTTTCCTGATGCCTAAACTCATTTATAGTATTTTTGGCAAGAATTCTACATAAGTGATGCTGTCGACCAAGCGAGCAACTTATGCCTGTAATCCCAGCACTTTGGGAGGCTGAGGTGGGAGGATTGCTTGAGACCAGGAGTTCAAGACCAGCCTGGGCAACATAGTGAGACCCCCATCTCTTAAACAAAGTTTTGTTTTTTTTTTTAATTAGCCAGACATGATGGTTTGGGCCTGTAGTCACAATTACTCAGGAGGCTGAGGTGGGAGGATCACTTGAGCCTGGGAGGTTGAGGTTACAGTGAGCTGTAGTCACACCACTGCACTCTAGCCTAAGCAACAGAAGGAAATCCTGTCTTAAAAAAAAAAAAAAAAAGTCACAAGATACTGTCTACTTTACACTGCTTCACATCAGGAGGCAACTGATGATAGGTGATGCTGAGTTGGACTACTTAGTTAAGGTGGTATGGGGGGCCAGGTGTGGTGGCTCATGCCTGTAATCCCAGCACTCTGGGAGGCCAAGGCTGGCGGATTGCTTGAGCTCAGAAGTTCGAGACCAGCCTGGGCAACAATGGTGAAACTCTGTCTCTACAACATAATACAAAAACCAGCGAGGCGTGGTTGCACAGGTCTGTGGTCCCAGCTACTTGGGAGACAGAGGAGGGAGACTCACCTGAGCCTGGGAGATCGAGGCTGCAGTGAGCTGTGATCATACCACTGCACACCAGCCTGGGTGATCAAGTGAGACCCTGTCTCCAAAAACAAAAAAGAACAACAAAAAAATGCCAGTGGTATGGGGATCCACGTTTTTTTTCTTTTTTTGAGACAGGATCTCGCTCTGTTGCCCAGGCTGGAGTGCGGTTGGTAGATCTTGGGGATCCGCTTTGAACCTCTTCAAGCTTGTCCAACCCGAGGCCTGCAGCCACATGTAGCCCAGGACAGCTTTGAATGTGGCCGAACACAAATTCATAAACTTTCTTAAAACATTATGAAATTTAGGCGGGGTGCAGTGGCTCATGCCTGCAATCCCAGCACTTTGTGAACCTGAGGCAGGCAGATCACTTGAGGTCAGGAGTTTGTCACAAGCCTGCCCAACATGGCCAAACCCTGCCTCTACTAAAAAGGCAAAAATCAGCTGAGCGTGGTGGTGGGCGCCTGTAATCCTAGCTACTGGGGAGGCTGAGGCAGGAGAATCGCTTGAACTCAGGAGGCGGAAGCTGCAGTGAGCTGAGGCCACTGCACTATAGCCTGGGCGACAATGTGAGACTCCATCTCAAAAAAACAAAACAAAACAAAGAAACAAACAAAAAACCATTGAGATTTTTGTTTTTAAGCTCATCAGCTATCGTTAGTGTATTTTATGTGTGGTCCAAGACAATTCTTCTTCCAATGTGACCCAGGGAAGCCAAAAGATTGGACACCTCCATTTATAGTATAAAATGAGAGCCACCAGGCTTTCGGTTCAGCTTCTTTTCATTACACTGGCAGTCAGCTGCGCTCAGACACCCGCAGTTCAGGGCGCCTCATGGGCAGATTCCCTCTATTCGTTGCCTGCTCCTGCCAGCCTTAGCCGCGAGCCAGCACAACACGGTCCGGTCCTTTCCAGCGGTCCACAGCCTGGCCGGCCCAGCGGGCGGAACCCGTAGTGTCTGGCACTTGGCTCGATGGCGCCCGCCCGGACTCTGAATCCCGTAGCACCAGGCGCCCACGAGAACGCTGTTCTCCTTGGCTTCCGGGCGCACGCTTTTCTGTTGCCGCCGACAGACCGGAATTCCCGGTGCCTCCGCAGCCGCCTTTCGTACGCCCAACTCTGCTGCCGCCATGGGGATCTTAGAGAAGATCTCGGAGATCGAGAAGGAGATCGCTCGGACGCAGAAGAACAAGGGTAAGGGCCGGCCGGGCGGGGTCTTCCTTTCTGCCCGCCTCAGTTTTCCTGTCTGTAAAATGGGGGAAAACTCCAGCAGTAATGCTGGGGCAGGATCCGAGGCCGCGGAGAAGTTGCCAGACAAGTGCCAAGGCCGCCCTGTGCGCCTAAGGCAGGGCCAGGCGGGAGCGGGTCTCACGTGCAGGTCTCACTGCAAACGGCCCCAAAGAGATCTGATCAGTACCAGACCGTGTGCCAGAGCAGAGTGATCCCAGCTCACAGAGAAAGCATCTGACCCAGAGAGAGGCCCGGCTGGGGTTCAAACCCCAGTCTCCTGATGGCTAGGTCTGGGCCATTGGTCTCCCCTGTTGTTCTGGGAAGCTCAAGAGGAGACCTCTCAGGAACAGCCTCACCCAGCAGCTGAGAGCCCACTGGAGCAAGGGATTCAGGCTCTGGAGTTGGGAAGGCCTGGATTTGAACCCCAGGTCCACCACGTACCTTCTGTAAAACATTGGAAAGTCACTTCACTCCGTGGAGCCTCAGTGCCCTCATGTGTAAATGGGGTAATATTCCCCTGCTCCATCTTAGCTTACAGCTGAGTTAAAGTAGATGGCCTTTACAAAGCACTGGGCACATGGTGAACACACAGTATTTAAACGCCCCAGCGTAGATAGTACATAATGAAGCCTGAGATTTGGACTTTAGGTTTTAAGGGCTGGAGGAGCTCAGAGAAGAGAGGTGAGGAGAGAAGAACGGTGACACCAGGAGGAAGTGGGACTTGAGCCGGTTGTTGGAAGAGTATCCCAGGTTGGGGGCACTGCTGAGGCAAAGACATGGGAGTGAGCACGGTGTGTTCATGGGACAGTGAAAACAATCTACATCAGAAGGGGATATGGAGGAGTGATGGGAGATGAAATTGGACAGATTAGTGCCTAGCCACTCAGGCTTGTGGGAGCAGGAAGCAAGAAACACTGGATGGCTGGTCCCAGTGCCTGCCCTCCCTTGGTTCCATTTAGGTTTGAAGGCCAAGGAGTTGAGGGCCCTTTATGACTCATTCCTTCTGTAAATATTTTTTTGTTTGTTTGTTTGAGACAGAATTTTGCTCTGTCACCCAGACTGGAGTGCAATGGTGCCATGTGGACTCACTGCAACCTCCACCTCCCAGGTTCAAGTGATTCTCCTGCCTCAGCCTCCAAGTAGCTGGGATTACAGGCATGTGCCACCATGCCTGGCTAATTTTTGTATTTTTTTAGTAGAGATGGGGTTTTGCCATGTTGGCCAGGATGGTCTCGAAGTCCGGACCTCAGGTGATCCGCCCGCCTTGGCCTCCCAAAGTGCTGAGATTACAGGCGTGAGTCACCATCCACAGCTGATCTTTCCTGAGCCTTTACTGTGTGCTAGGCACTGTGGTTAAAGCAGTGAACACAGCAGGCATATCCCAGCCCTTCGATCTGACCTTCTAGTTGACAGTCTGGAAACTAGAAGCCAAATAAATAAGATAATGTCAGCCAGCAATATGTGCTATGAAGACAAACCAGGGTGATACAGCAGGGTATTGAGGGTGGGGAGCGGCTGGGGATTGGGCCTGCTTAGCTGGTATGATACAGAAGACCACCATAAGGATGGGGCGTTTGACCTAAGACCAGAATGAGAAGAAGGAACCAGTCACGCAAACATCTGGGGGAAGAGTGTTCCTGCCAGAAAGAGCAGCTAGTGCAAAGGTCCTGAGGTAGGAACAAACTTGGCTGTTTAGAGATCAACGGGACGGTGGCTGGGGTGCAGTGATAGAACAGGACGGAGCTGATCATGCAGAGCCACAGGTCATGGGAAAGACTCCTGTGTTCTAAGCCAGTGGGAGCTGGCACAGGGTGTTAAGCAGGGGAGAGTCTATTCTGACTTATGTCTTGAAAGTTCCCTCTGGCTGCTGTGTGGAATATTACCTGTAAGGCCCAAGGAAACTCGTAGGGAGGCTGGAGATGCTGCCACTTTACAGTGTTAGGCAAAGGAGATGGAAAGGTGATTAAAACCTAGTCCTTCCCCTCAGAGATGCTCAGAATTGTAGGAGCTGAGATGACAAGAAGGGCCATGTGTACCTGACTATCACTGAATTCATTTTTTTTTTTTTTTTTTTCTGAGACAGTCTTGCTCTGTTGCCCAGGCTGTATTCATAGCTCACTATAACTTCAAACTTCTGGTTTCAAGCAATCCTCCCACCTCCACCTCTCAAGTAGCTGGGACCTCAGGCATGCACCACCGCACCAGGCTAATTTTTTGTGTTTTTTATAGAAGCACAGTCTCACTGTGTTACCCAGAGTGGTCTTGAACTCCCAGCCTCAAGCAGTCCTCCCTCCTCAGCCTCCCAGAGTGCTGGGATTACAGGCCTCAGCCACCATGCCTAGCTGCAGAACCCGTTCTCAACCCTTTCTCACTGCTATCAATTCACTTATTCACTTGATAAAATATTTCCCGTGTACCTGGGCCCTGTGCTGGAAGCACAGTCCCAGAAAATGATCCAGTCCCATTTCCTGACCTATCGGAGTCAGGGAAGTAAAGAAATAAGGTAGTTTTCAGAGTCGAGAAGACAGTAAACTGGCTCATGAGGGAGGAAGGGGCCTGGGGAAGGGTGGAATTTGCTGTAGATTATAGCCAACTTTTATTGGGTGCTTACTGTGTGCTAAGCAATGTTCTTAGTTCTTTCTCTAAGCCTTCTGTATCATTCCACCACCATCAGAAATCTGCTGAAGTATGGTCAGTCACAGTGGCTCATGTCTGTAATCCCACTTTGGGAGACCAAGGTCGGTGGATCACTTGAAGTCAGGAGTTCAAGACCAAACTGGGCTACGTGGCGAAACCCCATCTCTAAAATAGAAAAATTAGCCGGGCATGGTGGTATATGCCTGTAGTCCCAGCTACTCAGGAGGCGGAGCCAGGAGAATCGCTTGAACCCAGGAGGCGGAGGTTGCAGTGAGCCGAGATGGCGCCATTGCACTCCAGCCTGGGCAACAGAGAAGACTCTGTCTCGAAAAAAAAAAAAGAAAAAAGAAGGGCCCGGCATGGTGATTCACTCCTATAATCCCAACACTTTGGGAGGCCAAAGTGGGCAGATCATGAGGTCAGGAGTTCAGGACCAGCCTGGCCAACATAGTGAAACCCTGTCTCTACTAAAAATACAAAAATTAAGGCCGGGCGCGGTGGCTCAAGCCTGTAATCCCAGCACTTTGGGAGGCCGAGGCGGGTGGATCATGAGGTCAAGAGATCGAGACCATCCTGGTCAACATGGTGAAACCCCGTCTCTACTAATACAAAAAATTAGCTGGGCATGGTGGTGCGTGCCTGTAATCCCAGCTACTCAGGAGGCTGAGGCAGGAGAATTGCCTGAACCCAGGAGGCGGAGGTTGCGGTGAGCCGAGATCGCGCCATTGCACTCCAGCCTGGGTAACAAGAGCGAAACTCCGTCTCAAAAAATAAAAATAAAAAAAAAATACAAAAATTAGCCGGGCGCCTGTAATCCCAGCCACTTTGGAGGCTGAGGCAGAAGAATCGCTTGAACCCAGGAGGTGGGGGTTGCAGTGAGCTGAGATGGCACCATTGCACTCCGGTCTGGGTGACACAGCAAGTCTCTTGTTGGTGGCTCATGCCTGTAATCCCAGCACTTTGGGAGGTCTAGGTGGGCGGATCACCTGATCCAAAAAATTAGCCGGGCATGGTGGTGCGTGCCTGTAATCCCAGCTACTCAGAGGGCTGGGGCAGGAGAATCGCTTGAACCCAGGAGGTGGAGGTTTCGGTGAGCTGAGATTGCATCATTGCACTCTAGCCTGGGCAAGAAGAGTGAAACATTGTCTCAAAAGAAAAAAAAGAAAAGAAATCTGCCTAAGTAGTTACTACTGTTAATAACCTTATTTGCAGATTAAAAACTGATGCACAAGAAGACTAACTTTTCCAAAGTAAAATGGCCCCAGTAATGGCAGGGTGGAGTTCTGACACAAGCTCTCAACCTCTGTAGGACACCGCCCCGAGACTGGGCGGGGGAGGCCCCTTTGAAGAGGTGACATTTGAACGGCACCTCAAATGATGGGAAGGAACCAGCTTCACGAAGATCTTGTTGAAATGGAGAGAATCGCCAGTGTGAAGGTCCCAAGGAAGGAATGAGGTCAGCATGTTCTAGAAAAGAAAAAAAAGATGCCTGTCATCCCAGCACTTTGGGAGGCCGAGGCGGGTGGATCGTTAGGCCAAGAGGTGGAGACCATCCTGGCTAACATGGTGAAACCCTGTCTCTACTAAAAATACAAAAATTAGCTGAGCGTGATAGTGTGTGCCCGTAACCCCAGCTACTAGGTAGGCTGAGGCAGAATTGCTTGAACCCGGGAGGTGTAGGTTGCAGTGAGCCGAGATCGAGCCATTGCACTCCAGCCTGGGTGACTGAGTGAGACTCTGAAAAAAAGTAAAAAAAAGAAAGGCCAAGCACAGTGGCTCAACCTCTAATCCTAGCACTTTGAGAGGCTGAGGCAGGATGATTGTTTACAGCCAGGAGTTTAAGACTAGCCTGGGCAACATAGCAACACCCCATCTCTACAAAAACAATTCCTCCCCCCATCCCCAACACTGAGTCGCACTCTGTCACCCAGGCTAGAGTGCAGTGGCACGATCTCGGCTCACTGCAACTTCCACTTCCCAGGTTCAAGTTATTCTCCTGCCTCAGCCTTCCGAGTAGCTGGGACTACAGGTGTGTGCTACTGTGTCTGGCTAATTTTTGTGTCTTTAGTAGAGACAGGGTTTCACTGTGTTGGCCAGGCTGGTCTTGAACTCTTGACCTTGTGATCCACTAGCCTCAGACTCCCAAAGTGCTGGGATTACAGGTGTGAGCCACTTTGCCTGGCCCAGAAACAATTTTTTAAATTAGTCAGGCCTGGTGGTGCATGCATGTAGTCCTAGTTATTCAGGGGGCTGAGGCAGGAGTTCCAGGCTGTAGTGAGCTGTAATCGTGCTGCTGAACTCTACTCTGAGGGATAGAATGAGACCCCCATCTCTTAAAAAAAGGAGAGAGGAGAAAGCCACTGTGTCTGGAATGTAGCAGAGTATATTGAAGTAGCAGGAGCCAGGTCACATAGGGTCCTGGTTCTCAGTCTCAACCACAGCCACGTTTTATAGCAAAGAGTTTGTAACACGCTTTACGGTCCTGAAGTAAAATTCCTCATCAGTAATGTAACTCATGTACCCATAGAATTTGAAAAAAAACCAATGTAATACCCTAATAGTAATATAAAGGAGAAGAAAAAGGAAAGCAATTTGTAATGAAAATGGTATTTCTTTAAATATGTGAATGCTGGAGTGCTGCCAGGATATAACGAAGTTACCCTGAAGCAGTGAAATGCTCATGCCTCTAGGTAGAATCACTGGGGCTGTGCCAGCCACCATGCAGCTGTGTCGTGCTGGCCACTGAGTTACCCCACAAGAGGTGCTGCCAGGTGGGATCCCAGAATGGTGAGCAGCTCTAGGCAAAGCTTCAGACAAGCATGACATAGTCTTCCCTTCATATATACAATAGTTGCATTCCTGGGAATTTCAGTGTATATTAACACTGCAGAAAACGTCCTGTTTATATGTAAACAGAGCTGGGTTTTAGGCCCAGCGGTCCTAACCCAGGTTTTCCCTCTGTGGGTGCCTTTGGGATGTGACAAGTCACGGACTTGGGACAAATTCTCCTCAGCTATGCAGGACTGACTCACCTTATGGTACAGCTGGTTTTCCTGTCCTTTGCCCAATAGATGTCAGTGAGGACTTCATCAAAGTGAACAGAAAACATCTCCCAGAATTTCCAGAATGCCCCGCAAGGAGTGGTGTCTCCTCTGTTGAGAACCATTGGTTCTCAATAGGGTGGTGAGGTCTCAACAAAGAGACTGGATTTTATCCTAAATGAATTGAGAAGCCAGGGGGGCCTTTTTATAGCCGAGGGGTGGTTTTTTCTCTCCTGATCTCCTTGACAGCGGTTGCTTCCCAGCCAGCACTTGGCCATGTGTGGGTCGTGCCTAACCCCTGGGCTTGGACACCGTGGCCACTCATGTTTTGTCTTGCTTTCCATCCTTTAGCCACTGAGTATCATCTGGGCCTGCTGAAAGCTAAGCTCGCCAAGTATCGGGCCCAGCTCCTGGAACCATCCAAATCCGCCTCATCCAAAGGAGAGGGCTTTGATGTCATGAAGTCGGGCGATGCCCGAGTGGCGCTGATTGGATTTCCCTCTGTGGGTAAGGTCAGTGATGGTCATTGTGGGCCTCGGGGAGGAAGGCAGGAAGTCGTCTTTCAAACAGGTGACCATCCGGGCTCCCCTCGCTGCCTTTCTGCTTAGTTCCGGGGACACAGAAGACCCGGCCTCCCCCAGGGTGAGATCCCAGCCCTTTATCTTCCTAACGTGGAGGACGCTTTTTCCTCTTGCCAGGAGATATAGCCCTACTTGGTCTTCTGACTCAGTCATCACGCACAAATACTTCTTGAGTGTGAATCTCGAGCGTGTGTCATGTGCTGGGCACTGCGCCAGAGACTAGAGACACAGCAGGAACAAGACAGAGCTCTGTCCCCGCCCACATAGATTTCCCATTCTTGAAGAGAAAGTACAGTAAATAAGTAAAGATGAGGTGCATCAAGTGGTGAGGAGCGGGGGCTGGTGAGTGACAGGGCGAAGGTCCGCTAGTTACAACGGTCCCGGCCGGTTTCTCTGGCGAGTGAGTATTTGGGCAGGGGCTGGAAGGAAGTGAGGGAGCTTGCAGAGTCCTGGGTGAGAACATTCCAGACAGAGGGAACAGTGAGCACAGAGGCGCTTAGGCAGGCACTTGCTGGGCGTGTCCAGGGAGTCCCAGGTGGTTCCCTAAGGAGCACGAGGGCAGAAGACAGAGAGGATAGGGACTTATGGGCGGCCAGAAGGACCCTGGCTTGGATTGAAGAATGAAACTGCAGAGTTTTTAGAAGGTGTCTTCTGAAAGTTGCTCCGCTTAATGTACAATCTATATTGATTTACTTTTTATGTGAGGAATAAGATAAACATCATCGCAGGGTTTTGAGCAGAAGAGAGATATATCTGATCGGCTTTTTTAAAATAAACTTTTTTTTTGAGACAGTTTCACTCTTGTTGCCCAGGCTGGAGTGCAATGGCGTGATCTTAGCTCAGTGCAACCTCCGCCTCCCAGGTTCAAGCAATTCTCCTGCTTAAGCCTCCCAAGTAGCTGGGATTACAGGCACTGGCCACCACGCCTGGCTAATTTTTTTGTATTTTTAGTTGAGACGGGGTTTCAACATGTTGGCCAGGCTGGTTTTGAACTCCTGACCTCAGGTGATCCACCCACCTCGGCCTCCCAAAGTGCTGGGATTACAGGCATGAGCCACCACGCCCGGCCTAAAACAAACTTTTTATTTTAGAATCGTCTTGAATTTACAGAAAAATTGCAAAGGTAGTACAGAGTTCCCACATACTCCACACCCAGCTTCCCCCGGGTTAACGTTTTATACCTATCAGTGTTGATCCGTCACTGCCTCAAGTCTTGCTTTATGCAGATTTCCTTAGCTCCTCCCCGCTGTCCTTTTTCTGTCCTGAGATCCCACATCGCGGTTGAGTTGTTATGTCTCCTTAGGTTCTTCTAGACAGTTTCCTAGACACGCCTTGATTTGATGTCCTTGACTGTTTTAAGGAGTACCATTCCCGTGTTCTGTAGAAAGTCCTTCAGTTGGGGTTCGTCCGATGTTTTTCTCATGGTTAGTCTGGGGTTATAGTCTAGCAAGGAAGACCACGGAGGTAAAGTGCTATTTTTATCACATCACACGAAGGGCACATACTGTCACCACTGCTTATCCCTGCTGATGCTGACCTTGACTACTTGACTGAGGTGCGTCAGGTTTTTCCACCGTGGAGAAGCTTTCTTCTCCCCTTGCCGCGCCGTGATCTGGCGGGGAGGTGACGTGTGCAGCCCACCTCCACGGCCGCCTTGAGGGGAGCATCTACGGAAACTGTTTGGAATTCTGCATGGGAGATTTGTCTCTTCTCTCCCATTCATTTGTTTTATTCAATCATTTATTGATCTCCGTATGGACTCATAGGGGGCTATTTTTGTGCTTTGTGGTCTAAACCCTTACCATGTCCTTTTGCTGCTGAAATTGTTTTAGCTTTGGAGCTATTTTAGTTGGCTTCTTTGATGTACTTCCACCATTGTGTTTTTCCAGCACTTCCTTACTTTCTGACACTGCAAGATGTCCCAGGCTCATTTTGTATATTCCCTGTCCTGGCCTAGAATCTGCCATTTCTCCAAGGAGCCCTGGTTCCTTTTATTGGAGAATAGCATTAAAAACCACCATCTGGGCGCTGACTTACTTCTTTGCAGAATCACTCTGGCTGTTGTGTAGATAGCAAGCTAGAGCAGGGCAAGGTGAAAGCGTGACAGTGGAGAGGTTGCTAGAACATAGGCCAAGCGAGTAACAGCCAAAGCTCCTGGACAGGTGCTGGGGAGCAGCTTGTAACTCAGTTGAGCTGAACGACTTGAGCCCACACCCAGTTTCCGTTACTGTGGGCCTGGCACAGGGGAAGGTGGTGACAGCTACCTTTTCCTGGGTGCTTGGTGCAGGCTGCGCAGTGTTTAGTTTTGTTTGTTGTAAGGTCTGCCTACATGACTGGTATATGTATCAGAGAAAGAGAGAGATTGATAGAGAAGCCGCTCTAGTTACCAAGAGTTACCCTTGAAGTCTGGGCCCGTGACAGATCCCAACGGCCTTACTGGGAGTATAGGTTCTCTCGCCATGGGAGGGCCCAGGTCTGTCACTCACAGGGGCCAGGCAGAATCAGGGAGTGGCCCTGATGTTGGTTGCTGGGTGTCTCAACAGTCATTGTTCTCAGGGCCACACTGAATATCCATACCTGTCCAGTCCACCAGGTTTTCATCATTTCTTGCGTTTCCAGGAGGTCCCCAAGGCTGAGGGTTTCTGGATTTGAGGACCTGATGTATTTCCATCACCTGCCACATTCTGGGCTGCAGAGGTCTGAGGGTGCACTGGGGTGGTGTGCCCTCAGTCTTCCTGCCAGCCAGCCAGGAGGCAGGGTCTGGATACCCGGCCCTGCAACTCAGAGTCTCAGGCTTCCTGTTCCTGGGGCCCTGCTGATGAGAATGGGGCAGGAGGCATGGGGCTGGCTTTCTTCCCTTCCTGGGTCTGCACACTGCTTGGCTGGCCTTCTCGACGGCAGCATCTATCACTGAGGTGTTACAGTGTTTGGAGCGAGCACGTCCCGGGCCTTATCTTTGTAATCCCTGTGCAGTCCTGCGAGGTAGGGAGTGGATTCGTGCCCATTCAGCATGTGAAGGGCCTGAAGCTGAGAGTATGGAGTTTCCTGCCCAATTCCAGGACACCCTGGCAGAGGCAGGATTCAAAGCCAGGTCTCTCCAACTCCCAGCCACAGCGAATGGTGGTCTGAGTGGTCACATCCACATCTTCCCAGTTCCCCACTCCCCACAGCTCTCCTGTCTCTGCCTCAGCCTGGGAGGTTGGTGTCTCCTTGCACACCTCCTCACACCCTCTCTGGGTGCGCAGCATGTCTGGGTACTGGGAGTGCCGTGGGACTGCCAGCTGCTTAAAGTTCTCCGGGGCCAGGAAGGCCTGGAGGATTGTGTGGGGCTGGGGTAGGCTCCTGATGTATGTGGGGAACCCCCTCAGGATCCAGATCCCTGCCTTTACCTAAGACAGTCCTGAGGCCTCCAAGGAACAGGTGGGTCTTCTGCTGTCTGACACATCTGGGACAGGACCAGAGGTGAGCCTCCTGGCTGAGAGGTCTCTTCATAGCCACCCAAGTCACCAAGCCGAGAGTGAGAGGGGCTCCTCCTGCTGCCTGCACCTGAAGGCTCCCAGCCCTGTGGGGCATCTCCTGGGAGGCAGGGACAAGGCTCCTCAGTGCAGTGACCTCTTTTTCTCCTAGTCCACATTCTTGAGTCTGATGACCTCCACGGCCAGCGAGGCAGCATCCTATGAGTTCACCACTCTGACGTGTATTCCTGGAGTAATTGAAGTAAGTGGGTGTGCTGGGCCCTGAAGGAGAAGGGGCACGTGCTTGTTTTGCACTTGTGCATGTGCCCACCGTGTGTGAGAGTCAGGGTGGATGTCCCCATGTCAGGACAGGCTCTGGACTGAGCTGCTTTGCCCTCCAGCACTGGCAATTCTGGGGATCCTAGGTGCTGGACCCCAGAGATGCCTCGCGGGGCCTGGAATTGGGAGGTCAGGCCAGCACGTGGCCACTCTGCCTGGTGCCCTGTGCTGTCCTCCGCAACACCAGTGCAGCTCTGGCCACTAACTGCTGCTTGGCTGGATCCTTCTGCCTCCCCATGAAGCTTCACTGCCTTGGGCTGTGTTTGCTTTGGGCAGCTGGGTGTGTGGCCTTGAGTTTCCCACGGTGAAGCAATTTATTTGTGAAACCCTGGTACCATCAGCGATGAGGGTTGTGGGACTGGGAGATCCTGGGCCCTCCCTAGGTGGCTACTCAGCTCACAGGCTGTGGTCAGCACCGGGCTGGGGTGGTGACGAGGCTTGGACTTGGCCACAGGTTGGCACCTGGGTTTCCCTCAGCCCCTGAGCCCTAGGCCTATTGCAGATGTCCCAGGTCAAGGCAGAACCTTCCCAGTGGAGGCCCAGCCTTGCCTTGCCTTTCTTCTCTTCTGCATCCTAGTACAAAGGCGCCAATATCCAGCTCCTGGACCTTCCCGGAATCATTGAAGGCGCAGCCCAAGGTGGGAGGCAGGGCAGGCATGTGGGAGGCGGGATGGAGCTCTGCTACTGATTGTTGAAATTGGGTGTGGCTGTCATGGAGATCACCCTGGGTCCCTGATCCATTACCCCGCTTTCCAGAAAAGGCGGGTTCCAGTTCAAATCCTTGGCACCACACTAGCTTTGTGATCTTGGGCAAGTGATTGGGTATCTCTGAGCCAAGCCTCAGTTTCCTCAGCTGTAGAATGGGCATGATAATACTTAATTTACAGGATAGTTTTGAGGATGAAGTGAGGAAATGTTCAGGAAGCATTTCGCCTGGGGCCTGCCACATGATGGGGTGGGGGTAGGACAGCCATTATTATCCTGTTACTCCTTTTATGGTGGTGGTGTCGGATTTCCTTCTGAAATAAGTCTCCATGAGTAAAACATGTGGATTAAGAAAAATGCCAAGAAAATCATTTAGCTTGTGCTGGTATGTGGCAGCGGCCGTAGTAGGTCTGTAAAGGGCAGGAGTCCAGGGCGCCTTGGGCAGGGTAGTGGTCACATGGGTCCAGGTATGTAACTGCATCCCTCCACCCATCCAGGAAAAGGCCGTGGCCGGCAGGTGATTGCTGTGGCACGCACGGCTGATGTCGTCATCATGATGCTGGATGCCACCAAGGGAGAGGTGCAGAGGTCTGCAGGGTGGGGCATGGGGCAGGCTTACAAGTCTGGGGAGGGCCAGTGTGTCCCTGAGCTCATACTGGGTGTCCTCTGGGTGCTTGGCCCTTTCACAGGTGAGAATAGTGGTAGGACTTTTCACAGACTAAACCCAACGCCACCCAGCCCAGGGCGTCTTCTCCTCGAGGCTTGTGTCCAGCCAGCACAGAGGCATATTGGGGCTGGGGGCCAAGGGGCTTGGCCTGGCTCTGCTTCCTGTTCACAGAGGCACAGGTGCCCCGTCACTGCCCAGAACCTGCCAGGAGCCCAGCCCCAAGCACAGAAGCAATGTTCATCCTACATCCTAGCAGTGGGGCACACCAGGCCTGCCTCCTCAGGACCAGAAGGAGTACCCTCATGTGGTCACCTCGTGGGGGCTCCACCGCTTGCCTGTGTACCCCAACTGTAAACCGGGCCAGCCCCCTCTGGGACTGTGGCAGAGTTTAGAAGCTGCTCCGGGGCTTTGGGAAGGAGTGTACTCCGGGTTGCTGGGGAAGGGGGTGGAGGAGAGAGTCAGTGTCTGGGTGGGGAGTGACGTCCTGTGGAACAGGGAGGCCTGGCTCTGTGGACAACCTGTGAGGGCCTATGGGGTGCTCTGCCTAGGTCTCTGCTGGAGAAGGAGCTGGAGTCCGTGGGCATCCGCCTCAACAAGCACAAGCCTAACATCTACTTCAAGGTGAGGCACCTCTCTGGCCTTCGGGCCGTGGGTGTGGCAGTTTTGAGAGTGTGTTGGCCAGCAACTGAGGCCATGGGGCCGTTGCTGTGGGCCCTCGATAAGAGTTCTCCCTGCCCCTCTCTCCTCCTTTAGCCCAAGAAAGGTGGCGGCATCTCCTTTAACTCAACAGTCACGCTGACCCAATGCTCGGAAAAGCTGGTGCAGCTCATCCTGCACGAATACAATATCCTTTCCTGAAAGACAAGGAGGGAGGGCAGCCACCACTCTCAGGGCAGTGGGAGGACTGACCAAGACAGGAGGCCTCGTGCCCCAGGGTGGCAGCAAGTCACCCCCACTGACCCCCCTGTCCATTTGAGCAGCCTCTGGGAAAGCTCCACACTGCCAGGGCTGCAGCCATGCACTTGACAGTGGCTTCTGGGCTCCTCACCGAGTGCTGGGCACTGTGGTAGCCACATGACATCTGGAAGAAAAAGGTGTCATGGGAAACAGCCTCTGAGGACTAGGGCTTCCTAGCGTGGAGAAGCCTCAGGGAGGGCTGGGGAGCGGGTGGTGCGTCTAAAGCAGTGTCGGGGGCCGTTTGAGTTCTGGGGCCCTGGGGGACAGGGCAGGGCCTCACGCAGAGTTATACCTGGCATATAGAGAACTCAGTCAGATGTGAGCCTCTCGTCCCCAGAGGTGTGTGAGCAGAGGCAGGATGGCCCCCAGTGGAGAGTCCTTCATGGGAGAAGCTGGGTTAGACCAGCTTTCAGATGCTCCTGGCACTAAACCAAGGCTTCCCCTGAGGGGCTTGGGGGATTCTAGCAGGTACATTTTTCTCCCTGCCTGGCCATCAAGATTGAAATCCTATATTGATTGAAACTTTTATATACTGTGGTTCCTCTGGGGAAGAAAAAAGAGAGGGCTTCCAAAGCTTTCCAGTCTTGTAAAAAACCTCACAAGCAGATAACCGCCGAGGTCCCATGCATCTAGCATATTTCCTGTTCCGCTCTTTGGAGCCCTCCGCTGAGGGGGCACAGGGGCAGCTGGCACACAGATTGCCCTTAATTGGAGCCCCTCAGAGATCTTCAATGCAGAAGTGCTCTTCCGAGAAGACTGCTCCCCAGATGAGTTCATCGATGTGATCGTGGGCAACCGGGTGTACATGCCCTGCCTGTATGTAAGTGCAGAAGGGAGCCCTGGCCTGGCCACTCGGCCTTTCCACCACATGCGTTTCCTGAGCTTCTGGAACCTTGTGAGAGAAGCAGAAAGAGTCTGAGGCTCTCCCCTCCCTTCACCTCACCTCAGTGGCTGCTTGCATCTTGCAGATGTGGAGAGCTTGAAACCAGGGTTCCAGCCCAGCCTTCCCCACCCTGAGGCAGCAAGGGGGAGGAGGGCATAGGCTCAGTTCGCCGAGGAAGGGCTGCAGCTGGCACAGGGCGATGTAGGGCCCTTTCCTGGATCCCTTGCTCCTGTCCTTCTTAGCACTGGCCTCCACCGTTTCAATCTCAGGTTTATAACAAAATCGACCAGATCTCCATGGAAGAGGTGGACCGCCTGGCCCGAAAACCCAACAGCGTGGTCATCAGGTGAGGCTGCTGGCATCCTGCCACTCTGCTGTCCTTTCTGGGTTCTGACCCCAGTCATCAGGCCTCCCAGCCACTCTGGCTGTGGAGGAGGAAAAGCCAGCACAGCCTCCAGCAGCACACAGCCCTCACAGAGCCCAGGGCTTCCTGCCCAGGGCAGAGGACTTTGTCCACGAGGTCAAGGAGACACTGCAGGAGGGTCCCCGTCATGGCTGCTGGAGGCATTGGCCTGTTCCAGTCGTGAATTGCCATGGGCAGGGTGGGTGATGTCTTGTGGGCTCTGGTTAAGAAAACAGAAGGATTTCATCAACTAAGGTTGAATGGTTAAGACTTCTTAACTTAGTACTGAACTTAGCCCTGGGTGTCAGCCTACCTCTCCTGGTGCTCTGAAAAGTGTGGCTTCTGTCTGATCACAGCTCAAAGGGGAAAAGGGAACTAACGTTCTCAGGCTCTGGTCACCTACTTCCTGCCCTCCTTTGCAGGGCGGATCCCAGGGGTACCGCCCACACCGGCTGTTTGTTCACTTGCCAGCAGCGCCTGGCAGGTTCCTCTCTGGGGCAGACTGATTCAGGTGCTTCCCTTTTCTGGTTTCCTGGCTTGAAGCCGGCGCTCTGCAGCTTCACAGTGAAGCTCAGCCGACAGTACAGAGAACTCAGGGACCAAGAGGCTGGACAGTGCAAATGATGGTTGAGGGTCCTGGCCTGAGTACAAGGACCATTTTGTGGTTGTTGTAGCCACCACAAAGAGCAGTGTCCGTCCCATAGCACAGCCTCAGCTCCTCTCCTGCTGTGTCCCAGGACTTAGAGGGGCTACCATCCTCAGGGCTGACAGCTCTACACCTTTACCTGCTCGTACGTAGAACAGCTCTACAGAGGTTAGGACACAGCTCAGGGTCACACTGCAAACAATTAAGCCACGGTCCACCCTAGACCTGGTGCCTCCAGAGCCTCGGTTCTCTCCTCTTCATGCTGAAATCCCTACTGGACTTCCTGGCATTCCCTAGCTCCTCTCTGCAAGGAGTGAGCTCTGGGTCCCAGCCTTTGCCCTTGGTCCCGTCACAGCCCCCGGCCATCTCCCCACAGCAGCCCTTCATCAGACACAAGGTACAACCCTTCACAGAGCACACAGTCTTGCCAGCCCCCAGGAGAGATGCTGACCCTGGTTGACTGTGACCATGATTGGTGTCCAGAGGCACTGGCAGCAGAAACATCACGCTGCCATCAAGAGTAATGGGCTTGTTTCCCTGTGGGCACTGGCGAGCCACCTGGCCTTGGTGCCCATGCTGGCCAGTGGAAATTGTCCCCTCCAATAGTGAGAAGTGGAGACCCAGCCTCTGAACTCACAGGGGCCCCTGCCTGACTGGCCGCCTCCCTCTTTGCAGCTGTGGCATGAAGCTGAACTTGGATTACCTGCTGGAGATGCTTTGGGAGTACTTGGCCCTGACCTGCATCTACACCAAGAAGAGAGGACGTGAGTTACGCTGCGTGTAGCTGAGAAACAGGCTGAGCTTCATCCTCCCTAAAAGGCTGCCAGGCCTGTGGGTGGTGCCCAGAGACCCCAGCACCAGCTCTGGCCTGGCTTATTTAGACACATCTCAGCTCTTTTCCCTTCTCAGCACTGGGCACTGCTGGTTTTGAGGGTGTCCTGGTGGGGCAAGGCTACCTCGGGATCCTCACTGGCTGCAGCAGTTAGTGCCATCCTGACCTCCCCTCACAGTGACAGGCCCCACCGCAGGAGCATTAGTGACCTGAATCCACAAGAGCCCTCCCCATGTCTGACCCCCACCCATCCTCCTGGTGGGTGCACACACACATATGCCCTGGGGTCCCAGCTGCTGAATTCGGAGCACTTTGCATCAACCCCGACCTTGGCAGCAAGGAGCGAGCTACAGTTTCCCTCACGAGACTCCAACATCCCTTCGGGCCCTGCCCGTTCAGTCTAGATCCTGGTCTCTGTCAGTGCTGTCATGGCAGATGGGTGGCAGGCAGTGTGATCCTGGACTTTGATTTATTTTGAGTCACTGTGTTCAAGTCAAGCTTGTAGAAGATGGCTCAGGGATATTTGCGGAGGGCGTGCTGGATATCGGGGACGCTAGACCAAGGCAAGGAGACCGAAAGGGCCTCTGCAGCCAGCTCTTCCCTCGGGCAGAATCATGAGGTGGCAGTGTGGGTCCTCGTGTGTGGTTGACGCTCTCCCCATCTCACCCTGCAGAGAGGCCGGACTTCACAGATGCCATCATTCTCCGGAAAGGGGCCTCAGTGGAGCACGTGGTGAGTTGACAAGACCTGCCCTAACAAGGGGTGGGAGCTCTGCGTGCTCCTTGGAGCTCTGTTCTGCCTGAGGTGTCCTGGGCCAGGGGTGGGCTCTGCTGGTCTCAATCTCAGATGCTGACACACAGTCTCTGGAGTTGGACAGTCTGGGGCTGCATCTGCAGCACCCCTTCCTAGCCATGTGCTGTGCCTCCAACCTCTCCTGTGAGGGGGGATGTGCTGCCTGCCCCCTCACGTTGAATGAAGTCCAGCATGTAGGGCACTCAGCACGCTGCCTGTAGTGCATGGATGCCAGTAACCCTGCTCCCATGCCATTCAGGCATCAGTCAAGGAGTGGGGAGTGGCGCTAGCTCAACACAGAAGTCAGGACCGAGGTTTCAAGGAGGCGACCTGAGCTGGCTTGTGGAACTAGCGGGTCTGGCAGTGAAGAGTTGGGGTGGGGAGCATCCCAGATAGGGGAGCGGCATCGACAGGCCCCAGGGGAGGTGCTCTGGGCTCAGGGAGCACGAGGCTGCCTTTCTCTGTTCAGAATTCTGTCACTTGAACATGACCCTGCAGGCACCGGTGGTGGCCAAGTGTTGGGTCACATGGCCGTCCTTCTGGGCTGTTGCTTTCCCAGGCGTTATTTTCCTCAAGCTGATTTCTTCTTGGGATTTGTATCATGGAAGCAAGGGACACTGTAGGCCCAGCTGTCCCTCTAGCCCCTTATGACAGTGGCGGCTGGGCTTGCAATCTGGTCTCATGCATTCATTCCTTCTGCAAGCCCAGCCCCAGGTCTCTGGGTGCCACCCTGGAGGTGTTGAACAAATGAGGCCACGCAAAGTCCCATCTCTCTAAGACCTAGGCTTGAGATCACAGCAGGAGGAGCCAAGGAGACTCACGATTACCCTCCTGAATCCCTTCAGACACTCACAAGTGGCAAGCTGAGTCATATGTAAGACCCGTTTGCAGGCCAGAATCAGCCACCTTCCCATCTCTGTCAGGGAAGTGTACCTGCAGTCCTGGCACCGCCTCCGCCCCAGGGATACTGGGCTGAGGCATTTTGTCTCCCACTGGGGCCTGGAAGACTTGTGGGAATGTGGGGGGAGGAGCCACATCGCACAATTGCAGAGTCCCTTCCCTGCCGCCCTCCACTGTCCCACCATCAGCGTGGCAACCAGAGGTCCACACTCTCAGGGCAAATGCTGGCTGCCCCTCCAGGGTCTCCTTCCAGTTTCAGGTGACATCTGGGACCCCTGTGACCTTCATCCCTACCAAGGAGCACTGGAGGGTGTATGCTGCTCTGGGAGTTGGGGTGATGTGATATGTGGGAGGCTTCAGGCCACAGGTGGGGCCAGGAGGAGTGAGAGACAGTGCAGCCGAGCTTGGGATAGGGTTAGGTGGAGCCTCACCTCTCTGTCTCTCTCGTGTCCTCCAGTGCCACCGCATCCACCGGTCACTCGCCAGCCAGTTCAAGTATGCCCTAGTGTGGGTAAGTGTCTGGGTGGGAGGCAGGCAGGGGGTCAGACCCAGCAGTGCCCCCGGGTTAGGCATAGAGCAAGGCGTTCACATTCCTCTGCATGGCGTTCCTGTCCTTCCTGTGGGGATTGGCATGACTGTGTGTCTGTCCTCCATAGAACGTACGTGCCAACCCAGGCTGGACATGGGCCTTCCCCACCCTTTTTCTTTTCTTTTTTCTTTTTTTTTGAGACAGGGTCTGGCTCTGTCTCCCAGGCTGGAGTGCAGTGGCACAGTGACGGCTCACTGCAGCCTTGACATCCTGTGCTCAAGCAATCCTCCCACCTCAGCGTCACAAGTAGCTGGGACTACAGGCACACACCAGCATGCTTGGCTCAGTTTTCATGGAGACAGGATCTTGCTATCTGGCCCAGGCTGGTCTGGAACTCCTGAGCTCAAATGATCCTCCCATCTTGGCCTCCAAAAGTGCTGGGATTACAGGCATTAGCCACTGTGCCTGGCCCTCCCCCACCTTTGAGGTCAGGGATGGTCAGACCACTGCAGACGTCCTGCTGCCTGGGGCCCCGACCTTATGTCAGCATTCACCCCCAGGACACACACCCCGGGGATATCTTTCTTGGCCTTGGCCTTGGCCAGTCCAAGCTGAGGTGACCCCTCTGCCCCCATTCCTCACCCAGGGCACCAGCACCAAGTACAGTCCGCAGCGGGTGGGCCTGACCCACACCATGGAGCATGAGGACGTCATCCAGATCGTGAAGAAGTAATGGCGCCTTCCAGGCCTCCCGCCCACCTGCCCCATCTCCCTGGGGGCGTCGGTCCTACTGGGACACACAAACACCCAAACAGAAAAATACAAATACACACACCCCAAGAAGGGGTCCCTCAAGTCTCTGCTATTTCCAGAAGTTTCTTCAGTAGGCAGATGAAGAGTGCGTTGGGACAGAGGGGTTCGGCTGGAGGCATTTCCCACAAGACTGAGGCTTCTCATGGGGGTTTTGAGTTTGGAGTGCTGGGCCTGCGTCTGTGCCCCCAGCCCCTGCGCTGAGGGAACAAGCTGCCCACCTGCCTCCAGCCAGGGCCTAAAGCAGATGGCATGCTCAGTGCCAGGTGGGAAGCTGGGCCTGCCTGGGTCCCTGGAGGCTGTGGCTGCTGTTACAGCATCTCCCACCCTCAGCTCCTGCTGGCTTCTCTGACACTCGGGGTGGGGGCCCTTTCAGGAAGAAACCCCCTTGGGTCCTCCACTCAGGGCTCTCCAGGATTGGAAGCAGAGGTTAGTGGCTTCAAAGGCCCAGCTGACACCTTCCACAGCCTAAGGAGTGTCCTAAAGTGCCTCCCCCTCTCTCACCCTCCCAGGGCAGCCCCTGCCCAGCACAAAACCCCCAGACCCTGGCTCTGAACACCTGGGCTGGGGACTTTTGAGTTTAGAATCTGTTTTCTAAGTCCCCAGTTCTCCTGGCTCTCCTTTCTGAAATAAAGGATTGAAAACCGTTCCTGTCCAGACTGAGAACACTTTGTAAACTTGCTGAACAGTAGCCAGTTTGAGTCAGGTGGGCACAGGTCAGGCATTGAGGGTAGCAGTGGGCCTGGGAGTTGGAGAGGGTGGAGCCTGGATTCCCAGGGCAGCCCCAGGCCATGGGTGGCAAGGAGAATGCAGGGTTCCTCACTCAGGCACGGGCAGGCTCTTCCCAGGGCGTTGGTCATGAGTGTCAGGCGCAGACTGGCCCCTCCAGAGGGGCCTGGCTGCCAAGGTGGGCAGCATCCCAGGAGGCCCTTGTGACCATCTGGGTGGCAGGGAGGCTCCCCAGTGAGAACAAGGTGGCTGATCATTTCCTGTTGCCTCAGAAGCCAGGAGCAGAGGGGCTGGCGGGGGCTTGATGAGTGCCTACTGTGTGCCAGGGACAGTGCCAGGCCCCCCACAATATTCTGCTGTCCCTCAGAAGCTGGTGTAGGTTGCACAGTTTGTGAATGCAGAGCCTAGATGTAAGACCTCTGAGCAGCAGGGAAGGCTTCCTGGAGGAGGTATGCCTTTTTGGAGGGATGCAGCAGGTTCTGTGAGGCTGCCAGGAGAGGTAGAGAGCTCCCAGGGGCCTCGGGCCCAGCTGGAATGTGGAGCAGGCCCAGGCCCAGCTTCTGGGCTGTTTGTGGCTCCCCTGTCAGCTGCTCAGTCCTTTCCAGAGACAAAGCAGGAATAATAGACATCATTAAATATACATGGGGCCCCAGGCGGTTAGCCTGGTGGGCTGGGCCTCCCTTCCCCATAACACCAAGCTGCTCTGCTGGACCAATCGTGCTCCTGGGCCAGCCAGAGGACCCCCATGAGGCGGCATGCAGGCTGGGAGCAGGCCACGGGACCCAGCTAAGGGGACCCTAGCCTGGAGTCCTTGGGGTTGGCCACTAGCTACCCTCCCATCCCAGGCTGCAGGGGCAGCAGCAGAGCTGGGGCCTTGCCCCTAACTCACCTTGAGGCCCTTCGCTGCCTCACTTTGTTCATCTGTGAGGGGTGTGATGCCCACGCAGCCCCCTCCTGGTGATGGTGGGATACCAAGACGGGCAAGGGCTCCTTGGCTTACCTTGGGCCCTCTCCCAACAGCCCTGATGCCTGGCCATGGCCCTAAGTGAGGGTTTCTACCTGGGTGGTGGCCATTCCCACTTCCACTTTACAGGCAAGGGCTCAGGCCCTGGGTGAGGTGGGGAAGGCCTTGAGTTCACACGGTGTCAGGCTGAGTCTAGGCCTTGGATTAGATCCAGGCCTGTTCTGTCCCCCCAGCTGGCTGACAAAGGGTGGAAAATGAGGCCAGAGGCTGGGGGGTCCTCAGGCTGCGAGGGCTTGGGTGAGAGGCTCCTGCCACTGGGCCACATGTTCCTCACCGTGGGTAGGCTTGTTCCTGGGCTAGAGTGTGTGGGGGTCAGGCAGGCACTGCAGCTCTGTTGTGTCCTGGGCTTTCTGGATCTGTGGGCAGGATGGTTGTACGGTCTACATTTGCATGTGAGAGAGTGAGCGAGAGATCATGCAGCTGTGTATGCCCAGGTCAGTGTGAAGTGGCAGTTCGTGGTGACTTTAGGGCTGGGGGAGCTCCCTAAGATCCCCTCAAAGGTCCCAGAGCCCCCCGCCAACCTGGTTGAGCTCCAGGGCCTCACCCTGTCAGCACCTTGTTCTCATCACTCACGCTCCCTGGCAATCACAGGCAGGAGTATGCACCCTCACCCGCCGTGCCCAGGCAGCAGAGCTGCACTCAGCTCCCAGCTGGCATCCCTGCAGCCTCCCGGGGGTCATCTGGCCACAGCTTTAGAAGACTCAGGTACAAAGGAGCCAAAGAAATGAATATTAATCTGTCCCATGCCTGTGCATTCACTCATTCTCCATCTTTCTTCCTCTCCAGCTTAGATTCCACAGTTTCTCGTTTCAGAACCCTCCTTTGGCAAGAAAGCCACGTCGAGAGCCTCTCCTTCCCACTCTGTCCTTCTCGTAGACAGCTCACCCCACCTCCAGCCTCCATCTCGCCAGACCTGGGTCCGAGCAGCCTTTTTGACTCTCTACTGCACTGTCCCATAGCCATCCAAACCCGCCGTGTCCCAGACCAAACATGGCGTTCCCACACCACCCGGCCTCACCTCAGAGACTCCCCACACCCTCCAGCTGTACCAACCCAACCCCAAGTTCACCTGGCTCCCCGCTCATCCCAGCCCCATCTAGCCCCTCACCAGGGCCAGCCTGTTTCACCTCATCCTGCATGTGTCCACTGGACTCCATCACAGCATGGTCCCAGCCACGCCACTGTCCCCGCTCCACTCTTTTCACATGCCGGCCTGAGCTGCCTTTTCTCTTACTTCCTAAGAAGCCACATGAGCCAATGGTTGAGACTGTGGACACTCTGGAGCCAGACTGCCCAGGCTCAACTCCACCTACAAGCTCTCTGGGCCCATGTCCTCCTCTGCAAAGTGGGAAGAATAATCACACCCACTTCAGGAGGTCGTAGTGAGTTGAGTTCTGTGTGGTCTGGCAGTTCTGAACACAGGCCTTGCCGTCACAGGTCCCATTGCTTCCTCACTGTGGGCTCTCGGCTGAGGGATCTAACCTGAGATCAAGCCCTTCATCTATAAAATGTGAAGAACAGTTCCTGTCCTACCTATGTGAGAATCTAGTGTGATACTCCAGAAAAGCATTTAGCACCAAGCCTGGCACACAGTAAACATCTGGAAATGTGGAACAGTGACCAAAGTCCCATCCCTTCCATGGCCGATTGGGCTAGTCCCTGCCTGCCACCCTGGCCACCTCTCATTTCACATGCCCTCAATCACTCTGCTCCAGCCATAGACTGTCCCTGAAGCCCCTCTTACCACCTGGCCTTTACACGTGCTGTTCCACTTGCCGGGAATACTGTTCCCTCTTCCATGTGATCAGCTCCCTCTTATCCTTCAGATCTTGGCTCAGGGTTGCCTTGTGAGGAGAATCTTCCTGGACCTCCAATGCAGTGTTTGCCCATCTGGGGTCATGCCCTGAGCTTCACAGCTCTTCTTATTGGTGTGACTCTTTGCTTAAAGCCTGCATCCAGGATGGGCATGGTGGTTCATACCTGTAATCCCAACACTGGTAGGCTGAGGCAGGAGTAGTTCTTGGGGGCAAGGAGTTCAAGACCAGCCTGGGCAACTTAGTGGGACCCTGTCTCTACAAATACTGAAAACAATAGCCAGGGGTGGTGGCACACACCTGCAGTCTCAGCTGCTCGGGCAGGTGGGAGGATTGCTTAAGCCTGAGAGCTCAAGGCTGCAGTGAGCTGTAATTATGTTACTGCACTCCAGCCTAAGCGATGGAATAAGACCCTGTCTCAAAAAAAAAAACAACAAAGTCTGTGTCCCCTATAATGCAGGGAACTTCATGAGCAGAGATCAGGTTGGGTTCCACTCCACTCTGCCAACCCTGAGTGCCCTGCACAGTGCTTGGCACATAACACATGCACAACTAATGCACAGCTAACATTTAAAGAATGAATGAATGAGAGACTTGGGCCCTGACACCTGCTCTGTGCCTGCACAGAGGATAGGGACCCTGAGAGGGAGGCAGGACCTGGAACCTAGCAGAGAAGGGGCAGCCTCAGCTGACTACTGGCCTGAGGTCGAGCCTGGGCCCCAGAGACCAGGAGGGGTCAGGTGGGCAGGACTTGCTGCCAGCAGTCACCCAGACCACCTCACTCAGAGCAGACAGGCAGCAGCCTGTAGCAACAATGTTGGCAGTCATAACAGCTGCTTACCCAGGCCAGCCACTGTGCCCGGCTCTCCACTATTTCATGTAATGCCCAGGTCAGCCTTGGTAGGGGAGGTATCTACACTCACGGATGAGGAGACTCCAATGCCGAGGCTGCATGACTTGCTATGGGTCAGATCCAGGCGAGAAATGAGACCTGACCCAGAGCTCTGAGCCATGGGCCTCCTCATCCCCTGGGCTAGAGCTGGGCTTGCCTCTCTGAGTGGCAGGTCTTCATCTGGACAATGGGGTTTTGCAGGGGAAAGATGCCTGCCTGCGGGTTTGAGGCGTGACTTGGGCAAGCCCCTAGACAATGGTGGCCTCTCGGCCTTTCTTCTGGACAGACAGACAAGGCTCCCTACTTGGGGCAGACAGAAAGTATGGCTCCGGGAGGTGCTCCTGGTTCTGAAGGGCCAGCCCTGCCCCACTTTTCTCCAGCAAGTCTCTGACCTCTCTCTGCCTCACTTTCAACAAATGTTACCTGGGCGTGGGGGTGGGGTTGGAACTGTGACATCTCGGGCCCTGACATTCCTCCTGAGAGCCTGTCTAAAGTGGTGTTTCCACTCACTGTCTCCAATTCCTTTTCTTTCCATTTTCACATTTACAGTTTTTTGGGGGTGGGGGCAGGGTCTCGCTCTGTCTCTCAGGCTAGAGTACAGTGGTGCAATCTCGGCTCCCTGAAACCTCCACCTCCCGGGTTCAAGTGATTCTCCTGCCTCAGCCACCACACTGTGCACTCCTGTAGCTGGGATTACAGGTGTGCACCACCACACCCAGCTGATTTTTGTATTTTTTAGTAGAGATGGGGTTTCGCCATGTTGGCCAGGCTGGTCTTGAGCTCCTAGCTTCAAGTGATCCACCTGCCTCGGCCTCCCAAAGTGCTTGGACTACAGGTGAGAGCCTCCACGCCCAGCCCACATTTATACTTTTAAATGTTACATTTTTGTTTGGTTTTTGACTCAGAAATGCACTCATATGGATCAAAAATCAAATTAATATAGAAAGATTTACAGGGAGATAACCATTCTCATTAATTTCCTGTATAGCTTTTGCTGTATTTTTTTTTTTTTTTTTAGATGGAGTCTCACGCTGTCACCTGGGCTGGAGTGCAGTGGCACAACCTCAGCTCACTACAACCTCCGCCTCCTGGGTTCAAGCAATTCTTCTGGCTCAGCCTCCTGAGTAGCTGGAACTACAGACACACGCCACCATGCCTGGCTAATTTTTTGTATTTTAGTAGAGAGGGGGTTTCACCGTGTTGCCCAGGCTGGTCTGAAACTCCTGAGCTCTGGCAATTTGCCCACCTCAGCCTCCCAAAGTGCTAGGATTACAGGCTTGAGCCTCTGCACCCGGTGCTATATGTCTTTTATTTGTTTGTTTTTGACACAGGGTTTTGCTCTATGTCAGAGGCTGGAGTGCAGTGGCGTGATCACAGCTCACTGAAGCCTCAAATCCTGGCTCAAGTGATTCTCCCACTTCAGCCTCTTGAGTATCTGGGCCTACAGGCACTTGCCAACATTCCCTGCTAATTTTTTAGTTTGTTTTTTTTTAGGGACAGGGTCTCGTTATATTGCCTAAGCTGGTTTCAAACTACTGGGCTCCTCCCACCTCAGCCTCTCAAAGTGCTAGAATTACAGCATGAGCCACTGCTCCCAGCTGCAGTATTTCTAATATGGAAATAAAAATAAATACAAGCTGAGCATGGTGGTACACACCTGTAATCCCAGCACTTTGGGAGGATGAGGTAGGCGCATCACCTGAGGCCAGGAGTTCAAGACCAGCCTGGCCAACATGGCAAAACCCCATCTCTACTAAAAATACAAAAATTAGCCAGGCCTGGTGGTGCATGCCTGTAATTCCAACAACTCAGGAAGCTGAGCCAGGAGAACTGCTTGAACCCAGGAGGTGGATGTTGCAGTGAGCTGAGATTGTACCACTGCTCTCTAGCCTGGTTGGCAGAGTGAGACTGTCTTCAAAAAAAAAAAAAAGCAAATACAAGAACACAAACTTATAGTCTTACGAACTACACACACACACACACACACACACACACACACACAGACACACACTTCCTACAGAAAGGCCTCAGTAAACACTGTAGACAGCAGCCTGCTTCCTGCACTAGCAGGTCCTGGAGATTGCTCCCTACCAGGACACAGAGATCATCCACATTCCTTGTTATAGCTGTGCCATGCTCCATCCCGGAACGCACCATGGTGTACTGTGGCAACGAGCAGCTCCTTTTGTGTCATTCCCCATAAGGACATGTAGGAGAGATTCCCAGGGGTGGATTACTTGCTTCCTTCCTTCCCTCCCTTCTTTCCTTTAAAAAAAAAAATCAGTATTTAATCTGTACTCTATACAATTAACCCACCAAAGTGTACAATGCTGTGGTTTTAGTATGCTCACAAGTGGACCTGCCTTGTGACCAACATATTCCTGTCTTTCTTTTTTTTTTCGTGACAGTTTTTTTGCTCTGTCGCCCAGGCTGGAGTACAATGGCTCCATCTTGGCTCACTGCAACCTCTGCCTCCCGAGTTCAAGCAATTCTCCTGCCTGAGCCTCCTGAGTAGCTAGGATTACAGGCATGCACCACCATGCCCAGCTAATTTTTGTATTTTTAGTAGAGATGGGGTTTCACCATGTTGGTCAGGCTGGTCTCAAACTCTTGACCTCATGTGATCCACCTACCTCAGCCTCTCAAAGTGCTGGGATTATAGGCATGAGCCACCATGCCAGGCCCTGGTCTTGTCTTTCTTGAGCCC
The DNA here is from genome assembly GCF_030222135.1 of Aotus nancymaae. NCBI lineage: Eukaryota > Metazoa > Chordata > Mammalia > Primates > Aotidae > Aotus > Aotus nancymaae. The sequence continues at coordinate 8,208,220 of NW_026988430.1, read as the reverse complement.
TCTTCCATCAGGTGTCACTTCTCTTGCCCCCACCACTGTACTGGGGCCACCCTTGTCACAGTCACCCCCGGAGCTCTAAGGAGCTGAATTCAGTCGTCAGCTCTCCATTCTCGACTAACCTGAGCCATGTGCCCATCTGTCACAGCAGCCCCACCCTCCTGTGCAGCCCCCCAGACTCCATTCCCTTCTGGCCCTCCAACCTCCTCCTCTGGCTGGCTTCGTGTTCACTCACTGCCTCCTTGGCTCCTAAGCACTGCATCCCTGCAGCCTATTCCGTGGCCTCTCTTCCCTCTACACGCATTCCCTGGTGGCATGCTCCAGAGCTGTGGCTTCAATGCCATCTAGATGCCGATGACTGATATCACCAGCCCTGATGTCTGTGATGGCCCCCTGGCAGTGCCCAGTGCCTAAAGCTGACTCCTGGGCCCTACCTCCTCAACTTGCTCTACCTGCAGCCTTCCTCATCCTGGCCGATGACCTGACGGCCTCTCCATTCTCCCTGCTGTTCAGTAAGGAAATCTGGGAGCCATTCTCCACCCTCCCCCACCCCCATCATCAAATCCTGTCAGCCCTACCTGCCACATGTCCCCAGCGTCCTACCACTTCTCCACACCTTCACTGCTGGCAGTCTAGTGCAGGAGGACTTCCATGGAAACGTCCACACTGGCCTCCCTGCCTTCAACCCTCACTCCTGCAGCTGCTCCTCCCACAGCAGTAGAGGCTCCTGTCAAGACTGAGGTCTTTTGTTAGGAACAGTAGCTCATGCCTGATAATCCCAGCACTTTGGGAGGTCAAGGCAGGCGAATCACCTGAGGTCAGGAGTTCGAGACCAGCCTGGCCAACATGGCGAAACCTCGTCTCTACTAAAAATACAGAATTAGCTGGGCATGGTGGTGTGTGCTCGTAATCCCAATTTCTCAGGAAGCTGAGGCAGGAGAATTGCTTAAACCTGGGAGTCAAAGGCCGGGCACAGTGGCTCAGTGAGGCTGAGGCGGGTGGATCACCTGAGGTCAGGAGTTTGAGACCAGCCTGACCAACATGCTGAAACCCTGTCTCTACTGAAAACACAAAAATTAGCTGGGCACGGTGGTGTACACCTGTAATCCCAGCTACTTGGGAGACTGAGACAGGAGAATCTGTTGAACCTGGGAAGCAGAGGTTGCAGTGAGCTGAGATCACACCACTGCACTCCAGCCTGGGTGACAGAGCGAGACTCCGCCTCAAAAAACAAAACAAAACAAAACAAAACAAAAACCCTTCAGGCAACAGAAAAAAACCTTGGAGGCAGAGGTTGCAGTGAGCCAAGATTGCACCACTGTACTCCAGCCTGGGTAACATAGCAAGACTTCATCTCAAATAAACAAAAAAAGACTGAGGTTTAATTCCATCCCTTCTCTGCCGAAACCCTCCTCCCACGGCTCCTGCCTCACTGGCAGTTGAAGCTAACCCCTTATTGTGGCCCACAAGGCCCGCACATGTGCCCCGAACTCTGACCTCACCACCCAGTGCACCCTCACTGCCCTCCGGCCACCTGGCCTGGCTGCTCCTCCACCTGCTTGGGACTGTGCACTACTCACAGGTTCTCTTCATGGCCCCTTGGCCACTAGCCCTTCCCTGACGTCCTGTTTAATGTCACACCCCCACTTCTTGCTGCCCCTTCTGCAGCACTTATGCCCCATTATCTATGTTACTGATTGTCCATGTTGATTGGCTCTCCCTCCGCCCACATATGGTAACTCCATGAGGGCAGGATTTTTCTCTGTTTTGTTCACAGCTGTGCTCCCAGCACTTAGACAGTACCGGGTGTACAGCACACTTCCCACAGAGGCTTTTGAATGAATGAGTGAGTGAGTAAATGCTGGCTACAGGACCCTTAGGGAAAGGGGCCAGGCTGACTGAGGAATCCAGGTTGGGGTGGAGGTAGGCAAGCACCGTAGAGGCCTTGGTGCCTGTTGGAGGCCCAGCTGGGCTCTAGTTTGTCCAGTGGCTTGGTCAGGGCCCTCCCTCTCCAGGCAGGAGCAGGATCTGGGGCCAGATGGACTATGCCACTGGCTCGGCCCAGTGTCCTAAGCCACTCCAAGCCCAGTGACCACTCAGGAGTTCAGTTGGCAGGAGGGCCTAGTAAGGAAGGTAGTTCTAGACCCGGCCAGGCCTGGGTTCTACCTTCCCAAGCCAGGTGACCTCGAGCAAGTCCCTTCTCCTTTCTGAGTCTGAGTTTCCTCATCTGGAGGACGGAGATACTAACAGTTCATATCTCACAGACCTGCTGTGAGAGTCCCATGAGACCACTGCACCACATACCTGGCTGGGGCCTCACTCTGGAAACTGACTCCAAGAGGAGCTTGGGCAGGTGTTGATATCTCTGGGCTTAGAAAGAATGTCTCAGCTGGGCACAGCGGCTCACACCTGTAATCTCAGCATGTTGGGAGGCCAAGGTCAGTGAATCACGTGAGGTCAGGAGTTCGAGACCAGCTAGGCCAACATGGCAAAACCTGTCTCTACTAAAAACACAAAAACTAGCCAGGGGTGGTGGCACAGGCCAGTAATCCCAGCTCAGCTACATGGGAGACTGAGGCACAAGACTTGCTTGAACCCAAGAGGTGGAGGTTGCAGTGAGCCGAGATTGCACCACTGCCCTCCAGCCTGGGCAACAGAGTGAGACTCTGCCAAAGGGAAAGGAGGGGAGGGGAGGGGAGGGGAGGGGGAAAGAAAGAACATCTCTCCTGCCCTTCCTTTTTCCTCAAGAGGGCAAGAGCCACTGCCCAGAAACAGAAGGGAGAGTGGGCAGCCCCTCAAACTCCTGCACTGCAGGAGACCCACTTCCTGCACGCATCCCTTAACTTGCCCCAAAAGCGCTCCATCCAATTTCTCTGGTTTCCATAAAGCCCCGCTCCCGATCACTGTGAGACTGCCTACAGCAGGCACCACCAGTCCCTGGCACAACTCCTCTGAGTGGCTGGGCACCAACAGTCTCTGGGTGAGTCTTGGGGAGGAGGAACAGGAAGAGGAAAGTAAAGAGCCAGAGAAAGTGAGCAGGGGGAAGAGACAGAGGGAAAGGGGAGATCTCACCTACTGCCCAGTTCCCTATCCACTCCTGCCACTTGTCTGGGAAGGCCTCCCCCATCCGTTTCACAGCTGAGCACGCTGAGGCTCTGAGGCCACTGATCTGAGGGCGTGGAGCTGGCAAGTGGCAGAACCAGGGCCAGAACCTTGCTGCTCTGGGGTCTCTTATGCTAAACCTTAAACAACCAATTAGCTCTGGGACCAAAAGACTGAACTGGAATTCAGTGAGTAGTGAGCCTGATGTCATTTGACGTCCGTCTTGAGAACAGGGAGGAGGAAGAGGAGGAGATGGTTCTGAGGCTTCAGGTCTCAGAGCTGCCACTCCCCACTCCCGATGGCCTGCCGTTTCTCCCACCCCCTACCTCTTTTAGTGCAGGTTCTCAAATGTGAATTAGACTGGCCACCAGCCAGCCTTCAGACATGCAGCCTTAGATCAGGCCATATGAAGCAATCAGCTCTGCCCAGAGAAGGCAGAAACCACATGGCCACAGCCTACTCAGCCAGGGCAGAAAGGGGAGAGGACAGGGGTAGGTAGGGACCCCAGACAGGCGCCAGCAGGAGGCATCTCCAGTTACCCAGCAGCTCCATCAGGTCTTGCTCCTTTTTGCTGAAGGAGACGGGGTATAGCTTATCACTCCTGTTCTTCAGAGGGAACTGAGCACCAAAAAGGACAAAGGGCTTTCCTGGGCCCACACAGCCAGTTAGTGACAGAATCTAGGGTCAGAGCCAGGCTTGACTCACCCTCCATTTCTGCCCCTCTACACCCCCCCGACACACACACAAAAGTGGAGTTCCACTGAAACACCCCAACACCCCCCTCCACACACACACAGAAGTGGAGTTCCACTGAAACACCCCAACACCCCCTCCCCCCCAGAACTGGAGTTCCACTGAAACACCCCTCCTTGCTGTGCCTTCTGAGCCCGCAGCCCGGCTCCCCTGCTCATGTATTATTCAGTTCCTAAGAGCCAGGCAGCTCCGGTTACACTGACCAAAGCCCAGCACCTGCTCTGCCCATTCCCCTCCTCCCTTGCCCAGGACCTAGAGGGTCCAAGGTTCTCCAACATGACTTGGTGGGCTTTGACCATCCCACTCTATGCCCTACTTGTGGCCCAGTGCAGGTGTGCTGGTGATTTAGGACAGGTGGCATCCCATCTCTGTGGCTCAATGTCTTCCTCTGTGAAGCCGAAGTGACCCAAAGGCTCCCTTCAGGGGGTTAAGCCAGCTGTGGTCCAGGGAGGGCCTGACCAGGACCAGCACTGACGTTCTCGTGACGACTCCAAGGCCAGAATGTCCCGCCCAGAACGGGCCTCACAGGCAGGCTTCCCCATCGCGGCAAACAACACCCACACACTTTCCGCCACTGCTCTAGGGTGAAACCCAAGGCGGCTCTAGAGGAGATGAATTATGGATCCACCCTCCCGGAATCCTGGCCCGGCCCTCCCCACGCCACCCGGGGCCAGTCCAGTCTGCCTCCAGCCTCAGGAGGCCGCGTGTCCAGCTACAGGCAGGAGACTGAGCAGGTCCCGTGTCTCCAAGTCCCTGAGCCCGTGACACCGGCTCCAGGCCCGGCAGGGAGCAGGCAGCCACCGTGGCGAAGGAGGAAGATGAGGAGAAGAAAGCCAAGAAAGGGAAAAAGGGGAAGAAGGCGCCAGAGCCGGAGAAGCCCAAACGGAGCCTGAAGGGGACGTCGCGGCTGTTCATGGGCTTCCGCGACCGCACACCGAAGATCTCCAAGAAGGGCCAGTTCCGCAGCGCCTCGGCCTTTTTCTGGGGCCTCCACACCGGCCCGCAGAAGACCAAGCGCAAGAAGAAGGCCCACACCGTGGGCAAGAAGAAGCGGGCAATGAAAGGCAAGAAGCCGTCCTTCATGGTGATCCGCTTCCCCGGCCGCCGTGGCTACGGCCGCCTGCAGCCACGCGCCCAGTCACTCAGCAAGGCGTCCACCGCCATCAACTGGCTCACCAAGAAGTTCCTCCTTAAGAAGGCCGAGGAGTCGGGCAGCGAGCAGGCCACGGTGGATGCCTGGCTGCAGCGCTCGGGCTCCCGCGTGGGCTCCCGCAAGCTGCCCTTCCCGTCGGGTGCCGAGATCCTGCGGCCCGGGGGCCGGCTCCGGAGGTTCCCCCGCAGCCGCAGCATCTACGCGTCGGGCGAGCCCCTGGGCTTCCTGCCCTTCGAGGACGAGGCCCCGTTCCATCACTCGGGCTCCCGCAAGTCGCTGTACGGGCTCGAGGGCTTCCAGGACCTGGGCGAGTATTATGACTACCACCGCGACGGCGACGACTACTACGACCGGCAGTCGCTCCACCGCTACGAGGAGCAGGAGCCCTACGTGGCGGGCCTCGGCCCCTACAGCCCGGCCTGGCCACCCTACGGTGACCACTACTATGGGTACCCGCCCGAGGACCCCTACGACTACTACCACCCGGACTATTACGGTGGCCCCTTTGATCCGGGGTACACCTATGGCTACGGCTACGGCTACGACGATTACGAACCCCCGTATGCGCCCCCGTCGGGGTACTCGTCTCCTTACAGCTACCACGATGAGTACGAGGGCGAGGCGCACCCACACGGCTACTACCTGGATCCCTACGCGCCCTACGACGCGCCATACCCGCCCTATGACCTCCCGTACCACACTCGCTACGACGTACCCTACTTTGATCCCTACGGGGTCCCCTACACCGTCCCCTATGCAGAAGGTGTCTATGGCGGTGGGGACGAGGCCATCTACCCCCCTGAGGGGCCCTATTTTTACCCGGAGGAGTCGGCCTCGGCCCTTGTGTACCCCTGGGTACCACCGCCCATCCCGTCGCCCCACAACCCGTATGCCCACCCCATGGATGACATCGCCGAGCTGGAGGAGCCCGAGGACACGGGCGGGGAGCGTCAGGGCACCTCCTTCCGCCTGCCCAGCGCCGCCTTCTTCGAGCAGCAAGGCATGGACAAGCCCGCCAGGTCCAAGCTGTCCCTCATCCGCAAGTTCCGCCTCTTCCCGCGGCCCCAGGTGAAGCTGTTTGGGAAGGAGAAGCTGGAGGTGCCCCTGCCACCCTCTCTGGACATTCCGCTGCCCTTGGGAGATGCGGACGAAGAGGAGGATGAGGAAGAGCTGCCCCCAGTGCCCGCCGTGCCCTATGGCCACCCTTTCTGGGGCTTCCTCACGCCGCGCCAGCGCAACCTCCAGCGCGCGCTGTCAGCCTTCGGCGCCCACCGAAGCCCGGGATTCGGCCCCGAGTTTGGCCGCCCTGAGCCTCGGCCCGCCACCTCGCTGGCGCGGTTCCTCAAGAAGACGCTGTCGGAGGGGCAGCCAGAAGGCCCGGGCGGGCGGCCCCGCGGTCAGGGAGGCGGCCTACAAACGCTTCGGCTACAAGCTGGCTGGCATGGACCCGGAGCGGCCCAGCACACCTATCGTGCTGAGGAGAGCCCAGCCGCGCGCCCGCGCCCTCGTCCAGGACACTCTCCCACTGGAGCGCCGCCCCTCTCCCAGGCGCTCTCGGGCCTGCCCAGGCCGGCCTCGCCCTACAGCTCTCTCCGCCGCCACCCGCCGCCCTGGGCCGCCCCAGCGCTTGTGCCCCCCGCGCCTGACCAACATGGAGAAACCCCATCTCTAATTTAAGAAAAAAAAAAAGATAAGATAAAATAAAATAAAATAAACTCAAGGATAACAGGGCCAGGAGCGGTGGCTCATGCTTGTAATCCCAGCACTTTGGAAGGCTGAGGTGGGCAGATCACCTGAGGTCCGGAGTTCGAGACCAGCCTGACCAACATGTAGAAATAGTAACATATGCCTTTAATCCCAGCTACTCGAGGAGGCTGAAGTAGGAGAATTGCTTGAACCCAGGAGGCCGAGGTTGTGGCCATCCGAGATTGTGCCATTGCACTCCAGCCTGGGCAACAAGAGCGAAATTCCATCTCAAACAAACAAACAAAAAAAAGAAATCAAGGGTAGGGTAACATAGCCAGTGTCACCATAATTCAAAGCAAGCAGCAGAATTTGGAGGATAATTTGTTTCATTCTTGGGAAAATGTGAAACTCTGAAACTGCTTTTGAGTGCAGGGTATTTTTGAGGCTTTTCCTGAATTCTTGACCCTTGGCTCTGACCCCTTATTTGAAGTTTGGAGAGAGAACTGAGGACTGTATTACTCTAGTTGTGGACACAGGAGAGGGGTTAGTCTCCCCCGCACCCCAGGAGTTAGGGATGCTGGGCTGCTTGAACACAGACCTTTTTAGAACTCCCTTCAAACAGGATCCCATAGATATGGGGACAAGGTAACTGGCCTTAAGAATGATTGTGCTACAGCTTTCAAAAACTATAATGCCTTTCAAATATGGCTTATTACTTGGATCTCAACATCTCCCATATATCTTGGGTGGGGGATGTTTTGCTGAAGATCTTTCTGTAAATCATTCTCAATCATGTGCTGCAAACTTCGGTTAACAATAGACCATATATATGATGGTGGTTCCGTAAGAGTATAATGGAGCGATCCTTATAGAGGTATACCATTTTTATCTTTTTTTTTTGAGATGGAGTCTCACTCTCTCCCAGGCTGGAGTGCAGTGTCACGATCTCAACTCACTGCAACCTCCACCTCCTGGATTCAAGCAATTCTCCTACCTCAGCATTCTGAGTAGCTAGGATTACAGACATGCACCACCACACTCAGCTAATTTTTGTATTTTTAGTACAAACAGGTTTTTGCCATGTTGGCCAGGCTAGTCTCGAACTCCTGATCTCAGGTGATCCACCCACCTCAGGTGGGATTACATGTGTGAGCCACCAAAGTGGTGGGATTACAGGTGTGAGCCACTGTGCCCAGCCCCCATTTTTATCTTTTATACAGTATTTTTACTATACCTTTTCCATGTTTACATACACGAATACCTGCCATTGTGTTACAGTTACCTTCAGGATTCAGTACAGTAACATACAGTACAGGTTTGTAGCCTAGAGTCATAGGCCCTACTATATAGCCTAGGTGTGCTGTAGGCTATACCACCTAGGTTTGTGTAAGCAAATGCTATGATATTAGCACAATGGTGAAATCACCTAAGTCATTATTTACTATATACGGAATGCTTTTTTTAAAGGAGCAAAAGTTTCATTTCAGTGGGAACTAAATTTGGGGCTAGAGTGTTTTATTTAATTTTCACCCCAAAGTTGCAAAGTGTTTTGAAGTATTTCCCTGTAAAATAATAATATATATATTTTTGAGACAAACCTTCATTCTATCACCCAGGCTGGAGTGCAGTGGCTTGATGTTGGCTCACTGCAACCTCTGACTTCTGGGTTCAAGCGATTCATGTGCCTCAGCCTCCTGAGTAGCTAGATTACAGGCACCTGCCACCATGCCCAGCTAATTTTTGTATTTTTAGTAGAGACGGGGTTTCACTATCTTGGCCAGGCTGGTCTCAAACTCCTGACCTCAGGTGATCCACCCACCTCGGCCTCCCAAAGTGCTGAGATTACAGGTGTGAGCCACCATGCCAAAATAATTATTTTAATTTAAATAAAACCCACCAAGGAAACGTCAAGCTTTAAGAAATCTAGCTTCCTGTGAAATGTGAGAGGAAGTCAGCACTGATTTCAGAAATCTGATTATAACAATAGATCCATCCCTAAATGAGGCAAATCTTGGAATCCTTTCCATTTTATTTTATTTATTTTATTTTATTTTTTTGAGATGAGTCTCATTTTGTCACCCAGGCTACAGTGCAATGGAATGATCTCACCCCACTGCAACCTCCACCTCCTGGGTTCAAGTGATTCTTCTGCCTTAGTCTCCTGAGTAGCTGGGATTACAGGCATGTGCCACCATGCCTGGCTAATTTTGTATTTATAGTAGAGATGGAGTTTCACCATGTTGGTCAGGCTGGTCTCGAACTTCTGACCTCAGTGATCCACCCACCTCGGCCTCCCAAAGTTCTGGGATTACAGATGTGAGCCATGGTGCCTGGCCCCACTTGAATTTTTAAAACCATCGCTATGCACCATATGCCTATGCTAGGCACTGGAATAAGATGAAGCACCTTCTTGGAGTTTACACACGTAATTATACCAATCAGTCAGTAATAAGATAGGTAAGAACGGCTGTGGGGGAAGTCAGCTGGGTTCTAGTTTATAGTCACATTTCAGGAACTTATTTAACATGCCGACTTAACAACCTAAGCCTCTTCTCCATGTGTGCACACAGGGTAGACCTCTGAAGGGTGGCACTGTAACTTCTAGGATAATGTGTTAAGTCAAGGCAGGAGGACAGTTCAGCCTCCTCCCAGGCGAGTGCAAAGGGCTCTTCACTCGGATTGAAGCCTTCTCTCCCAGACTGAATTCCCCACCCCCAACATCCCTCCTACAGAAAATTTGGAGTCCTTGCTTATTCCCTGGCAGCCCCTACCCAATAGGGTCATGAATCAATTATCAAACATGCAACAAAAGATATAGAAAATTTAGCAAAAATGGCAACATTTTGGAATAAATGACTGTAATGTGTGTTCTGCCTGCCACCCTAACTGGCACACATTTTGTAGGTCACTTGCTCTCCCTGGAAGGAGGAGTATTCTCAGATTTCACCTTGGAGAAGGAAGAGTTCAGGCTGCCAGAACTGGGCTAGTCCTTCTGAATATCCTGAGGTAAGGTCCTGCGACTTCCCTGGGAAGCTCTGCCATGCCCCACCCCACCCCACCCCACCCCACCTGGCTGCTGGAGTCCTGGGACCCACCCAGATCTGCTCAAATCCTTCCTAGCTAAGGGGAGGGGAGGGGTGCTTGGGCGGGATAGTGACATAAGATCGCCCTGGCGACATGGAGCAGATCCTAATAAAGGTAGTGTAAATAAAGGTGTCATAAAGGACTGGGTGGGTGCTTGTCAGGGTTGCCAGCCTCTAGGGGCTGCCAGAATGATTCTCGCTCAATGCGAGGCGCCAGTGCTTATTATGTCCTGGCTACGTCTCTGGGCCCTATGGCCCCTTCTCACGTGGCCACTATTGTGGCTACTAGTCCAGGAAGCTCAGCCTCTGGAGTGGGTCAAGGACCCGCTCCAGCTGGCCTCTAACCCCCTGGGGTTGACTGAGCCCTGGTCTTCCCGCTTCTCCGATCTCCCCTGGGAATCTCTCCATGTGAGTACTCCCTCAGCAGTCCCAGGGGGCTTTGATTACCTGGGGTCCTCTGCTTCCTCCCAGAGGTCAGCCCTGCCCCAGGAATCGACTGAGAATTTGGTTCCATCTCTGGACGCAGATTCAGCTGGAGAGCTGCCCCCGGGGCCCAAGCACTCCTTGTCTGAACACCCGGATCTGAATGACAAGCTGACTTGGCAAGAAAGGCTCCCACAGGTGGGTCCAATGCTCGGCTGGTATCAGAACCAGCCCGTAGTTCAGCCTCGTCACTTCAAAAGTAAGGTTCAAACTGCAGATCTAGATCAGGCTGCAGATCATCAGGCAGATGAAATACTTGTTCCACCTCTAGACAGTCAGGATTCAAAAGCAACAGAGTTTATAATTTCTCCCAAGAACCTGAAGGAAGATTTAGCTCAGCGTTGGAGGCTTGCTAAGATTCTGGGAACTCCACATCAATTTGTATCAAAACCTCAGCATCAGAAACAAACTTTGCAGGATGAATATTTAGATTCAATTGTGGATATGCTGTATCCCGGCGGCCTGCCTCTGGAATGCCAGGTGAAATCAGATGAGCCTCCAGGGCCCCGTGAGCAAGTTGGACTTTCTCAATTACAACTGGAGCCTGAAGCTCTTTCTCCCAAGAACCTGAAGGAAGATTTAGCTCAGCGTTGGAGACTTGCTAAGATTCTGGGAATTCCACATCAATTTGCATCAAAACCTCAGCATCAGAAACAAACTTTGCAGGATGAATATTTAGATTCAATTGTGGATATGCTGTATTCCAGCAGCCTGCCTCCAAAACTCCAGGTGAACTCAAATGAGCCTCCAGGGTCCCGTGAGCAAGTTGGGCTTTCTCAATTACAGCTAGAGCCTGAAACTCAAAATCCAGAGACCCTTGAAGAGATCCAGTCCTCTTCACACCAGCAAGAAGCCCCAGAGTGGCTTCCACAGCTCCCTGAGGAGGTAGAGCCTTCTTCAACCCAGCAGGAACCCCCAACCCAGCCTCTAGAGGAGGCAGAACCTTCTGTAACCCAACAGGAGGCCCCAACTGAGCCTCCAGGTCCTCCTATGGGGCCTGAACTTTCCCTGAGTGAGCAGGAGCAGCCAGCTCAGCCTTCTGAGTCTTCTGGGGAGCTTGAATCTTCTCCAGCCCAGCAGGAAGCCACAGTTCAGGCTCTAGAGCCCCCTAAGGAGGTAGAACCTTCAAGCCAGCACATGGTCCCAGCTCAGGTTCCAGAGCCATCTAAGGAGTTTGCAGCTCAACCTCCAGCTCATTATGAGGTGACATTTCCAACACCAGGTCAGGATCAAGGTCAGCATTCAACATCGCCTAGTGTCACAGTTCAACCTTTGGACCTGGGGTTTACCATCACTGCTGAATCCACTAGAGAGGTTAAACTGTCTCCAACCACGAAGGAGACCTCAACTCAGCCTCCAGATCTGGGGCTTGCCATAACTCCAGAACCCACTACAGAGACTGGACATTCTACAGCCCTGGAGAAGACTACAGCTCCTCGTCCAGATGAGGTTCAGACTCAGTATCAAAACCTGACTGAAGTCACAGGTCCACCTACTGAACTAGACCCTACTCAAAATTCATTGGTGCAGCCTGAAACTTACACCCAAAATAAGGCTTTAACTGTTCCAGGGGAACAGGCCTCCACAAGCACCAACATATGTGACCTCTGTACCTGCAGAGATGAGATGCCGTCATGTATTGATCTCAGCCAAAAGCAGAAGCTCCGCCACGTGCCTGTGCCAGAGCCAAACAGCTACAATGGCACCTTCACTATCTTGTAAGTATCACCTTTCCTCCATTGTCCTCTGTGTCCTGCCTGACATGGCAGGCTTTTCCTGGAGGCCTTCCTGGGCCTTCTTTATCTCCCCAGACCATACTGACAGCTGACTTTCTGCTTTCACCTTTGCTTGTCCACTCTTCCTTCTCCTCATTCTCCTTTACTGTTAGGCCCCTTCTCCAGTCTTTTACTTTTACTCTAGTCTTTTACCCTTACTTGTTTCCTTATCCATTTTTATTTAGCCTCATCACATCATTGCTTAACTGCTGCTCTCCTCCCATTTTCACTTCACCCTCTTTACAGCAGCCTGTCCCTCTCCCCATGTCAGTGATGATGCTCTAAGTGATTAAGAGTTGATTCTGGAGCCAGGCTGCCTGGGTTTAAACCGAGGTCTGTCATTTATTAGCTTGGTGACCCAGAGCAAGTTATTCTGCTCTGTGATTCAGTTTCCTCATCTTTATTTATTTTATTTTATTTTATTTTATTTTAAAGACAGGGTTTCACCATGTTGGTCAGGCTGGTCTTAAACTCGCGACCTCAGGTGATCCACCCACCTTGGCCTCCAAAGTGGGTGGATTACAGGCGTGAGCCACCACACCCGGCCCTTCCTCATCTTTAAACTGGAGATTATTGTAGTTACCATTTCACAGGATTGTTGCAAAATTTAGGTGAGTGAATACATGAAACACTTGCATCGGTGCCTAGCATATGTAGGAGTGTTGGTTGTTAACATGATTACTCAGTCCTTTAGTTTTGTCCGGAACTCATCTTTGTCCCCAGCTTTCTATATGTAGCACTCGTTTTGTGTCCAACCCAGGGCCAAGTATGCTACCGTCTCCAGAACATGAAAATGATAGGAAGGAAGAGAGAGAATAGGCATAAAAAGGGAGGTATATATAATTAAGTACTAAAAGATAATACAGAACAGCAGTACTAGAATTTACCAGAATCTGTGATCCTTGAGGTGTGGGGGTCAGGGAAAGCTACACGGATAAGTTAAAACTTTACTTGGGTCTTAACGAGTAGCTATAATTTATTAAATAGAAAAAAAAAATGGGAGTATAGTCTAGGCAAAGGCGTGGCTACAGGTATGGTTGGAATTTAGTAGACCAATCTCGCTGCACAGAATCACATGAAGGAACAATGAAGATATGATTTTGTAAAACCTTGATTATCAGCTATAGGAGTTTGAAAGTTACACAGTGAGATATGGAAAGCCATTGAAAGTTTCCAAGCAAGAGAGATTAAATGATTAAAACAGGAAGATTGTTTTATTTTGTTTTTTGCTTTATGTTCAAGTGTAGACATGCAAAGGATTATTTTAGAATTCATATGTAGAGTGCCCTAGAGAAGAAACCTTAATTCAGGGAGACAAAATAGAAAGGTCTGGCAAAACCTAGGAGTAAAGTGTGAAGGGGCTAAATCAGATCGGTTGTAATAGAAGTGGAAAGAAAAATCCTAGGATGTTTCAGCAGAGGGCTCTGGGCCAAAGCTTTTCTTTTAAAAGAAACAGAAAAGAAACAGAGAAATATGCAACAGAGATCATATGTGGCCCACAAAGCCTAAAATATTTGCTACCTGACCTTTCCAAAAAAAGATTTGAGAAAGTTGGCTTAGTAGAATGAAAGGAATTAAAGTTAACTTCACATTGTTGCCTGAAAGAGAAGAAAATATAGACCACCCACATTCATTTGAACATCATCAATCTAGAATTTTTTGGTAATTTAATCTGAATTAAATGAACATTTAAATACTAAAAAATCAGCTGAATTATATAAATAATATTATCCAGAATATTAAGCTACCAAGAGAATAGACTGGTATTAAGGGTTTCATTTTAGGAATTGTTATATTAAAATAGATGTTTAAAATGATGGTTAAGTGGTATAGCTACAAATGTTTACATTAAGTAAGTGTATCAGAAATGCCCCTTAGTCTTCAATAATTACAAAATAAATATCTCCTCAACCCTGTTACCAAGGAAGGGATACCTGCATAGTATTTCTGTCTGTTTAGAGATAAGAAGATACTATGTTCATTGCTATGAAAGCTTGATTCTTATCCTCTGTCCATGGTCCAGAGGTGTGTATGTCATTAATCCTTATTAAGCCCATTAGTGATGCTCTGTTGCAAACAGATTCTTTCAAACGCAGAAGGCTTAAGGAAAGTGGGTATGAAGACCCTCAAGTGGATGCCAAAGTGCTACAGAGGCCACAAAGTAATAAAACAACATTTCCTTTAAAATAGTCATTTTCCTTCTATGCACTACTCACTCCCCCAGCTATCCATTTATTTTGAAAATATTTGAGTTTGCTTTATTTCTAAATGTGTCAGTTTTAAGCATGGTGGGCAATGCAGATGAGCAAGACCTAGTCCATGCTTTCAAGGAGTTTATGCTCAGAAGAAATGGGATGAAAAATAACTACATTAAAAAAGAAGAAATAAATGTGGGCACTAGGAGGGATAAATTGTTTCTGGAGCATAGAAGAGGGGGAAAATGACTTCAATTTGGCCCCAAGAAGGTGTCACTAGAACAATGCCATTTGAATAGGACTTTGAAGGGCCATTGTGTAACATTGGACAGACATCTTGGGGAAAATATTCTAAACTTGCAAAAGGAAAATGGGAGAAGGCTAAAACACAGGAAAGTATTTGAGGAATGCCATGAGTACCTGTCGAGTATAAGGAGGGAGAGTAGGAAATTGGAGCCAGATCTTCTAGGGCTTTGAATGCCAAGCTCAGGAGCCATGATGGGGAACCGTGTTATCACAGCAGTGCTGTAAGGTAACCTCACAATCACTGGGAGGGCGTGTTAGAACTCAGTTCTGAACTCCACCCTCATAGTTGCTGATTCAGTTCATCTAGAGTGGGACCAAGAATTAGCATCTTCAATAATTTCCCAGGAGATGCTGGTCTTGCAAGCCACTTCTGGAGAGTTTATATGATGACTGTGTATAGGGTAGTTTAGGAAGGGAGAGACCAGAGATGGAGACATCAGCCAGACAACATTACACCATCCAGGTAAAGAGGGAGGGACAAGCTGACAAGTGGAATCAATAAAAATAAGAGAGTCAACTGTAGTCAAGAATGGGTGTTGTCTATACCTGTTTTTATTCAAAAAATGAAAATCCAGTTCCATGTTGTTTTTGTTGCCCCATCACTATATAACTGAAGAAATTGCTTTCATGAAATATTAAAGCAATATAAAGCCAACAATGAATTTTTTTAATATGATAGAAATTCTGTTAATATGATTTGAATTAGTTCAAAGCTATGTGTTAAAGGGTTAACTTCCTTCCAAATGATGTGAAAGGATGTTTTATTTCTTCTGATATTGAACTGGCTTAGGAAAACAGACCTAAACTAGGAAGGTATATAAATGTGAGACTATTCCTTTTAATATTGGAAACTATATGTAGAGATAAAAACTTTGAGCTCATAATCTAGGATTTGATGAGACTACAAAAGGGCATCTAATCAAGTCTATGCTCTCAGGAATAATTAATCCTAAAGTCTATCAAGATCTATAGTTGTATATTTTATTTATTAAAACCATGAAGGTAAGACTCTAGGAGAGGTACAGGCAGGGTTAGGAGCTCTGGGCAGTTTAAATACATGTCCAAATGTTTAGAGCTTAGATGAAAACCGTGTATTCAATACTATTCTAAACTCTTGCTATTTATTCATACTAATTTGACATCTAATAACTAATCAAGGCAATATTTTCCTTTTACTTTTCCTAGAGATTTATCCTGCAATCAAATACAGTCTATTGGAAGGTACACATTTGAATCACTACCATTTTTACAGTCTTTGTAAGTTACAAATAAAACTTGATTACATTTGGAATTTTTATAAAACTTAATTATAAACATCTTTGCTATTCATTTTGAAATATGATTAAAATTTTACCAGTAGAAAGTTAACTAAAATTATATGCAAATTCTTTTTGTCTCTAGCAAAGATTAGTGTGAACATTTTTTTTTTTTTTGCGATGGAGTTTCACTCTTGTTACCCAGGCTGGAGTGCAATGGCGCGATCTCGGCTCACTGCAACCTCCGCCTCCTGGGTTCAGGCAATTCTCCTGCCTCAGCCTCCTGAGTAGCTGAGATTACAGTCATGCACCACCGTGCCCAGCTAATTTTTTGTATTTTTAGTAGAGATGGGGTTTCACCATGTTGACCAGGATAGTCTGGATCTCTTGACCTTGTGATCCACCCGCCTTGGCCTCCCAAAGTGCTGGGATTACAGGCATGAGCCACCGCGCCCGGCCCTTAGTGTGAACATTATTACACAAATCATAGTGAATCATCAGAGAGCAGTGGTTCTCAACTGGTGTGATTTTGTAGTCAGGTGACATTTGGCAATGTCCGGAGACAGTTTTGGTTGGCAAAACTGTGGGTGTGCTCCTGGCATCTGGTGGGCAGAGACCAGAGATGCTGCTAAACATCCTCCAGAGTACAAGACAAACCCCCACAGCAAAGAGTTTCGTTTTGTTTTTTTTTGAGACAGTCTCGCTTTGTCGCCCAGGCTGGAATGCAGTGGTGTGCTATCAGCTCACCACAGCCTCTACCTCCCAGGTTCAAGCGATTCTCCTGCCTCAGCCTACCAAGTAGCTGGGATTACAGGTACCCACCACCATGCCCAGCTTATTTTTTGTATGTTTAGTAGAGATGGGGTTTCACCATGTTGGTCAAGCTAGTCTCAAACTCCTGACCTTGTGATCCGCCCGCCTTGGCCTCCCAAAGTGCTGGGATTAAGGCTTGAGCCACCGAGCCTGGTGGCAAAGAGTTGTATAGACCAAAATGTCAATGACACTGAAGTTGTGAAATCCTATTCTAGAGAAATAAAGATCACTAAACACAAGTATTTACTGAGCATTCGCTGTTTTGTATCTAATGCACCACATGTGCAATGTTAAAGTATAAATCATAAGCTAGTATCGTCCACAGTGAGATTTCTTTAGTGCACAGAGAAAGGATTGAGGTTATGTTCCATCCTATATAAATTAGAATCACGGCAAATGATAAATGTTCTGAAATAATTTTTTTTTCCTTTGGCTTGTGTCTTTTTTTTTTGTAGAAATCTTAGTTGCAATTTACTCACAGAACTGAGCTCTGGAACATTTCAGGCCTGGCATGGAATGCAGTTTTTACACAATTTGTAAGTGAAATAGAAAATGAATACGTGTGAACAACTATTTACATGTGAAAACCTCATACAATTATTGGTTAGCTGGGTATAAGCCCATTACAAACTCTGAAAAGTATGTCTTAAGATCCATTCGTTTTTCTCAAATGGGGAAACTAAGGCACAAAGGCCCAGAGCCTTACATAGCTTATATATGACTTGCTCTGCTTTTCCTAATTCTGACCTTTGGCATGGACAAGAAAAGGCATTAAACAAATGACCCTCAAATTAGCCTTGTTGACAGGCATGGGGGCTCAGGCCTGTAATCCCTGCATTTTGGGAGGCAGAGGCAGGCAGATCACCTGAGGTCAGGAGTTCAAGACCAGCCTGGCCAACATAGTGAAACCCCATCCCTACTAAAAATACAAAAAAATCAGCTGGGCATGGTGGCGCAGTTTTTTTGCTCCCTGGAGGACTTTGTGTTAAGCTTCCTTCCTTGTAGCTAAATGTTGCAGACATTTAAGCAGTTAGAAACTGTGCATATGAGCAGGAATCAAAGTTAAATCCAAAGCATAGGGCCAGGTATGGTGGCTGACAGCTGTAATCCCAGCACTTTGGGAGGCCGAGGTGGCTGGATCACCTGAGGTCACAGGAGTTTGAGACCAGCTGTGGAGCCATAGGGAAAAAAAAAAAAAAAAAAAGGAGATCATGTCCTTTGCAGCAAAGTAGATGCAGCTAGAGGCCATTATCCTAAGCAAACTATCACAGGAACAGAAAACCAAATACCGCATGTTCTCACTTGTAAGTGGAAGCTAAACATTCAGTACATGTGGACAAAGAAAAGAACAACAGATACCGGGGCCTACTAGGGGGCGAAGGGTGGGTGGAGGATGAGGATCAAAAACTACCTATTGTGTACTATGCTTATTACCTGGGTGACAAAATAATCTGTACACCAAACCCCCTGGCATACAATTTACCTATATGACAAACCTGCACATGTACCCCTAAACCTAAAATAAAAGTTAAAAAATAGATGGAGGCTGGGTGTGGTGGTTCACACCTGTAATCCCAGCACTTTGGGAAGCCAAGGTGGGTGGATCACATGAGGTCAGGTGTTCGAGACCAGCCTGACCAACATGGTGAAACCCCATCTCTACTAAAAATACAAAAATTAGCCGGGCATGGTGGCAGGTGCCTGTAATCCCAGGTACTCGGGAGGGCTGAGGCAGGAGGATCATTTGAACCTGGGAGGTGGAGATTGCAGTGAGCCTGGGTCACACCATTGCACTCAATCCTGGGCAACAGAACAAGACTCCAACGGAGATAGGGTTTCACCACGTTGGTCAGGCTGGTCTTGAACTCCTGACCTCAGATGATCTGCCCACCTCGGCCTCCCAAAGTGCTGGGATTACAGGTTTGAGCCACCTCACCCATCCAATAAATGGGAACTTTAACTAAAAACAAAAATTGTGGTAAAAGAATTGGTGTTAATTCTTCTTTAAATATTTGGTAGATTCACCAGTGAAGCTGTCTGGTCTTCAGCTTTTCTTTGAGGGAAGTTTTTTGATTACTACCTCAATCTCTTTACTTGACATAGGTCTATTCAGATTTTCTGTTTGTAAGTCAGTTTCAGTAGTTTGTATCTTTCTGGTAATGTGTCTATTTCATCCAGGTTATCTAATTATTAGCATATATTTTATATAATCCTTTTATTCATATTATAATCCTTTTTATGTCTGTAAGAACAGTAGTAGTGTCCCCTCTTTCATTCCTAATTTTAATAATTTGGTGTTCTCTATTTTTTTCTTGGTCAGTGTAGCTAAAGGTTTGTCAGTTTTGTTGATATTTTCAAAGAACCAACCTTTAACTATGTTGATTTTCTCTGTTGTTTTTCTGTTCCCGATTTCATTTATTTCTCCTCTAATATTTATTATTTCCTAGCTTTGGGTTCAGTTTGCCGAGAGCTTTTTTTTTTTTTTTTTTCCTAGTTACCTCCAGTGGAAGTTTAGTTGCTTGACTTGAGATATTTGAAATATCTGTGGGCTGAGTGCAGTGGCTCATGCCTGTAATCCTAGCACTTTGGGAGGCTGCGGTGGGAGGACTGCTTGAGCCCAGGAGTTCAAGGCCAGCCTGGGCAACATACTGAGACCTCATCCCTACAAAAAAATTTAAAAATTAGCTGAATATGGTGACACATGCCTATAGTCACAGTTACTCAGGTGGCTAAGGCACGATGATCACTTGAGCCTGGGAGGTTGAGGCTGAAGTGAGCCATGATTGTGCCACTGCACTCCAGCCTGGGAAACAGTGAAACCCTGTCTCAAAAAATGAAAACTAAAAAAACAAAATATTTGTGGCCAGTTGCAGTGGTGTGTACCTATAATCCCAGTACTTTGGGTGGCCAAGGAAGGAGGATTGCTTGAGGCTGGGAGTTGGAGACCAGCCTGGGCAACATATTGAGATCCCAGCTCTAAAAAACTTTTTACAATTAGTCGAGTATAGTGGTGCACACCTGTGGTCTCAGCTACTCTTAATTATATAACATTGTCGTTCAAACTAATACCAACTTTGTTTTGATAGTACACAAAACTTTGCTTCTCTAAAGCTCCACTCTCACCCCCTCCTTTATACTGTTATTGTCACACATTACATCTTTATACATTTTATGTTCATCACCTAGATTTATAATTATTGCAATATGCAATTATCTTTTTCTTTCCTTTTTCTTGAGACAGAGTCTCCCTCTGTTGCCCAGGCTGGAGTGCAGTGGCACAGTCACTGCAACCTCCACCTCCCAGGTTCAAGTGATTCTCGTGCCTTAGCCTCCTGAGTAGTTGGGACTGCAGGCACACAGCACCATGCCCAGCTAGTTTTTGTATTTTTAGTAGAGGCAGCGTTTCACCATGCTGGTCAGGCTGGTCTTAAACTCCTGACCTCAAGTGATCCTCAAGTCTCAGCTTCCCAAAGTGCTGGGATTACAAGTCTGAGCCACTGTGCCCAACCAGTGCTTTTTATTTCTTTGTGCGGATTCACATTAGTATTTCTCATAGGGCAGGTCTTCTAGCAACAGTCTCTCAGTTTTTATTTATCTAGAACATCTTAATTTCTCTTCATTTTCAAAGGTAGTTTTGCCAAGTATAGAATTCTTGGTTGATAGTTTCTTCAGCACTTTGAATATGCCATTTCATTGCCTTTTGTCCTCCACTGTTGTGTGTGGTTGTTTTGTTTTGTTTTGTTTTTAGACAGGGTCTTGCTCTGTTACACAGGCTGGAGTGCAGTGGTGCAGCCATTTACCTCACTGAAGCCTCCACCTCCCAGGCTCAAGCAATCCTCTCATCTCAGCCACCTGGGTAGCTGGGACTACAGGCATGCACCACCATGCCCAGCTATTTTTAATTTTTTTTGTAGAGATGGGGTTTCACTACATTGCCAGTGCTGGTTTCTAATTCCTGGCTGGAATGCACCTGTAGTCCCAGCTACTGAAGAGACTGAGTTAGGCAGATCACTGGAGCCCAGGAGGCTGAGGCTGCAGTGAGCTGTGATTGTGCCACTGCACTCCAGCCTGAGCAACAGAGAGTGATCCTGTCTCTAAATAAAGTATATGGGGGATGTGTGTTGGTTATAGGCAAATACTGCATCATTATATGTAAGGGATTGAGCATCCACAGATTCTGGTATGGTGTGGAGGCAGCATCCTAGAACCAATCCCTTGCAAGATATCAAGGATGAGTGTACTGTGGAAGAATCAAAGCACTGTTAAACAGCATACAATTCCTGTCTCCAAAAAGTTCTGTCCTCGGGTGGATGAGACTTATAATGAATAAAAGGAATAAATACAGATTTGGAGATAGTGGTTGTTGTGATGGGTAATCTTAATTGTGTTTTCTTCCAAAACAGATGTATTGTCATAGAAGGGCACCAAACAAAGATGAAGAAGCATTCTTAAGGTAAATATTAGTCTGGTGATTTTTTTTTTTTTTTTAATTCAGAGTCTCACCCTGTTGCCCAGGCTGGAGTGCAAGGGCACAATCTCAGCTCACTGCAACTTCAGTGGTCAGACCACAGGGGCCACACAGCCTCCGAGGACTGCAGAGACCCAGGCAGCTGGGGCCCAGCCCGGAAAGGCCTGCATGGGCTCACTGGAGATGCTGACCACATCTGTTTTCCTTTCATCCAAACCTGAGCAAGGGTCCTCTGCACTCAGGCCCATGCTGGCTTCACCTGGCAGGAAGACCCTCTGCAAGGGAATGGTCAGCCCCCTCTGGGCTCAGCTACCCGGTTCCAGTGGCCCATTTGGTCAGCTCCCCTGCCACAGGTGCCTCCTCCTTTCACACCCTGTCCTGGGGGGCTATCTGTGAAAACATCTACTCTGGGGGCACTCAGGATGTGCCCAGCCCAGCCCTGGCTCAGGGAGGACCTCGCCGTTCCTGGCGCTATATGGAATGGAATTTGATGCCCCGGCTCCCGACGGACCTGGATGTGGGGGGCTTTTGGTTCCCTCATTGTCATTTTGAAAAAGCTGCTGGGTCTGTGTCCCTTCTGAATGTGTCCTTTACAGCCCTGGGACCATGGGACAGAAGCAGCTGGCACCATGGACCGAGTACCTCCTAGGTTCCAAGACCCGGGCCAGGTTGGAACATATGGGGCCAGAACCCAGGAAAATCCTGAGGAGACAGAAGGCAGCAAAGAAAATCATGCACAATGGGGAAGTGTGCTCTCCCTGACCCATGGGGACCCATGGTAGCACCCACGGGAGGGCGGCAGGATTGAGGGCCCATGAACCTCCCCAGGCAAAACTAACAGCACCAAATTCTAAGGGGATTTTGGGTCCTGGAAACTCTCATCCGGGTCTGCTGGGAATGTGACATGGCACAGCCACTTTGGCAGCCAATTGGGCAGTGGCTCACAAAGCTCAGTTATCTTGAACCACAGATCACCTACATGTCACAAGTATTGAGCCCAATGACTTAGAAACTGACATCCACATGAAACCTGCATGCCACATTCACTGTTTCATTCATCATCACCCACACACAGAGGCTTTGGGGATGACCTTCAGCATGGGAATGGGGAGACAATGGCTGGTCTTACCTTCAAACGGAAGAAGACTCAGTGAGAAAAGGGAAAGACCCAGTGATGCCGGCAGGAACATGGGTGGTCCTATATCCATTTTGCTAAGGGAAAGAAGCCAGACCCAATAAGCTACCATTGTAGGATTCCCATTCATAGGCCATTGTGGAAAAGGCCAAACCATAGGGTCTGAGAACTGGTTTGGGTGACCAGGGGCTGACAGATCAGGGAGAGGCTGTCTGCATAGGGGCCACCCTGGAGACTTGGAGGATGAAGGAGTCGCTCCAGGAGGGGCTGGAGCGGTGGTTGGGAGACTCTGCACATTGGTTTAGAACCGTGGAGAAACTGTACACCCAAAGACAACTGGCGTGTGTGCAAACTGAAAAAAAAAATCATTTAGAGTGAAAATGATCAATCAACACACTGTACAACTGGGATGTCTGGTGGAGGACCCTTGGGCCCCCCTAGCCACATGGAAAGTGCCTAACTTCCCGATAAGGAAAGCCCCTCCTCCCTCACAAGGAGGGTCCCTTATCTCACTCTGTCTACTGCCTTGGCTCGGCCCGATTCCAGCAACCTTCCCGCCCGGCAACTGACCAAACCAATCACCCTCCGCCCCATCAGCTCTCCAGTAACGCCCAACAAGCTTCCTGCCCGGCAGACTTCCTGCCCGACAGCCAACCTGACCAATTGCCACCTGCCAAATCAGCTCTCCCACTCCCCCAGTCCCTCTACCCCTATAAAAATCGCCGAACAAAGCCGGCGCGAGACTGCTGACTCTTCCCCCAGCACGAGTCCAGTCAGCCCGGAGACTCTCCAATAAAGCCTGAACTCCTGAACTCCTCTTTCGTCTGGTCTAATTCGGTCATGCCTTGGGGTCCAAGTTACGTGGGTCCGGGCAGGTCGGACATGGGATATTTGTATTTCACAGATGTGGATTTTACCGAAACGTATCTTAAACAGTCAAAGGCCCTGAAGAGCTTACTGCTTATCTGATGAATCATCTGAACCTGAAATGGGATTTGTAGACAAAGTGAAACTAACAGCATCTGCACAAAAGAAACAAAAGCCCCTTTTCTCTGTTTCCTAGGCAGCGGGAACTATTGTACATCTTCGTGGTATATTCGGAGTATAACCCAGTGAGTATTCCTGGGCAGTGACATTCCCAGCCCGTATTTTCATATTCACAGGTGTGGGTATCTGGTGGGGGTGTTGTTGCTTCTTTCAAAGTCACTATTTGTGACCCATCAGGATATAGTAGGTAGAACTCCAGCTTACCGCTGGTGTAAACCTCCAAGCAAGGGGCGGTGGTGTCAAGGGGTCTCAAACTGAGACAAAAAGGAGACACGCCCCTGACTTCTGGTGTCACCTGGGCCTGGCCACCAGTTCTCTGAACAAGAAATGACGTCCTCCTTTTGGGGCTGCCCCAAAGCCCAGGAGCTTGGCGGGGCTGCATGCAGGACAGTGCTCTCAGGAGACCTTTTGGACAAGTTGCTGAAGTGTCCATGGACCTGGCTCTTGTCATGAAGTGAATTTGCATCCTGAGGAAGCATATTCTTCAGAGGAAGCCTCCCTAGTCACCTCTGCCCTATCCAATGACATAAGTACTCCCAGGTGACCTCAGCCCTCCCAGGTGATGTCCTTCCATGGTGACTGTGGTTCTGGCAGGAGGTGGGCTATTGCAGGGACCTGAGCCAAGTTACCACCCTCACTCCTACTTTATCTGCCTGAGGATGACGCATTCTGGGAACTGGCGTAGCTGCTGGCCAGTGAGAGGCACTCCCCACAGGGTAGGTGGACAGCTGCCTCCCAGGGTCTCATGCAGCCAAAGCTGGGGATGGCCACCCTGACCAGGTAATCTCGACTTTCAGCGAAGGCACCTTCCTTGTATCGCCAGCTTGTTGGGAGTCTTTAGGATGTCTCTGCTGAGGGTCCCACAGGAGCCTGGGGCTGACCCCTAGAGCCCAAGTCAGATGCCTTTTATCCCCATCAGTAGAGGACATCTCATCCTCCCTGTGGCCGCCCTCTGTGTCCTGGAGCCACGCCCTCCCGCTCTGATTCTGTGTTGCTGACCCTGCCCTCCCTGAGACTCCTCCTGTCCTTCAGCTGCACAGGCTCCAGCTGCCCTTGGTGACCATGAACGGGCCTACAGAGCCCAGATGGCAGCATCTCCCCAGCCATGTCCTCTGGACTGACACCACTTCCAGGAGATGACCAGGAACCCCAGCTCCCACCCTGTTCTGGCCACCCTTTGTCGGGGCCTTGCTCTTCCGACACCCTGGCCCAGGAGGCCTCCAGGAGCACCTCCAGCCAGGCTCCAGGGGATGTTCCCGCCCCTCCTCCCCAGGGCCAAGGCCGCATGGTGGGGTCAGCAGATGGGAGGGTGCAAGGCCTCAGGGATAGGGGGCCTCTGCAGCTGTCCAGCTGGCTTCTCCGCATGAATGATGGGGTAAGGAGGCACAGAGAGACCCTGGCTCAGGGACTCTCCTTGCCCTGCAGTGTCCTGTTTCCCCAGCCCGGGGGTCTGGCTCACCTCCAGCCCATAGGAGGAACAAACAAGACCCTCTGACCAAGAGAGGTCATCCCAGGGCAGAGACTGAGGCTCAAGACCAGCCTCACAGGCAGACAGGTCCAGGACCCAACTTGGGAGGGCTCAGGGAAGCCTCAAGCCCTGGGCAACCCCTTTCCAGAAGCCACGTCCCCACTGAAATGAGTGCCCCCCATGAGGAGCTGCAAGACCTTGTCTGAGCCAGTGTCCTGGAGGGGTCAGGCGACCCTCATGGGGAGGGTCACTGACTCTGGGGACTGAAGCCCCAGTGGGCCCAGCTTGAGCCATCAACCCCAGCCTGGAAGGGGCAGGTCCTCCCATGCCTGCTGTCCCCACAGATCTCTCTCGGCCTCACCCTGCACCATGGGACGTGTATTTGATGGAAGGAGAACAGGTGTTGATGCTGATAACAAGCACTGCCTTTGTCCCCAGTGGGACCTTGGGAACACTGGGGTCAGACCCCAATTGACCCGAGGGAGCTTCCTCACACTGTCCTCATGATCCTCTGTTGTGGCCCAGAGGGAGGTCTGGCCCGGTGGGCTGGGAGGTCACAGTGACACCGAGCCCATCTCCCCACATGACCCAGATTAAAGTTGGGAGTGTGGTGAGCACTTCCCTGCCCAGGCCACCCCCCAGCCACAGCCTCCTGTGCACATCTGGACCACTGAGGCGGCCACAAAAGGATCCGGGACTGCCCAGTGGGAGACTGAAGTGGCCACGGGGTATGGGCTCTGACCCCTCCCAGGGAATTCTCCTGGCCTGATGCCAACCAGCATTACAGGATTGCATTTACAAATTCTCTTGACTCTAAGCATGAAGTTACATTAAAAGATGAAGGCAATGTGTTTTGGGGTTTTTTATACTAAGGAAACCTAAGTTTGTATGAGTGAATTAATTAAATTGAATTAATTGAACTTTTATAGGCATTATCAGTTTATCATACTTTTGTTAAAATAACATGCACTGCCCTACAGAATGAATGCGGTATTCACAATGTTTCAGCCACAATCTTAAAGATTTGGGGAAACAAATGCTACCTAAAATCAGAGACTCCATGTTCAATGCCAAAAGTACACCCCTCTATTTTTTTACCCAATGAGATTCTTGGAAAAATTACGTATTAAAATGCACTTGAAGGAAATGTGATGTTTTCGTTTATAGCTGGTGAACAGCATGCACCTTGACAGCACTGTCATTAACAATCAGAGACTGCTCTGGATCTAAGCACTAAAAAATGACCCACACTGCAGACACAACATATTTGGAAGTGGGAATTTATTGAACAAAGTTAGGCGGGGACTCTAAAGCGCATTTGCTGCTTTCGCTTCAAGACGACGACGTTTAAAGGTTAGTATCTCCACTGTTGCTTTTCCCGCAACTCTTCTCCCACACTGCCTTCTCCCACCATCTTCTCCCCACCGCCTTCTCTCTCAGCACCCGTCTTTCTGCCTTTTCTTCCCCTCTCCCCGCCACGTTCCCTGCCTCACCCTCTTCTCTCCCACCGGTCCTTCCCCCGCTCCGTCTTTCCCCAACGCCGCCTTCCCCACCCTTCTTCTTCCAACCCGTCCTCTTCCTTCTCCCTCCCCACCCTTTTCTTCCCCCTCCCTCCCCCCTTTCCCACCGTCTGCTTCCCCACCTTCCCCCTCCTGCCCTTTCCCTCCCGTCCCCTTCCCCAAAGTCTTCTTCCCACCTTTTTCTCTCCCCTCTCCTCTTCCCTTCTCCCCTCCTTCTTCCCCACCGCGGTCTCCCCGCTCCCTGTCTCCACCGTCTTCTTCCCGCACCTTCTCCCCTGCAGTTTTCTTCCCTTCCCCACCGTTTTCTTCCCCTCGGTCTCTCCACCTTCTCGAAGCAGCGGCTTGTTCTCCGCGTCCCTCTTCCCACGGCCTTCCCCACCCTCCTCCTCCTCTCCACCCGCTCGCTTCCCTCCCACCTTCCCGCCAATTCCCGCAGCAGCGTCTTCCCGCCGCTCCTTCTTCTCCCCGCGTGTCCCCACGACCGTTTTACCCCAACCGTTTTCTTCCCCTCGCACCGTTTTCTTCCCGTCTTCCCACCCTGTCGCAGCAGCGTCTGTCTGCCGCATCTTCTTCCCACCGTCTTCTCCTCTTCCCTCTCTCTCCCCTTCGCCTTCTTTCCCAGCCTCTTATTCTCCACCATCTTCCTCCTCCCTCCATCTTCTTCCCGCAGCGGCGTCTTCCCGCAGCGGCGTCTTCCCGCCGCACTTTTCTCTCTGCACCCTCTTCTCCCCTCTTCCTCCCCCACCGTCTTCTTCCCGAACCGCCGCCTCGTGCGCTCCCTTTTCCGCGCTCTCCCGGCGCCTCCCACCCAGAAGCTCTCCCCGCATGCGCGCCTGCGTCCCGCGCCCAGCGGCCCCCTGAGCTCCGCCCCCCGCGGCCAACGGAAGACCTGGGGAGTCGCTGCCCGGGCCACAGCCG
Source organism: Aotus nancymaae (assembly GCF_030222135.1). Classification (NCBI taxonomy): domain Eukaryota; kingdom Metazoa; phylum Chordata; class Mammalia; order Primates; family Aotidae; genus Aotus; species Aotus nancymaae. The sequence continues at coordinate 8,181,062 of NW_026988430.1, read as the reverse complement.
CCGCCGCCGCCGCCGCCCCCGTCCCCCTCAGAGTTGGCCGCGCGGAGAAGACCTTGGGGGCCCGGAGACTGCGGGGAGAGGGCAAGGAGGGGAAGGAGAGGGTGGAACCGGCCTTGGAAAGTGGGAGAGGGGGAGAAGAAGGTGGCCAGGAGGGAGAAAGTGCAGGGAGAAGACGGTGTGGTAGAGATAACGGTGGAAAAAAACGCTGAGGCGAGGGCGGGACAGAATACAGCGGGGAGAAGGCCGGGCGCTGTGGCTGACCCCTGTAATCCCAGCACTTTGGGAGGCTGAGGCGGGCGGATCACGAGGTCAGGAGTTCGAGATCAGCCGGGCCAACATAGTGAAAACTCCGTCTCTACTGAAAATACAAAAATTATTTTCGATAGTTTGTGTATTTCTTTTTTGTTGTTGTTGTTCCCATTATGTGGGAGGGGATTCCAGAGAGCTGGAAATCCTAGTTTGTGTATTTCTAAGAATTTGTCCACTTCATTTAGGTTATCCAATTTGTTGGCGTACAAGTGTTCACCAAATATAATCCTTTTTACTTTGATTTCTGATTTTGATAATTTGAGTTTTTTCTCTTTTTTTCTTAGTCATTCTAGTTAGCTTTGTCAATTTTCATTGGCCTTTGTTCAAAGTATGTATATATGGGGCTGGGTGAGGTGGCTTATACCTGTAATCCCAGCACCTTGCGAGGCTGAGGCGGGAGGATCACCTGAGGTCAGGAGTTCGAGATCAGCCTGGCCAACATGGCGAAACCCCTTCTCTACTAAAAATATAAAAATTAGCTGGACATGGTGGTGCAGGCCTGTAATCCCAGCTACTGTGGAGGATGAGACAGGAGAATCACTTGAAACCAGGAGGCAGAGGTTGCAGTGAGCCACCGCTGCACTCCAGCCTGGGCAACAGAGCAAGACTGTGTCTCAAAAAAACAAAAACAAAATATGTATATATTTAGAGAAAGCAGGCTAAAGTAAGTGTGCCAATATGTTAACAATTGTTGAAACTGGGGGGAGGGTATGTGGGTGTTTATTAAATTATTCTTCCAACTTTTCTGTATGTTATTAAGAAAAAATTTCGGGGAGGAAACACGTCCTTGAAAATCATACCACCTGTGTTCACACTCCAGGTTCCTAACTGTGTGAGCTTGGCTACATTTCTTAAGCTCTCTGTGCCCTGTTTCTACATCCTAAAAGTGGGAATAATGTGATTGCTATAAAAATGAAGTAAGATAATGGCTGTCGAGCACCTGGCATATAGTTTGCTTGCTCATAAATTGTCCTTGAATGCCAGAACCATTGAAAATTATTTCTTCTCTCTGGATGACATGGAATTCCTCAGATTCAACCCCTATTTACTGAGCACCTGCTATTCACCAGGCTTGGGGCTAGACAGGAGCTTTTGCAAACTTTGAACTTACCACTCTCATCTACATTTTACAAAGTGAAGTCTCAAGCTATGCAAAGTGCCTGGCCCAATGCTCAAGCCATTCAATGGCAGGGCTGAGATGTTAATCCAGGGCTTTCAATTCCAAGTCCTGTGACTCTAATGTAACATGGTAGATGTATGATGTTTCTGTAAGGTTTAAAGAAGATGATAATGGTGAGAACAATTTGGGAACTGGGGTGGTCCGTGAAGATATGGAGGCCTGAAGAACCCTGGCCAAGGTTGGGGGGTCTGTCAGTTCTCTCTCCGCCTCCACCTTCTATATCAGTGGCTCTCGGGGCCTCCTTCACCGCCGTCTTTGTGCCCACAAGGGCAGATTCACTTCCAGTTTTCAGTTGGGGAAACAGAGTTTTGGAAAATGACTCACCTTCCGAGAGTCCTGACATCTTTGCTGTCGTATCGGCTTCCATGAAATCCCTGTGGGCCTCAGTTCTTCCCAGGTAACGTTGGAATCATGCCTACTTCAAGGGTCAAGGGAGCTGACTGCACGTCAAACTTTCTCTAGGCAACCGGCACTCCTGCTTGGAAGATCTGGGTTCTCCAAACCCTAACCTGGAAGGCCAACTAGGAGCCTTGCTGTTCATGCTGTGCAATGAGCCTTGAGGCGGAGTTTAAATGCTTCTGAAGAGGCTGCTGCTGGAACTGTAAAAACATTTGGTTTGTGCGTCAAGACACTATCAACTGGGCGCAGTGGCTCACCCCTATAATCCCAGCACTTTGGGAGGCTGAGGTGGGTGGATCACCTGAGGTCAGGAGTTTAAGACCAGCCTGGCCAACATGGTGAAACCCTGTCTCTACTCAAAATACAGAAAAATTAGCTGTGCATGGTGGTGCATGCCTGTAGTCCCAGCTACTTGGGAGGCTGAGGCAGGAGAATCACTTGAACCTGGGAGGTGGAGGTTGCAGTAAGCCAAGATGGCACGACTGCACGCCAGCCTGGGTAACAGAGCAAGACTCTGTCTCAAAAAAAAAAAAAGCCACTATCAACAGAGTGAAAAGGCAACCCACGGAATGGAAGAAAATATTTGCAAATCATATATCTGAAAACAACCCAATTAAAAAATGGGCAAAGAGCTTGAATTGAAATTTCTCCAAGGAAGATATACCTGGGGAGTGAGTGTTTAATGGGTGCTGAGTTCCAGTTTGGGAAGATGAAAACGTTCTGGAGACACAGGGTGGTGATGGTTGTGAAACAATATGAATGTCTTAATGCACTTAACTGTACCCTTAAAAATGGTTAAGATGGTCAATTTCATGTATATTTACATCTATTTTACCACAACGAAAGTAAATAAGTAAACAAAGCATTTCAGAAGAAATTCTGGCAAAGTAACTGGGGGCAAATCTGGACCTCATTTGTAATCACAGTTATCTAATCAGGACAGTATTTCTTGCTCAAATTTGTTCATTTATGTAACGGTACTGGCTCCGTGTTAGAGAAAAGCTTGTTTGCTTGAATATAATTATGCTTAGCTTGAGTTTATAGATTTTTCATTTAAAACAGCCTCAGGAAAACAGGACCTTCAATAGAGATAAAAGAAAATATGCAGACTAACAACTTTAGGAACAGGCTGACCAGCCCGATAAGAACAGCTTGATGGTGCCTGCAGACGCCCACAAAACATTGACCAAGGAAGTAACTAACTGTCTGCTGAGACCGTGCACATTTCACAAGAACGCTTTGATCATCATTTGTACTCCCCTAATTTCCCTTAAAACTCTTCATCCAGAGATAGAACTTGGAGAGGTAGTCTTCAGACAAATTCACTGCCTCCGACCACAAGATTTCACCAAAGCTTGTCTCTTGAATATTGTTTGTTTCTTTTACTTTACTTTTCTTTCTTTCTTTTTTTTTTTTGAGACAGGGTCTCATGTAGTCACCCAGGCTGGCATGCAGTGATGCGATCTCAGCTCACTGCAACATCTACCTCTCCAGCTGAAGGGATCCTCCTGCCTCAGCCTTCCGAGTAGCTGGAACCCCAGGTGTGCACCTGTCTATTCAAATTAAACTGGCTACTGGAACTGTTTGGCGGCTCAGCTGGTGTCAGGTGAGCACAACTCATGTGTCCTCTAGATAGAGAAATGAATGGGACACCAGTCCTGCCCCCAGGAAGCTCAGAGCTTGGCTGGAGAGCTAGATAAGTGAACAAAAAGACAGGAAGTCAGCAAAAGATAGACTGGGTATAACCCTAGCGTATGTGAGAATCATCACATTATTAGTACTGTTATTATTTTGGAGCTTGGGTCTTGCTATATTGGCCAGGCTAGCCTCAAACTCCTGGGCTCAAGGGATTCTCCCAATTTAGCCTCCAGAGTAGTGGGGACTATAAGCACAAGCCCAAGCCACTGTGCATTTTTTTTTTTTTTTGACATAGTCATGCTTTGTTGCCCACGCTTGACTGGAATGCAGTGGTGCAATCTCTGCTCAATGCCACTTCTGCCTCCCGGGTTCAAGTGAGTCTCCTGCCTCAGCCTCCCGAGTTGCTAGGATTACAGGTATGTGCCACCACGCCTGGCTAATTTTTGTGTTTTTAGTAGAGACAGGGTTTCACCATGTTGGCCAGGCTGGTCTTGGACTCCTGATCTCAAGTGGTCTGCCTGCCTTGGCCTCCCAAAGTGCTGAGATTACAGGTGCAAGCCGCTGCACCATCGACACCCCTGTTCCCTGAAGCCTGGGTGTTCACCAAAGGTACATGCTACCATGTTGGGACAGGCTGTGGGGAGCATGTTGCACCTGTGACAAAAAAGTTCATTTTGCTGAGTGCGGTGGCTCATGCCTTTAATCCCAACACTTTGGGAGGCCAAGGCGGGTGTATCACTTGAGATCAGGAGTTCAAGACCAGCCTGGCCAACATGGTGAAACCCTGTCTCTACTAAAAATACAAAATTAGCCAGGCGTGGTGGCACATACATGTAATCCTAGCTACTCAGGAGGCTGAGGCAGGAGACTCGCTTGAACCTGGGAGGTGGAGGTTGCAGTGAGTCAAGATTGTGCCATTGCACTCAAGCCTGGGCAACAAGAACAAAACTCTGGGGAGAGAGAGAGAGAGAGAGAGAGAGAGAGAGAGAGAGAGAAAAGAAAAAAAAGAAAATGTTTATTTTTACTTTTTAATTTTAATTTTTATTTTTGAGACGGAGTCTCACTTTGTCACCCAGGCTGGAGTGCAGTGGCATGATCTCAGCCCACTGCAACCTGTGCCTCCCAGGTTCAAGCAATTCTCCTGCCTCAGCCTCTTGAGTAGCTGGGACTGCAGGTGTGTGCCACCACAACCGGCTAATTTTTTTATATTTTTAGTAGAGAGGGGGTTTCACCGTGTTAGCCAGGATGGTCTCAATCTCCTGACCTCATGATCCACCCACCTCGGCCTCCCAAAGTGCTGGAATTACAGGTGTGAGCCACCATGCCTGGCCGAAAATGTTTATTTTTACCAGGCAAGGGGCATTTTCTGAAGGTTGACTCTGACCCAGGAAAAGGAGCTTTTTTTTTTTTTGGAAACAGGGTCTCATTCTGTCACCTAAACTGGAGTGCAGTGACATGATCTGAAGCCTTAAACTCCTGGGCTCAAGTAATACTCCCACCTCACCCACCTGAGTAGCTGGGAATACAGGTATGCACCACCACACTCGACTAATTTTTGTATTTTTAGTAAAGACTGGGTTTTGTTTATTTGTTTTAAATACAGATAGATAGGTTCTCACTATATTGTCCAGGCTGGTCTCGAACTCCGGGACGCAAGCAATCCTCCTGCCTCGGCTTCCCAAAGTGCTAAGATTTTTTTTTTTTTTTTTGAGACAGAGTCTCATTCTGTCACCTAGGCTGGAGTGCAGTGGCGCAATCTTGGCTTACTGCAACCTCTGCCTCCTGGGTTCAGATGATTCTTCTGCCTCAGCCTCCGAGTAGCTAGGATTACAGGCGTGTGCCACCACGCTCGGCTAATTATTGTATTTTTAGTAGAGATGGGGTTTCACCATGTTGGCCAGGCTGGTTTTGAACTCCTGACCTCAATAGATCCACCCACCTTGGCCTCCCGAAGTGCTGGGATTACAGGCCTGAGCCACCACACCCGGCCCCAAAGTGCTAGGATTATAGGCATGAGCCACTGCATCTGGCTGAGACTGGGTTTTGCCATGTTGCCCAGGCTGGAAAAAGGAGCATTTTAATTCTGATTGGTGCACACTTCATTAAGGCTGAAGTAACCTCAGACATCTAGAGTCTGGCAGTGTGTAGGGCTGTCTGTCCCTTTGAACCTAGCTGTGTCTTCTGTGATGAGTTAACATCTGATCTCAGCCCACTGAGGGCTGAGACCTCCTAAATGTTGTCTAAACCCCCTTTATGAGGGCTTTAGACCTCCTAAATATTGTCTTCATTCTTACAGGAAGCTTCAGGCCCCAGCCCTTATGGAATAGGGTTAGGCAGAGACGATTGTACGGGGGCCCTCTTCAGGTGCATTGGAGGGATGATTGGCCCCAAATGGCAGTGGGAAATGGCTCTGTGGTACACTCATGGTGACCAGGCCCTAGAGTTCCTCCTCTTGGGATATGGCAAATATTCCTGGCCCCCAAGACTGGTAGAAGCTGCCATTTAGATGGGAAAGGAAAGGGGTCTGGGCAAGGGGCCCTTGCGTGGTAACCGGAGAGACTAAAGACGAGAAGGATCTCTCCAGAGTTTCAGCACCTGCATCCTGAAACACTGACACCCAGGCCCTTTTGTGACCAGGTGATGGGAGAATCCCAATAAGAAACACCCAGTTGTTATTTTCTGCTACCTTGGCAGGATGCAGGCTGTGAATCTGATTTGAAATAAGGAATTTAAAGTTCATGGGGTAAGATTCCTCCCCACTAAAGAGATGAGCAGCACGGGGTCCAGGAGCATGCATGGTGGATCCTAATGCAGCGTGGATGATGCCGGGGGAAAGATCAAGAAACATTTTCTGGGGTAGGTGGTTCCCTTAGCGAGTAAGGTGGGCAGAGGTTGAAAAGTGGGAATGAGCAGGGCTGGGAGGATTTCCCGTGGGCTCTGCCTGGGGCTTTGCATATCTGGCAGCCTCTCTGGCAAGCCTGATGGAAGCTGGACAGTCACAGAGGCCTGGTCACACCTGTAGGTTCTCCTGAGGGGTCTGGACTTGATCTTGTAGGGAGCAGGAACACGTTTAAGATGGTCTGACCAAATGTGAAGGCTTCTCCCTTCCAAACTTTTTCTTTTTCTTTTTTGAGATAGAGTGCAGTGGCACAATCTCAGCACACTGCAAACTCTGCTTCCTGGGTTCAAATGATTCTCCTGCCTCAGCCTCCCAGGTAGTTTGGATTATAGGCACCTGCCACCACGCCAAGCTAATTTTTGTATTTTTAGTAGAGATGGGGTTTCACCATATTGGCCAGGCTGGTCTTGAACTCCTGATCTCATGATCTGCCCACCTCGGCCTCCCAAAGTGCTGGGATTACAGGCCTGAGCCACCATGCCAGGCCCCCAACTTTCTTTTTTTATTTTTTATTTTTATTTTTTTTTGAGACGGAGTTTTGCTCTCGTTACCCAGGCTGGAGTGCAATGGCGCGATCTTGGCTCACTGCAACCTCTACCTCCTGGGTTCAGGCAATTCTCCTGCCTCAGCCTCCTGAGTAGCTGGGATTACAGGCACGTGCCACCGCGCCCGGCCTTTTTATTTTTATTTATTTATTTTTTGTTGCTGTTGAGATAGGGTTTCACTCTGTCACCCAGGCTGGAGTGCAGTGGTGTGATCTCAGCTCACTGCAACCTCCACCTCCTGGGCTCAAGCGATCCTCCCATCTTGGCCTCTTAACGTGCTGGTATTACAGATGTGAGCCACCAAGCCCAGCCCCAACTTTCTAGAACTCTGATTCCATCCCTCCTTTGAGTCCACCAGGATCTCCAATCCATTGGTGCTACTACCTTCATCCCCTTGAAGTCTTCTTTCCCTCTGTATCCAGCTTGAATTCCATGGTCTTCACTTACTTCACTCCCTTGCACACGACAAACTCCCCGACTCTTCACTCACCTCTACTTGCAAAACTGCAGGCCTCTTCCTACTCTGCACTTGCTCCTGGGCTAGGAATGTGTAAATTCCCAGCCAGCCCCTCCAGGAGCCCTGAGCACAGCCCAGTGGGCATGCTTGGCTTCCACATCCATCCACTCTCCCTTTCCTGGACAACCATCTTGCACCTCCTTTCTCCTCAAAGGCCCAATATCTCTCCCCCATCCTCATCCTCAGGAGGGTTGTCTGCCTTGCACTCAAACTCGCTAAGAACCATTGAGGAAATGAGACAAGAACTTCCACAAACTTCCAACTTGCCAGCATTGGGATGCTTGTTCCCAGAAACAAACTCTCGGTGCTTCTACCTGAGCCACCCCTGTCCTACACATGAACTTTGCGTTCTGCTGGGTCACTTTCAACAGCATGCAAATATGCTATTACACCTCCCTTGGGAAAAGTAAGCAAAACTCCTTCTCTTGCTGGTCTAAACTTTCTAGTTTTGTACAACGCATCCCTACTGTTTCTAAATTAATGGATGGTTATTTTTTTAATATTTTCAATTCAACTTTTGTTTTGGAGTATAATTCACATGCAATAAAACACACCATTTTCCAGTGTACAATTCAATGAGTTCTGAGAAATGCATAGGGCCATGCAGCCACCACCATATTTGACACACAGAACATCTCCATCACTCCAGAAACCACCACTGCCCCACTCAGTCCTCACGCGAACTCTGCCCCATGCTGCCACCCATCTGCTTTCTATCACGACCAGTTAGACTCGTCTTTTCTACAACTTCATCTGAATGGAAACATGCAGCATATTGTTTTCCGTGTCTTGATTCCTCTGCTCAGCATAATGTTCCAGATTCATCCATGTTGTGTATATCACTATAGCACATTTATTTTTATTGTCGAGAGGTGTTTCATTATATAGCTGTACTACAATTTATAATAAATGGTTACTTAGAAATTCATTAAAATTTGGCAATGATTCCTTGAATATGACACCAAATGCACAGGCAACAAAATAAAAAAATAGATAAAATTGGATTATATCAAAATGAAAAAGTTTTGTGCATCATTAAGGCACTATCAAGAGAGTGCATGGCCGGGTGCGGTGGCTCACGCCTGTAATCCCAGCACTTTGGGAGGCCAAGGTGGGTGGTTCACCTAAGGTCAAGAGATGGAGACCATCCTGGCCAACATGGTGAAACCCTGTCTTAACTAAAACTACAAAAATTAGCTGGGTGTAGTGGCGCATGCCTGTAATCCCAGCTACTGGGGAGGCTGAGGAAGGAGAATCATTTAAATCCAGGAGGCGGAGGTTGCAGTGAGCCAAGATTGTGCTATTGCACTCCAGCCTGGGCGACAGAGCAAGACTCTGTCTCAAAAAAAAAAAAAAAAAAAAAAATTATATGATCTAGCAATTCCACTTTTAGTTACATACCCCAAACACTTGAAAGCAGGGATTCAAACAGATACTTGTATACCAGTGTTCATAACAGCATGACGCATAATAGTCAAAAGGTAGAAACAGCCCAAATATTCATCAGCAGATGAATGGATAAAATGTGTTATATACATACAATGGAATATCATTCAGCCATAAAATAGAAGGAAATTTTGACACATTCTACAAGTGAAAAAAAACAGTCAGAAAAAGATAAATACTGTATGCTTTCATTTCTATAAATGGGGAAATGAAATCATGGGGACAGAAAATAGAATGGTAGTTGTCAGGGCTGGGGGGAACAATGGGGAGATAGTGTTTACGGAGTCCAGAATTTGTCTGGGATGATGGAAAAATTCTGGAAACAGCGGTGACAGGAACACAATGTGAATGTACCTAATACCACTGAACTGTGCACTTAAGAGTGGTTAAAGTGGTAAATTTTATGTAATAAAAGTTTTACTGCAATAAACAAAGCCTCATTACATATAATTTGCAGAAAGCCCCTCCCCCTGCAAAACACACACACACACACACACAAAACCAACAACCCATTTCTAGACCACTTCCCGATAGCTACTTCCTATTTATTTTCTTTCCTTATGCAGCAGAACTCTGCAAGCTACTCACATCAACCTAAAATAAGCGAGAGAGAGACTGACGCTCCAAAACAAAGAGTTTATTCGAGAATAGCGAGGGATTGCAATCTGGGGTATATGGTTGGGGAAAGGGGAATGAATCTTTTAGAGGTAAAAAGAAGTCCGTGTAAGCTGTTTTGAAACAGAGAACACTGGTCACAGGGACTTCTCACAGGCTCCAGTTCCCAGCTCCTTGGCAGTGTGGCAACTGTGTGAATGGCCAGAAGCCAGACTGAGTCCACCAACACCACAAGCCTGAAAGCCCTTCTCTCATCTCAGGATGGGAGGCTCACTTGGTTACGTTCAAAGCTTTCTGTGCATTGGAGTTACCACGAGAGGTTTAAAAACATCGACAGGTTGTGAGGACTGGTCTGGGTGCTGCCTGATATTAATTCAACTCCCATGTGCTTCTAAAGTGCAGCTGGGTTTCAGAAGCACTGGTCCAGGTCAAGCCAGTGAGAAGGCATGGAGATGGAGGGGCTGTGGAGCAATTATGGAGAAGAACCATGACTAATGCATTGAAAAATGAAGCAAGCTGAAAAATCAGAAGGAAAAAAATGGCAAAAATAAACTTGAATCCAGCATATGTTTCTCTACAATTGAAAAGTCTTACATGTTTTCCCTGCTATGTACAAATGGGGAGTTTCAATCTTTCCATGTTTTGGGGAAAAAATCTGGAGGGAAAAGCTGTTCAACTGCAATCCAATTTTCAGATTTTCAGGACTTTTTTCTTTTTTAAGTATATCAAAGCCAACTGCCTATATCATTACTGAGCAATTTTAATGCTTCCCTTCCCAGGTGCAGTTCAGATGAGTGGAGACAGCATTTTTTTTTTTTTTTTTTTTGGAGACAGAGTCTTGCTCTGTCCCCCAGGCTGGAGTGCAGTGGCACTGTCTTGGCTCACTGCAACCTCCACCTCCTGGGTTCAAGTGATTCTCCTGCCTCAGCCTCCCGAGTAGCTGGGACTACAGGCATGTGCCACCACACCTGGTTAACTTTTTATATTTTTAGTAGAGATGGGTTTTCGCCATGTTAGCCAGGATGGTCTCGATCTCCTGACCTCATGATTCACCTGCCTCAGCCTCCCAAAGTGCTGGGATTAAGGTGTGAGCCACTGCGCCTGGCCAGAGACAGCATTCTTATTTATAATTTTCCTTTTTGTACTATTTTGCAACTGGTTTTACACTTAAATCTGCACAATTTCTACTGTTCCTATAGATAGCCTAAAAACAAAGCAAACTAAAGGTTATAAATCGGGAATCTGAGAATTGCAGACATGTTTTATTTCTGCATCACCCTCAATACCAACAGTGCATTTGCATGCGGCAAGGTTCAGTAGATACTTTTTATTTATTTATATTTTTTGAGACGGAATCTCATTCTGCCACCCAGTCTGGAGTGCAGTGGCGCAATCTCAGCTCACTGCAACCTCTGCCCCCCAGGTTCAAGTGATTATCCTGCCTCAGCTTCCTGAGTAGCTGGGATTACAGGCGTGTGCCACCATGCCTGGCTAGTTTTTATATTTTTAGTAGAGACAGGGTTTCACCATGTTGGCCAGGCTGGTCTCGACCTCCTGACCTCAAGTGATCCTCCCGCCTCAGCCGCCCAAAGTGGTGGGATTACAGGCGTGAGCCACTGCGCCCTGGCCCAGTAGATATTTTATAACATTACTAAGCAAGAATAACATTTTACATGTTATTCGATTTACAATTATTCTTATTCAATTCACAATGTGCTTTCAGGAGCATCTTCTTGAATCTTCAATAATTCTTTAGTCCAGATAGAGGCTTTCCATTTTCTGGGTGAGAGAAGTTGGGCTCAGGGAGGTTAGCTGACGCATGAGGGCAGACTAGGACCTAAGGTCGATAGGTGGAACCCAGGCCTCCCATGACTTTTCCATTCATAAATGGAAAACAAAACCACCAATAAATGATGTCTTGGCTCTGTGTGGTGGCTCACGCCTATAATCTCAGCACTTTGGGAAGCTGAGGTGGATGGATCGCTTGAGTCCAGGAGGTTGAAACCAATGTGGGCAACTTAGGGAGACCCCATCTTTAGAGAAATTAAAAAAAAATTATTTCTGCATCACCCTCAATACCAAAAACAGTGCATTTGTATGCAGCAAGGCTCAGTAGACATTTTTATTTACATTTAAATATGTATTGGGCATGGTTGCATGCCTGTGGTGCCAGCTACTTGGGAGGCTGATGCAAGAAGATTGCCTGAGCCTGGGAGGCTGCAGTGAACTGCGATAGCACCACTGCACTGGTAACAGAGAACTTTTCTCGAAAGAGAAAAAGAAATAGTGTCTTAGCTGGGTGCGGTGGCTCATGCCTGTAATTCCAGCACTTTGGGAGGCCGAGGCGGGTGGATCACGAGGTCAAGAGATCGAGACCATCCTGGTCAACATGGTGAAACCCCGTCTCTACTAAAAATACAAAAAATTAGCTGGGCATGGTGGCACGTGCCTGTAATCACATCTACTCAGGAGGCTGAGGCAGGAGAATTGCCTGAACCCAGGAGGCGGAGGTTGTGGTGAGCCGAGATCGCACCATTGCACTCCAGCCTGGGTAACAAGAGCAAAACTCCATCTCAAAAAAAAAAAAAAGAAATAGTGTCTTAAATTCTATGAGTCCAGCACTGTGAACAGTCTATTCCTTTCTTGACAACACATCTCATGGGAGAAAAAACTTATTATTGTTTAGACATTATGAGATCAGAAAATACACACAACAGGGGAGCTTTGCCCTACCACTGATGTAAATTCCCTTAGTATTTCAACTTGCTTAAAATTTAGACCTACATTTCCTCAAAACCTCAGTGATGTTTCCAGCCGTGTTCCTTCATGCCTCTATAGCAGAATGGTTTGTCAGAATGAACTGTAACGGGGCCAGGCACAGTGGCTCACACCTGTTAATCCCAGCACTTTGGGAGGCTGAGGTGGGCAGACCACATCAGGAGATCGAGACCATCCTGGCCAACATGGTGAAACCCCATCTCTACTAAAAATACAAAAATTAGCCAATGTGGTGGCGCATACCTGTAGTCCCAGCTATTCGGGAGGCTGAGGCAGGAGAATTGCTTGAATCCAGGAGGTGGAGGTTGCAGTGAGCCAAGATCGTGCCACTGCACTCCAGCCTGGTGACAGAATGAGACTCCATCTCAAAAAAAAAAAAAAAAAAAGAAGGAACTGTAATGGTTGACTTAGGGATCCTGTTGTTTGGGGGCCCAAGTGCCTGTGTTTTGGGACCTAGGCATCTCCTCTGAGGACCACAGTCACAGTGTCAAGAGCAGACCAACCACATTGCCTGTCCCCACACCAGATCACAAAGCAGGCTTTGGACAGATACCTCTGCCTGCATATTTTCTCTGTGCTAAATAGAAATATAAACCCTTAACATACACAGAAAAACAAATATGCTTCCACATTTCTGAAGAAATACAGAAATTAACAAATGGAGCTCAAACAGAAGCGTTGAGTAGCTGAAAACATTCAGAATGAAAAGGAAGGAGCAACCAGACCACTGCAACAGTTACCCAGAGCGGGCCTCAGCCTGCCCCGGCCCACAGAAGTCTCCGGCTGGCCCTGGAGAGCTCCACAGCCACAGGCCCAGAGAGGACTGGTTTCCTCTAATGGAGATGCTTTGGTTTAGAAATAGGACAAACTCACTGCTTAAATACCTTTATTATTTTTTAAAAATTATTTGGACATTGATAGCTCTGCAAAATACTTCTCCCATCCCAAACCCTCAAAACTCTTTCCACATGTCCTCCATAAAGAAACAAAATATTTATACTTTGCAACCATTCAAGTCTAATTTTTAAAAACATTTAGAATTCAAAATCAAATATGTTTTTCCCACAACTTGTTAGTAATTTTAAACCACAATGCAACATACTTAATGGCATTTTTTTTTAAATTAGCTTATCAGACTATTTTATGAGAAAAAAAATCAATTCAAGGCCTTAGTGAGAATATTATATTCTCTGTTTCTGAAAGCAAAAGACATTGAAAACCCCTTTGCTCCTCTGGAGTTTGTGATTTCAACATAACCAATAAAACCAGCACACAGATTGACTTCCTACTTAACATTAGGCATTGTTTCGTTACTTTGGGACCACAGCTGAAATGCTATCTAAACTTGAAAGGGGTGGGTGGGTGGAAGTCCAGCAAAGAAGAGGGTCGAGGCTGGGGATAGCAGAATGGAAGCTTTTGAGCAGTGGAGTAAGAACAGCCAAACCCCTAGGATCCCACCTCATGGCAGGCGTGTTTAGGGTGGAAGACAGTAGAATATCTGCAATCTGCACTAATTTCTTAAAGATGGATACAAGTGTCAACCAAAAATATTGCACATAGTTTCAGAGGCATGTAAACCACTGAGAAGGTTCAGGAAAGCATAACTACAGATGAAGATGAATCCCCAAAGTTCCTTCAGGAATACAGAGAAAGAAGTTGATGTTGATCATTCAGGAGTTACTAAGAGGAGGTGGAAAAATCCTTAATCCCTTCCCTATCCTTAGCAGGCAGAGCAAACCAATCTCCTAGATGTCTCTGAAGGATCTAGTAAAGGTATCACTTCTTCATTTTTCCCAGTGCAGTGGGTGCACTTCATTACCTGGGTAAAAAAGGAAGGAAGGAAGAAATCCTGCAATAGGACCTGGCTTGTTTGTCTAGAACACAGAAGTGTTTGCAAATAGCCCTTCCTGCCCACTCAAACCACTACTCGGAGCCACAGCATGAGCCCTGGATGAGCTCCAGGGATGACTTCTGGACTCAGTGCTCCAAGGGGGCGCCTATATCCCTCACAGGCCTGGAAAAATGCAGAAGGTATGGACTCACATGCCATGAGGGGAGGGCTGAAGAGAGTGAACGGCACGTAAGGCAGAAGGACGACAGGACGGCCCCATGGCCTCCTTCACTCGTCCATCAGCTCAGTCAAGGCCACAGTAAGCATCTCCTCGTGTGAGCAGCTGGGCTTGCCCAGAGCCAGCCCTTCTGATGCCTTGTTAAGTTTTAAGATAGAGGAAACTGTTCCAACTCATCTCTGGGAATGAATTATTTTTCCCTTTAAGTCATCAGGCTAACTTTTTAGGGTTCCAAAGCCCTGACCTTACTGAATGGGTGGGTTGCCCCTCTGTACACAGTCCTGGGATTACAGATTTTAGATATCACAAGTGCCCACTGGCTACTTCCCCAAATACCTCTCCCTTAAGGCTTTCCCTAACATTCAATCTCAGTAACATACAGTACATATGTCAATAAAATGAAAGTCACTTCTTAAGAATAAAAAGTTTCCCACTGCTCGTCTCACTGAAGGGCTTCATGTTCTCTTACACTGCCCGACTGTGGATATGCAGCCTCCAGGCTGCTTTGCTCCTGGGGGTTATGATGCAATCTTGTTTTTAAAGCTTTTCCTCTTGTATTCAGAATAAGTCTTGTAAACCACCAGAAAATGCCAATTCCCCAAAGCCCTGCCCATGTTTGTGGGCTACAACTGATGCCAACCTATTAAGCTTTTTCAACATTTTAAAAAACAAAACACCACACACGCACGCACGCACGCACACACATACACACACACACTTTGGCACGTGAGCCTCGAGTTATTTGAGCGTGTTCATGTTTCCCACCCCTTCCCCTGTCCCAACATTTCAGAGTCACTGTTTTCAGAGAACGACAGCCCCTTCTGCCTCATGGAAGGTCGCCGCCAAGCACTGCTGTTTTGTGTAGCAAAAGGAGGAGGCACGAATGCTAAACTGGCCCCAAAAACAGTTCTTGTGTTGAGCACTATAATTTATGCAATGCTGCAAAACTTTTGTACCAGGATGACTAGTTTCAAAACTGCTGGTTGATTAAATATACATGTACATATAGATATCGATATAAAAATTACTAAGTCAACATTTGTTGTTTTCAATGTGAAAACGATAAAATGTAATTCTGAATAATTGTGCATTCGCCATAGGGTCCTCGTTAAAGGGACCATAAAAATAATTTTGTAATAAAAAACTCTTATTTTTAAGTTTAGTATTGCCCTCAAGTTCAAAAGTTTGGAGCAAATGTACTGAGTAAGCAGGACTGAAATCTGTACCTGCCAGGGATCTGGAAGCCTTAAATGTAGTGATCCCTGATGGCAGGCCCAGGGAACCTGACAGCCACTCACTAGCTCTGTGCTGTTAACAGCACAGGGCTCAGCAGTGCGCGATGACCCGTGACACAATCAGCACTGAAGACTGAGGCGGCCCAGCGGGGACCGGTACCTCCACTTCTCGTGTCATACTGGTGGCCGATGCTGCTGCAGCTGCAGCTAGCCAACTCCCTGCACAGAGCTCTAGGGGGCACAGAGGTGCTGGGGCTCTGCCTTCTCTTGAGCTACCAGACAAAGCAACTGGCAGGGGCGGGTTGGGGGGGTGGAGGGCCTGGGGACCACTGAGCACCAAGGCTGAGGGTGATCCGGGAGCAGACCTTCTACTCGGCTGGAGGCGGGACGGAGGAAGGAATGGGCATTTCAGTGATGTAGAAGTTAGCTGTGCAGGAAGGAAAAGTGCGTTTAAGGTAGCTTAAAAACAGGTGAAGACCAAACTGCCACTGAGGGGAGGAAGAACGAAGACTGCTCCCTCCACCTGCCCCACGGGCCAGCCATGCTCCTTGGATTCTGTGGGTTAACATTCATGCTTTGTGATGCGAGTCTGCTCGTGAAGAAACAGGAACACACTTCTCCTGGTTCTGGCAGGTACACAATTTTCTCGGCAAAGTTCTTTTTTGCCAAGTTCAGTTTTATTTGGTTGCTGTTCTGAACCGTTGTCACCGGAATTCATAGATGGGTGCACTGTGTTCAGGAACATGGGTTAGATTGAGGGACTGATACCTGCAAGAGGGAGGAGACAGAAGTGGGAGGTAGTCATCTAATGCACCCTGAGCCAAGGACATTAGCAACCCCCACAAAACTAGAGCACCTGACAAGTCACATACTTGGACTGAAATGCACATTTCATTTTCCATTTCTCAATTGAACCTAGTCTGATTTCTTTCTTTATTTGGTTAATCCTCCTGAACCATGCACAAGATGAGTTTTCTTTTTTCATTCTGCTCTAATCATGAAGTAACTATGGTATATCTTAGGAAAAGGAGAACCCGATAAGCTCTGGGAGAAGATGTAGACCCACGCCCCAGCCCTAACCGCACTGGCTGCTCTGCCCCTCCTACTGTAGCATGTCATGCCAGGCCACAATATCCTAGGGACTTTATGGCTAGGAAAGGCATATCCCAATTCTTACGGTATCTAAAGAGAGCTTAGAAAATTTAATTTCACTACTGCCTTCAACTGTATTTTATCTTTCATTTAAATTTTCTCACTTTCCTAGGTATGGTATTAAGCTTGGAAAACACTAGTGAGATCTAAGGTGCTTGCCTCCCCTGTTGGCAGGTGCTCCAGGGAGTCATGCAGAGGGAGAAGAAACAGAGGCAGACAATCCACACGCTGGGACGACAACCCCAGGCACATTTAGAGTCAATGCCTGGCATGTTAGCTCTCCCCTACTTGTTTCACACAGGAGTGTGAAACAACACGGGAAAAAGCAGTTTATTTCTTACCAAAAACGAATTATCAGGGAAGAAATATGCATTAGCCATCAAGAATATGCAAATTAAAACTACAATGAAATACTGCTTCACATCCACTAGGGTAGCTATAATTATAGAGACATGATAACAAGTGCCAGGGAGGATGTGGAGAAACTGGAACTCTCATACACTGCTGGTAGAAATGCAAAATAGTGCAGCTGCTGTGGGAGACAGTTTGGCAGTTCCTCATAAAGTTAAATATAGCATTACCGTATGACCTAGCAATTTCACTCCTAGGTATATGTCCACAGTAATTGAAAGCAGGAACTCAGATATACCCATGCTTACAGCAGCATTATTCACAATAGCTAAAAAATGGAAGCAATCTACATGTCCATTAAATAATGAATGGATAAATAAAATGTTGTATATACTTACAATGGAAAATTAATTAGCAATAAAAAAAAAGTTCTGATACATGCTACAACATGGATGAACCTTCAAAGGATTATGCTAAGTGAAAAAAACCAGAGGCAAGGGCCACATTTTGTAGGATTCTATTTATATAAAACATCCAGAAGAGGCAAAGCCATACATACAAAACAGAAAGACTAGTGGATGCCCAGGGCTCAGA
The DNA here is from genome assembly GCF_030222135.1 of Aotus nancymaae. Taxonomy (NCBI): domain Eukaryota; kingdom Metazoa; phylum Chordata; class Mammalia; order Primates; family Aotidae; genus Aotus; species Aotus nancymaae. Next base: position 8,163,335 of record NW_026988430.1, on the reverse strand, counting down.
GGGGATGAGGAGTTGGGGATAATGGCTATGGGATATGGAGTTCCTCTTGTGGTGATGAAAATGTTCTAAAATTGATAGTTACAAAACTGTATTAATATACTAAAGACCACTGACTTGTACACTTAATTTTTTCTTTTTTTTGAGACAGTCTCGCTCTGTCACCCAGGCTGGAGTGCAGTGGCATGATCCCAGCTCACTGCAACCTCTGCCTCCAGGTTCAAGCGATTCTCCTGCCTCAGCCTCTCGAGTAGCTGAGATTACAGGCATGCGCCACCATGCCCAGCTAATATTTGTATTTTTGGTAGAGATGGGGTTTCACCATGTTCGACAAGCTGGTCTCAAAAGCCTAACCTCAAGTGATCCACCTGCCTCGGCCTCCCAAAGTGCTGGAATTACAGGTGTTAGTCACCATGCCTAGATGACTTGTACACTTTAAATGAGTGATGTATAGTATTCAAATAATATCTCGGTAAAGCCATTATTTTATTTTTTTGAGATGGAGTCTCCCTCTGTTGCCAGGCTGGAGTACAGTGGCGTGATCTCAGCTCACTGCAACCTCCGCCTCCCAGGCTAACACAATTCTCCTGCCTCAGCCTCCCAAGTAGCTGGGACTACAGGTGTTTGCCACCACGCCCAGCTAATTTTTGTGTTTTTAGTAGAGACAGAGTTTTACCATGTTGGCCAGCATGGTCTTGATCTCTTGACCTTATGATCTGCCCACCTTGGCCTCCCAAAGTGCTGGGATTACAGGCATGAGCCACTGTGCCCGGCCATTTTTTTTTTTTTTTGAGATGGAGTCTCACTCTGTCACCCATGTCGCCCAGATTAGAGTGCAGTGATGCGATCTCAGCTCACTGAAACCTCCACCTCCCAGATTCAAGTGATTCTCCTGCCTCAGCCGCCTAAGTAGCTGGGACTATAGGTGTGTGCCACCACTCCCAGCTAATTTTTGTCTTTTTAGTAGAGATGGGGTTTCACGATGTTGGCCGGGGGGTCTCGAACGCCTGACCTCGTGATCCACCCACCTTGGCCTCCCAAAGTGCTGAGATTACAGGCATGAGCCACCGTGCCCAGCCCAAAGCTGTTATTTTTAAAAAGGATTGTAAAAAGTTTTACAAACTTGCATGAAAACAATTACTGAAAGCCTAAAAATCACGGTTGCAGGGCTGGCATTTATTGCAAATGTAATTTTGTTACCACTGAACAAAGAGTCTAGGATAGGATCACTTCACATACACCAAAGTGTGAAATACTGGAAAGGAAAGACAAAATTTTTACCTTCAGAGAGGAAATCAGGCATTTTATCATATGGTTTGCCCTCTGGGGATAGCAAGGTGCTTAAAAAGCAGCAAGGAAGGCTGGGCGTTGTGGCTCACCCCTGTAATCCCAGCACTTTGGGAGGCTGAGGCGAGCAGATCACCTGAGGTCAGGAGTGCGAGACCAGCCTGGCCAACATGGTGAAACCCCATATCTACCAAGAATCCAAAAAAACTAGCCAGGTGTGGTGGTAGGTGCCTGTAATCCCAGCTACTCAGCTACTCGGGAGGCTGAGGCAGGAGAATCGCTTGAACTCAGGAGGTGAAGGTTGCAATGAGCTGAGATTGTGCCACTGCATTGAAGCCTGGACAATAGAGGGAGACTGTCTCAAAAAAAGAAAAAGGCAGCAAGGAGGCAGGAGAATCCCCCACAAGGTGGCAAAAGTTAGCACTGAGGCGGAGTTTAGTCCTTTACCGTAGGTGATGCACTGGGTGAGACTGTCCTCTCACAGGCCTCCAGGTCACGAGCCTGAAATCAAGTGCATGTCGGACGAACTCTAAGGAATGCAGCCACAACATTTAAAAGGCTGCTGACAGCAAAATTCACGTTTTAGTTACTAATTCAATTTGCAAGGATTAAATAAAAGCCAGCAAGATTGAGATAAACATTGCCAAAAATACAGTATTGCTTAAAAGTGCTTAGAAATGAGTTCTTTCACCCATACTTCATTTTCATCTCATTTACTCTGCTCTGTGGATAGGGATAAGGCCCTATTGTGAGCAACTGAGATCATTTAAATAAGCTCTCGGCACAGGAGAATCACTTGAACCCAGGAGGCAGAGGTTGCAGTGAGCTGAGATCATGCCATTGCATTTCAGCCTGGGCAATAAGATCAAAATCTCAACTCAAAAAAATAAAATAAAATAAATTTTTAAAAAAGCTCTCAGCATCCAAATAAAGCACAGAATCTATACAGAGACAGTCTAAGATACTGCTTTTGGGTTTGAAGAGCCAAGGGAGAGCCAGCGGGGTGGAAGCCCTCCCCATGGCCTCTGTGCTCTGGGGTCCTCACCATTCTGAACTCCTATGGTAGTAGTAGCCCTCTATGGAGGCTGCTGACTTCTGAAAGCAGATGTAGTAGAACCCGGCAAAAGAAGCACCACTGATGTCTTTGATCGTGTGGTCTGGGACCAGAAACTGTTCCTGCACACAGATGAAGAGGGTCAGTAACAGACAGCATTCTCTGACCACCCAGGGGGCCTCCCTGTTAAGCATCAGGGGGTTCTAAGGGCCACTTGAGAAAAATACAGGACCTCATAGTCTAACCTAGACTTGCTGGATGACGGCAGGCCCTTGGGGTCTCAACTTGACTCCTGAAAAGCGCAGATGTGCTCCTGGAGTATTCTATATACTAAAGCGGCAAACTATGTCTTGAGCTCACTAGGATCAGCAATTCAGAGAGGGTACCATGGCCAAAACATCTAATACATAAATCAGTACCTACTTACCTGCCTGCCTGCCTGCCTGCCTGTCTACCTGCCTCTATCTTTCAGAGACCAAAGACAACCAACCTGGGAAGAGTTAAGTTTCTGCTCCACTTCCCAGGATCTATTGCCAGATGCTTAACAATATCTACAACAGTGAGTCGCTTCTCTAGATCTGTAGACCATTCTGAGTGCAGAGCAGTTGCCAGTAACTCCTGTGACACCCTCTCCAAGAACTTGACGCCTTGTCAACAGCAGTCAGAATGGTACTGTTCTTGACCAGGCACCTTCGGAGAGAGGCAAGCTTGCCACCTTTGCTGGAGCTGAAAACCGGAAACCCAGGTCCTGGCACCCACTTTTCCTGAGAGGTGAGGTAAGAAGCTCCCGGGCCTCAGGTGGTCTACTAAAGGCCCACAGATGAGCCACCCTGAGACATTCTTTGGAGGCAAAACAATTCCATTGCTTTGTTTTTTTTGAGATGGAGTTTTGCTCTTGTTGCCCAGGTTAGAGTGCAATGGGGTGATCTTAGCTCGCTGCAACCTCCGCCTCCTGGTTCAAGCGATTCTCCTGCCTCAGCCTCCCAAGTAACTGGGATTACAGGCACCTGCCAACATGCCCAGCTAATTTTGTATTTTTAGTAGAGATGGGGTTTCTCCATGTTGGTCAGGCTGGTCTTGAACTCCCAACCTCAGGTGATCCACCCACCTCAGCCTCCCAAAATGCAGGGATTACAGGCATGAGCCACCGCGCCCAGCCTTCCATTGCTTTTTAAACAAATTTAAGACACTCTCCCATTCCTTATTCAACTTCTAAAATTGTAGCTTTTAAAATTAATTTAAAAATTCAAGCCGGGTATGGTGGCTCATGCCTATAATCCTGGTACTTTGGGAGGCAGAAGTGTGTGGATCACCTGAGGTCAGGAGTTCGAGACCAGCCTAGCCAACATGGTGAAGCCCTGTCTCTACTAAAGATTACAAAAATTAGCCAGGCATGGTGGTGTGCAGCTGTAGTTCCAGCTACTCAGGAGGCTGAGGCAGAAGAATCGCTTGAACTCGGGAGATGGAGGTTGCAGTGAGCTGAGATTGTGCCACTGCACTCCAGCCTGGGAAACAGAGTGAGACTCTGTCTCAAAAAAATAAATAAAATTAATACATAAAAAAAAAATAAAATTCAAACAAGAAACTTCCTTTAACAGGTTGTTTAGTCGTCTTATTTCCCACTAGATGGCAAGCTCATGAGCATATAGCTCCCCATTTACTCTCTGCATCTGGCAACCTACGGGAAGAGTGGTGATCCCTACTTCTTTTTTTTTTTTCTTTGTGAGATGTAGTCTTGCTCTGTCACCCAGGTTGGAGTACAGTGGTGCTATCTCAACTCACGGCAACCTCCAACTGCCGGGTTCAAGCGATTCTCGTGCCTCAGCCTCTCGAGTAGCTGGGATTACAGGTGTGCCACCACACCTGACTAATTTTTGTATTTTGAGTAGAGACGGGGTTTCACCATATTGGCCAGGCTGGTCTCAAATTCCTGACCTCAGGTGATCTGCCTGCCTCAGTCTCCCAAAGTGCTGGGATTACAGGCGTGAGCCACCACGCCCGGAGATCCCCACATCTTAAAGTGGTTAGGTATGCAAAGTAAAGACCAGAAAAGGCAACTCAAAATGATTCATCTTTATGAAAGCTGGCAAAATTCTGGCCAGGCACGGTGGCTCATGCCTGTAATCCCAGCACTTTGGGAGGCTGAGGTAGGTGGATCATAAGGTCAGGAGTTTGAGACCAGCCTGGCCAAGATGGTGAAACCCCATCTCTACTAAAATTACAAAAATTAGCCAGGTGCAGTGGCGGGCAGCCTGTAATCCCAGCTACTTGGGAGGCTGAGGCAGGAGAAACCCGAGAGGTGGAGGTTGCAGTGAGCCGAGATTGCACCACTGCACTCTAGCCTGAGCCACAAAGCAAGACTCCATCTCAAAAAAAAAAAAGAAAGAAAAAAAGAAAAAAAAAAAAAAGAAACCTGGCAAGATTTCAAGATAAAACTTTTTCCTACAGACTGGGGACTAGGGGTTGGAGGTGGGTGTATGCTCTCAAAGTTATTTAAAAAACTGGTTTCCTGATTTTGCTATTCTGGGGCTGTAAATATTGTGTTATCACAGCGAGGAGCACAAATGACCCTGCAGCTAAAAGCCAATCCATCAAGTCAGCCAGGTGGGGCTCTCTGAGGGCTGCCGAGTAAAAAACCCACGTTCCATTTCTAGTCCCTCATTTCCTGAGCTGGAGAGAAGTAGAGGAGGTAAGACTTTCCTGAGCTCTGGGAAAGGATGTGGTGGAGGAGACCTGGCTTACGCATGGTGTTTAAGCCCATAGGGGGATCTAGGTATAACTGATGACTAAGTTCAAAGAAAGTTTGGCTCTGCCTTGAATCCACAGAATACTTGGAGTAACTCAACCTGGGAGTTTAACAAGATTCTTGGGTGGGAGAAAAAAAAGGGAGAAGACATGTCAGAGGCAGCCACCTAGGCCCGAATCCACTTGCTGTCTACCAACAGCACAGCGAGGAGGAGCTGTCTGGGACATCAGCAGTTAACCAGTACCTGCCCTGAAGCTGTACCCACTTTTTACAGGCGTGCAAAGACCCTGCCATGAAGACCTTGCCATGACAACAAACTGTGACGAGCACTGGACATGGGGAGCCCTTGGTCAGAGTGGATATGTAGGTGCAGTACAGGGCCTGGTGTGCTGGGGTCTGGAGGGCCACCTGGCGGGACCTTACCTTCCACCTCATGAAGACGTAGTCCCCATTCTTCAGCTCTTCATAATCAAAATCATCTGAGTTAAATGATTTTGCATACTGATAAAAAGCCAGAAACTTGCCCTGAAAGCAGAAAAGAGAGTATGCTAATTGACTGAAAGGAGAGGCTGCTCTCAGAACTATCCTTACGTGCCCAGGTACACTCACCTTCCCAAGGCACGACAGGTGGGGACACAGCTCCCAAAAGGGCAGCTAAGGCCAAATAACAGATGGGGCCCTATGGTCACCCCAGCGAATGCAGACTCAACCCTGGGGCAGATACCTGGACACCAGCTGAGGCCCCACTGCCCTACGCCTGCCTTGTTAATATGGCCAAGGAAAAGGCCAAAGGATGGAAATGGTGAACAGACAGACAAAATAAACAGATGAAAGCTAGGAACAATTAAAGAGAAGATCTCTACAAATAAATCCAAAGTAGCAAAAAAAGCCATGCAGAACAGCTTAGAAACAGCCTGTTCAGCCTCAGAGAAGAGGCTTTGTGAAGCTTGTGTCTCTGCATGATCTAGGGGCTTGGGCCAGCTAGCTAAGTAGACACTAGAAACACGTGATACCCTTGTCCTTCGATATCTGTGAGGGATGGTTCCAGGACCCCCATGAATACCAAAATCTGCAGATGCTTAAGTCCCAGATATGAAACAGTGCAGTATTTGCAGATAACCTACACATATCCTCCCCTATACTTTATACCATCTCTAGATTACATATAACACCTAATTCGATGTAAATACTAAGTAAGAATAGCGGTTATGCTGTATTGTTCAGGGAAAAATGTCAAGAACAAAAAAAATCTATACATGGTCAGTTCAGATGCAATTTTTTTTTTCAAATATTTTCAAACTGTGGCTGGTTGAATCCACAGAAGCAGAACCCAAAGGCTGACTCTATGGTTCATTTACAAGTGGAGACTGGGAATAGGTTACAAAACTGTATCTTATGATCCCATTTTTTAAAAAAAGACAAAAACCAAGTATACACTGTTCAGGAAGAGGTTAACAGCTATTTTAGTTTTAGGTGTTGCCACAGATGATTCCTTTTCCTCCAGCTTGTCTATTTTTTCAAATATTTTTAAATAAGCATATGTTAATTTTTTTAATTGCATTTTAGGTTTTGGGGTACATGTGAAGAACATGCAAGATTGTTGCATAGGTGCACACATGGCAGCGTGATTTGCTGCCTTCCTCCCCTTCACCTATATCTGGCATTTCTCCCCATGCTATCTCTCCCCAACTCCCCACCCCCCACTGGCATATGTTAATTTTATAAGAAAACATCTTAAATAAAAAATCAAGATACAGAGATATTAAGTCACAGATTTTGTCACATAGCTTTTTTTTTTTTAATTTAAGACAGAGTTTCACTCTCGTTGCCCAGGCTTGAGTGCAGTGGCGCGATCTTGGCTCACTGTAACCTCTGCCTCCCAGGTTCAAGTGGCTCTCCTGCCTCAGCCTCCCAAGTAGCTGGGATTACAGGCATGTGCCACCATGCCTGGCTAATTTTTATATTTTTGGTAGAGACAGGTTTTCACCATGTTGACCAGGCTGGTCTCGAATTCCTGACTTCAGGTGATCCACCTGCCTCGGCCTCCCAAAGTGCTAAGATTACAGACGTGAGCCACTGCGCCCAGCGTCACATAGACATTTTCATCCTATGTAGATTGAATATATGGAATCTTGACTTTATAGCATCACCATAATTGCAACTTAAATACCACTCAGGAAAATCTGAGGGCACAGTACAATATCTCTGATTCTAGTTTACAATGAAAAAATGACAGCCTAGGTGAAGTGTATTAAACATTGTAAATCCCAGACTAACCCAGGTGCAGTACAGAGCTCCAGAAGTCCCACATGGGAACCTGGGAGTCCTCCACGAGTGGGGAAAGTTAGGGGAAATGCTGAGTACTACAAAAGCAGCCACAAACTGTTGGAGGAGGAAGCACTCCACAGACTCAGCTCCCTTGTTCAGCCACACTTCACATGCCAGTACCAAGGGTGGCTGCCTTAGTTCCTCTCTCACCCAAAATGTTTCAATCCACTCTAGCAGAGTCTGCAGACCCAGATACCTTCCAGCGTTCTAATGGAAGTCAATGGGAAAATAAGACGTGCTTTCCAATTATTTAATTTGTAGTCAACCTAGCCTAAAACTGAGTGTCACTGGGCCTCAAAGACTTTGCTTTTTGCAGGGCCAATATGAAATGGACAACAGAGTTGAATGGGAGAGAGGCTGTGGTTTACTACAAGGAAGAACCTTTTACTCTGGGGCTGTCCAGGAGAGGAAGAAGCCATCTCGTGAGGCAGTAAGCCATGCAGGAAGAGCCTAGCCCTGGGCAGGGGTGGGCACAGATGGTACCAGGGAGCCCTTCCAACTCCACCTGCTGGTGCCCAGCACCTTCATACACCACTTGGACTCTCCCAACCTTCTGGATACTTAGGTCTTGTGCATTCTCTTGTGTCCCAGAGAGACACAAATGACTGTCTAGCTTTTAGTGTCCATTTGCTACAATAGTCAAAATGTACAGCTTTCAAAAACTGCTTTAAAAAGCTCAAGTTTAAATTTAAATTTAGGGGCCGGGCGCGGTGGCTCACACCTGTAATCCCAGCACTTTGGGAGGCCGAGGCGGGTGGATCACGGGGTCAAGAGATCGAGACCATCCTGGTCAACATGGTGAAACCCCGTCTCTACTAAAAATACAAAATTAGCTGGGCATGGTGGCGCATGCCTGTAATCGCAGCTACTCAGGAGGCTGAGGCAGGAGAATTGCCTGAACCCAGGAGGCGGAGGTTGCGGTGAGCCGAGATCGCGCCATTACACTCCAGCCTGGGTAACAAGAGCGAAACTCCGTCTCCCAAAAAAAAAAAAAAAAAAAATTTAAATTTAACTTAAACTTAGCATTTGATAGATCTCCTCTTCTAACTCAAGTAAAAAACAGCTTGGGGCTGGGCTTGCTGGCTCATGCCTATAATCCCAGCACTTTGGGAGGCCAAGGTGGGTGGATTACTTAAGGCCAGGAGTTTGAGACCAGCCTGGCCAACATGGCGAAACGCTCTCTCTACTAAAAATACAAAAATTAGCCAGGTGCAGTGGCACATACCTGTAATCTCAGCTATTTAAGAGACTGAGAGATGAGAATCACTTGAATCTGGGAGGTGGAGGTTGCAGTGAGCTGAGATTGCATCACTGTACGCCAGTCTGGGTGACAGTGAGACTCTGTCTCAAAACAAAACAAAACAAAAACCCCCAAAAAAAGAAAAACCAAAAAACAGGTTGGGTACAGTGGCTCACACCTATAATCCCAGCACTTTGGGAGGCCAAGGCAGGATGATTACTTGAGGCCAGGAGTTCAAGACCAGCCTGGGTAACACAGTGAGACCTTGTCTCTGCAAAACTAAAAGAAAATGAGCTGGGTGTGGTGGCACATGCCTGTAGTTCTAGCTACTCAGGGGCTGAGATGGAAGATTACTTGAGCCCAAGAGGTTGAGGCTTCAGTGAGCTATAATCACACCATTGCACTCCAGCATGGGTAATAGAGCAGGACCCCAACTCTAAAAAAAATTTTTTAAATAAAATTAAAAAATAAAAAACATTAATAAACAAAGCAACTGATCTCTAGTGAGGTGAACTCAAGACAAGGGTCTACAAGAGTTCTCTCCACAGACTGCTGTGCCAGAACCAGAGGAGAGTTTAGACAGCCAGGTGTGGGGAAGAACGAGTTCTAGAATCTTCACTACTGACACAGCATCTCTGGTTGGTTTACGGAGGGTAAACACACTGAACTTCTTCAGTGTTAAACAAAAATTCATCATCACCATGGTCAGCCAAGCAAAAGACGATTAGACGGGTTGAGAAACTGATTTTTGAAGATGCGGTACTTAAATGACAACCAATGAAAAGACCCTGGGACACTAACTCAGAGTTGTCTTGAGGCATTCACTAGTGCTGAGTGAGAGTGCTCTATACCTGACAGTTAAAGGAGTGGGGGGCAGCCAGGATTTATAGTGGTGTACTTAAGACAAGACTATAATTGTCTGTCAGGAGCCAGGATAAAAAGAAACGATGCAGCTCTGCCCTGATAAGCCAGCAGGAGGGCAGATTTCCAGACCATCATCCCCATCTCACCTCATGCCAGCCCCAAAGCTAGAGGTCATTGTCAGATGTTTCACAGGGCTTTCCCCAAGCAGAGGTGATTTGAAAGGAACAGTGGACAGAAGAAGGGCAAACAGGTGGGAAGGATAGGGGGACACTGCTAAGATTCTGATAGCCAAGTAAAGTTCTGGCTGGCGCTCTGGGGTTGCTGTCATCAGACAACCATTTGCTATTTAAGCAGCAGGTCAGATCCTATTTAAACTCTCCTCATAAGGAAGATGGAACAACTGAGGTTTGTGTGCAGCACAGCCTTTCACTTGGCTGCAAGGCCCGATAATCCACAATAAGGGACGAGGTCTCTGGCTCACAGAATTTCTTCAGTTCTCTAGCAGTCCCTAGAAGACCCAGCACAGATCAGATTTACTCACCCAGTGTTTCCGATCAACATCTTCATCTGCATCCCACTTGCGAGTTAAGAAAGGGTGTTTTTTGCTGATTATTTCTCCTTCAAAGAAGGTCGTAAGGGTTGGATACTCCTACGGTAAAAACCCAAATATCAAAACAAGATGTTGACTGAGAGTTTTTAACTTTTTTACAAAAGAAGAATCAACTTTGCTTTAACTTCTTTCCAGTACCTTGACATTGCTACCTGATAATCCAAACCAGAGTTAGATCCAGCCAGTTTGCCAACAGGCTGTGGCAATGGACCTGAATCTAAATCACCCTGAGAATGAAGGGTTTCCTGGATTTTGCCAACAGCGGACAGCACTTCTTTGACTTCACTTGTTAATGCTAGTCTCTTAGAAAAGAATTTGGATGTTTCCGTAAGTAAATTTGGAATATTCTAGCATACAAAGCAGATCATAACTTAGTAGATTTTACTTTCCAAGGTTAGACACAAAGAGACTCCAAAATCACCGTGTTTCCTGCTAGTATTCCCTCAAGCCACTGGTTCTCCAGCTGACTCAGTCATTTGTCTCTTTTACACCAATTCTCCAAGGTTCCAGGCGTGGATTTTGGGGTAGAATACTTTTTTTTTTTTTGAGATGGACTCTCCCTCTGTTGCCCAGGCTGGAGTGCAGTGGCACAAGCTTGGCTCACTGCAACCTCCTTCCCACCCCCTTCCACCCCTAGGTGCAAGTGATCTCCTGCTTCAGTCTCCCAAATAGCTGGGATTACGTGGCCGCTACCATGCCCAGCTAATTTTTGTAGTTTTAGTTGAGACAGGGTTTCGTCATGTTGGCCAGGCTGGTCTCGAACTCCTGAACTCAGGTGATCCACCCGCCATGGCCTCCCAAAGTGCTAGGATTACAACTGTGAGCCACTGCACCTGGCCTAGAATACCTTTTATTAAAAAAAATTTTAAGGCCGGGTGCGGTGGCTCACGCCTGTAATCCCAGCACTTTGGGAGGCCAAGGTGGGTGGATCACGAGGTCAAGAGATCGAGACCGTCCTGGTCAACATGGTAAAACCCCGCCTCTACTAAAAATACAAAAATTAGCTGGGCATGGTGGCGCACGCCTGTAGTCCCAGCTACTCGGGAGGCTGAGGCAGGAGAATTGCCTGAACCCAGGAGGCGGAGGTTGCGGTGAGCCGAGATCGCGCCATTACACTCCAGCCTGGGTAACAAGAGCGAAACTCTGTCTCAAAAAAAAAAAAAAAAAAAGATTTTAAATACTTTTTTTTCAGTGTTCCATACGTTCAGAGAAACTTCTAGTAACAACCTATAGAAATGGTCCCTGTAGGTACAGTCTTAGAATACTTTGATATATAGATACATTTAATTCTGTCACATGAACTAAGAGCAATTTATATGAGAAAAAATGTAAATTACGTCCAAATGTAAAATCACAACCATTAAAAAACACACGGTTGAAAACATAAGCAAGAAGCCATGAGCTGGCTTGGGCTCTTTGTTAATTGCTCTTTGTTCATGCATTAATAAGTAGACACCAATGATTTTAAAAAGATTAATAAGACAAAAAGTTAACACAGTAAAAAGTCTACCATTACTTGCATTTGTAAAAACCAACCAACCACCCACTCCTCAGCCTACCTTGCCAAGGCCCTGGCGTCTGCCGGGAGCAGGGTTATGAAAGTCGCTGGCCTGGCAAACCACAGATAACAGTCCTAACATCGAGGACTACAGAGGGCCCATGGTTTTCCTTCAGATTAATGTAAGCCCCTCTTATTCTGCATCAAACACCTCGTTCTGATGGCTTTGTCACATCTGCCAACCTGGCCTGGATATACTGCAGGACCTTCCTGAGAGAGGCTGCCATAGCATAAGCCACTGCTGCAAAGGCTCCCAGGAAACAGAACATTACCACTGTCGCAGGCGACTCAGGAGGCCTGCTTTATGGTGACACCATGGAGGTGATCTGTTTCCTTAACAATGAACTTCAAAATATAAATCTAATGCAGCCCTAAACCCATAACTCCCCTCTTCTAACACTGTTGCTGAATCCTTCATATAAATATTTAAATACACAGAGTGAAAAAATGAGAGAGGAAAAATTTTCCTAAATGTACAACTAATTTTTAAGGTATAAAATTTTTAAGGTATAACTTAATTATAATCTGTTTTAGGAAAGACTACTAAAGAAAAAAGTTATAAATTATTCAGCACTTGAATTTGAGATTTTAAACTAGAAGGTATTTATATTATTTTTCTGAGTTTCAAGCTTTAATCTTTTTTCTGAACTTCCTTGAAAAGGATAGAATGAAATGATAAAAAGGTTTTAATACAAGGCCAGGCGTGGTGGCTCACACGTAATGCCAGCACTTTGGGGGGTCAAGGCAGGAGGATCGCTTGAGCCTAGGAGACCAAGACCAACTTGGGCAATATAGTGAGACCCAGTCTCTATTTTTAAAAAGGGAGGGGTGGGGAGGAGGTCCTAATATGATTAAAACATTTATGGTTTAAATCACTAGTTTTCCTAATGAATAATTCTGCACTGACTTCTTTGTAAACATACTTTAGGAAGGATTATCAGGGTGACTACAGGGTATCCTCAAAATAAAATAAATACCTAATACATGAGATTCAGTGTGCACAGAAGTCACCAAAAAGATAAAATATTCTCAGAGCAGGAAGAGAAAATTAAGCACTTTACTACAGCCAAATGGGCGGTAATTTATAGAGCGGGTGAAGAAACCACGTCAGAAGCAGGGGTATCGAGAAGCAAGTAAGAGGCAGCAAAAGGAAGAGCAGGGGTCCAGCGGTGGGTCTGGCTGTTGCCAGCCATTTAAGTCCCCCAGCTAATCCTCTCACTGATTCCAGGCTCACCCAAAAGTGTCTGGTGATGGGTACCATGACTTTCCACGTAGACCTGTCTTCTAGGGGATTAGCATTCAATTGGCCAGTAAGTCAACAAGAACTTCTGGAGCACACAGGAATCTCATTCTGTGACAAAGACTGGCACTTTGGTTTCTGGCAGTTTGGTAGGTGTGACCTGTCTCCCTGGTTCAGTACAAGTCCAGCACAACTTCAGCTGCAGCTTCCAACCTTTCCAAACCCAAGTAATGAGTGAGTGGGGCGACCTGCCCATGGCCCCCTCAAGGCTGGGCTTTCAGGTACCCCCTGAAAGCTGCTGGATTCCCTGGAAAGGTCACCTCTCTTGACTGAAGGATGGCTCAGAAGTGCAAAAGGAATGTTGTTTTATACTTATTCTTTACATTTCTGGAATTTCATTTCTAGAAGGCATGAAAACAAACAAAACTCTGTTTTACAATATGGTGATTCCTCAAAGAGCTAAAAACAGAACTACCATTCCACCCAGCGATCACATTATTGGGTATATACCCAGAGGAATATAACTGAATCTACTATAAAGACATACGCATGCAAATTTTCACTATAGCACTATTCACAATAGAAAACATGGATCAACCTAAATGCCCATCAGTGACAGACTGGATAAAGAAAACGTGGGACATTCACACCATCGAATGCTATGCAGCCATAAAATGGAGTGAGATCATGTCTTTTGTGTGAACATGGATAGAGCTGGAGGCCATCATCCTTAGCAAACTAGTAAGTGTGGTATTTGGAACAGAAAACCAAATACTGCACTTATAAGTAGGAGCTAAATGATGAGAACTCATGGACACCAAGACAGAAACAACAGGCTCAGGCCTGTAATCCCAGCACTTTGGGAGGCCAAGGTGGGTGAATTACCCAAGGTCAAGAGTTCAAGACCAGCCTGGTCAACATGGTGAAACCCCATGTCTATCAAAAATACAAAAAATTAGCCAGGTGTGGTGGTGCACACCTGTAGTCCAAGCTACCTGGGAGGCTGAGGCAAGAGAATTGCTTAAATCTGGGAGGCAGAGATCGCAGTGAGTGGATATTGTACCAGTGCACTCAAGCCTGGGCAACAGAGCGAGAGTTCATCTCAGAAAAGAAAAAAAGAAAGAAAGAACAGACAATGGGGCCTACATGAGGGTAGAGTGTGGGAGAAGAGAAAGGAGCAGAAAAAATAACTGTTGAATACTAAGCTTAGTACCTGGGTGACAAAATAATCTGTACAACAAACAGTTATATTGGTAAACTGTGACATAAGTTTACCTATATAACAAACCCACACATGTATGCCCAAATCTAAAATAAAAATTAAAAAAGAAAAAAAAAGCTGTGCTTGTTTGTGAATGTGAGGTAGCGAAGAGGCCATTTATCTCCTTTTTTTTCTGACACAAAGTCTTACTCTGTTGCCCAGGTTGGAGGTCCAGTGGCACGATCTGGGCTCACCACAAACTCTGCCTCTCAGGTTCACGTGATTCTCCTGCCTCAGCCTACTGAGTAGCTGGGATTACAGGTGTCTGCCACCACGCCCAGCTAATTTTTGTATTTTTAGTAGAGATGGGTTTCACCACGTTGTCCAGGCTAGTCTCAAACTCTTGACCTCAGGTGATCCACCCACCTCGGCCTCCCAAAGTGCTGAGATTACAGGCGTGAGCCACTGTGCCCAGCCTATCTCTACTTTAATAGATATTTGTCCACATTGTATACATGAGGAAGACAACTACTATGACTAAAACCCAAATCATAGTTTAATGAAAATAAATTAAAAATTAGATAGTTTGCCAGGCATGGTGGCTCATGCCTGTAATCCCAGCACTTTGGGAGGTTAAGGTGGGTGGTTCATCTAAGGTTAGGAGTTAGAGACCAGCTAAATATGGTAAAACCCCGTTTCTACTAAAAATACAAAAGTTAGCCAGGTGTACTGGCACATGCCTATAATCCCAGCTACTCGGGAGACTGAGGCATGGGAAGTGCTTGAACCCAGGAAGCAGAGGTTGCAGTGAGCTGAGATGGCACCACTGCACTCCAGCCCAGTGACAGAGTAAGACTCTGTCTCAAAAACCAAACCCAACCAAAACAAAACGAACAAATACAGGCACAAAATTAATTCAAAGATTCATTGTAGTTTTCTGCATTTTACTAATTATGTACAGCAACCATATACTAGACTTATAATTTTAAAAGTTATCACATAACTGGCCAGGTGTGGTGGCTCACGCCTGTAATCCCAGCACTTGTGGGAGGCTGAGGTGGGCGGATTACTTGAGGTCAGGAGTTTGAGATCAGCCTGGCCAACATGGTGAAACCCCATCTCTACTAAAAATACAAAAACTAGCTAGGTATGGTGATGCACACCTGTAATTCTGCTACTCGAGAGGCTGAGGTAGGATAATCGCTTGAACTCGGGAGTCGGAGGTTGCAGTGAGCCAAGATCACACCACTGTACCTTAGCCTGGGCGACTGAGACTCCGTCTCAAAAAAATAAAGTTATCACGTAGTTGCACAACTTTGTGAATACACTAAAAGCCAATGAACTCTATACTTTAAATGGGTAAAAATAAGGTATGTGAATATATCTCAATAAAGCTACTAAAAAACATTATTTAAAAAGAATTCTTCTACATCTAAGGCCTGAGCAGGACTTGCTTTAATAAATAGACCCCTGCAACAGGATAACGTGGTCTATTTATTGCTCAACCAGGAACAGGCAACTCTGAGGGGTAGCAGGGAGGGCATGTTCTCATTGAGGCCATACCGTCTGCAGAGGTTCTGCTAAGAGTCTAGGGCTCCCCTTGGGTTGGCCCCCAGTGAAGGGCCATTGTCAGTGTTCCCTCCTCAAAGCAGTCTGACTGCTGCTCTCAACTCGCAGGGGCTTCCTAAAGGAAGGGCTATTTGCTTCCGATGGAGAGCTCAATGCCATTAGCATTTCTGTATGCTTCTTCAAGATTTCTAATACCGTTTCTGCGCAGCTTCTTATCACCCAAATGACTGGTTTTGGAGTTAGTGTTAACATTCCACTGCTAGTTTCCTTATGAAATTCAGTGTTTATGTTCTGCACCCAGTTAACTAATGTATTTGGCTACCTGAGAGTTAAGCATATCTTTTCTACCACAAACTCAAAGTCTAGAAATCCTGTATTTTGCTATCAATTCTACTCCTACTTGATAGGATACATTTCTTGAGTTAAAGAAGAGATCCCTTTTGTCTCAGTAATAAACTTCATAGGAGATCCTTAATCAGTCAAACTTCTACTAGAAAAGCAGGAGAACCAGAGAGCCAGAAATTAAGACTGAGGCTTGTCAGGACTTTACAAGAGAATCACATATTAGTATCATATACAAGCCTGTAATTTTCTCTAACATACTTTCCTCACCCCAGAAAGAGTCCACTGATTAGACACAGCACGGATTTTTTTTTTTCTGAGACAGTCTCACTCTGTCCCCTGGAGTGCACGATCTCAGCTCACCACAACCTCTGCCTCCTGGGTTCAAGCAATTCTCCTGCCTCAGCCTCGTGAGTAGCTAGGATTACAGGCATGTGCCACTATGCCCCGGTAATTTTTGTATTTTTAGTAGAGACGGGGTTTCACCATGTTGGTCAGGCTGGTCTCGAACTCACTCCTGACCTCGTGATCTACCCGCCTTGGCCTCCCAAAGTGCTGGGATTAGAGGTGTGAGCCACCACGCCCAAGCTTTTTTGTTCTCTTTTTTTGAGACGAAGTTTCGCTCTTGTTGCCCAGGCTGGAGTGCAATGGTGTGATCTTGGCTCACTGCAACCTCTGCCTCCCGGGTTCAAGCGATTCTCCTGCCTCAGCCTCCCAAGCAGCTGGGATTACATGCACCAGACACCATGCCTGGCTAATTTCTGTTTTGTTTTGTTTTGTTTTTTTCTTTGAGACGGAGTTTCACTCTTGTTGCCCAGGCTGGAGTGCAGTGGCACGGTCTCAGCTCACTGCAACCTCCATCTCCCAGGTTCAAGTGATTCTCCTGCCTCAGTTTCTTGAGTAGCTGGGATTACAGGCGCTGCACCACCATGCCCGGCTAACTTTTTGTATTTTTAGTAGAGACAGGGTTTCACCATGTTGACCAGGCTGGTCTTGAACTCCTGACCTCAGGTGATCCACCCACCTCAGCCTCTGAAAGTGCTGGGATTACAGATGTGAGCCACCTCCCCTGGCCCCGATTTTTTTTTTTTAAGAGAGAGGATCTTCCTATGTTGCCCAGGCTGGAGAGCAGTGGCTATTCACAGGCAGGATGACAGCACACTGCTGCCTTGAAATCCTTGCCTCAAGCAATCCTCCATCCTCAGCCTTCTGAGTCGCTGGGACTACAGGCATGCGCCATCATGCCTGGCTAATTTCTAAAAAATTATTTGTAGAGAGAAGGTCTTGCTATGCTGTCCAGGCTGGTCTTGAATTCCTGGCCTCAAGTGATCCTCCTGCTTTGACCTCCCAAAATGTTGGGATTACAAGTGTGAGCCACAGCACCCAGCTTGGAGCAGAAATTTTTAATTCCTAACTTCACAGATAAGGACATTGAAGGAAATTAAAGGTCATAGACGCAGGAAAGGCAGAACAAGAATGCCACTCCAGCTCCTTTCTACTGCCCCATCCAGCACAGCTCTCCATCCAAATACTGCTGGGTCATCAGGCCATGAGAGCTGACAAAGGCCAGAGGCCCCTGCAACTAGGTCCAGCTTGGCCACTCCCAGCAATCGGAGGGCCAGTCCAGCCACCTCCTTCCACTTTTATCCTTGCTAATGGGAAAAAAAGTACGCTCCTCCTTGCTTTCTAAAGTCCCAGGAGTTCTGAGGTTTAAAAAGTTGGTTCAAAGAAAGGAAAATACTCTCCCCTAACACAGCAGGTACTTCTGTTGGAAACTGGATGGCCACTTTCCTTTTTTTTTTTTTTTTGAGGCAGAGTTTCACTGTCACCCAGGCTGAAGTGCAGTGGCACAATCTCAGCTCACTGCAAGCTCCCTTTTTTTTTTTTGAGACAGGGTCTTGCTCTGTTGCCCAGGCTGGAGGGCAGCGGTGTGATCTTGGCTCACTGGAACCTCTGCCTCTCAGGTTCATGTGATTTTCTGTGCCTCAGCCTCCCAAGTAGCTAGAACTACAGGTACATGCCACCATGCCTGGCTAATTTTTTTTTTTTTTTTTTTGTATTTCTAGTAGAGATGGGGTTTCACCATGTTGGCCAGGCTGGTCTGACCTCAAGTGATCTGCACGCCTTGGCCTCACAAAGTGTTGGGATTACAGGTGTGAGCCACTGTGCCCAGCCAGTAACTTTTCATCGTTCCAATGAACTAAGAGGTTTAAAGAACTTAAAACCTCGTTTTTTTTTAATAGGACTGATGCTTATTTAACAGAAACTGTTAAATCTATTATGAGGGTGGTAGCTATAA